>NC_084818.1:2331612-3541612 GCF_963583255.1 Pyrus communis
TGTGTACAATTTGTACAACACGTGGCGTATGCCATGTATGCCTTGACACGTCAAAACTTTAATGCATTGGTGAACATTTGTTTTACTGAAATTTCGATGTCTACACTCACAGAGGCGTTTCAACCTCCCATTAGCCACCATCTTATGATTGATTACCATTAGGAATCGAATCAGGATGTGTCGTATGGAGTTCGGGGCTGTAATTCGTTCTCAACCATTAAACCACCCGGTTGTAGTTAATATTTTTTAGATAATTGAATTCAAGGATTAATGTTAGGGACCAAGATTGTCTCCCCTCCTACTTTCCATCCCCTACTACTTTTTTCAGCCATTGATTTCATACCAATTTAATTTAATGCTCCAGATTTTGTCACCTCACCAACGACACTAAAACATCTTTAAAGCCCAAATTTCCTAACTTTTTCTGCAGCCTTTCCACCCCCTCTGCCTTTTAAGCTGCCTTTGTTTCTGAAATGCATTTTACATAAGCCTGAGCTGGAGTAGTAATACATGCTTCCAATACAAGCAGAACTTTTTGCATATTCAAAATTAATAAGCATGGACTGCCGCACCAGAATATGCAGATTCAAAATTACACACAAAATATTTGTTTCGCAGAAACCAACGAGATCCAAACCTAACTCAACAACTTTGTCTACAATCTCTTGTACTTACAATAGAAGCAAAATTTTCAATTAAGCCTCTGGTAATGCAGACTAAAAAAAGTCCAAAATAACAATAAATTGGCCTCTGCAATCTCTATGTATGGCATAGCTACTTCTGCAATAACAATAAGTTGGCTTCCTCTCTTCATCTCTGGTGGTCATTGCTTACATTCAAACTCAAGGCCTATAATCATCAGAATCAATCATTTTCCATCCTATCTGCAATAGAGAAAAAGATATAGGAGAGAAAAAAAAAATCATCATCTCAAATTTTGTTTCTTTATGGAGGAGGATGTGGGCTTTAATTAAGTGGTACTAAAACTTTTGTATACTTTAAAATTGTTCTCAATTACTCTATAAAAACAAATAATGGGACACGTTCAATCAGAAAAAGAGGACCCCAACACGTTATAAAAAAGAAAACATGAATTCTATAGCATAAACAAGCAAAAAAAAAAAAAAAACATAAAGCACATACCTGGGAAGACCCAATGAAGATGTAGTGGTGTAAAATGGCGTAAGGATAGAGTTGCAAAAGTTTAGATGATCAACTTTGTTGTGATTGTGACCCAGAAATCAAATCGGCGGGAGGTGAAGTTTAGGAAAATTGGAAAAGCCGGGAAGGCATATAGGAGGGATAAATTTTTAGTTGTGACGGGAACACAAGTGGTACACACCACGTGTTTAAATAGGAATGGTGGAAATCTTATTTTTTAAGTTATTAACTTTTTAGCACACATATCCCCTCATTTGTTTAGTGACACGTAGTACGTAGTATACCACCTCGTGTACCTGTCACACTGAAAAATCTCTTGATAGGAGGGGGAGGCAGCATAAAAAGTCAAAAAAATTGGGTTGAAAGATGCTTTAGTGTTGTTGGTGAGATGACAAAATCTGGAGCATTAAATTAACTTGGTATGAAATCAATCGCTTAAAAAGTGGGAGGGGATGGAAAGTGGGAGGGGGGGGGTACAATCTTGGTCCAAATTAAATGCAAAGATGGAGCATGTTACTTGCAAACCACATGTGAAGTCATCATTATCATTATTTCTAATAATTGAGGCTTGATAGATGATGTATCATCATCTTAGAATCTTAGATCTAATTATTCATTAGTTTGTTCCAAAATTTACCCATTTAACCTAATTTCTTATTTCACAAGAAAACACGTCATGATCAACATGATTTTGCTCATATCAATTTTATATGATCACCAAAACTTGTTTATCTTTTCAATAACAATAAGGATAAAGATTTAGATTTTGAATCATCCCTTGTAGACAAATGAAAAAAAAAAAAAATAGTCATTGTATAAATAAAGACATGGTGGGTAATAATCATCACTACAGAATCATCAAATTTTCTTTTCTCTCTTTGTAACACCGGCCTCCCTCTATAATCCAAGCTCAAGACTTCTGCCAATAAAATGGGAACGTAGTCTTACTAAATCAAATATCAAACTATGAAGAACGAGACTCGAACTACAATCCAAAAGCAAAACACAATTTTCTAATCAGAGAACTGCTAAGAAGACTCTCTCAAAGTGAGACTCTTCATGGACTCTTCGTCACCTTATGTTTTTTACAAAATATTTTATAATGTTGATATGAGAATTGTGCCAACAAAATGAAACTCTAAAAATGCCTCACTGTTTGAGAGAATCTCCTTAACGTTACTCCTCTAATCAACTTAAACACAGATTTTGGCATGCAAACTTGAAAACACTTGTCACGGACAAATTGGCCCCCAAAATTCAAAAGTGGTTAATCACCCTAACTTACTTCTAACCAATCCAAGATTAAGACTCCATATACAACCAACCCACGTTCTCACCGTTCTTAACCAATCCAGACCACTTACCACGGGTTCATCATCCACCGTCAAAATCATAATGCAAATAGTCAGTAGGGCCATCACACAAATAAGTCGGGCGGGTGGGCTCCACAAACACAATCCAACTTGGGAATTAATTATGAACTTAACGTACCACCAAGCAGCCTCCCCATCGGCTTATAAAACCCACCACCTTCAGGTCCTCCACGGCTTCACCATTAACACGAAAAGCACCTTCATCTCCGTCACCAGAGTAGTCAATATATACAGTAAGTTTCACGTATGGCTATGAAAAATCAATGTTAGTGAAGAGAGAGCGTATAACGGCAACGATGATGCATGTAAACGCAGTCCTGGTTGCCATCACGGTGGCTCTGCTAGCGTGCGCTCCTCAGCGCATTTACTTTGAGGAGCGGCGCCTCACGGCGAACATGACCTTTGTCCGGAACGGTTCCGCTCTCGGAGCTTGTAAGTTTCTTCTCATTAACTCAAAAACTTGTAATTATGTAGTAAAAGAAAGATTTAAACATGTTTATTTATTTAGTTTGCTTGGATGATAGTTTGCCTGCGTATCCCCTGCACAGAGGATTCGGGGGCGGAGCAAGAAACTGGCTTTTGCAGTTCGAGGTAACTCTCTTTTTTTTTTTAATTACATGGGTTCAAAGAAAACTTATTAGTGATAATTAAAGTTAATAGCGTATAATTGAGAGTTAGCGACTTGAAATACTGCTATTGTAAGGTTGGAACAAAAGTTCAAAGTTAGTATTATATAATTAAAAGTGATTGACTTTAAATATTGCTGGTGTATTCTAACGTAAGTTACTTAAGGTTGTCTTCAGACAAGGGTTATAGGTTTTTTTAATCCGAACTTGTGTAAAACTCGTCTCCAATCAAAGACCAAAATGAATCTGCTAAATAGAATCAAGGTTAAATTTAGTCGAGAGCAGGTACATATAGTCGGCCCTTAAACCCTGTTCTAGCACATCTCAAGTCAAGATATAGAGATAAAAAAATAAACACTGATATTCCTTAAATATGGTCAGCAATACGACATGTCATTTTTATTCGTCTTGTGTACATTTGGTAAACCAAACATCGTAGTTTGTACTCGTCTTACGTCTTGTGCATGTAACCATATATAAAAGTGTTATTCACATATTTATTTTTACCTTTCATATATATTTTTTAATTTTTGACTATTAATCTTCTTTAACTCATTCAATTTGACGGCCGAAAATTAAGAGGAGTTTGTAAAAAATAAAAATGCATGTGTGGATAACACCACCGTATAACATGCACATCAATTCCTCAGTGCATGCTTTAACTAATAGTCATTGATTTAACTTGACTTGTGTATGAATGTCGAATCACGTAAGATGTCTTTCTTGAAAGCATTAGAGTTATGTATTTTAATCTTATTCGACTTCACACTGGTCTTACTCATATTTAAAATGCTATAATTAGACAATTCTATTCAAATTTTTTTCAATTGAACTTATACTTTATGGTTTTACTTAATACGAGAACTGCCATAACTGGACAATTCTGCCAAAATTTCCTTTTATTTACTCATATCCTGGGGTCCATATATGGCATCACATTTTCACATGCTATACTACTATTGCTGCTTTTTCATAATTTGGGCTATATATTTTGGCATGCAGCTTAAGATATGGGCGAGCCTCTCTGCATTACTTATTTCATAATTTACCACTAATCCCAAATAGTGTTAACTTTTTGGCAGACAGATGTAGTAGAGGGGGGACGGGCGGCGGGTTTCTGGGTGCAACGTTCTTTTTTCTTTCGAGAGAGGGTTGGTGCGTCGCACACAATTATTGACGAAGAGTTAGTCTTGCCTAATCCATCTCTCAAAAAAAAAAATCACTTTTTGCAGACAGTCCATTGCTCCTTTGCTTTTCTGTTGCCTCGATCACGTGGAGAAAAAAATAGAGATGACAGCTATTTTCTCAGTGGTAGCTTCTGATCTAGCTGACTATCCTTCCAGCCTCTTTCTAGTTTTGTCATTTCCTCTTGTTGTTGGACGGTTAAAGGCCGTGCCAAACATAGTCCATAGTGCACATTGGCCTATACATGTCCCATGACTGTACAAAACGACTTACATGGCAAAAGACACCGTCAGGATGGGGCTAATGAAATGAAGACATTTTGTCTAAACATCTTCACAAAACGCCACATCACAGTGTTCCCATGTCATGAATACAAACAATCTCACTTCTCTTACTAGTTTGTACCTCTATGTGAGTGAGCCTGTAAGTTTGATACATATTATTGGTCTATTATCTTACTTAAGCTTTTGGACTAGTCGTTGAGAGCATGTTTTTGAAAAAACAGGCATTGAGTTTGATTCTTATTCCTCACTTTTTTATTGGTTCCCTATACTTGTTATGCACGTCAGGGAGCGTATAAGCTTGATGTACATCGTTACATTCGAATTTTGAACCAGATTTTTACAACTGGAACCGAGTGAAGCTTAGATATTGTGATGGAGCTTCATTTGCTGGAGATGCAGTTGTTAATAACGGGGTACTTCTCTCTAAACATTTATTTCCTTCCCACGTTCTTAACTGATCATTTCTTTGCATGTAATGCGCGTATGAAATGATTGTGACAGACATCGTTGCTCTATTTGAGAGGGCAAAAGATTTGGGAAGCAATCATCCTTGATCTTCTGCCGAAAGGTCTAGGACAAGCGCGTAAGGTAACACTGATCGATCAGAGAAATTCTTCTGACATTTTTGACGCGAACTTAGACACTCGAATTCAGTTACTTTGTCGCATTCCATCTGTTTTCTAGGCTCTTTTATCAGGTTGTTCTGCTGGTGGTTTAGCATCATTTTTACATTGTAACAACTTCACCAAATACTTACCAAGCAACGCCGGTGTAAAATGCTTGAGTGACGCCGGATTCTTTCTCGATGAGTAAGTTCGTTACGTCCATTTTCCAACGCCAAAGTACTTTGCAGTTAATGCATGTATCATTATATCTTCAACTTTCGGCGTCACATTTTTTTGCAGACGAGATGTAAGCTTGGAACCACACCATGTTATCTTTCGTGAAAGATCTTGTGACTCTACAGGTAACAAGTTCTAATGCCGAAATAAACCAAATTTTTTGCTGATTCTATATTTTCCGTGTTCTTATTAGTATATGGATGGCAGGGAGTAGAGAAGAATCTGGAGGAGAACTGCACCAAGAATTCCGTTTATCCCGAGCTGGTAAGATTTTCGTAGCGTTGATCGTGGAGCTGTTAGCCGATTAATGCATGTTAATCACCTGGTTTTTAATATTTGCTATGTTTTGATGCAGTGTTTCTTCCCACAGTATGCACTGAGATTCATCACAACACATTTCTTCATATTGAACTCAGCCTATGACGTTTACCAGGTATAAATTTTGAAATAATTAGTAGGCGTGAAATTTAGCTGCAATATGTTTCATACCTCTTTTCTCTCTGCATCTCTCGTCACGTGATGCACGTAAACAGTCCTTATCAATTAATGGACCTCGTATTGTCCACAGTTCCATCACATACTGGTTCCGCCTTCAGCTGATCCGCGCGGACATTGGAACCGTTGCAAATTGAATCCTGCAGCATGCAATCCTGACCAGCTAAATACATTGCAAGGTTCTTCTTCAGTTCTTTCCTTTTTTCCCCCCCTTCAAGTTGCATCATTTTCTTTAACCAAAGCGCGATCACGGACTGTGCGGTAGCTGAATCATCGCTCTTTTTCTCTTAATCGTCAGAATTCAGGCACGATATGATTGTTCTACAAGTATTCCAGAAGAGGAGGGATTTTCCTCAATTCATGCTTTGCTCATTGCCAAAGTGAGTCTCAAGACACATGGTTTGGTAATGATTCTCCAAGAGTACACAATAAGGTATTAATGTTAATATTTCTATTTCCACCATTTAAGGAGATTCATGTCATTTCATATGCTACAATTTATACCAAGGGTTAAGCTGTGCACGATATACATTCCTTCGACTCTTGCAAAGCGAAATACCTTGTTGGATTGGGTTGCCCATGTCATTTCATATTCCAAGAATGTAAGAAGGTTTTGGTAGAGGTTGTGGATTGATGAGGTAATTTTTTTTTTGCAGACGATTGCAGAAGCAGTAGGTGATTGGTACCTCAGCAGAAGAGTGACAAAGGAGATTGATTGCCCATATCCTTGTGACACTACCAGCCATAACCTTATACCATCGACTCAAGTAATTAACGTTGTCATGATTTTCAGGCGTTATTGCAGAGAGATTCTAATACACAACTGGGATATATTTTCTGTTAGTTTTCTTCGTCACATGATCAGAGATATACAAACCATACATTGCATATTTTCCCGTACCCATTTTTTATTATTAATTCCATTGATCTGACCAGAAAAAAAAATACATATATATATATTGCAGGCCCTTTAAGAAGATTTACAAGCTATTAGCTAGGTCACAAAGGTCTTCAGGGGAAGGAAGGAGACAAAGTGATATACATGGCACAGCTTGTTAGAAAACAGGAAAAAGAAAAGCAAATATTCTTTTATATCAATTGGATTCAATTCACCAATAAATTATTAGTTGGTTTATTTTTATTTTGTTTTTGTTTTTTTGTTAAACGATAAATTTTATTATATTAGATGTTAGATTAGCCACTGACGGAGTTTGAATTCACGTCGTCATATAAGAGTTCAACACCTTTCTATTACTATCTTAAATGATCACTTGCTTTATTTGATTGTGAAATGCTCATCTTCTTTTTTTTTTCCTTTTTTTTTTCTGATGGAAAAAATTGCCTTCCAAAGAGCTTGAGGCCCATATAGCTCAAATCTGAATCTTCAACAATATCTGACCCGAGATTCTTGTTGGGCTTGAACATTTATCTGACCCAAAATTCTTCCTATTCAGTCAACACGCCGTTGAAAATTAAAAGAAAATGGAATAATTGAAGTTTACTCCCACTCTACAAAACCTTACGTGAGATTTTCACATCATATAGCTCATCGTTCAATTCTACTTAATTTCAAGGAAATTCCCCCTCTTACAACTCAAGTCTTTGTTGTTTTTGAACGTTAAATCATTGACTGTTTATCAAACTTTTTGTTCATCTAATATATTTTAGGCACAATTTGTTTATATGCTTGACATTTCAAACTCAATAAATTTACTATAAGTTAAAAGTTTCGCAAACTCTCAGCCGTTCAAGACAAAAAAATTATTAGAAAAGTGACCCACGAGGCACGGAATATTTTGCATTGAAAATAGATATTCAACGCATGCACAAAAATTATATCAGATTCCTCCCCTTACGTAAAATTTTGTTTTTTTTTTTAATTGAAAATTAATTTCACCAGATTTCTTGAAAATACTTTATTTCAAGGGCTTCCTTGGTATTTCAAACAACAAAAAAGAAAGCTCCCATCCCATCATTTGCAACCCATGCAATGACAAACAAGTAATTTTGCACGCACGAGAACCTCGTCACCCATTGGACGTCCAACAAAACGGAAAAGGATCCTTTTTTTTTTAGAGATCTTAAGAATTCCGTGATCTTATCCATTCATTATATATTGTGCAAGCAGCATTCGCTAAGTACTATTCACATTTAATTTTAAATTTTAAATTTTAAATTTTAAAATGATTTCTGATTGTACGATATACGATATACGGATGAAATTACGAAATTCTTCATTTTCCAAACAAACTTGGAAGCCATGAAGATTCGAATCCAAGCTGGGAAGCCATAAGGATTCCACAGCTGACAATCCGCCGCATTCCACGCCACATAACCGCTGCCTTTTGCAAACCGAATTACCAAACCGCCCTTCTTAAATTTAAGATGCAAAATCCTGTTATTTTATTCAGATTGCCGCATTTGCCCTCGTCGCGACTCTTACATCATTCGTCATTTCTCACACTCATCATTACGCACACAAATCTCGGCAAAGCGAGAAGACCGAGAGCGAGAAGACTGAGAACGAGAGAGTGGAGTGGCTACAGCAGCAGCAGAAGTTGCAGTGGTGGTAGGGTGAGGGAAATGCCTTGCTCTGCAATCGGCGGTGCTGGCGGAGGCGGTGGGGACAGTAATGGTGCTTTGAGCAATTTCAAGCTCAACGAGTCCACGTTCTTGGCCTCCCTCATGCCGAAGAAAGAGATTGGCGCCGATCGATTCATCGATGCGCATCCTAACTACGACGGCCGCGGCGCCCTCATCGCTATCTTCGGTAACTTATTCAGTTCAATCGCTTAGTTTCCGTTTGGAAGCAAAGAAAATTATAGAAAGGTTGCTCTAATTCTAAACTTATATTTTCTGTTTGATTCATCTAAGAAGAAAGAAACGTGTGATTATAGCTGTGATTAGGTGTAATTACGAAAATTAGTTCAGAAATTAGTTGACAGAAGAAATAAAGTATTGGATTGATTTTCTGAGCTGAGGAAATTAAGCTGTTGAAACTTGAACTGAAACTTTGAATCAGATTCTGGAGTGGATCCAGCTGCTTCTGGATTACAAGTTACGTCAGACGGAAAGCCGAAAGTCCTAGATGTTCTTGATTGGTAACTATGATTAAACTAATTTATCTGAGCAAAGAATTGGTATTTACTAAAACCCTTGATTTAATCTGATACCTTCTGTTTTTTCAGCACCGGGAGTGGTGATGTTGATACTTCGAAGGTAGTCAAGGCCGATGACGATGGTTGTATTCGTGGAGCTTCAGGTTATTTTCTCGATCTATTTGTGTGTATGCATGTATTTATGTTTCTTGAGCTTTGTAGCCTGTGTTTATATGTTTGGTTGACCAGGTTTCGGAGTTTATACGGACATCTTTAGCTTATAGAAAAGAACTATCTAATTTATACAGCCATCTTAAGCCCTGTTTTCAAAATTGCCATGCGTGGTTTTAATGCAAAGTTTCATACAGGAGCATCTCTGTTTGTCAACTCTTCATGGAAAAATCCTTCCGGTGAATGGCATGTGGGCTATAAATTGGTATATGAGCTATTTACAAATACGTTGACTTCTCGCTTGAAGGTGAGCATTATGACCCATTGATTTGTTTTTTCGGATTTTCTTTGTAGTCTCTGTCATCACTTCAGATGATAATGACGAATTTTCCCTCTTTTGCTTTTATGTTTTCACTGACAGAAAGAAAAAAGGAAAAAATGGGATGAACAAAACCAAGAAGAAATTGCCAAGGCTGTTAAACATCTTCAAGAGTTTGATCAGGTTTTTGAACATGATGCTTCTTAATTTCTTTACTGGGAATAAATATGACTTACGTACTTCATCCTGTGCTGTTAATTTTGTGTAAGCATACCATAAACTCAACTGAAAGTGTTAACTAAACGAAAATGGTTATTATTCCAATTTCATGTAAAATTGTTTTCTTTTCACTGGGAAATGGCCTCTCAGTCTATTAGTTTTTATACCTTCTTGTTCAAGTTAGTTTGTTGTAATACTGTACCTGCGTAGAAAGGGGATGGATTTAACTGCTATCTATCATTTGAAATGTACATCTGTTAATGTTGGAAAGCATCTCTAACATAGTTCACCATAATCTGATCAATTCTATGTAAAGCTTTCCAGCTGCTTCCCTCAAAATACATGGTTAGCACAGGTAGTCTCCTGCATGCTTGCATTATGTTGCTCCTAAATATGTAAGTTACTCTGTTACCATTTTCAGAAACACAGCAGATTGGACGATGTTAACTTGAAAAGAGCTCGCGAGGACCTGCAAAATAGAGTTGATTACCTACAAAAGCAAGCTGATGTGAGTGCAAAATTTATTTTAACAAAATAAAAATAAATTCCTATGCAACTCTTAATGGTAGTAATTTTTTGTCTTCTAGAGCTATGATGACAAAGGGCCTGTCATAGATGCTGTTGTATGGCATGATGGAGAAGTATGGAGGGTTGCCCTTGACACACAGACTCTTGAGGATGACCCAGATTGTGGAAAACTTGCAAACTTTGTGCCCCTAACTAATTATAGGTATGGTTGGGTTGGTTTATTGGAAGTTTTGTTAGAAAGTTGAGACAAAGAAACTTATTGTAATAAAGTATCCTAATTTTCTCAACACCACATTTTTCATCTGATTTTGAGTTGCAAATTTATTTGTCTTTGGTGTTTTACTTTCCAGTACAGTGGCCATGATAATGGATCTATTATATAGAATTTGTTAGTTAGTAGTTACTTATATAAACTTTTTTACAGGATAGAACGAAAATATGGTGTTTTTAGCAAATTAGATGCCTGTACATTTGTTGCTAATGTGTACGATGAAGGGAATATTCTAAGTATCGTAACAGATTGCCATCCACATGGCACTCATGTTGCTGGTATCGCTACTGCTTTCCACCCGAAGGTACTATTATGCAGGCTACATTTACTGCACTTTTTTTTCAATGCTAGGGTAATATACTTATGATACATGTCTTGTTCTTAGGAACCCCTGTTGAATGGAGTTGCACCTGGAGCACAAATAATATCTTGTAAGATTGGAGACTCACGTTTAGGTTTAATGGAGACTGGAACTGGGTTGACTCGAGCCCTGATTGCTGCTGTGGAGGTGCTTTTAAATTCAATTATTTTCTAATAACTCTAAGATAATCAACAATTTTAGTATTGCCCAAGTCTGTGGAGGTGCTTTTAAATTCTGTTATTTTCTAATAACTCTAAGATAATCAATAATTTTAGTATTGCCCAAGTCTTGTTTAGGATTCAGCATTGTGATACTAGTAGACTCCAATGCCTTTTATAGATGATTATCATGATGGCTTTTACTATGTTTTCTGCAGCATAAATGTGATTTGATCAACATGAGTTATGGAGAAGCTACACTGCTGCCAGACTATGGGCGTTTTGTTGACCTCGTTAATGAAGTATCATTTCTAAATTTGTGACTTTGTCCTTGATAACGGCTTATTTTTTTTTATCTATCCTTTTATCTTTCATGCTCTCACACATGTTATATTCTACCCATTGGTGCTAAACTAGGCTGTGAACAAGCACCATCTGATATTTGTGAGTAGTGCTGGCAATAATGGGCCAGCATTGAGCACTGTTGGAGCACCTGGTGGTACCACATCAAGCATTATAGGAGTTGGTGCATATGTCTCTCCTGCAATGGCTGCTGGTGCTCATTGTGTAGTTGAAGCTCCAGGTGAAGGGCTTGAGTACACTTGGTATATTAACTTCCTTCTTATGACTTTCAATGTTAAACAAGAGTTCCCTCTTTCGGCTTCATTTAAGTTGGTCTTCTGGTTCCATGAGATTGTATGGTTGATATGCAGGTCTAGCCGTGGGCCAACCAGTGATGGAGCTCTTGGTGTCTGTATAAGTGCTCCTGGTGCAGCTGTTGCTCCTGTTCCTACATGGACTCTTCAGCGACGCATGCTCATGAATGGAACATCAATGTCATCTCCATCTGCTTGTGGGGGAATTGCATTGCTTGTTAGTGCAATGAAGGTACTTGTGTTATGCATTAGTAATCTTGGCGTCTGCTCTTTTGACATTGTTGGTACAAATATGTATTTTTTGGTGTAACTTCTTAAATCTATTGTTTTCTGCAGGCTGAGGGTATTCCTGTGAGTCCATACAGTGTAAGGAAGGCTCTTGAGAATACATCTGTTCCTATAGGCAGTTTGCCTGAAGATAAACTATCAACTGGACAAGGGCTTATGCAAGTTGACAAGTTAGACTTTTGATCTAAGCCTGCACTGTCTCCTACTATAGATATATGCATATAATTTTGATAGATATCTTGCTTGTTTACTGATTATCAGAGCACATGAATACCTAAGGCAGAGCCGGGATGTACCAAGTGTTTGGTATCAGATAAAGATAAACCAATCTGGTAAAACAAGTAAGTTTCATGCCCCCACTGCCTGCACACTTCATTGAAAAGCCCAGATTTGTTCGCTTGATTTAGCATGAGAATTCTTATTATCTTTCATGATCGGATAATATTCTCCAAAATTCTCTTGTGATTTTAAAAATTGTTAAAACATGTCTCCTACAGAAAAGGCTAAATTTGTCAAACTTTTGTTAGATTTGCTGATGCCCTTACTGCATGTTGGTATTAAGTCCGATATCATGGATCTTCATTTTTATAGTCAGGTTTCATTTTTTAATGCACTAGTCATTAGGCTTTGGCAAGAGTTCCATGTTTGAGAACTGTTCTTTTGATTTTAGCGGTTATGTTGATGCTTCAAACTTACCTTGTTGTGTGATTTGATGACAGCTCCTACATCACGAGGAATTTACTTAAGGGAGGCTAGTGCTTTCCAACAATCTACCGAGGTGAGATTATTTTTACACCTGAGAGGCAACAAATTTCTCTGTGTAGAATGTTATCAATCTGAGGTTATGGGTTAGTTCTTTTCATTATGCAATTGTTGCATAATTAGTGTTGCCAGCTATGGCTTGATATGTGGTGACGCTATCTTGAACTCAAGAGTCAAGTTTTGTGATATGTTTATAATATCTCTTTTGATTTCAACTTGCCTCCCTCCTATTATAAGTTTACTTTCTTTTTATGTAAACTTGCTAAGATCAACTTTTGAAACATTTCTTTCGGTCCCTGTTTCCACTTTCATAGCATTTACCAATTCTATCATAGCTGATGTGGTGTTTCTAACAGTGGACAGTGCAAGTTGAACCAAAATTTCATGAAGGTGCTAGTAATTTGGAAGATTTGGTTCCTTTTGAAGAGTGTATTGAGCTACATTCCAGTGAGAAGGCAGTTTTGAGGGCTCCTGATTTTCTCCTTCTTACCCATAATGGGCGTAGCTTCAAGTTAGTTAGCACTACTTCAAATTGCCTATTTC
The DNA here is from genome assembly GCF_963583255.1 of Pyrus communis. Lineage (NCBI taxonomy): Eukaryota > Viridiplantae > Streptophyta > Magnoliopsida > Rosales > Rosaceae > Pyrus > Pyrus communis. Next base: position 2,344,953 of record NC_084818.1, read on the forward strand.
ATATTAATTTGTCCACATGTATGCTATAATTTACTTGTTACTGTTTTTTTCTTTGTTTCTGTTAAGAATTCCCCTGGTTTTCTTCGTCTGTGAAATTAACGAAGTTGATGTTCTGCTATGCTAATTCACACATGTGGTTGCTATACCATTAAAGAATGCCTGAATCAGCTGTTGCATTGCATGCACTTATTTGTGTGTTGTCAAACTTTTACATTCGGCGTCATACTTTTATATTTGGCTTGGAATATAGAATAGAACATAGTTTCTTGTGAGTGTATATGCTTGTGGGAGCTGCCTGTTCTCAAATGATGGCATAGCCAATTACTTGTGAACTAGTCCCCAAAACAGAGTGAATGGGCAGGGTCTTGACCCTTATGTTGATATAAATTTCCATCATTGGAACATATATGCATCAAAATGTGCATGCACATGGAACAAAGCCGCATGTGCATAAGCTACTTGCACGATACTTTATAAATGTTTTTTGTGCTGTCGTTAGATTTTGGACAAGTTGAGTATCAGTTTATTCATCATCATTTACAAGTTCCTCTTTCGTTATTTTCAGCATAGTAGTGGATCCCACCAATGTTAGTGAAGGTCTGCACTATTTTGAACTGTATGGTGTTGATTGTAAAGCACCATGGCGCGGCCCTCTTTTCAGAATCCCTGTTACCATAACAAAGCCTATAGCTGTGATAAGTCGACCTCCACTGTTGTCATTCTCTAGGATGTCATTTTTGCCAGGTATGAGCATGTGACTTGTGTTTTTGATTGGATGGTGTGGATCATATGGACAATTCTTTCATGGTAGCAATTCCTCTTCTTGATGTTAGGCCACATAGAAAGGAGATTTATAGAAGTACCTCTTGGTGCTACATGGGTTGAAGCAACTATGCGAACATCAGGATTTGATACATCAAGAAGATTTTTTATTGACTCTGTTCAGGTACAGCTTGCAGTTAAAACTTATATCAGATGGTCTAAATCTACATTAACATGCTTGCAATGACCAGCTATGTCCCCTGCAAAGGCCTCTTAAATGGGAGAGTGTTGTAACATTCTCATCTCCTGCTGCCAAAAGCTTTTCATTTCCTGTTGTGGGTGGTCAAACAATGGAATTAGCTATTGCTCAATTTTGGTCTAGTGGCATAGGAAGCCATGAAACAACTATTGTGGATTTTGAGGTATGCTGTTAATATCTAGAGTTGGGATATTAAAATTGCAAATGCTTTATTGTTTACTAACCAAATTCTTTTAGCTTTCTACATTTACTGATGATGGCATGAATTTGCATTGTGGTTAACTTTCTAGATTTCTCTATTATTCTGAGGTTGCATTTTCACCCAACCGATAGACTTTGTTCTATTTCTTCAACTGAATTTTTATCATTCATTGAAAGTCTATTATGTTATTTTAGATATAAATCTAAAACCCTTAATAACTACTTAATTTTAGTTTTTTCATCAGTAATGCGGTTTCTTCAGCGACAAAAAGGCAAGAAGCATCTTATAATGAACTTCATTAGAGAGCCTTACAAATGGGTTTTGTTAACTTTCAGATTGTGTTTCATGGAATTAGCATTAATAAAGATGAAGTAGTGCTTGATGGAAGTGAAGGGCCAGCCAGAATTGAAGCTGAAGCTCTACTGGCTTCTGAGACACTTGCACCGGTTGCTATTCTAAACAAGGTGAAGTTGCTTCCCTATTATAGATGATGATAGTTATACGAGTTTCTTAACTGCTTGGTACCCTTGTGTGCTAATATATTATCTTTTCCCCTTGAGATCAATTTGCAGATAAGAATTCCATACCGGCCGGTTGAGTCTAAACTTTGTTCACTTTCAACAGATCGTGACAAACTACCCTCAGAAAAACGTATTATGGCACTTACTTTAACGTGAGTTATGATCTGATGTTCATTACTTAGAAGTCTGCGCATTGAGTTTTACAGTAATAAATCCTTTCTCTTCTGGTTCATGCAGCTACAAGATCAAATTGGAAGACGGAGCTGAAGTAAAGCCTCAAGTTCCATTACTTAACAATCGCGTATATGACACCAAATTTGAGTCTCAATTTTATATGATCTCTGATGCAAACAAGGTACTTTTGAGCGTTGTTTTTGTCATAGTTGAATATGAAATTTTGATATTTTGTTACAACAGGGAAGTTAAGGATGCATTTCCCTCATCCCAATTATCACGTGTACATGTTTAATCATTGGAATCCTTTGAGTGTGCTCTTTCATTAGAATTTCTTACTTTCTTCCATTTCTGATCATAGCGTATATATGCAATGGGTGACATATATCCAAGTAAATCAAGACTGCCCAAGGGAGATTACAATTTGCGGCTATATCTAAGGTATTGTCCTCTTTTTGAGACAACACATAACCAGCATGCCCATGCATGCTTTTATTTACCTGCAATTAGGACTTATTTTACTACCAATAATCATCTTTCAGTTTCCTTTGTTAGTTTGTTGAAGTTATTCTTTAATGTGAAATTATCTTAATATGAATATACCTGGCATTGTTTGCCACCATGGACATTAACACCGGAAAGCTGCATTAGGCATAAGTCAATTTTCTACTAGATTAACAAAACTTGCTGCTATTCAAACATCATCTAATACGAGGTGTTTCAACCTTAGACATGACAATGTGCAATACTTGGAAAAACTGAAGCAGCTGGTGTTGTTCATCGAGAGAAATTTGGAAGAGAAGGTAGAGTTATTCTATATAGTGATATGCTGTTGTTAATATAACTCTCTTATAATCAAAATTGTAGAAGATTATCTGTAATATTTATACCCCTGGGTCAATGCGTCTATGTTTCATTACTTATTAAATGTTCTTATTTCTTTTCAAACCAGGATGTAATCCGGTTGAGCTTCTTCTCCCAACCTGATGGCCCTTTGATGGGAAACGGTAGTTTTAAGTCTTCAGTATTAGTCCCAGGGTATGCGGCTGAATAATTTGTTCTTGTGGTTTAATGACATCATTTTGCAATGGTATTTAACTTCTTGATCTTTGGTAGGAAAAAAGAAGCATTCTATTTGGGTCCACCATCCAAAGACAAGCTTCTAAAGGTATTGTTCTATTTATATATTTATTTTTAATTTGATGTAAGCGCTGATTTTAATGCTAGTGATATGTTTTGCAGTTTTCTTCACAAGGATCTGTATTACTTGGAGCTATCTCGTACGGGAAGCTGTCATATGTTGATAAGGGAGAGGGAAAAAATCCGCTAAAGAACCCTGTGTCTTATCAGATTTCTTATATAGTGCCACCAAATAAGGTTTTATATATAATCCTCGGTGTCCTAAGACAACATCATATATGTTCTCATGTGACTGACCAGCGGACTTGAGCTTTGGTTAGATCTACTGTTTTCATTAGTTATTTAGCCAACAAAAACATGTGTATATAAATAGTTTTCATTACAATTGCAGATGGACGAGGACAAAGAAAAAGGTTCTTCTACTTCCACCAAGCCTGTTTCTGAGCGGTTAAAAGAAGAGGTATGTAAGGTACATTAGTTTCTTAATCTGTTATGGATGCATCAGATCTTTATGCAGGTTGCTTCATCTGTTCTCGATGCATCAGATCTTTATGTGGGTTACTTCATCTGTTGTCTATGCATCAGATCTTTATACGGGTTACTTTGGGTAAAATTTGTTGGTAACTTCTGATTTTGAAATTGGAAAAGTTGAAAGCATGCTAGTCATTCCCACCTTTATCCGACACTTGTGTGGACATTTGTAGTAAAATTCACTGACTTAACTAAATAATAGATATTGCTTCCTAAGGTGCTATCTTTTTCTTTTTCAAGTGGTTCATACCAAGCTGAGAAACCTGATATTTCTGTGGCACTTCTAGAACTGAGCATGTGCATACAGTTACCATTATTTACAGCTTTTCAAAGTTGGTAACAGATTTGTCTAGCGAGTCCTTATTTTATTCTTTACTTTGGCATTTTTATTATAAAAGCTCCTTGTCTTCCTGTCAGATTCTGAGGTTCACAAATCTTTCCACCTGAGATGTTATGCTTATTGTTTGTACTTTGTTAATCAGGTTCGAGATGCAAAGATTAAAGTTCTTGCAAGCCTGAAGCAAGATACTGAGGAAGATTGTTTGGAGTGGAAAAAATTATCGTCTTCTCTTAAGGTTAGAGCTCATACCCTCATATTGTTATGGTATAGATTAAATGATTTAGGTGTGTATGATCAGGCATTGGCTATTTTAGGTCATTTGATGACATGTAAAGGAAGATTTTTTGAATTCAGTTTCCGGCATTGTCTATATGGTAGGGTTCTTATATTGAGTTTGCTTCATTCAATGTGGATAGTGGGCCTCTCACTTCTAAGTGCCATGTCACCAACTTTGCATATGTTACACATGGACACGACACTCACATTTGAGCTTTTAGTCTAAATCTGTTCCAGAACTATACGTTTTGACCTGTTAATTTATACTTATAGTCAATGCATGTATAGTTATGTATTTAATAATATATTTGGTTTCAAATTGAGCATCTGCTGATTAAGTCTGTTGAGACTAGCCATCGAAATTATCATAGTATGCTTGAGGTTTATTTAGCATCTATAACTTACTCGTTGTATGTAACTTGTGTTTCTCTTTTCAGTCTGAATATCCTAAATACACCCCACTGTTTGCAAAGATCTTGGAAGCTGTACTTTCTCGGAGCAATGACAAGGACAAAGTCTGCCATGAAAAAGAGGTAGTGTAGTACAACCATATGGCCAAGAATGATGTAGTTTTGTAAATTTTTAATCCCTTGCAAGTGAAGAAATATAATTTATGTTCCACTTTTGGAAGTTGGGGGGTTTGTTGCCAGGTGAATACCTCACCAAATGTTTTGGTTTAGGGTAATTGATTAGGGCAATCGGATCCCCATGCAAGAGTTACCCGTCTTCATTATTTTCAATACATGATGAACTGATTCATACTTTGTAAATACTGTAGGTGTATACAACCTTTCTAAGTTCAAGGTTGTGAACTTAAATGTATATGCTTGCGGGGTTTGTTTATGTGGTGATCTAATAGCAGCAGTTATCACATCCTCTGCTTTGCAGGTAATTGATGCAGCGAATGAGGTGGTTGACAGCGTTGATAGAGACGAGCTGGCCAAATTTTTTGCACTAAGAAGTGATCCCGATGATGAAGAGGCAGAGGTGTGCTATGTGTTAAATCATACTTGCTTTTCATTCCGTCTTTCTGGAAACCGTTGTGAAGATGCCAAAATTATTTCAGAGAATCAATAAATCTTACAAGCTTTTTTCATAAATTTGTTTATAGGTTAATAATAACTAGTACTGATTCTTGTTATAGAAAATTAAAAAGAAGATGGAGACAACTCGTGATCAATTAGCAGAGGCATTGTACCAGAAAGGACTGGCACTGGCAGAGATTGAATCTTTGCAGGTTGGAATAGTTATTTCCTTCGAAGTACTTTCATAGTCATCTAAGGTTAATCTTCTTTTTCTAAAAGTTTGGTATAAAGTATGTGAAAGTTACACGGTCAGACTCAGATTTTATTTGAGTTGGGTCAGCATGAGGTGGTTGTATGTTTGGTTAACGTAAAGCTTACTTCTTTCTAGGATGTTGAGCTTTAAAATTGTGAGGAACTTTTGTTTTCTTCCATTTTTCACAGAAAAGCTTTTACAATTGCCATGCGGGTATGACTATACGTACTTTTTAATATGCGATCAGTTCGCCATACCTATGAATACTGACTGAGAACTCACTACACTCTTTCTTCCATTCAAGTATTACAGTCTATTTGTTTCTTATACCCATTTATTCGGTAGTGGCAACGTTCATATGCATTTATTTTAAATGCATCTCCTAATTTTCATTTATGTATCTCTAACAATTAAATGGAGTACAAACTTACCGATTATTGTTGCTGGGTGACAAGCCTGCAAAGGCTGAAGGTGCAGAAGGGGGAGAGAAGATTGAAGATCTTTTGAAACCAGGCTCAGATTTGTTTGAAAGCAACTTTAAAGAACTTCAAAAATGGGTTGAAGTGAAGTCCTCCAAATACGGAACTCTCTCAGTACTACGTGAGAAACGTTCTGGAAGGCTTGGAACAGCACTGAAGGTATTTTGCTCTTTCCCATCTTAAGCTTTGTAAAAGCACACTGCATCTCACCTAAAACCATGTATAATCTCATAGGATCAGTATCATTTGCACTTTCTGGTAGGCCTTTTGATTGAACTGCTCGAGTAATTCTAATTGTACGTCAGCTCAATAAACACATTAATATAATAAGTTCCAAGCCAATAAACCCGAAAAGAATTCAAAGCGCTCTAGAAACATACAATCTGGTCCTCTAGTCATTTGTAGTTTCAAGGTTTGTATTTCCCTGGAAATATTGTCAGAGAGGAACAGTTTATCTAACTGATCATATTTACGAGTGCAGGTTCTGAATGACGTAATTCAAGACGATGGGGAGCCTCCCAAGAAGAAGTTCTACGACCTGAAGATTTCCTTGCTCGATGAGATTGGCTGGCAACATTTGGCAGCACACGAGAGGCAATGGATGCATGTCCGCTTTCCACCAAGTTTACCTCTTTTTTAGAGTTACTCCGTTTCAATTCTCAGAGATCAAATAAATGCGAATAGTAATATCACACTAAAATGTGCTAGACCATGTGACTGATTGAGCTAGTTTTTCGACTACTTAAGGGATAGTTTGTATGATGTTTAAATGATTGTCTCTCACATTCTCTTCTATCTGCAGTGCTGCTTGTGATTATACTCGTCTTATGTCTTCGAAGTGAAATAAAACTTGCACGGAAGGACGGGCTACAAATATCCTTTGCAAGTTGAACTATAAGCGTGTTTGTTTCTTTTGCTTTTTATTCAAGATACCAATGCTGCTACTCTCCAATAAGGATTAGGAGTGATAAGATCGTAGAACCCAAGTGCCTAGAGGGGCTGAAGTGCTAGAGGCAGGCCATAGGAAGGCCTCAGAGTGAGCTCAACGGAAGGCGAGTGGCTATAAGTTGGAGAGATGGTAAAAGAAAACCCAGTTAGAATTAGGGTTAGAACTATCTTGTACTCCAAGAAAGTCAAGTTTCTACCAATGCACATTCTCCCTCCAAACCCAAAAGGCAAGTACCCCATCTTGTGCTTGCACCCGCCGTGGATGTCGTCCTTGAACCTCTCCGGCTTGAACTCATTGACGTCCTCGCCCCACAGGGCTGGGTCGTGGTGCATGCCGACGATGTCAATCCACATGTTTGTTCCACTCGGAATGGACAGGTCGTCGCTCACTTGAATGTCGGCTTTGGCTTGCCTTTGTGCATTTGGTGCTGAAGGGTATAGTCGTAAGGCTTCATTCATCACCCATCCCATCTGCATCATTAAATTAAGCACAATCAATTATGGTGTTTGAATAAAAGCATCTTACCAGAGAAAATAAAAAGGCAAAAACAGCCCGTTTGGTGGGCTGGATGGAATTGGATCAAGGGATAGGATTTGATGGATAGGAACTTGTAAAACATGACTTGTAACCCATGTGTAAGGATAGGTTAAATAATTCACTTTATTGTGAATTTACAACCTATCATGTCCAGTCTCGTCCATCTCACACTGTGACACAACAAACAACGGACTGGACTCAATTCCATTTTAATTGACTACAACTTATCCCATCGAGCCTACCAAACCGGGCAGAGGAAAGTTTTACCTTCTTTAGTCCGGAAAGCATGTCCACATCAATTTCTTTATTATCTCCGACCACTTCCCTACACTCCTCTCTCAATTGATGTTGCCAATCCTGGTGGGCGGCCAGAAGCAACATTGTCCATGTGATTGCCAATGCAATTGTCTCATGACCTCCAAAGAAAAATGTCTTGCACTCATCCACAAGTTCTTGTGTTGTGAAGCCTCGTTCACTCTCCTCAAGCAACAAGCCAAGCAGGTCGCACTGCGGTGTCAACCCTTTGATGGATTTTCGCCTTTCGTCAATGATTGACAAGAACAATTGGTTGATTTCTTGCCCAAGTTTTCTGGCCTCTAGGGTTTCCTTAGGGTGCATAATTGGTCCGAAAGGAACTCCCACAAGACGGCTCGTTTTGAAGAGTGTCATTTGCAAGGATCTTAGTTTTTCGAACACTAGGCGCCCACTTTGGTAGCTGATGCCAAAGCTGGTCTTGGCGATGATGTCTCCGGCGGTTGCTGTGATTTCTCTCTCGACGTCGATTTCTTGAGCACCGGAATCTTTCCAATTGTCTAGCATTTTGATGGTGGTCTCCACGATTAAGCTCGCCATTGCCTGAATTCATAAACAAAGCGAAAATGGGCAAAGCATAATATCAAGTACTGTCTCTGATATAGTATGCGTTTGCTCTGCATATATATATAGAAAGAGCGAAAGTGTATACCTTTAAGTTTGTTGGGTTAAAAGCAGGAGTGATAACATGGCGGTGACGAACCCAGTCTTCCCCTTCGGACATGACTAGGCCATTACCGAACATCGGGGCTCTATCGCGTCGGAACACTGCTGGCTTCCCCCAGTTCTTTGCTGTCACCTCCGCAGACAGTTTTTTCAGTAGCTCTGGATCTGCTATGTACAAAAATGGCTCAGTCCCCAACCAATAAACGAACGTCTTTCCTGCAAATATACACAAACACAAATCAAGCATTTTATACAAATATTTATCATTTATTGACATGAATATTTGGGCATGCAAATGTGTTTTGCAGATGGTTATCAAATGGGCACTTAAACGTGTGAGTTTACTTACCGAAAGAGTTTTGCCATCGAGTAAAAAAAGGAAAAAGAGTTGAGTGTATGTCATGGGAGATATTTGAACTTCGAAAATTGATGGTCTTCTTTTTCATCTCACTCAGATTTCCGAATGGAAACCTTGGAGAGGGACCATCCAACCCATTTTTCTTGAGCCTCCTGTACGCAAGAATTGGGAAACCCCAGAGAGAAAATATTAATCTGCAGAAAATATACAGAAGTGCCATGACGATGGCGTTGACGAAAACTAGAAGAATGGTTTCCATCTCTCTCTCTCTCTCTCTCTCTCTCTCTCTCTCTCTCTCTCTATGTCTCGTTAGTTTATCCATCTTATATATAGAGTTTATAATATATACAATACAGGCACACAAGATTGTACTAGGAAAGTAAATCCTAAAATTTACAATTAATTACAAGGAAGGTAATCTACAATACAAGGAAGGAAGGGAATCTACAATGTAAGGAAGGGATTGTACAATACAAGGAAGTTAATCAACGATACAAGGACGGTAATCTACAAAAGATAGAAAAACTAAATGCTAAAGATCACAATTAATTACAAATCCTAAATCTACCAAACATAGGACTCCTAGAATATTTACATGAAAATCAACACTCCTCTTAAAGTTGGTGCATAGATATGAGCATGCCCAACTTGATAAGTGAGTCTTGAAACACTTTACTCTATACTCCATGAGTAAGAATATCAGTATGTTGCTCTCTTGAAATTTTTTATATTTTGAGTACTCATTCTTAGTGCTCTAGTAGCATATTAGATGTGTTTACTTGTTGAACTTTCAAAATATGTCAAACACATGCTCGTTTGATTCATGAATGTTGAAAACAGTCCAAAAGTCTAGTAGCATATTATATGTGTTTATTTGCATAAGTTCTGAAATGTGTCACACGATGCTTGTTGATCCCATGAACGCCGAAACAGTCCAAATACACTCCAAAAAGAAAAAGTTGAGTACTTTTGACACCCATTAAGTTTTGATCTTTTGAGTACTCATTTTTAGTGGTCTAGTAGCATATAGATGTGTTTTTTTGCTTAAACGCCATAGTGTCCCAAATGCCTACTTGTTTGATCCTATGAATGCCGAAAACTGTCCAAGTACACTCCAGTAAATTTCGATATGTAATGCTTGTGATTATACTTATCTTCTGTCTTCGTAGTGAAATAAAACTCACAGGTCCTAAAAGACTCATCCCCTTGAGATTTCAAATTAAAAACTGGTTCGGTCATATCTTTTGCTCATTTAATTGTCATGATATTTGTTTCTTTTGCTTTTTATTCAGTATAACAAGCCGCTAATTTCCAAATATTCAATATGGCTTACAATGAGATGCCACTTGAAAGGTTTTATTAATGAACACGTGACTGATGAACACGTGACTGGACGATTACACACACCGAACCCGGCCCCCTGTATAGGGTAAAGACTGGGTCCAAACTATGACCTAGAAAGCTGCATGCATGCGTACGGTCGTACATAAAAACTGCTCCAAAATTAGGGTGAAAATTAGAGACTTTTACAATAAGGACTAGGAGTGATAAGATCGTAGGGCCCAAGTGCCTAGAGGGGCTAGAGTACTAGCGGCAGGCCATCTGAATGCAGTATGTGTGTGGTGCTGTAGCGCGCAGTAAGTTATAGTCGGCAATCTTTACAAAAAGTTGAGTTTCATTCAACCTTTTATATATCTTGTTGAATAATTATAATTTTTAGTTAAAATATAAGATGCTTACTCAAATTGTATTAATAGAATTAAAAGATGTATATATATATATATATATATATATATATATATATATATATATATATATATATTCTTGAAATATTCAACACTTATTGCCACTCCCCTTCTATTTTCAGAAAATAAATTTGACTAATTACATCTTTTAATTATATTAATACAATTTGAATAAGCATCATGTATTTTAAATAAAAATTGTAACCATTCAACAAGATATACAAAAGGTTGAATGAAACTCAACCTTTTATAAAGGTTGAATGAAACTCAACCATTCAACACTTATTGCCTCTCCCGTTCTATTGTGCTATATATATATATATATATGATTTGGTGCTGCAGCATGCAGCAAGTTACAGTCGGCAACCTTAACAAAAGGTTGGGTTTCATTCAACCTTTTGTATATCTTGTTGAATGGTTACAATTTTTAGTTAAAAAGATATGATGCTTACTCAAATTGTATGAATGGAATTAAAAGATGTAATTAGTCAAATTGATTTTCTGAAAATTCTAAATAGAATACATGTCTTTTGGGTCACCACTATTAAGAAGGGTTGTATATCTTCAACTAAAATGAAAGGACTCGATGAATGAGTGGTTTAATGCCTATAAATACCTATTGTGGCATAATGTTTCACACACAATTTCAGAAATTTGTTTCTACATTGCTTACTCTCTTCTTTCTCCATCACATTCATACAATTTCTTTCTAGTTATTTCTTAGGGAATATAATTTAGTTTTGCTAATTGAATATTCCATACTTTGTTATATCTTGGAAGTGATTTGCCAAGAACCCTTTAGCAAACTCATTCGAGTGGGGGCAAATAACACTTTAAGGAAACGATTCAAGTTGTACCTTAAAGTAATCATTCGGATTATTCTCTATATTTCTACATTTACTCTAACAATCTTAAAGTGTTACTTTCGTCATGGAGAACAAATATGATAACATGGCTATGAAGATTATCAATTAAGATGTCTACAAGCTAGACAAATTTGATGGATCAAATTTCACCCGATGCAAGGACAAGATGCGTTTTTCATGCTTACTGTTCTAAATATCATATATGTGTTGGACCCGATTCGTGAACAAAGTGACAAAGACTTAGACAAAATAGTTATCGATCAAAAGAAGCGTGAAGAAGATGAATTGGTATGTCAAGGACACATCTTGAGCACATTATATGATCGCTTATATGACATGTACGCACACATTCAATCTCTAAGGGAAATTTGGGAAGCACGTGAACACAAGTACACAACAGAAAAAAGAGGTACCGATAAATTTTTAATGTTCAAATATTATGAATTCACTATGTTTGATAACCAACTCATCCTACACCAAGTTCATGAATTGTTGGTCTTGGTCTCAAAACTTCGTGAACTTAAAATAGTTATTCCGGATCCTATGATAGTTGGGGCTATTATGGTAAAATTACCCCAGACATGGAATAAATATAGAAAGAAACTTCTACACATGGTGGAAGATATTAGTTTGGAGGATTTGCAAAAGGGTGTTCAAATTGAAGAGGAAACTCGAAATTGTGATAAGAATTTTGCAAATCAAGATTCCTCTAAAGTTCACATTGTCGAAGAAGGCAAATATAAAATGAACTTCATAGTCAAAATTGACAAAGGGAAGTATAAGACGACCAATTTCAACAACAATCAAAAGAATGCAAATGGTGTCTGCTACCATTATGGAAAGAAAGGTCATTACATTCGTGATTGTAGACACAGAAAAGTAAATGAGGAATATGCCAATAAGACCAATAGCACAAATATGGTGGAAAACTCTGGAATTGATAACATTGTTGCAATAGTATCAATGATGCATATTGGCATGATTACTGAATTGAATATGGCAGAGGCAATAAAATCCTCTGATTGGTGACTCGACTCAGGGGTACTATACATGTGTGCAATGACAAGGCACAGTTCAAGACATATGAAGCATCAACGGACAATCAAAAGGTTTTAATGGGGAATCATAATTCCACCAAAGCTCTAGGAAAATGAACTGTTGAACTTCAGTTTACTTCTGGGAAGAAATTGACGTTGCTTAATGTACTGCATGTTCTAGAACTTAGAAAGAATCTTGTGCACCTGCAAATTTATTATGTAAGAACGGTATAAAGACTATTATAGAGTTCAACAAGTTAATAATGTCGAAAAATGGGATGTTTGTTGGGAAGGGGTATTCCTATGATAGGATGTTCAAACTAAGAATTAATAATAAAGTGAATTTTTCTGCTTATATTGTTGAATCTTCCTCTCATTTATGACATTCATGTTTAGCACATATAATTTTAGATCTTTAAAATACATGTGCACACTTGGTTTAATTGCTTGCAATGATGATTATAATGATAAATGTGAAACATGTATTCAAGCGAAAATGACTAAGAAACATTTTCCAACTGCCAAAAGAAATACAAATTTATTCGACTTAATACATTCTAACATATGTGAATTCAATGGTATTTTAACAAGAGGAGGAAAAAGATATTTTATCACATTTATAGATGATTGTTCTAAGTTCACTTATGTTTATTTATTGTCTAATAAAGATGAAGCTTTTGAGTGTTTTAAGCGTTATAAAGCTGAAATTGAAAACCAAAAAGGAAGGAAAATTAAATGCCTTCGTAGTGATAGAGGTGGTGAATATTTTTCACATGAATTTAATATTTTTTGTGAAGAGCATGATGTTATATATCAAAGAACTGCACCCTATACACCACAACAAAAATAGTTTGGAAAAAATAGGACACTCATTGAAATGATTAATTCTATGATGATTAATGCTAATACTCCAAAATATTTATGGGGTGAAGCATTGTTTACTGCATGTCATATACACAATAGAATTACATCTACAAAGACACATGTGTCACCATATGAAATTTGGAAAGGAAGAAAACCAAATTTGTCATATCTGAGAGTATGGGGTTGTGTAGCTTTTTATAAGGCACTCGATCCTAAGAGATCCAAGTTAGGTCCAAGAGGAATTAAAAACATATTTGTAGGATATGTAAAAAATTCAAAGGCATATAGGTTGCTTAATTTAGACTCAAATACAGTAGTTGAGTCTAGAGATGTCGAATTTATAGAAAATAAATTTTATGATGACTACTCAATATCTAGAAAAGAGAATGATCAAACACCTTCCTCTAATCCGGCTACTAGTCATTCTCAAGGTGAGAAAAGAAAACATTCTGAAATTGTTAATGAACCAAGGAAAAGCCAAAGGGTAAGAAAAGAAAAGACTCTAGACTCTGATTTTATTTCGTCTTAATCTATTGTATTTTTAGTCGAATGAAATAGAAAGAAGGTTATTAAAAAAAATACCCATATTGTTGAATGTTGAGGATGATCCTAAAAGTCTAAGCGAAGCATTGACTTCAAGAGATGCAGCCTTTTGAAAAGAGGCTATCGATGATGAAGTTGAATTATTAATATCTAATCAAACATGGGTTTTAGTATACTTTCCCCAAGGATCAAAAGCAATAGGTTGTAAGTGGGTGTTTAGAAGAAAATTCAATACAGACAGGTTTATTCAAACATTTAAAGCCAGGCTGGTTGCCAAGGGTTTTAAGAGAAAAAGGGAATAGACTATTTCAATACATATGCACCAGTAGCTAGGATCACATCAATTAGAATATTGTTTGCATTGGCATCTTTATATAATTTGCATGTGCATCATATGGATGTGAAAACAACTTTTTTAAATGGTGATTTAAATGAAGAAGTCTATATGGAACAACCAGAAAGGTTTGTTCTCCCTGGGAATGAAAAGAAAGTTTGTAAATTAGTCAAGTCATTATATGGATTGAAGCAAGCACCAAAATAATGGCATGAAAAGTTAGATATTGTCATTTTATCTTATGAATTTAGACATAACAATGCTTATAAATGCATATATTCTAAATTTACAAATGATTATGGTGTTGTTATATGTTTATAAGTCAACGACTTGCTTTTTTTTTTTGGTACAAACATGAAAGGTGTATCTGAAACTAAAGAGTATCTAAATTCAAATTTCAAAATGAAGGACTTGAATGAAGTAGATACTATCTTGGGAATTAAAGTAAAGAAGCAAATAGGGGTTACACTTTGTGTTAGTCACATTATATAGAAAAATTGCTTCTTAAGTTTAAGCATCTACAAATAAAAGAAGCAAATACCCCTTACAACCCTAGTGAGACTTTGCTTAATAATTATGGTAGGTCCATTGCACAGCTTGAGTATGCTAGTGTAATCGGAAGTTTAATGTATGTCATGCATTGTACTAGACCAGATATCGTATTTGCAGTAAGCAAACTTTCTAGATACACTAGTTATCCAGGTACTGCCCATTGGAAATCAATAAATAGAATTTTTGGTTATCTTAAAAGAACTATTAACCTGAGTTTAACTTATTATGAATTTCCAGCAGTACTTGAAGGATATTCATATGTAAGTCGGATAACAAGTGCTAATGATAATAAGTCTACATCATGGTGGATTTTTACAATTGCCCGAGTAGCAATTTCTTAGGCTTCGAAGAAGCAAACATGTATATCACATTCAACTATGGAATCTTAATTTATAGCATTAGCGGCAGTAGGTAAAGAAGCAGAATGGATTAGAAATTTGTTATTGGAAATAGAGTTGTGGCCACAACCAATGCCATCCATTTCTTTATACTGTGATAGTGAGACTACTTTGTCTAGGGCATACAATAAGGTATACAATGGAAAGTCTAGACATATTAGCTTGAGACATGAATATGTCAAGCAATTAATAACTGATGGAGTTATTAATATTGTTTATGTTAAATCAAGTAATAACTTGGCGGATCCATTAACGAAAGCACTTTCAAGAGCTTTGGTATTAGTACATCTAGTGGAATGGGGCTGAAACCATTTACTAAAAATTAGCCACCAATAATGGTAACCCGACTTTATCTAGAACATCACTAGTTTAAAAGTTTAATGGGTAATTACAAGTTATTGATAAGTGGTTGTGAAAGCATTGAAAATCAATATATAGCTCATTACAGGATGATCAATGCAAGACTGCTACGTTTAGGAGGATGAGTTTGATCTCTTAATGAAATTAATTGTAGTTATGTCTGTAGTAGCAGGGACATGAGAAGGAATCTCACCTATGTGAACATAAGAAGTGGTGCTGCTTCTACCAAGAGTTGGGTTTTCTCTTGTAAATGTTCATGAAACCAGGATGAAGCACAAGGCCATAATTATGCTTAGTTTAGAAATTTCTTTAAGAAAATAAGACATACTCATGTGTGTAGTGGTTCCGGTTTTAACATAAGAATAGTTGGTTTAAACTTAGGTCACCATCGCATTCGTTATAACTTTGAATTACTTACACTAATTAAAATTTTAATTCAAAAGGTACCTTTATTGTATGCATGATTATATTGGTATGCTTGTGATTAATTAAAAAGAGAGAAGTATTGTAATACCATTTATTATATATTCTTAAAATAGGGAAGGATTGTTGAATATTTCCAGAATACATACATACATACATACATACATACATACATACATACATAAATATATATATACATACATATATATATATATACATATATATATATATATATATATATATATGATTTGGTACTACATTGTGTAGCATGTGTGTGGTGCTGCAGTGCACAACAAGTTACAGTCGCCAACCTTTACAAAAGGTTGGGTTTCAACCTTTTGTATATCTTGTTGAATGGTTACAATTTTTAGTTAAAAGATATGATGCTTACTAGGGATGGCAATTTAATTCGTCAAATCCGATACCCACAGGTAACCGACCCGAACAGTTCGGTTTCAGGTAGCAAATTTCGGGTTTTTTTACGGTTATGGGTAACTGTTTGGTAAATTATTCGGTTTCGGTTTCGGGTTCGGTTATGGTTATAGGGGTATCCGATCCGAATCCATACCCGAACCCACCCTGTTTTCATTATTTAATAAAAAATATAAATATTTATTATATATATGTTTTTATAAAAGAATGAAATCCCTATTTTTTTCTCCAACAACTTTAATACTCCATGGGAAACTACAAAAGTCTTGAGCGTGCAGTGCACACTTCAAAGCCTTTGAGTTCTTCCAGAAAACACACCTCACTCTCTCTCCACGTTCCTCCCATTTTTGTGCTCTATGCTTCTCCCTTCCCCGAGCACCGCACACATGCAAAACAAGGACCATACCACCATCTTCTCTCCCTCATCTGTCACCTTTCTCTTCTTCCGGTGCTCTCTCCCTCACCTCACTTCTCTGCAACTCTCTCTCTTTGTCTTTCCTTCCTTCTCCTCATTACACTCTCCTCAGTCCTCACCTCTCCCGAGCTACGCACACACGGTACCACCACCCCACCGTCTTTGATGAGCCCTCAAACCACACCCTCTAGACCCCACACCATCTTTGCAACCTCTCACTCTCTCTCCTCGTCCCTCTCGTACCATCACCTCAAACTCCCTCGAGAACTAACCACCGAGACACCACCGGCTTCCTTGTCCCTCTCACTGTTTAATCAGTTAAATTTTATGGTTACGGGAAAACCGTTACCCGATAGGGAATCCGTTACGGGGAATACCCATTCGGGTTTTTTTTCGGTTTCGGGTATGGGAAAAACAAGTGGATTCGGTTATGGGGATGGCATATCTGAACCAATCCGCCCCGTTGCCATCCCTAATACTTACTCAAATTGTATGAATAGAATTAAGAAGGGTTGTATATCTTCAACTAAAATGAAAGGACTCGATGAATGAGTGGTTTAATGCCTACAAAAACCTATTGTGGCATAATGTTTCACACACAATTTCATAAATTAGTTTCTATATTCCTTACTCTCTTCTTTCTGCATCATATTCATACAATTTCTTTCTATTTATTTCTAAGGGAATATAATTCAGTTTTGTTAATCGAATATTCCATACTTTGTTATATCATGGAAGTGATTTGCCAAGAATCCTTTAGCAAACTCATTCGAGTGGGGACAAATAACACTTTAAGGAAACGATTCAAGTCGTACATCAAAGTCAGCATTCGGATTATTCTCTATATTTCTACATTTACTCTAGCAATAAGTAGGAGAGATGGTAAAAGAAAACCTACTTAGAATTAGGGTTAGAACTATCTTATACTCCAAGAACGTCAAACTTCTACCAATGCATATTCTCCCTCCAAACCCAAAAGGCAAGTACCCCATCTTGTGCTTGCACCCACCGTGGATGTCATCCTTGAACCTTTCCGGCTTGAACTCGTTGACATCCTCGCCCCATAAGGCTAGGTCGTGGTGCATGCCGACGATGTCAATCCACATGTTGGTTCCCCTCGGAATGGACAAGTCATCGCTCACTTGAATGTTGGCTTTGGTTTGCCTTTGTGCATTTGGTGCCCAAGGGTACAGTCGGAAGACTTCATTCATCACCCGTCCCATATGCATGATTAAATTAAGAGAACTTTAATGAAAAGCTTCCGGTACTGTTCACTTTAACAAAAAATCACATTTTTACACTAAAAAGTTAATCCTGGTATTATTCACTTTACCCTTTATTTTGTCATTATCGTTAAAACTTAAAGTTTTCAAGTCATTTTCATTAGTTTTCCTTTAAATTAATCACAACCAATGAGTTCTCTGATCAATGATGGTCTCCATGTAAGTCGTTAACTATCTAATCGAGTTAATTAATGGCTGCTTAATCAACTTGATTTGATAATTACTTGGTTGTCAAGCTGTGGGTACTTGTTAATTAAATAACTAAAGAAAAAAGCGGCTTCCAGATTCGGTTTGTCCAATTATGTGGACTTGGATCCTCTCCTGAGCCCAAGGAGAGGATCCTCCTGACCAAGACACGTGAACCGTTGGATTTTCATCTAACGACTATAATTATTATAATTTTAAAGGGACCCCTATGTTTGTAGCCGTTGGATTTTTATCCAACGATCCACGTGTCTTGGTCAGGAGGATCCTCTCCTCGGGCTCAAGAGAGGATCCAAATCCGCATATTTGGACAAACCGAATCAGGAAGCCGCTTTTTTCTTTAGTTATTTAATTAACAAGTACCCACAGCTTGACGACCAAGTAATGATCTAATCAAGTTGATTAAGCAGCCATTAATTAACTCGATTAGATAGTTAACGACTTACATGGAGACCATCATTGATTCTATATTTATAGAATGATTAGGGTGACTTTATCTATATTCTGATGCACCACATATATATAAGTTCATAACAACGCATGCATGCATGATATAAAATGATGAGACAAATGTGTGACATGTAGAAAGAGTAAAAGAAGGGTAACTTGACTTTTTGTTAGGGTCATTTTAGTTCTGATCCTTAATCAGCCTAATTGTTAGATTGAAACCTTATTTGTTTAAATATTTTGATTGGGATCCTTAGCATCATTTAAGAGATTTAAGTCATGCATTTATGCATTTAATGTCCCACAAATTATGAAATTTAAATAAATTCAAATAATATTTTTAAAATATAATAAATACTTAAAAATCAATAATAGAGTAATATTGTTCTTCACAAAATTATAGCAAAAAAATAATGTACCCACATAATTATTAACATATTTTAAAAAAATAACTATTGATATATTTTAAAACATAAAATAAATACATATAATTAGCATGGGTACATTTAGAAAAATTAAAAATAGGTACAAATACATATAAAAGTTTTAAAAATATGGGTACAAAAAGAAATTAATATATGGGTACAAATTAAAACTAAAAATAAAATAGGTACAAATTAAAAAAGGATTGCAAATTAAAAATGGGTACAAACTAAAAATGCAAATATATGAATAAAAATTTAGCCATAAATATAAATATATCCTATATAATTTTTCTAACAATAAATGAATATATTTAGAAATAAAAAAATTATTTTGTTATTGAAGTAGTTAATTACGTTTATAAAACCTAAGGACTTTGAACAAAAATTGAAAAGTAAAAGGTTTTAATTAATGGAGTAGCAAAAAGAGGGATGGAAACCTAGTTTCTCCCTTTTTTTATTTACGCGTCGTGACAGTGTTTAGTAGACATGTCTTTTATTGAAGAAGCGTTTTCTGTTTATGATGTTCACGTTTGAATTATGAATAAATCTTTATGTGGTACTGTACTATCTTTTGTGTTTGAATAACAGTGTGGTGATTCAAATTTAGTGATATATGTGAGAAGCTGCAAACATCATTAATTCTGATAATGATTTACGTAATACATATTTTCCACATATAACCATTTTTTCCACATATTTTCCACAAGGACATACCTCTATATTCAGCTTCAGCATTGGAACGGGCAACTACATTTTGTTTCTTACTCTTTCATGTAACCAAGTTACCCTTAATGAATGTAAAGTAACTTGATGTTGAGCATCTGTCATCCACTGAGTCTAGCCAATCTGCGTTAGTATAACCTTCAACTCTGTCATGCCCCGACCGGCAAATAAAGAATATTCATGAGTTAGGGTGTGAGCCATATCTTAGCTATAGAAATAAATTCTACAACCAAGATATGGTGAAAAAATTAAAATAATTTGGCACGATTACACACACAATACATCATATAACAAATCTTACATAATAAAAGCTTAAGTTTACCAAATATAATTTATTGAATACGCAACGGAAATAAAATATTAGTATACAAAATTAATTCATAACAAAAGTACCAACTAAAATAATAATTGAAATGAGTAGCTCTTGCCAATACATAAAATGTATGCAATGAGATGCATGAATGTACTCACTCACTTCTAATCCCGCTAACACATACCTAAGGCACCCAAGCCTGCACGTCCCATACCATGCTTATACCACTTGGCTTTGAATACCTTAGAATATGAGTTAACTCCCGTTCATCCCTTAAACCCAATTTTTGTAATTAAATTCTCAGTTTCCACTTTATTATACAAGCACTTCCCCTGATGCCCAATTGTTTATTCAAGCCCTTCCTTCGACGCTTGACATATACAAGATTCATTATTTTTATAATCAACCAATTTGTACTCAAGGCCTGCACCTACGCTTGACATATACAAGGTTCATTATTTTATATTCAAGGCAAACTTCAGCCCTTGAAAATCCTCACAACTCAAACACAACTTAACATTTTTTTCTTACTTTACAAGAATGCTTATGTATATGCCATGTAACAAGGATATCAATAATCACATGCTCTATAACATCTGCAACACTAATCAAACTGTTAGTAGCCAAAATTGTATTATATCTGCAACACTAATCAAATTGTTAGTAGCCAAAATCGTATTATATTATCAATAATATATAGTATGGATAACACACAACAATCTAATTGAGAAATATTACTTTACCATTTTACTCCATCTCTCTAGGTGATATTGATGCATAAATCCATTTTGAGTTCCATAAAGCAATTCTATTGGGTAAGCTCTCATGCATTTTCTGGGATTCCCCCCCCCCCTCCCCCTTTTCCCTTCCCTTATTTTACAACCTTCTCAAGGGAAGTAAATGGATATTTTTGATAGTTTGGCGGGAGTGCTTCTTATGGCAATGATCTCCAAAATATAAATGCATAAACAACATAAGATTTAAGTGGTTCGCCAAATCGACTACATCCACTGGGGTTTGCTTTCATTGTATTTCACTATATATATGAGGGACTTACAAATACAATGAAAGATGGCTTAAAGCCCTAAGAACATTTTAAAGAAATATAAGAAGGTAATATGAAATGGAGAATTTCTTTCTCGTTGGAGTGGTTCTTTCTTCTTCTTTTTTTCTTCTTCTTCCTCTCTCTTTTTCTCCATGTCTTCCATTGGTTCTTTGCTCCTTCCTTTATAAAGATTGCATGACATCTTCATCTCCAAAAAATCTCCCAAGTGTTTCAATAGAAAGAAACCAAGTATTGTGCTAATCATTACCATGAAATGCATTCCAATAACAAGGCAACGATTGTTGTCCTAATCATTAAGAATGAAATGTGGTCCAATAGAAAAACAAAAAATGCTAAGCTAATCACTAGCCCTATTATGTGTTCCAATAGAAACACACCAAATGTTAACCTAATCATGAACTAATGAATATCATGCAGGATGTTCATTGCATCAAAGGCCATGTGAAATGTTCAAACCACAATAAGTTGTCATCTTTCTCTAGTTAGAGTGGTGAATATCATCCTAATGATTAAGATTCCTATAGATTGATGAGTAAGCACTTCTAATACCTCAAAGTGTTGCCACCTACATGCAAATAGACTAACATACACATGCTATAGACTCCACCTCTTCAACCTAATTATTCGCTTCTATTAAATACCAACTTCCACCTCAACCTAGCTAGAGTAGTGACTAACCCCTCCCCTTTATTCTCTAATGGTTGCCAAAACGCCACTTAGCCTTTGTGAAAAAAAATCTAGCCAAACTCATCATAATCCCCTTCTCCAATTCAAACTAAAAATATCTCTAATTACATATGAACATGAAATACTACTAGCTAGTTTTTGAAATAATTTCTAGCAAAAAGGATTTTACATTGAAACTATTTTACATATCGCAAGTAGGTTCTTGCATAAAAGAAATCTAATAAAATCATAAAAATAATTACCCACACAGACACACACACACATATATATATAACTTTTTTTTTTAAATACAGGGTATTACAAACTCTAAGATGGTTATTCCTTTTAAACAAAATTCCTTTGTCTGGGCTTCCCTTCAAATATCGCAAAATCCTCATCACTGCATTCATATGTTGTTATCCAAGATCATGCATGTATTGACTCACTACACTCAAGGCATAGGCAAAGTCCAGTCTTGTGTATGCCACGTACATTAATGGCCTTCTAACTTTTGGTATCTCCCTTTGTCAACTAGTACTCAACAATTTAATAAGGGTTGGTCGAATAGTTCTCTTCTGTGTGAACTGGAAGTAATAATGACGTTTAAATGATGGTTTCTCACATTCTCTTCTTTAGTGTTAGAATTTTTGTTAAATTTTGCGGTCCAGATTAAGGGCTAGTTTGATATTGCTGTGCTTTGAAAGAAAGTTGATTCTGCTGTGCTGTGAGAATAAGTAGCTGTGAAATAAAGCAGCAGAGTATTTGGTAAACTTTTTTGTAAAAGTGCTTTTGAAAAAAATAAGCAGTATTATAGTGTTTGGTAAACTTTTATGTAAAATAGATGTGAAAAAAGTTGGTTTTTCAAAGCTGGGTTTTGCAACTTCTTGTTTTTTTCACCAAAAACTGTGAAAAAAAAGCTGAAGCTGAATGTTTACCAAACACAAAAACAGCTCCCAGCTTTTTTTGATACCAGCTTTTTTTCAGAATCACCTCAGTACCAAACCAGACCTAACTAAACTGAGCAACAGGAGCATTTTTTTTTACAAGTCTAGCTAGGAGGAACAATACCCTTTTATATCATGTGATTGGTAAAGCCAATTAAAGATGGCTTCAGCCTTATCTTTCCAAAGTACAAATAAAAGAGAAAAAGTTGCTTTGGCTTCGCTTCATATTGAGTTTGTTGTGTTCCTCGTGTACTAAATAGCTTACCATCTCAATCACATGACAACTCAATCACATGATACTGGCATCAAGGTCCAAGCTTGGGGGTTGGAACTTTGTAGTACTGCATGCATGCGCTGGGATTTACAACCACCACATGCATTGTCCGTGGTGACCACTTTATTGTCTGGGATCGGACCATAATGTTGCTGCGGTGTTCCATCAGTACTTACTGATGTGAGAAGCAGAAGTGAAAGTTTGGGGACATTTTTCAGCAATCCCATCAAGTAAACAAAAATGGAAAGCTCCACATACCTAGCTAGGAAAGATTAAGAGACAGTATCTTCATCTGATCTTTTGTTCTATTTGCTTTTTCGTCGTGTGGTTAATATGATCGATGTTGATGATTATCTGTATCTTTCAAAATCCATTTTTGTTAGAACATAAAAAATATTCGTGCTTACTCTTCATAGGGTCCTTAAGCAATTCAACTAGTGAACATTGGTGGATTTGGAATCAATAGGATATCTGTTAAATAATTGATTCCCAGACTATTGAAGATATGGTAAGGACATTTCTAATTGAACTATACTCATCATTTCATGATATTGTGATTGATTTTCTTGTGCTGGTCATTGTTTCATTTTGATGAAGAACGAAAGAATTCATGTACCTCTGTCCTCAAAATAAGTTTAAGTTGGTCGTTATCATATACATTTTATACTAAAGTCCAGGAGCGCATATCTTGTTTAGTTGCTAAAAAATTGTAGTTAGGAGTTTAATAGCTTGGTAAAATTTCAAACGTAGTCCTTTTTGTATGGTTAAAGTAAAGTCTTCGTTGAACTTTACTCATGTTTGTGCAGACTTTGTAAACTTGCCATATACGGGGCGTGCCATCAGTGCTAATTCTGAGTCATAAATGATAGACGAATTGTTTTTACTTGATCCTGTGTTACACAGGGTTAGTCTCTCATCACCGACCTGTTAACAAAAATTACCTCTTTTTTTTTTTTTTTTTTTTTTTTTTTTTTTTTTTTTTTTTTAATTGTGGTGCATCTTGCTTGGCTACTTCTTGGTTTGTTTCTCTATTCGTTTGTACTCCATGTTTGCGAAGTGACAGTTATATATGTTTGATCATTTGAAAACTTGTGATTCGATAACAGAATACAAGTTTCGCATGCCAAGCGACTGTTGTTGGATTCGATTTGGCCAGGGATTGGTGGTACAAGTCCTGTCCATCCAGCCAAAGTTGTAAATAAGACGTCTGCATCGTTTGAGTGCAACGAACATGGTTTGATGAACAAATTACCCGAACCATGGTAATGTTCTTTTGCATCTATTTTTCATCTACCGGTTATATTAAGTTGCTAACTCATTTTTTAATTTCTGATGGTTATAAAATTCATACATAATAATGTTTTTATACCTATGATATTTTATGCAACAACAAGGTTGAACGTGTAACAAAAATTACCGTTACATATGTCTTTGAATTTTATAGAACGACTTTACACATGAAACTACCATTTTTATGTTTATGAATTGTTAATTTTGCTATGCCGAACAATGTCTTTTGGTATATCTTTATACTTGATGGCTCAATCTGCGACATCTTGAATTCACTTTGATGTATACACACAGGCACATACGCTTATCCAGCCAGTATATACTTTTGCAATCACTCTTGTGCCTGAATTAATCTTTGTTCGTAATCTAAATGCATGCATACAGATAACTTTGGGTTGGTCTCCATCCCCATTATATTTTGGCTGCTGTTTGACCCTTGCGAGTGTAGAGTTTATCTTGCAGAGTTTGGAAAGTATCGTTTCCATTTCTGCTTTTGTTTTATAAAACTGGGGAACAAAGACTGTATACTTTGTTGTTGTAGATTTCGTTAGCTAAAACTTTCAAATAAACACTGTTTATTTTGCAGTCTATTAATGTTGGGTGATATGGATCTAAATTATTTGTGTGTCTTTTTGTCGATGTTATTCGTGCATACCCTTCATTACGTTGGTTCTAATGCATTTTCTAGATTGCTCACAAGATTGGTATTAGCAATGATGGTTGTCTAACACAAGAATATCCTCCTCTTGCACAGGTTCAAAATCAATCTTATTGTGGAAGTCAACACGAATCAGCACAACTTCCTCATGATAGGAAGGCATGTCGAAAAGATACTTCGTGTTTCTTGCCACACTTTGGTGATACAAGACGGATATGAGGATCCTTTTGTGGTGCCGCCAATTCTTAAAAATTTGGTCGGTGAGTCAAAAACATTTCAACTCTCTTTTGGAAATCAAACCCAGTGATTGGCTCAATCAAACCACAAATGCCCACTCCTTTCCCAACCACTGGCTCAACAACCCCGACCAATTGCAGCCGCCAAGACTTCAAATAGAGCATTGTTCCTTGATCAAGCAGACAAATCTAACATGTAAACTTTCCCTTCCGATAAATGCTCTCATGTGTCAATCTTATTAACCATACTTGTTTCTCTTGGGTAAATGTTTGCGCGGTCATCAAAAACTGTCGGCCAATCTTTTTTTACCACTCTTTCGCACTATTTTCTGTAACTATCACATTTATCTCTATCCTTATCACTTTTACCTTCATTCACAGCAAAAAACCTTGCAGCGAGTAAATAGGCACAACCAATTCTGCCAGAATTGCTGGAGAATTCCACAATCTGGTTTTCCCCAAAATCAAACCTGCCGACAGAGTTCTGATTGCCGCCCTCAAGACAAAAACTCAGGCAAAAAAAAAAAAAAAAAAACAAAGATAGGTAAATTACAATTTATTTTTAGCACGCATGCCTGCAGAACATCCATGATGGCAACCTTTATTACATTATTATTTATGTTTTTTGCTATAGTGTGGAGGATGTCCGATCTCAGAAAAAGCGAACAACCACACTCTCTGTGATGGAGTGCTGCAGGGCATGTTGCATGTTTTTTTGTTTCAACATCTGTGTTTGACAACTTACTTGCTCGAACAACGCTTTTTTCGTGTTTTGTTAGCTGCTAAAATAGATGCGTAGCTTGCAAGACATATATTTTGCCGTCTTAACTGCATGGGCAAAATATGTGTGAACTACAGGTTGCTTCTGTTTCTTCTATTTCATATGGAAACAGACCTTCTCTTCTTTAGTGTATGACGTTTAAATGATCGTTTCTCACATTCTCTTTTTTAGTGTTACTAGATGTCACTACCTGTATAATCATGTCCAAATACAGTTTCATGTATTAGGATTGGTGTGCTTTTAAATGACCGAAAGGGTATAGTCGTAAGGCTTGCCTTTGTCATTGGTTTCAGCTTCTTCAGTAGACCTTTCGGGTTTTACTTGCATGTGAATTGTTGAACTTTAAAATTGTGAGGAACTTTTTTTTCCTCCCATTTTTTGTAGATAAGCTTTTACGAATGCCATGCGGGTATGAATATACGTAATTTTTAATCTGAGATCATTTCTCCATACCTATGAATGCTGAGCAAAAACTCACTATACCGTCTTTTTTTCCTTTTATGTTTAAATTTATCGCCTAAATTTTCATTTATGTATCTCTAACAATTAAGGGGAGTACAAGCTTACCGATTATTGTTGCAGAGTGATAAGCCGGCAGAGGCTGAAGGTGCAGAACGGGGAGAGAAGATTGAAGATCTTTCCAAACCAGGCTCAGATTTGTTTGAAAGCAACTTTCAAGAACTTCAAAAATGGGTTGAAGTGAAGTCCTCCAAAAACGGAACTCTCTCAGTACTACGTGAGAAACGTTCTGGAAGGCTTGGAACAGAACTGAAGGTATTTTTCTCTTTCCCATCTTAACCTTTGGAATAGCACACTGCGTCTCACCTAAAACCATGTATAATCTCATAGGATCAGTATCATTTGCACTTTCTGGTAGGTTTTTTGATTGAACTGCTTGAGTAATTCTACTTGTATGTCAGCTCAATAAACACATTAATATAATAAGTTCCAAGCCAATAAACCCGAAAAGAATTCAAAGCGCTCTAGAAACATACAATCTGGTCCTCTAGTCATTTGTGGTTTCAAGGTTTGTATTTCCCTGGAAATATTGTCAAAGAGGAACAGTTTATCTAACTGATCATATTTACGAGTGCAGTTTCTGAATGACGTAATTCAAAATGATGGGGAGCCTCCCAAGAAGAAGTTCTACGACCTGAAGATTTCCTTGCTCGATGAGATTGGCTGGCAACATTTGGCGGCACACGAGAGGCAATGGATGCATGTCCGCTTTCCACCAAGTTTACCTCTTTTTTAGAGTTACTCCATTTCAATTCTCAGAGATCAAATAAATGCGAATAGTAATATCACACTAAAATGTGCTAGACCCTGTGACTGATTGAGCTAGTTTTTCGACTACTTAAAGAATAGTCTGTATGACGTTTAAATGATTGTTCCTCACATTCTCTTCTATCTGTAGTGCTTGTGATTATACTCGTCTTCTGTCTTTGAAGTGAAATAAAACTTAACACGGAAGGACGGACTACAAAAATCCTTTGCAAGTTGAACTATATGTGTATTTGTTTCTTTTGCTTTTTATTCAAGAGATCAATGCTGCTAATTTCCAATAAGGATTAGAAGTGATAAGATCGTAGAACCCAAGTGCCTAGAGGGGCTGGAGTGCTAGAGGCAGGCCATAGAAAGGCCTCAGAGTGAGCTCAATGGAAGGCAAGTGGCTATAAGTTGGAGAGATGGTAAAAGAAAACGTAGTTAGAATTAGGGTTAGAACTATCTTGTACTCCAAGAAAGTTAAGTTTCGACCAATGCACATCCTCCCTCCAAACCCAAAGGGCAAGTACCCCATCTTGTGCGGGTTAGAACTATCTTGTACTCCATGAAAGTTAAGTTTCGACCAATGCACATCCTCCCTTCAAACCCAAAGGGCAAGTACCCCATCTTGTGCTTGCACCCACCGTGGATGTCGTCCTTGAACCTCTCCGGCTTGAACTCGTTGACGTCCTCGCCCCAAAGGGCCGGGTCGTGGTGCATGCCGACGATGTCAATCCACATGTTGGTACCACTCGGAATGGCAGGTCGTCGCTCACATGAATGTCGGCTTTGGCTTGCCTTCGTGCATTTTGTGATGAACGGTATAGTCGTAAGGCTTCATTCATCACCCATCCCATCTGCATCATTAAATTAAGCACAATCAATTATGGTGTTTGAATAAACGCATCTTACCGGAGAAAATAAAAGGACAAAAACGGCCCGTTTGGTGGGCTGGATGGGATTGGCCTAGGGATAGGATTAGATGGGTAGAAACTTGTAAGACATGACTTGTAACCTATGTATAAGGATAAGTTAGATAATCCATTCTATTGTGAATTCACAACTCATCATGTCTAGTCACATCTATCTCACATTGTGACACAACAACAACGGATTAGACTCAATTCCATTTTAATTGATCACAACTTATCTCATTGAGCCCACCAAATGGGGCAGAGGAAAGTTTTACCTTCTTAAGTCCAGAAAGCATGTCCACATCAATTTCTTTAGCTCCGACCACTTCCCTAATCTCTTCTCTCAACTGATGTTGCCAATCCTGGTGGGTGGCCAGAAGCAACATTGTCCATGTGATTGCCAATGCCTTTGTCTCAAGACCTCCAAGGAAAAATGTCTTGCACTCATCCACAAGTTCTTGTGTTGTGAGGCCTTGTTCACTCTCCTTAAGCAACAAGCCAAGCAGGTCACGCTGCGGCGTCGACCCTTTGATGGATTTTCGCCTTTTGTCAATGATTGACAAGAACAATTGGTTGATTTCTTGCCCAAGTTTTCTGGCCTCTAGGGTTTCCTTAGGGTGCATCATTTTTCGGAAAGGAACTCCCACAAGAGGGCTCGTTTTGAAGAGTGTCATTTGCAAGGTTCTTAGTTTTTCGAACACTAGGCGGCCACTTTGGTAGCTGATGCCAAAGCTGGTCTTGGCGATGAGGTCTCCCTGCGGTAGCCGTGATTTCTCTCTCGACATCGATTTCTTGAGCACCGGAATCTTTCCAATTGTCTAGCATTTTGTTGGTGGTCTCCACGATTAAGCTCGCCATTGCCTGTATAACATTGATTGAACATGGAATATAATTTGGTGGGTTTCATAAAAAGTATGTTAACAGTCAAAAGCAGTAGAAGAATAAATGCTACTTCACTAACTAAGGTTTTATATTATGTTTGTGGAGTATAATGCTTGCCCATTTCCGGTTTGTTTATGTCAATAAACTGGAAAAAGGGCAAAGCATAATATCAAGTATTGTATATGATATACTATGTGTTTGATATGCATATATATAGAAAGAGCGAGAGTGTATATATACCTTCAAGTTTGTTGTGTTAAAAGCAGGAGTGATAACATGGCGGTGACGAACCCAGTCTTCCCCTTCGGACATGACTAGGCCATTACCGAACATCGGGGCTCTATCGCATCGGAACACCCCTTGCTTCCCCCAGTTCTTTGCTGTCACCTCCGCAGACAGTTTTTCAGTAGCTCTGGATCTGCTATGTACAAAAATGGCTCAGTCCCCAACCAACAAACGAACGTCTTTCCTGTAAATATACACAAACACAAATCAATCATTTTATATAAACATTTATCATTTATTGACATAAATATATGGGCATGCAAATGTGTTTTGAGATGGTTATCAAACGGGCACTTAAACGTGTGAGTTTACTTACCGAAAGAGTTTTTCCATCGAGTAAAAAAAGGAAAAAGAGTTGAGTGTATGTCATGGGAGATATTTGAACTTTGAACATTGATGATGATCTTCTTTTTCATCTCACTTAGATTTCCGAATGGAAACCTTGGAGAGGGACCATCCAACCCATTTTTCTTGAGCTTCCTGTACGCAAGAATTGGAAAAACCCAGAAAGAAAATATTAATCTGCAGAAAATATACAGAAGTGCCATGACGATGGCGATGACGAAAACTAGAAGAATGATCTCCGTATCTCTCTCTCTGTATGTCTCGTTAGTTTATCCAACTTATCTCTACTAATCTCTACTAAATAATAAAACACTCATTGTCAACCAAAATTTTATAAAACTACCAGTTTAACTCTCTAATTAAAACAGAACATGAATAAGAAATATGAGGCAGAAATGTAATTTCACACAACCAAATTTTGCTGTTTTTTTTTCAAAGCCTCATGTACATGTACAATTCTAACATATCTCTAATTAAAAAAATAAAAATAAAAAAAATAAAAAATAAAAACTTCCCACTCCCACATTCTCTATCACTCTCTTCCTCTCTCCTTCTATTTCAAAAACAAAATAAAAAAAATTTCTCACACACTTTATTTGTGCCCATATGCTAGTAAGTTTATAATATATACTATATACTATACAGGCACACACGCCTTATTTTACTAGGAAAGTAAATCCTAAAAATTACAATTAATTACAAGGAAGGTAATCTACAATACAAGAAAGGAAGGGAATCTACAGTGTAAGGAAAGGAATGTACAATACAAGGAAGTTAATATACAATACAAGGACGGTAATCTACAAAAGATAGGAAAACTAAATCCTAAAGATCACAATTAATTACAAATCCTAAACCTACAAAATATAGGAATCCTAGAATATAAAGTCAACATTCCCCCTCAAGTTGGTGCATAGATAGAACTTGCCCAACCTGATAAGTTAGTCCTGAAACACTTTACTAGATACTCCATGAGTAAGAATATCAATATGTTGCTCTCCTGAAGTTTTCGATCTTCTGAGTACTCATTCTTAGTGGTCTAGTAGCATATTAGATGTGTTTGTTTCTTTAACTTCCAAAGTATGTCAAAAGCACGCTTGTTTGATCTCATGAATACTGAAAACAGTCCCAATATACTACAAAAGGAAAAATTATGTACTTTTGACACCCAATAAGCTTTTCATCTTTTGAGTGGTCATTCTCAAAAGTCTAATAGCATATTATATGTGTTTATTTGCTTAAGTTCCAAAATATAGCACACGACGCTCATTTGATCCCATAAATGCCGAAAACAATCCAAATACACTCCGAAAGAAAAAGCTATGTACTTTTAACATCCAGTAAGCTTTGATCTTTTGAGTATTCATTCTTAGTGGTCTAGTAGCATATAGATGTGTTTTTTGCTTAAATTCCAAAATGTCCCAAATGCCTACTTATTTGATCCCATGAATGTCGAATATTGTCTAAATACGCTCCAATAAGTTTCAATACGTAATGCTTATGATTATACCTTGTCTTTTGTCTTCGTAGTGAAATAAAAAACGGGTCCTAAAACACTCATCCCCTTGGGACTTCAAATTAAAGACCGGTTTGGTCGTAATCATTTAATTGTCATGATATTTGTTTCTTTTACTTTTTATTCAGTATAACAAAGCCGCTAATTTCCAAATATTCAATATGGCTTACAATGAGATGCCACTTGAAAGGATTTATTAATGAATAAAAAATTAATTGAATGACTCTAAGGCAAAAGGAGAAACTTTTAAGAAATGACTGATGAACACGTGATAAGATCGTAGGGCCCAAGTGCTTAGAGGGGCTGAAGTACTAGCGGCAGGCCATCGGAAGGCCTCAGAGAGAGCACAATAGAAGGGGAGTGGCAATAAGTGGGAGAGACGTTAAAAGAAAACCTAGTTAGAATTAGGGTTAGAACTATCTTATACTCCAAGAACGTCAAGTTTCTACCAATGCACATTCTCCCTCCAAACCCAAAAGGCAAGTACCCCATCTTGTGCTTGCACCCACCGTGAATGTCGTCCTTGAACCTCTCCGGCTTGAACTCGTTGACGTCCTCGCCCCACAGGGCCGGGTCGTGGTGCATGCCGACGATGTCAATCCACATATTGGTTCCCCTAGGAATGGACAAGTCATTGCTCACTTGAATGTCGGCTTTGGCTTGCCTTTGTGCATTTGGTGCCGAAGGGTACAGTCGGAAAACTTCATTCATCACCCATCCCATCTGCATGATTAAATTAATCACAACCAATTAGTTCTCTGATCAATATTAATATACTCAAACATCTACATGTGCAAAAAAAAAAGAGTTTTAACGAAACATTTTCGGTACTGTTCACTTTTAACGAAAATGACATTTTTACTCTAAAAAATCATTCTTGATACTATTCACTTACTACACATGTTTGTTATTTTGATTAAAACTCAAAACTTTCAAGCTATTTTCATTAGTTATTATACGTGACAGTGACATGTTAATCTCTCCCAAACAGAATGCAAATGGGAATGTCATGAGCACCCTTCCCACGTGCCAAAAGCGTGGACTGTGGTCAAATGTATCGCTCTGTTGTTTGACCGCTGACAATTTGACCAAATAGGTCTGACCTTTTATTCTTTTCTTTCTTTGTTTCAGGGTTTCAGAGTTGCATATTTGGAAAAACCGAATCTGGAAGCCTCTTTTTTCTTTAGTTATTTAATTAACAAGTACCCACAGCTTGACGACCAAGTAATTATCTAATCAAGTTGATTAACAAGCCATTAAGTAACTCGATTAGATAGTTAACGACTTACATGGAGACCATCATTGATTCTATATTTATAGAATTATTAGGGTTAGACTTTATCTTTATAGAAATTCTGATGCACCACATATATATAAGTTTATAACAACGCATGCATGCATGATATAAAATGATGAGACAAATGTTTGACAAATAGAAAGAGAAAAAAAGAGAGTAACTTAGACTTTTTTTTTTAAGGAAAACTAAAGAAAAATTTTTAAAAAAACTTTAGTTTTAATGAAAAATGACAAATAAAGGTGTAGTGAATAGTATCAGAGAAAGGTAAAAATGTGGTTTTTCGTTAAAATTGAATAGTACCAGAAGTGTTTTGTTAAAACTCCTATTTTTTTATTTACGCGTCGTGACAGT
This sequence comes from Pyrus communis, assembly GCF_963583255.1. Lineage (NCBI taxonomy): Eukaryota > Viridiplantae > Streptophyta > Magnoliopsida > Rosales > Rosaceae > Pyrus > Pyrus communis. The sequence goes on from NC_084818.1 coordinate 2,377,872, forward strand.
GTTCAGGGGTATGCTTTTTATTGGAGAAGCTTTTTCTGTTTATGATGTCCATGTTTGAGTTATGAATAAATCTTTATGTGTTACTGTACTATCTTTTGGTGTTTGAATAAGCGCATCTTATCGGACAAAACAAAAAGACAGAAAGAAAAAGGTTTTACCTTCTTTAGTCCAGAAAGCATGTTCACATCAATTCCTTTATCTCCGAACACTTCCCTAATCTCCTCTCTCAACTGATGTTGCCAATCCTGGTGGGTGGCCAGAAGCAACATTGTCCATGTGATTGCCAATGCAGTTGTCTCATGACCTCCAAAGAAAAATGTCTTGCACTCATCCACTAGTTCTTGTGTGGTTAAGGACTTTGTGAAGCCTCCTTGTTCACTCTGTTTAAGCAACAAGCCAAGCAGGTCGTGCTGCGGCGTCGACCCTCTGATGGATTTTCGCCTTTCGTCAATGAGTGACAAGAACAATTGGTTAATTTCTTGCCCAAGTTTTCTGGCCTCTAGGGTTTTCTTAGGGTGCAACATTTTTCCGAAAGGAACTCCCACAAAACGAACCGTTTTGAAGAGTGTCATTTGCAAGGCCCTTAGTTTTTCAAACACTGGGCGGCCACTTTGGTGGCTGATGCCAAAGCTGGTCTTGGCGATGATTTCTCCGGCGGTTGTTATGATTTCTCTCTCGACGTCGATTTCTTGAGTTCCGGAATCTATGAGAGTCACCCAGTTGTCTAGCATTTTGTTGGTGGTCTCCACCATTACGCTCGCCATTGCCTGTACATTGATTGGATATGGCATATAATTTAGTGGGTTTGATAAAAAAAATGTTAAAAGCCAAAGCACTAGAAGAACAAATGCTTCACTACTTAAGGTTTTATATTCATTTTGTGGAATATAATGCTTTACCCATTTCTGGTTTGTTTATAAATTACACATAAACAAACCGAAAGTAGAAATGGGTAAAGCATTAAGTACAGTACTCTATCTAATACATTATGTCTTTGATATATATATATATATAGAGAGAGAGAGAGAGAGAGAGAGAGAGAGAGAGAGAGGTCTATATACCTTCAAGTTTGTTGGGTTAAAAGCAGGAGTGATAACATGGCGGTGACGGACCCAGTCATCGCCTTCGGACATGAGTAGGCCATTACCAAACATCGGGGATCTATCGCGTCGGAACACCGCAGGCTTCCCCCAGTTCTTTGCTGTCACCTCCGTAGACAGTTTTTTCAGTAGCTCTGGATCTGCTATGTACAAAAATGGCTCCGTCCCCAACCAATAAACGAACATCTTTCCTGCAAATGTACACAAACACAAATCAATCATTTTATACAAACATTTATCACTTATTGACATGAATATTTGAACGTGCAAAAGTTTTCTGAGATGGTTTTCAAACGGGCACTTAAACGTGTGAGTTTACTTACCGAAAGAGTTTTGCCAGCGAGTAAAAAAAGGAAAAAGAGTTGAGTGTATGTCATGGGAGATATTTGAACTTTGAACATTGATGATCTTCTTTTTCATCTCACTCAGATTTCCGAACGGAAAACTTGGAGATGGACCGTTCAACCCATTTCTCTTGAGCTTCCTGGACGCAAGAACTGGAAAAACCCAGAAGGAAAATATTAATCTGCAGAAAACATACAGAAGTGCCATGACGATGGCGATGACAAAACCTAGAACAATGGTCTCCATATCTCTCTCCCTCTCTCTCTCTATCTCTCTCTGTGTGTGTATGTCTCTGAAAACGTTGTTGTAGTAATTAGCTAGGCTTGTATGTTTGTGAGTATCAGAAGAGAATGGAGGGAGTATTTATAGGAGGAGAGGGGATATGCTGATTGAGTTTAATTTGGACCAGGAAGTTTTGACCATGACCTACAAAACTTTCATGACGTGGCTTTTTTAAGGGCCGGGCCTTACCTTCCTTTGAATAGATGTGAAGGTTTTCCTAGCTAGTTCCTTCATTCCCATTCCACCTCTATGCGAGCAACCAAATGGTTATAACTTTTCAGTTGTGAGTTAGGACAGTTGATGAGAATATTGTCTCGGTATATACATTTTAGTTAAATCTTTACTTTTGAAGAAACGGATTTAGCTAAGTTTATTAAAAGAGTTTGTTCTCTTATACGCAACAAAATTTGAATTCACTTTCGTTTAAAGTTAAAGCGTTTGTTGTTGAGCATTTATTACATTTTTGCCCTTGTTGAAAAGCCCCTTTTGTTTTGTCATGGATTTGATCATCAATTCAGACAAGCACTGGGCTTGCGGTTGAAAAGTGTTCTGTCATGGTGTGGACGTCGGAACACCGTCCCTTCTTCTTATTCACTTTTTTTTTTTTAATGTTATTTACACATTTATTTTTATCTTTCACACATTTTTATTAATTTTTGTCATTAATTTTTTTTAATTTATTCGATTCGATAACAAAAAACTTAAAAAGATGTGGAAGAAGTAAAAGTAGAATTGTGGATAGCATTACATTTTTTTAAAGACTTATTCCTTCTTTTTTGTTTTATAACATCATATATTGTTATCCTGTACCAGGTGACGGCTGTGGTTCCAGTCAACAACTGCTTTGTAGACCAGAAAGACATTTTGATTAGTTTTTTTTTTCCAAATTTTTTTTTATCAGTTGCCGCATTCTAAAGCTTAATATTTATTTAAAACTTGAGAGCAACTCCAATTTTATGTCATTTAATTAAAATGACATAAAATCAAATTAATTTGACAGTAATCTATAGAGTGACGTAAAAATACACTCCGATTATATGTATAAGATGGGAAAAAAGGAGTCGATGTTAAAAAATGTGTCAGTTTTGTGTGTTTAATAACATTACTCTTACAAAATATATATTAAGAATTAACGTTTTACTTTATAATATAAGAATTGTAAATTATAGTAATAGTACACTCGAGATTTACATGCCATGGTTTCATACTTTAAAAACGAGACTCACATTTAATGGATTAGAAGATGATTCTTTTAATAATACAGAAGATTATACCTCAAATATATATTACCCATCAAGTACATGTGATATATATATATATATATATATATATATATATATATATATATTACTCTGAAAAACACTCAAATTTAAATATTTTAGTGGTTATCACTATCAACTACATGATCGAATAATGTCGCAAAACCAGATGTTTATTAACAATGTGCATACGTAAAATGATTACATATCCGATTCAAAATCAATTGATGGAAATCGTTAAGCACTTAATACAAAACTTTCATCTTTATTGAGAGTTCGGTTGCATCAACTTTCGTGTTTGATCGTACGAAAATAATGCATTTTTCCAGTAGCATACAATTGATGGAAATCGTTTGAGCACTTAAACGCAAGACTTTTATTTTTACTGAGAGATTGTTGCATGAACTTCCGTGTTTGATAGCATGAAAATAATGCATCTGTCTAATAACATACAACTGATTGAAATCTTTTAAGCACTTAATGCAAGACGTTCATCTTTACTAGGAGTTAAATTGCATAAACTTTCGCGTTTGATCATATGTAAAGAGTAATCCTAGAGAGATTAAATTTTTTAAACCAAATGATGTGTCACCAATAAGAAATAAGCACGTTAATCGGCACTTAATTAATAATCCAATCATCTACAACAACATCATTTAGTTTACAAATTTGGTTTAAAAAAATTGATCTTCTTAGCATTACTCGCATGTAAATAATGCATTTCTCCAATAGCATACAATTGATGGAAATATTTTAAGCACTTAACGCAAGACTTTTACCTTTACTGAGAATTTGGTTGCATTAACTTTCCACATTTAATCGCATGATAATAATGCATTGTCTGTAACATACAATTGATGAAAATCATATAAGCACTTAATGCAAGACTTTTATCTATATTGAGAATTCGGTTGCATGAACTTCTGTGTTTGATCGCATGAAAATAATGCATTTGTCCAGTACCATACAATTGATGGAAATCATTTAAGCACTTAATGCAAGACTTTCATCTTTACGGAGAATTCATTGCATGAATTTCCGTATTTGATCACATAAAAATATTTGTCCAATAGCATACAAACGTTAGGATTAATTTTTCTCCTTTTACGTGCAGTTTTTGTTTGACCATATTTGACCAGAAGCCCCATATGGAGGCTGTCAAACAAACGTGCATCAGTTTGGACGGAATTATCTAAAAATTATGTGTTTCATGCATACTTTTACTGACGACTTAGACAACAAGTACATATTTGAATTCAACAGCGGACCATCTCGCATAAATTCAAAACATAACGGACTGGCATGGTTTTCACGTTTGAACCAATTTTGTAACGACTGCATGCCGCCACAAATCAGTTACCTTCCTTTTGTTTTGTTGAACACCAAATTGGTTTCCTATCCATCGTGCCCATAATGCATGTTATCTATTTTCCAATTTTTGCATCATGAAACTGATAACAAGTTAAGGATCTAGGACAGTACTTCTACGTTACGGTTAAAATATTGAGATTCTAATAATGATCATATCGACCATGTATCAAGAGTCGTAAGTTGCAATATCAACGACATCGACCGTATATCAATCACATGTATGCTTTTATAGAATGTTGCAAGAAGTGTGCACGGCCAGATGGAAGTACGGACCAAGGTGCAGGGACGGATGTCTCTATAAAATGTATATGTATGTATATATATATATATATATATATATATATATATATATATGTAGATATGTGTGCAGGGGCGGATCAAAGTAGCCAAGGACTAAGGTGGTCTCAGGACCACCCCAGTCACAAAAATATACATGTGAAGGTCTTCTGGGAACCTTTCGAAGTTTGGTACATGTCCCTTTTGTGTCTACTAAATGTTTGATATAATGCATTTTACTAGGCATAACTATTTACATGGGCATAACAACCCCACTGTCACATCCCAGCCTGGGGTCCACCACATCCTGGGCCCGCTTCACCACCGTAGCACGATATTGTACGCTTTGGGCCCCGACCACGCCCTCACAGTTTTGTTTTTGGGAACTCACACGAGAACTTCCCAGTGGATCACCCATCATGGAAGTGCTCTCGCGCGCTACTCGCTCAACTTTGGAGTTCCCATAGAACCCGAAGCCAGTGAGCTCCCAAAAGGCCTCGTGTTAGATAGGGATGGGAATATACATATAAGGATTACTCCCCTAGGCGATGTGGGATCTTACAATCCACCTCCCTTAAGGGCCCAACGTCCTCATCCGCACACCACGACCAAGGTTAGGCTCTGATACCAAATTGTCACATCCCGGCCAGGGGTCCACCATATCTCGAGCCTACTTCACCACCGTAGCACGATATTGTCCGCTTTGGGCCCCGACCACGCCCTCACGATTTTGTTTCTGGAAACTCACACAAGAACTTCTCAGTGGATCACCCATCATGGGAGTGCTCTCACGCGCTACTGGCTTAACTTTGGAGTTCCCATGGAACCCGCAGCTAAGGAGCTCCCAAAAGGCTTCGTGCTACGTAGGGATGGGAATATACATATAAGGATCACTCCCCTGGGCGATGTGGGATCTTACAATAATCAGAGTGGCGCAGCGAACAATATCATGCTACGATGGTGGAGCGGGCCCGGGATGTGGTGGACCCCAGGCCGGGATGTGACACCCACCAAGTGAATAAACTGAACTTTGTTTTTGCACATTTCGCATCCTGTTTCTATTTAAAAAAATAAAAAATAAAATAACTTGTATTTAACACTAGATCCCCAAAGTTTAAATCATAGATCCGCCAATTATGTATATGTGTATATATATATATATATATATATGTGTGTGTGTGTGTGTTTGTGTACATAATATAGGATAACATAAAAAACTTGTGCTCTACGTGAACTTCTATCTAGCTTTGCCTGAATCTTAGAACGGTTCAAAGGACAAGGCGGGGACGAACGTTCTGATCCATCGTGGCAAGAGTCCCAGTCTTGATTCTTTTTCCTGTCAAAATTGTAGTAAGTCACATATAATCACCAGTTTTCATTTCCTTTATTCTTTTTCTATATAATGAAACGTTTTAAAAATAACAAAATTGATTAGTCAGCAGAGATTAATTTCAACGTTAAAAACCATGCATGCGAAGTACGAAGAATAAAATGGAGTTTTCTGCCACATGCTCTCGGATACTAATTCCAAGGTGATTATTTTAGTACAAGTATCTTCCTAATCATTTCCATATTCCATTACTAATTTCATGTTTAAAGTTGAATTTCCAAAAAAAAAAAAAAAAATTAAAGTTGAATTTGACACGTTTGGAAAAGAAAAAAAAAATTCTAAGGAAACATTTTCAAAAGTGGAATTTTTTATGGACTCTCAATTTGCATGACATCCAAGAACTCAAAGTACATTCTCTCATAAAATAAAAAATAAAAAAACTCAAAGTACATACATACATATATATATATATATATATGTGTATGTATACTTTAATTTTATATTGAAGATAAATGTTAACGAGACTCTCAAAGTGTGATTTTTTATGAATATCACCTTATAGTTTAACGTTATGTACTAAACATGAGATGACATAGTGTCCATGGGAGAATCTCACTCTTGGAAGAGTCTCCTTAGAATTTCTCTTATAGTGAAAATGCTCTCAAAGGTTAAAAAAAATTCATGGATTATTTTAAAAGAGAATTTTTATTGGTACTCCAAAAATTTTATTGTGCGCTCCAAACTTTTGATATTTAGAAAGAAAAATACACTTATAAAGAATGCACAATGAAATCTTTTAGAAATATCAATAACACTTTCCGTTTTAAAATCTAAAAAATAAAAATAAAAAGAGATAAACGTTCAAAATGGCTATTTCCGAGGACTAATTAATTAACGATAAGTGGAATACTGATCAAGGGTGACACAACTAAAACTTATTGGATTTGGCAAAGAATGCGAAATTAATCCACTATGAATTGACAGTGTCTCAACTTACCACTTAAAACAAAATTTTACTATAATATCTCACCCCCAACATTAACATAAGTTATTTTCTTTCATTTTTCGTTTTAATATGTGCCTTATATTATTCTTCACGCGAAATGGTTGCTTATCAAGTCATAGCTAGACAATGTCAACTACCAGTTCTGAGTTCTCATACGTCCAAGACGAATGGAGCTAAGCATAATATAGGTTGAACTGATCCTTTATTAGTGAGAATAATCAATCTTGTCCAGTTTTCAAGTAAAAGATTCAAAATATCATGTTGTTAGATTCTTAATACTCGTTTTTAATTTTGACTTATGTCTAGGGACAATAGTCCAAGTTTAGAATTATTTTGTTGCTTTCATATTAGCTGTATACCTTATTAGAGACACTAGTATTCTTTTTATTGGGAGTCGTTGACTGTGTTTTAACTACTAGTTTGTTTGTGAAGTTTCTAATACTTTTCTTTGTTCTAATAGCAAGTAATTAGAATGACATGGGGAGTGTTTTCTAAATAAATAAAAAAATATTTAGATGTGAAAAAATGATGCATTTATTGACACAGTCTCTACTATATTTGTTGACATACTCTTCAATAGAAATGTTAAGGTGATTCTCTTAGAAATGAGACTCTTTATGGACTCTCCGTCATCTCATGTTTTTGGCACAATGTTTTATAATGTTAGCACGAGAATTAACGTTAAATTGTGAGGTGGCAGAGAACTCGAGGAGAGTCCCCACTTGTCTCCTTAGCACTCTCCAATATACTAATTAATTAACACACACAAAACTTAACATTTTCGAATATAAGTGAGATCCACATAAATGATAAAATTCACACGTTAAAAAATGTGTCAACACGTGCATCAGTTTTGTATGAAAAATAGCACTATCCATGTTAATTAGTATACTAAACAAATAAAACGTAAGTGATAACGTCAACGTTCTAACATTCAAAATATGTACGTAGGTGCTTATTGAGACTTGTGCTGTGCATAAAGCGGGTCTGGAAATAACTTTGCGGTTTCTGTGGCTTCTTTTTCCAAAAGCCAATTGAACACAAACACTTTATAGCGACAACCTCTTGAATTAATACCAAATGTGTTGGCCTCGATCGTCAATTTAGAAATTTAGTAGTTGACTTGAATCTGAATTCACCAAACACATTACAAACTAAGGGTTTCCTTCATTTTTTTACCTAACACTGAGAAGCCGTGTTAGAACTTACCTCCAGTACGTCACATAATAGTCTAAGATTTTGATATAAATGCACGTAGTACTTCTATAAACTAACTACTGTTACGGATCACTACAGTAACTTTACATAAACTTATGCGCAAATGTTTTTCCTTAGCGCGAAAACTTTACTCGATGACCAAAGCTTTATCTATCAAATTTTTTTCGTTGGGCAAAAGCCTATGAAGAAATCTAAACGTTGTCCGTTTTTGCCCAACAAACAGAGGCATTATGTTTGGTAAAGACAATTTGCTAGACAAAACTTCGTCGGACAAACAATAATTTTTAATAGTGAAGCCAGATATACAACACAATACAATGCCAACATACAAGTTGTAACATTAAAATGGGACGTATCTAGTATTCCGAAAAATAAAATGTTAAAATGTAGCGAAGTGATTAAGATGTTTGATGTATCCTTATATGTCCTAGCTAGGAGTCACTTAATATTACACTAGCCTCCATGCACGCGCTCACGCATGTGCAGAAGATATTTTTTTAATCATGACGTGTTACTTGTGATTTACATGTTTTAAATGTATTTATTAATGTAGATGGAAATGAATAAAAAATGCATTTATTAAAAGCAGTCTTTTAACTAATTAAAGCAACTGAATCCATATTAATAAAAGCGGTATTTCAATTTCCATTTATATTTTATTGAATTTACATGAAGATTAGAAAAAATAATATTTAATAAACAACTGATTGTTAGCTCATTGTGAGGCTAAACTCATTCTCTCCCCTTAATGTAGATAACATCGTTTGTTAAAAAAATGATTATTTGACAACTAATTGAATTACATTATTATGTGCGTGCGAGAGACTTTTTTTATAACTAGCACTATGCACCTCTTAAGTATTTAAAATTTGAGACATAATATTTAATAAACAACCGTGTGCAAAATGTATTTTTTGAATCACAGTGCGCTACATTACATACATGTGACTTAGACATTTTAAATATATTTATATGCGTGAATTGCTTCAATATTTTTTTATTTCGTTATTTTCTTTTTTTATCACCGGCGCTACGCGCCTCTTAAGATGTTTTGAACACAACATTCATGATTTTTCTTATTTTTTTATTATATTTTTCTTCCCCATCACTTGGGCACCATCAACTTTGTCATTTGTTTATTCTTTTCTCTCTCCCCATTTATATTTATATTTTATTTTATCATGACCAAATTACCAACTTACCCTTGCATGATTTGATATATTATTTTGAACATGTTTTGAATTTTTTTTACCAAGGGGCAGTTTGGTCTAATTTTTTGTCAAAGGGGTGACACCAAAGTTTTTGTCACATGCGCGTGACCCCAAATTTTCACTGTTCATCACACTGCTCGCTTTATATATAATAGATGCTAGTGTTATTTATGTTCATTTATAAGTAAAAATTCTTACGTTGAACTACTATAAATAATGAATTTAATGTCAATTAATTATAATTCGTTCATTGTGTGATTAACTGAAGTCCATCACCCTTAATATGCATTTCGCCATTGAAAATTGTCTCCTTACTGCCAATGACAACTTGTACTAGCATGGCCAGAACAGAATCGAACTAGAAATCGCAATAAAAACCAACTTTATATATAAACATGAACTTCCGCCACGACAAATCCTTAAGAAAATAAATTAAAGAAATTCATTTCAAAATTATTGGGCTAAATATTTTAGACATGTGCAACAAATGACGCCCACAACAATTTATTAAAAAAGAAAAGAAAACTTATTTTAATTAGTAAGCATATATCAATTACAACTCAAAGAGCTGCCATTATAGAATCTACGTACTCATCAGCTGGGGCTCCTTCAATAATATATATCAAATTTCTTTAGTGCTCCATTTCAGTGTAACCACAAACGATTATTTAATCTGTTAACTATTTATCTATAAGCTGATATAATAATTAAGTCCAGCAGAGGCTGCATAGCTGACATCCGATAGGGCCTTGACTTGGTACACTAAGGTCATCTCCAATCGAAGGGTCTAGATGATCAAAGGATCAAAAATAGTCTGAAAATTATCTCCAACCGAGGGTTTAGCCAAAGGGCTCGTAAACCCCACGGAATCTGAAAGGGCCAAAGGGCTAGCCACATGCAACCAGCCAGTCAGCCCAGGGCTGGCCAGAAATTCAAAAAATCCTATCGGATATAACATACATGAATGCTTAAACAAAAATTTGAATCCAACTGCTAGCTGACTAGCCGTTGTATTCAATTTTTCTTTTGTTTTTTGGGCCTTTTTTTTTTTTTTTTTAATTCTTAAAAATTCTATTTTTTTTTTCCTATAAATACCTAAATCATTCATTAAATTTAAGTTCTAATTTTTTTGGTTTTTTGGGCTAGTTTGAATTTAAGTTGTTGTTGGATTTGAATTTAAGTTGTTGTAGTTTTTAAATTTAAATAATAAATTATGTTTGGCCCTCGATTTGAGACGATTTTTTGTGACAGAGCTGGTCAGCGGGTTCGTTTTAGTTCTCTAGTCCTCAAAGAAATTACTATTTTAACGAACAGTCCAGGGTCATATTTCTTACCATCTCCAACCGGGGGTCAAAGGGTCATAGGGTCAAACATAATTTATTATTTAAATCTGAAAACTACAACAACTTAAATTAAATGAAATATTTAAAATTAATTGTGAAACACTTACTTCGTCGTAGTAATTGACACCGCTTTCATGTCTACTTGCAGCGGTTAACAGTTGTATGTTAAATTAATTTTTTAATTTAAGTGTCCAATTATTAGTACAACTTAGTTTGAGATAGTTACATGTATAAATGCACATTTACCATCTCTAATAGGAAGCTTATATTTGGGGCAACCATTATATTTGTCCCACATCGGGAGATAATTGAGCAAGAAAAAGCTTGCATGTGTGGCACCCATTATATTTGTCCCACATCGGCTGTGGGAGAGGTTTGAGCAATCAAACATGCTTATAAAAACAACATTCCCACCTAGAACCAATCACCTTTTTGGACCTTAATTAAATATTCTTTTTAAATTTTTGGCCCAAAAAAAAAAACTATAAAATAATAATAATAATAAATAACGGCTAGCCGTTGAGATTCAAAATTTTTAGCCCCGGCTGGCTGGCTCATTTGGGCCTCCTGGTTGGCCCTTTGCCTTGTTTTTGTCTAGTGGGGTCCACAAGTCTTTTGGCCTAATCCTAGGTTGGAGACGGTTTTAGGGCTATTTTCGACCCTATGGACCCTTCGGTTGGAGATGACCTAATAATTGGTAAGGAAAAAGTCATAGCTAGTTTCATAGTAACACTAAAAAGCGACCTCAAATTCATAAGGTTCTTTGCTTTGCGAGGATCGGAAGAAGGCACTCGCTGAGATATATAAATAGGAGCGAAGCAACTGGGATTGACTCGATATTCTATAACTACAAATTTTGTAGTGACACAAGCTTGGAATTGCTTACTGAGAAAAATACTTATGATTCAAAAAGTATTTTAGGAGATGAATTATATCAATAAACAAACATGTTTTATCATGAATTGATTAATAATATTAAATGATATCGTGACACTTATATCAAAAAATTTCTCATACTATAGGTGTAACATCAATAAACAAAAAGACGTGTTATATCATGAATTGATTGATAATATTAAATGATATCGTGATAGTTACACCGAAAAACTTCTCATACTATCAAGTACTTAGTTAGAATTATGATACATCCATAATTTAATTCCATCTCAATCCAATTATGTAACAAAAGAACAAAAGGAGAGGACCATAATATGGAGGAATTTTTCAAGGTGCGGGGCACACAACTCGGTATACCAAAAATGTTATAATACAAATGGTTGAAATTTTTTATCTTTTCAATCACTTATATTATAACACGTAATGTACAAAAACGTGTTCTGAAAACACTGAAAAGTCTTCTACATAATATGGGCCAATGCTTTCTCCGATATTTGGGGACATAAGAAAGCCCATGGTATAGCACTCAAATATTTTCAGGCTTTCAGCCGTATGGCCCAACCAAATCTGTCATAAAACAACAATATTACAACGGATGAGGATTCTCTTTGTAACGATTTTAGAGATTCTCACATTCTAATCGTTTATCGTATATAATACGATTAATTTTCGTTAGTTACTATTTATGTTTAATTTTAAATAATAAAATTTAAATAATTTTTGATCGGACTAAATGGTTAAGATATGAGAAACATAGGATTCTACTTTTCTTTTCGTAACGACACCTTGCGGAAAGAGTCACTGCTTTCGTGAATCTCGAGTGGAAAGAAAAGAAATCCATGGAAGTTGCAAAACCAAAAGGTGTTGAGATCGCAAAGGGACACGTAACAGCAAGGCCACATGGCGCCCCACGACCACCGAGCTCCGCCCAACAAAGACCCAAACCCAAATCCACCACCACTTCCTCTCTTCCTCCTTGCCGCAAGAAACGAAAGCCCACCACCAATTTCAACATGGACCTCCACCACCACCACCACTCCCCACATTTCAAAATTCGCGCTCTCGTTCATCGGCTTCGTCCCCGATTTATTGAGGTAACAAAGAGAGGAGAGAGAGAGAGAGGGAGAGAATAGTAGAAATGTTAGAGGGTTTTGTATAATATTGATTGAACTCCACGCCAGATTTTCTCTGTTTATTTTTGGATCACTAATGTTGTGGACGATCAATTTTTTATCTGTATGCAGGTTCTTCGAACACCGGATTTTCGGAATTGTAAAGCGGCTGATGAAATTCGAAAGGGTGAGTTTTTATAGATATATAATTGTATTCCATATATGTTCATGGAGTACTTGGCCTACATTCTACTCACTTTCCGTCGAGGTTTCTCGTATAAGCGGTGTTCCTTCATCTGAAACTCCACTTGTAATTACCGGGATAGTTTGAACTTGAAGCATTTAGCATTGTGGCTATGCTCGCGCGAAAGCACGATAGGTTGATCGATTTCATTCAGTGTTTCATGGGTTGTAGTTGATGTGCAGCAAGTCGATTTGAATTAAAATTAGTTTCGGATGCATGTTTGACAAAATCATGTAAACATGCAACTTGCAGAACTGAATCTTTTGATGGAGCTACACAAACAGATGGCCAAGGATACCGGCACACAGGGGAAGTTTGTGCCAGAACATCAGCATCCGGCACGTGACAGCGAGCCTGCGAAAGAAAACCAAGATGGGAAAGGGCCGCAGCAGCTTCAACCAAGGTGCTCAGTTCAAAATTCTGTACAAGGTAACAGTACTCGACCGGCTCCTCTCAGCGCAAATAAGAAACCAGTTGATTGCAAACTACAGGGAAGCTACATTGTGGGCGGTTCAGCATTTGGTTGGAACTTCATCACATTTTCCGCAGACGGCACTAAACCAGTCTACTGTGGGGTGACGAAGGAGGCACATCGAAGCAGCAACGATCGATTGGGAGACGCTAATCTGGCCATAACGACCGGGTTTTCTGATAATTGTACACCGTCTATAGCAGAGTGAGTTAGAAGCCGGCGGCAAAACCGGTTGCTTTTGCATCTTATTAGGGAAAAGGCTACACATTAGAATGCTGATGGCAAAAGAGGTTTTGTATGGACAATTTTGTGACAGACTTACTCATGATGGCAAATATGGTAATCTGCTGCTACATTTTGGGACTCGGTTATGAAACACGAACTTTGCTTTTTTATATGATCCAATTTGAAATGGTTTGTCATTTTTACTACACTTGACATGGTTGGCACAATTCCATAAGGGATAAGTGTTTTTTGACAACTAAAAATGTTTATGATTATGTTTTTGAATTATGAAAACATTTTATGATCAGTGAAAATATCGATATGGAAATTTTTTCCATATAAAAATATGAATGAATATACCAATATCGCTTGCTTTCAATATAAATTAGGAAAATTACAACAGATTGGGTACAACAACTCATCCAGTCGAAAGTAAAAAAAAAAAAATATATATATATATATATATATAATAATTCAAAATTTTAAAATTTGCTATGGGTTTTTGTAGTGAAATAATAAATATCATTAGTATTAATTGATTTATATCTTGCTGATAAATGATAAAGTTTGCATTTCACGTCCATTTTCATATTGACCCTTGATTTTTCAAATATTTCAATGGAAACATCAATAGTTTCGTGAATATTTTTAAAACTGTTTATAGAAACACTGCCAACGGATTTTTCAAGAAACACTCTTTTAAGTTTTCATAAAAAATTGAACATGTTTTATTATTAATAAATAATAATAAAAAGTGTTACAAATAGTGTTGGATCAGAAGTCATGGAAGAGCATGATAGCATCATCAATCTTCAAAAGGGTTGCGTGCATAACATAAACCACATTTCTAAATCGTTGCCATTGTTTCCCTAATGGCCCCGTTCGCTCGTGCGCCGGGAGAAGTTGTACCTGCAACATGAGACAACTTCGTTGTTCAGATTACGAACCGGAACCCTTTCAAAACTGAACAAACTAGAACCTAAACATTCCAAATTTTCACGAACCTCTTTAATTTGTTCATCCTCATATGCCAGTCGAAGAGTCAGATTCAGCGCAGCGTGGAACATCTCGTCTAAAACATGTTTCCATACAATGGGCTTGTTTACCTTCCACACCAAGAATTGCGCCTGTCTGGCTCCCGTCACAGCTAATCTCTGCAACGAGATGAAACATTGTGAATGCGTGTGCATGTGCGCGTGGGACGTAAAAAGGGAAGTGCTTTACCTCCATAAGCAAGTACTCATCCTTCCACAGCTTATACAGAATTGTGGGAGTTTCCTTCTTTTCAACAAGTGTCATATCTGAAATCTATAAGGTACTGGAGTAAGTAAACAAAATATCAAATGTGCTATTCTAACAACAAAAACCTTGACTCGCTTCAAACACTTTAAATTTCATGGTCATTTTGCCAACGCTCGTAGTAAACTGACTAATTCATCATACAGAGTTCAGAGAAGAGCAAAATATAAAAAATTGTAATGATATGGAGGAAACATTCGGAGTTCCCAGCGAGGGAACTCATAACAACGTTATTACCTTATCCGTCTCAAGTGCACGACTTGAAGTCGACAGTAGCCGAAATATTTTATAAGCATCTCTCCCATATCTTTTCAAAACAATTGACTCCACCTGCAGAAAAGAAAAGGTACTTGGACATCGGTCCTGGTGAATAAAAATGAATTTTCATATTATCTTAAAAGAACAAAAAAATCAGAAAAAAACCTCATCATTCCGAGCCAGCTCAAGAATTTTCTTCAAGTCTGTACAAGAAATAAATGTGTCAATGAAAACCCAGTACAAACTATTACTATATTATCCATAAGAAAGAAGTTAAAAAAAAAAAAAAACAGAAATCGATTGTATGAGAAGAAGCGGATTGTACCAACACTATATGACTCATCCTCATCTACATCTCTTTCATCACACAACAGGCTGAGGGAAGCTTTGACACGATCACATGTCAAATTACGACCAGCTTCACTGTTTATCACCTCCTCATAAATAGTATTAAATGATACAGGAACTGCAAAATCAATCAGCAAAACAATGAATGTAACTATTCCTTGGTTTCATTTATTAAGCTTTCATGCTTGGTCATTCTCCTCCCCAATTACTATCATTGAATTGTTTGTATTTTAAGTAATTCTGAATCAACGCTTTCTTGGCCTATAGAAATCATTAAGGTTTCATGTTATTTCTAAACTCATTACCATTGCCAATGCCACACTAATTCTGAATCAACATTTGTTGGCCGATAGAAATTGAACTGAAAATAACCGATCCACCACGCAATAATCCAAACTTCCAGTTTACCTGAATTTTCTGTCTTTACTTTCTTTTCTGCAGTTCTAGTTGACTTAAGCATTGCCCTTAAGACAAGTGCAGCTCCATCATCCAGACGTGCTCTCACATTCTCAATGCAAACCTAGACGACGATATGAAAATTTATTTTCACTTCAGGTAGACTACGCAATAAAATAAAAATAAAAAGGAATGCATCTCAGAAAAAAATAAAGGTCGAGTATGGGAACACAATTAACAGTGCAAAGAAAAAACTCAGGTAGTATTTGGACATTCCACAGAGGATTGCCCTTTACATAATTAATTCCTTTTTGTCAACCAAGCAATGCCCATTTGGATGTTCAGTCTAATCCAAGGTTCATTTCCATGAATCAAACGCTACTTTATAATTACAAAAGAGAGAAGAGTTTGAACTTTGAACTCAAATGCAAACCTGACATGTAGTTTTCGAAAAGCATGGCAACATTTAACTCACTCTTGACATGTAGTATCAATCCAGAGCATCCGCATAAACGAAATTCAGATTATGCCAAAACATTCTCAACATATATTGTTTAACTAGAAAATCCAACTGCTCTCATTAGTTTAAATGGATAATTATAATTCAAATAGCAAGCAGAAAGAAAACCAACCTTGTGCCTTAGACAGCGAATGAATTCCTCAAAATTAACACGCCAAAGAACCATTTCATTATTAGCAAATTCTTCATCCAACTCCAAAGCATCATGCTTGCGCTATAAGTTCAGAAAATAGCACATTCGGATACAGTAGCCTTTTAACAACTCGCATATTAGAACAAACTATCCCTGGTGTCTACAAATGACCATACTTACACCAACCTTGTCCCCGGTACTCATACTACCCCCATGAGCATCGGTTTCAGAATCTGTCAGGATTGAAAATCTCATAGCTCCTGAAGGTGCTGCTGCTGCTACAACACGTTGTTCTAATGTCTCTGGTACTTCAACAATCTGTTAAAATTCCAAAAATGATTTAATAAATATACACAATTTTTTTTAAAACAAACTAAAAAATGTGCAACTAAAGGAGGTGCTTAACCAAATATCTCTTTTCTTAATTTTGTAGCATATGAGTGGAGTATCTTTACCTTAGAAAACTTAGGACCTCGCTTCTTTGGAGCGTCTTTACTTGCTTCTTCAAGAACTGCTTCAGGAGCCGGGCAGCGTTCCACAAAACGAGCGTCCACAAGTTTAAGAAAGCTTTTCTCAACAGTATCCTTAACTGCATATTCCCCTGTTTTGAAAAATAAAACAAAAACCTTTCATTTACAAAACAAAAAACATAGCAACGTATGGGAATGGATACTAGTCGTACACTCAATCACAATGCACCCACTTAGTTGTAAATTCAAGCAAAAACAATCAATAAAAAATGCAATCAAACACCGAGAAATGGGGTTACCTTCAGTTATTTGTTTTAGTGTAAGTCTACCATTCTCAAGCAAATCTTTAATAATCAGTTCACACTGCAAAACAAATGAACAAAAGGCAGTAATCTGAGAATTGATCCCTTAAAAACAACAAACCAAAGTCAAAACCAAAAGAGGTGAAAAAAATTAACCTCTTTATTGAACTCCTGTGAAACAACCGTCATGAATTTGGAAAACCTCCCTCGATGAAGTATGTTATCGAACAGCGCTACATACTGAGTGAATTTCAGACCCTCTGAATCACATTCACAACAAACATTCACAAACCAAGTCACACACTTTATCATGCACATTGATCAAATCAATCAAATCCCAAAAGGGGACACAAAAATATCAGAGAACAGTAAGATTTTTAGGTTTTGAGAGAAGCACCTGCTTGGTCTACGGAGAAGGGCTGAACGCAGTTGTGCTGGATTAGGATGAGGAGGGAGTTCTTGACTTGCTGAGGGGTGAGCTCCGTGAACCCAATTAGGATTTTTAGGGTTAGGGGTCCTCTTTTGAGAAGACTTTCACACACTTTCTGCATCCGGAAACAAATTAATCACTAATAATTACAGAAAAATTAGGGAAAAAATTGAGGGGAAAAAGGTGACAGCTTTGGAGAGAGAGAGAGAGAGAGAGAGAATACAGCGACGAGATTGCCGAAGTGGGAGGTGATGATTTGTACGGCGTGCTTGACGCCGAAGTGGGTGGCCAGCATCCTCTTCTTCTTAGTTGACGAGTGGCAAAGATGGGCGGGAAATAATCAGAACTCAGAAAGCTGCACAGGCGAGAGTTGCAAACTTGCAGGGTCTCAACATTTTTTTTTTTTTTTTTTTTTGGTTTCTTTAATTCAAACAAAGCCCATCGAACCCTAGTAAGCTAACACGGGTCGATAAAAAAAGGCCCAAATTTTAACCGTTAGTTGGTGATCCGAAATTTGGGCCTAATGACAGCCTCTATACTATACTTGTTCAGAGAAACATCAACTTTTTTTTTTCGGACAGAAATGACATCATCTCGATTCGTTAAATTTAAAAGGAAAGAATCATCGTTGGATCTTTTTTTAAGGATCTCATGATCTCATTCGTTCATCTTATATCGTACGGTCAAAAATCATTTTAAAATTTAAAATTAAATATGAATAATACCTAACGAAAATTGATCGTACGATATACGATGAAAAAATAAGATGATAAGATCTCTAGGAAAAAGGATCCGGTACAAATTTAAAAGCATTGTTACTTTTGTAAAGAGTTTATAGCGCACTTTATTAGAGCATCCGTTACCTAAACCCGAGATCCTTACTTGGATTCCCTCTGTCTTCATTATTGTTTGTATGGAATAAAAATATCACCCATCACCTTCTGAATTGATGGAAAGTTTAACAAATATACTTCAAGGCGATGTGCTGAGATGACGTCTCTTAGATTTTTTATTTTAAGTGGACGTTCAGAAAGACATTTCAAATTTTCCCTATTTATGAATGATTGAAAACGAATATATGTCAGATTCAATGTTGAGACTTGCGAGGGTAGTCATGGTTAATACGCAAATTAAACTATGCATTTGCTAGCAGTAGTTGTGCAACCTTGATCTTAAATTTTGTCTTTAACACATTTTCTTTTCGATCGCAATCCAATGCATTAATTCTATAAATTATAAAACGTGATTGTTAATAATTGAATTATTATTAAGTGTTGATTAATATGTTTATTTCATATTGATAACGGATCACATTATTTGTAAATATTGTATAAAAAAATAATTTATCTAACATTACTCTAAAAACAGTATTCTTTCAATATAAATATAAGTCGTGTATGTATATGCCCAAAATAATTAAAAATAATAAATAAATGAGGAAGTCCAGTGTCATCATCTATAGAGGGAATAATGCGGAGTTTTTTTGGTAGCAAGAATAGCTGTGTGATTACAACTTTTACTTGCTTTATATCCCAACAGGATCCTCTTCTTCGGATTCTTTTCATGAGGATTTTAGAAATTCGTGAATTGTGTCCATTTATCGTATATTAGACGGTCAGTTTTTGTTAAGTAATGTTTACTTTTATTTTTAAATAAAAATATTAAAATTAATTTCTGACCGTACGATGTACAATAAACGGACATAATTCACAAATCCCCAAGATCCTTACAAAAAAAATCATTCGAGAATCCGGATTCGCTTTATATAACCATGCAAATGCAATTCCATATTATCTTGTCGGTTCCCCTTAAATCTAATTAACACACCCCGTGTAGAGATTGATTACTTTTGAACCGATTCAATGCCGTAGGCCACATATGTACATATATTTGTTAACCTAAAAAGAAACATTTAAAAAGAAAATATTAAGGAGATCTCATTTTTGTACTACATGGCGAAACATCATATTAGTTTAATTGTGTACATCATTGATCACGTATGTGTATAACATTTAATTACAAAATGTGTGATCGCCAGCATTACTTGTTAGCTAACATTTAGTAGCTAGATAGATAGGAAAAGAAGCATCTCATGACTCATGCGAAAGCAAACCTTCCCATCACATGAAACGCATGAATAGAAGAAAAAGGGAGCTTGTGCTTATAAGAGACAGCCAACCTTTTCCTTTTGTATATAACTCAACTGATCAAGAACCCAACCCAAATAACTAGTTCCTGAGACTTGGATCACCATATATGCCATATGCATGTTTCTTCTGAGAGTTAGGGTTTTGAGGAATACAGTAGTGCAGGTGGAGGCTTCCAAAGGGATCGCATTGATCTAATTGATCAGACATGTCAAACATCATCCGCACAGACATATGGTCGGTTATGTTTTCGTCTGTGTAGTTGGATCATGCGATCCCTTCGGACGTTTCCATCATCAGCTCTAAATCTCTAACTCATGTGATATAAATCGGTTTATCCTGGTATGAAATCGAAAGCAGACCTTCATTACTTTGTGAATTAATTTGATGAATTTCTTGAGAGCTTGTTAACATATTGGTTATTATTTAGTTAATTTTAATATTCTCTTGTTAAATTTGCAGCTGGTTATCGGGTAAAGCATGAATGTTTGCAGAAACTACCTCTCACTAGCTAGGTTTTGTTTAACTGGAAAATAACTGCGAATAATAGCTAGGTTTCTTAGTTTGTTCCATTATCTTCATAGTTTCCATACAATTCAGTTCACCATGTGCCTGCTCTGATCACCCAGGGCTAAAAGATCGATCATCTCACTATCCATTTTTGTTTTTTTAAATTCATAGTCTTGCATGTTATCATGTCAAGAAACTGTCATGTTCTACATTCACTGAATTAAAATTAGGAACAGTCTTCTTACACAACAGAATTAATCCTGCACGAGATATTTTCTCAGACAATTGTTGAAGGCAAGAACCAACATGATTGTGTCTCATCGACAAATTTAGCACTAAAATAGTAATTGTTGTCGGATAATTTCATGCCCCATGAGCAATGGGGCCTCAAGGCCAATGATAGTTGAACCACTATGATTAATTATTGCCCTGATTTCTTTTGTCGTTCTGGAATCAGGGCCAATTATATATATATATATATATATATATATATATATATATATATATATGTATGTATGTATGTATGTATGTATGTATATATATATATATATGTATGTATTGTTAACAATATATAGTGAATGGTTAGATAGTGTGCCATGTGTCAATGGATTAGTAGGGTTGTTATAAGGAGGTTAAGGCAGTTATAACAAGTCTTAGTGAACAAGCTTGTAAAGTTAGTATATAACAAATGTAGTGAATGTAATTGAGTAATATAGAAAAACATTACAGTAATACATTCCTCTTTCTCTCTACATTTCTTCCTTATCTCTTTAACACCTTAATAATCTTTCTGCATCAATACATCTCTGCAATATAATATGTTGCTTTACATGGTATCATTCGCCGGTTAAGCACCTCTTGCTTGCACGGTTATCTCGATCTTGGATTTCTTCATTCCGCTGTTCTAGATCTTCTTCTTCTTCTTCTCTGGTATTGTTTGTGTGTTCTTCTCTGATTTCGGGCCTCTACAAGTTCCCTATCTCCCGATTGTTTCTCTTTACAATCGTGCCCGCCAAGTGTTTGATATATTTCCTGTGTGAATTTCTTCCTTCACAAGCTGCAATGGTGACTGCCACTCAGCTACAAATTCTGCAATCGCCAATCACCTCTCTTATTTCTACTGTTCCTACGTCGGTTACTGTCAAACTTGATGAGTCCAACTATCTCACCTGGCACTTTCAGATGCAATTGCTCCTTGAAGGCCATGGAATTATGGGGTTCTTGGATGGTTCTCTTCCCTGTCCTGCACGGTTTTTGTTGTCGGGGTCTGGGGAGTCTGATGTTGATTCTGGGGATTCTTCATCCAGAACTGATACAGATGAATACAAGGTATGGAAAATGCATGATCGCGCCTTGATGCAGCTCATCACTGTCACACTTTCCCCATCAGCGGTATCTTGTGTCATTGGCAGCACAAGTGCTCGAGAACTGTGGATTCGACTCAAGGAACAATTCTCCATTGTTTCTCGTGCCACCATATTCCAAATGAAGTCTGAATTACAGAATATCAAGAAAGGCCCTGATTCCATATCCCAGTACTTGCAGCGCATTAAGGAAGCTCGCGATTATTTGACTGCTGCAGGAGTGCATTTCGAAGATGATGATATTGTCATCTTAACCCTCAATGGCTTGTCAGGGGATTATAATACTATCAGATCCATCATTCGAGGTCGAGACAGTGTAATTTCTCTCAAAGACTTGAGATCTCAGTTGCTTGCTGAAGAAGCAATGGTTGAGAATATTGCTGTTACACCATTCCTTTCTGCAATGATGGCCAAGAATTCTGAATCTGGTTCCAAGAACTCGTCTTATTCATCCAACGGGTATACTGGTAGTTCTCATCAAGGGAGTTCTGCAAATTTGAGTCAAGGGTATTCGAACACTCAGTCTTCGGGGTTTTCTGGTACAAATCCTCCACATATCTACTTCAAGAACAGTTACAATAAGCATAAGGGCAGAGGTAAATTTAACTATAATCCTAATTCTCGATCTGGGAACTTTAGAAATGTCTACACCACTTCTGCTTCTGGGATTCTTGGTGCGTCTCCCTCACAGTCAGCTTGTCAAATATGTGGAAAACTTGGTCATCTTGCTGATACATGTCGATTCCGGAACACTGAGGCTGTTATAGCTGAAGGATGTCAGATTTGTGGCAAAAAGAACCACACTGCCCAATTTTGCCATTTTCGTAATGCAACTATGTCTGGCACTACCCCTCAAATGTCTGCAATGCATGTCAATTCCTCATTATCCACTCCAACATCAAATGCTTCTTCTCAGCAGTTCTGGCTTACAGATTCAGGAGCAACAAATCATCTCACTGCAGATTTGCAGAATCTTTCCTTGGCTACACCTTTCCCATCCACAGAGACCATTCAAACTGCCAATGGTGCAGGTTTATCCATTTCACATACTGGTTCATCTGTCGTTCATACACCTACTCAAAAGTTGAAGCTTAATTCAGTATTATTTGTTCCGAGAATTACTCAGAATCTGTTATCTGTGCACAGACTCTGTCTTGATAATCATTGTTGCCTAATTTTTGATGCTTTTTATTTCTGGATTCAGGACAAAGCCACAGGGAGGATTCTGTACAAGGGGAAGTGTAGTAATGGGTTATATCCAATACCAATATCCAGACCAGGTCTGCTTCAGCAACAGGGGTTTAAAGCTGCATTTCTTGGACAGCAAGTGCATTCTAGTTTCTGGCATAGCAGACTAGGTCATCCCTCCAATTCTATTGTCTCCACTATACTTAGAAAATCAAATATTCCAGTTTCTTCTGATGTATTACCTTCTTTGTGTCATTCTTGCTTACAAGGCAAATTCAGCAAGTTACCTTTTTCCTCATCTGTCTCCAAATCTGTAATTCCTTTTGAAATACTGCATAGTGATGTCTGGGGCCCTGCTCCCTGTGTTTCTATTGATGGATACAAATACTATGTGACATTCATTGATGAATGCACTAGATTTTGTTGGCTGTTTCCCTTGCATAATAAAAGTGAAGTATGTTCTGTGTTTATTCGATTATATCACTTCATCTTTAATCACTTTGCAGTCAGTATTAAAACTTTCCAAAGTGATGGGGGTGGGGAGTATACCAGTTCTGTGTTTCAATCTTTTCTGATAGCCAAGGGAATCACTCACCAAATTTCCTGTCCTTATACTCCAGAGCAAAATGGCCTGGCAGAAAGAAAGCATCGCCATGTTGTTGAAACCTCAATCACATTGTTACAGACTGCATCTCTACCTGCATCTTTCTGGTCTTTTGCTTGTCAAACTGCAGTCTACCTTATAAACAGGATGCCTTCCTCCACTATAAATAACCAATCCCCATTTGAGGTTCTGTTTCAATCTATTCCAGATGTTCAACACCTAAAGATTTTTGGTTGTGCATGTTTCCCCCTCTTAAAACCTTATACTAGGAACAAACTGCAACCTAAAACCAACTTATGCATTTTTCTGGGCTATGCATCTAAGTACAAGGGCTATATTTGCTTTGATGTTCTCTCCAAACGATCTTATATCTCTAGACATGTGCTATTTGATGAGTGTGACTTCCCATATTCCTCTCTTGTCTCTAAGTCATATCTCAATTCCCAGAGGTCTAGCTCTCCAATTCCAGTAAGTTCAGTGTCGATTACTAATACCAATACTATTGTTGGAGCACCATCACCCACTTCTGTGTCTAGTCCTCGTGCTACCCCTACCTCTGCCACTGCCAGATTTCCCCAGTCTCCATATCTACTGGATCCATCTCAGTCCCCTTCACCAGAAGACACAAGCTACCCCATTACTGGCACTTCACCTCAGTGTACTTCCTCTGCTCTTCCTGTGGCTCCTGAGTGTTCCCCAGAATCGTTACAAGTCATTCTTCCTATTCCTCCATTAAACTTACATCCTATGCAAACAAGATCAAAGAGTGGCATTGTCAAGAAGAAAGCATTTCTTGCCCTGGTCTCTGAGTCTACAGATGTGGATTTATCCCAGATTGAACCAGTATCTTACAAATCTGCTCTGAAATCTCCTGTATGGGTTAAAGCTATGGAGGAGGAAATTGAAGCCTTACATTCCCAGCACACTTGGTCTTTGGTACCCTTACCATCAAATCGAAATCTTGTGGGGTGTAAGTGGGTTTTCAAGATCAAGAGGCATGCCAATGGAACTATCTCCCGATACAAGGCTAGGCTTGTAGCCAAGGGGTTCAATCAAGAGGCAGGGATAGACTATGGTGAAACATTCAGCCCTGTAGTTAAGCCTACTACAGTAAGGCTTGTTCTTGCTTTAGCTGCACAGTTTGGTTGGGATTTAAGACAGCTTGATGTCAAAAACGCTTTTCTGCATGGAATCCTCCAAGAAGAGGTATACATGGCCCAACCTCCTGGGTTTGTGGACTCTATCTATTCCTCCTCAGTATGCAAACTTCACAAGTCTCTATATGGTCTCAAACAAGCCCCAAGGGCATGGAATGAGAGGTTTACTAATTTTCTGCCTTCTCTGGGGTTTCAAACAACCTATGCAGATACTTCTTTGTTTGTCAAACACACTGAATCTGGGGTTGTCATTCTCCTTCTTTATGTAGATGATATAATCATCACAGGGAGTGCAACAGCTATAATTCCAGCAGTCATTGCTGCATTGGCAGCCGAGTTTGATATAAAGGATCTGGGATCACTCCACTACTTCCTTGGCATTCAAATTACAAAAACTGCAGAAGGGTTATTTCTTTCCCAGCACAAGTATGTTAATGATCTGTTGACCAAGACAGAGATGCATCTGTCAAAGCCTTGTGCCACTCCTTGCTTGCCTCATCATCGGCTCCTCAAGGATGATGGAACACCATTTGTTAATCCTGCATTATACAGAAGCATCGTGGGTGCTTTGCAGTATCTCACCTTCACACGCCCTGACATTGCATTTTCTGTGCATCAAGTCTGTCAGTTCATGCATTGCCCTATGGAGTCTCATTACTTGGCTGTCAAACGGATCTTACGTTATCTTAAAGGGACTCAACACTATGGTCTTCAATATGTCAAAGGTGAGATGGAGCTGAATACATTTAGTGATGCTGACTGGGCAGGGGATCCCAATGACAGACGCTCCACAACTGGTTTTGTTGCTTTCTTAGGGCATAATCCCATATCCTGGTCATCCAAGAAGCAACAAACAGTTTCTCGTTCCTCTACTGAAGCAGAATATCGCGCTATTGCTACAACAGCTACTGAGATCGATTGGCTCAAGCAGATTCTTGCTTTTCTGCAGATTGTCATATCGACTCCTTCCATATTGTTCTGTGATAATCTGTCCGCTATTGCTCTTACCTGCAATCCAGTGATGCATCAAAGAACCAAACATATTGAGATTGACATTCATTTTGTTCGGGAAAGGGTTGCTAAACAGTTACTTCATATGCAGTTTGTTTCGTCTACTGAGCAATTCGCTGATATTTTGACTAAAGGACTTTCTGCACCACTGTTTCGTGCTCATTGTTGCAATCTCAGCCTTCGTGATCCTCCTCCTGAGCTTGAGGGAGGATGTTAACAATATATAGTGAATGGTTAGATAGTGTGCCATGTGTCAATGGATTAGTAGGGTTGTTATAAGGAGGTTAAGGCAGTTATAACAAGTCTTAGTGAACAAGCTTGTAAAGTTAGTATATAACAAATGTAGTGAATGTAATTGAGTAATATAGAAAAACATTACAGTAATACATTCCTCTTTCTCTCTACATTTCTTCCTTATCTCTTTAACACCTTAATAATCTTTCTGCATCAATACATCTCTGCAATATAATATGTTGCTTTACATGTATATATATATGTATGTATGTATGTAGATATATATATATATATATATATATATATATATATATGTATGTATGTATGTATGTAGATATGTATATACATATATATGAACATGTGCTCATAGACATGGCAGGTGTGAAGAAACCCCACATGATTCATGAACGAATATTTATCACAGTAGTCGGCTATTTAGCTAGCGACTCGTTTCTATCATTCTGGGCACTGCATCATATTCCCATGTTAATTCGAATGAGAATTGGCATGTTGGCGATCACGGTCGTCTCTGATATTAGTTTGTCTAGAAATGCCAAATTGGATGGTTAATTGAATTCATTCATAAAACATGAGAGAAATACTTTCACATATTCACCACCACTGGTGGAGCCAGGTTAAGGGCTGTCATGGGCTATAGCCCAGGTGGCAAAATTTTACATGTAATTTTGATTGATTTTCAAACGTAGCCCACCATATATTTAGTCACTAATTCAAATTCTCTAGGTTTAATTATATAAAATTATACAATACAGTTTACGAACTTTTTTTTTTCTTAAATTATTTTTCTTATCGCTTCTTGTACATGTACAAGTTTGGATGTGTTTAATTTTAACAAATATTTGTTTAATTACAAAACTTTTTTACTCACCTTGGGAAATTTTTTTAAGCTAGCTGATACTATAAAAAATACGGTATCAAATTTCTTTATCTATAAAGATTTAAATTTTTAAGCTAACCCATCCGGTAAAAATTTTCTAGCTCTGCTATTGTTCATCACAAGCTTTGGACTTCAAGAATTAGAATTCCTCGGAGAGTAAGAAATGCATATTGATTAAAAAAGAAAAAGGTTTGAAAAAATGTAATTGGATCTCATTGGAAACAAATGGTTAAGAAGCCTACACCATCTCTCTTTGGAAAGAAAGGGGAAATTGTAGCAATGATTTCTCAACTTTAACTCAATTGGAGTAATGGTCCCTCAACTAAAAGTTAAGGGAGTTTTAACGGAAAGCCTGCGGTACTGTTCACTTTAACGAAAAACCATATTTTTACACTAAAAAGTCAAACCTAGTATTATTCACTTTACCCATTATTTTGTCATTATCATTAAAACTCAAAGTTTTCAAGTTTTTTTCATTAGTTTTCCTAAAAATTAATGACCATAAGTCCCTTAACTCCTTAAAACGTGCAATTATGGTCCCTTTCATCAACTCAGTAGAAATTCTGTCAAAATGAGTCGTATATCATGCACATGAGGCTGAATCGAGGAGCAAATATGTAAAACCAAATGAGAAAAATTGTAGCAATGGTCCCTCAACTTTAACCAAATTATAGCAATAGTCCTTCCAATATAACTCTTTCACGGAATTCTGACGGAGTTAACGAAAAGAACCATAGCTGCACGTTTTGATGAGTTAATGAACCAATAATTATGAATTTTTAGTTGAAAGATCATTTGCTACAATTTTCTCTAAAAAAAAATGGTTAAGAAGCCCACACCATCTCAACGAGAGCTCAATAATAGAAGCCCAGACAATGTCTAAAAGTCACTGGCTCACAGATTGCATGCATGGAATTGCAATTCAATACCTGGATTCCATGCAAACAAATCCTAAACCATAAACCCTTTGTGCAACCCTACCTCTGTAATCATGTTGGTTCATCAATAAAATCTCGTTATCGTTTTTTGTAAAAGAAAAAAGGTCTTTCATATCCATTATCAACCACCACGGCGGTAGTTTAGTGGTTGGGGACGAATTACAAGTCCATATTTCACATGGCACGCCTTGTGTTCGATTTTTGGAGCTGATAAATTACACAATGGTGGCCAAGGAGAGGTTGAAATGCCTCTATGAGTCTTCTCGGCTCTCAGAATGGTGGATTGCCATAACGAAGTCACCAACTGGCCCCTTATAATGCCTCTATAGTCTTCTCAGCTCTCAAAATGGTGGATTGCCATGACGAAGCCACCAACTGACCCCTTATTTTGGACAAAAAAAAATACCAATTATCAAATATTGTTAAATAAAATTGTGACTGAGGTCCAAAGCAATCAATGTGTATCATGTTAAATATTTTGCGTCACAAATAGTGCATCATCATGTCGACAGATTTGCATCCGCATTACGCAGACACCAGGAGCTAATACCTTATGTTGCAGGATAGATTCTCTCGTTCCTACTTACGACTTAATGCTTAACACAATCAATTGAACTATCATTTCAGTTAGTTAAAGTGATTAACTAAAAATTCAAAAGTAAATTAGGTCTCATCACACCACTGTTCCCACTCCCGGAGGTAATTCCGGGGGTAACAAAAATTCAAAGAACTGCGAAAAGCATGGCTCTCTCGCCGTTTCACACTCACTCATTAGTTGGTCGTTAAATATATATGGCCGGGCATGGAATTTGTAGGTAAAAAGGAGAATTCAGACTTGAAAGTCTAAAGTGATATCTTAGTCCGTTGATACCTAACAACGACAATCTCTAACTAATCATTCCCTAATATTAAAGATTTGACTCCGCAAACCGCGGAGGAGAACATTCCATATTATGTGGAAGTAATTTTTCTTTATATATGTGAACTAATTTTTATGTATCTGAAACACAGTCCCGTTGTATTATTATATTACTTCAATTATTGGGTAACTTCCCCTTTCACCATGAAGTTTTGTGAAAATCATATGTTGTTCACTTTTTTTTTTTTTTTTGTCTCACTTTCATACTTTTAAGTTTATTTAATTTCAAATTCCACGGGGCACATACTTGGTGGATCAAAATTATGTCATGTCATCGGTTAACAAAGGATATTAACGAGAAGATCGACTATCAGAAGTATTAAGTGGAGAAAAAACAAACTTTAAGTATGAAAGTGAGATGAAAAAAGTGAGTAGTAAAGTACGATTTTCGTGAAAGTTGAGGCAATAAAATGAAGTTATCTCAAATTATGATACGGATAATTATGAATATACCCTAAAAGCGGAACATATCAAGCTATCAACAATGTTGTTTACACAAAATAATAACACCACCTTATTGTTTTAAAAGAAATCAAAGATTAATACTCAGTATTGTATCTTTTCTAGAAATAAGTTGCATATGATGTGTTAAGCTCTTCCAGACTTCCAGTAGGTCTACGTTTTACTTTTCAATACTTTCTTTCAAATACCAGTAATTGCCAAGAAATTAGGAAAACATGTGTTATATTACATGAGAAATGTTAAGAAGACTCTCTTTAAGTAGGACTCTTCGTCACCTCATGTTTTTAGCACAATATTTTATAATGTTGACACGGGAATTGTGCAAAAAAATGAGGTGTCGGAAAGTCCATAGAGAATCTCACATTTGATAAAGTCTCCTTAGCTTCTCTCATATTGTATATGTGTATATTGTGTTAATTTTCTCCATCAAGCTAACCAAGAATTGACAAAAAAGGGGCTTTAAGATCAGTCCAAAAACCACAGATCTGCAGCCTACGAAATTTGAACCATCTGA
Source organism: Pyrus communis (assembly GCF_963583255.1). Taxonomy (NCBI): domain Eukaryota; kingdom Viridiplantae; phylum Streptophyta; class Magnoliopsida; order Rosales; family Rosaceae; genus Pyrus; species Pyrus communis. Next base: position 2,407,665 of record NC_084818.1, read on the forward strand.
AATTATCAGGACACAAACAAAAACCGTTACAGAAATTAACAACATCAAATCAAATTTGATGTTTGTGACATTACATATATGCGTACAACGTGGTAAATCATGCAGTTTCGTACACAACTTTGCATGCATATGCCTAATTAATTTGAAATTTTCGTTAATTAATCCATATATAATATGGTCGTATTTGTGAGGTGGCGGTGATGAGTGGGTTGCCGCCATAGCCATGGACCTGCTTTTAGTTTGCAAGCTGTCACATATAATTTGACGGTGGGTTTTTGAAAAGGGCAAGATAATAATATGAAAGCAAAATGGCACACAAAAGGATTGGATGGTGAAATGTGTACTATATATATTTATACGATACAACTGAAAGTTAGGCAGATAGATCGAACTTAATCATTACATGGTTTACAATTTAATTACCAGGTAAAAGTCAAAATTAATCGGCAAAAAGTATTTTTTGACGAAAAATTCGTTCATTATTTCGTCACGCAAAGTGTTTCTGTCTTAATTAGTACTCTTTTGTCACTGCGTTCGTTGGAACGATTTGCTAAAGCCTAAAAGGAAATGAAAGTATCAAATTGGTTTTACATGGGGATCCTTTTACGTTTTAAGCGTCGTTATCGATCGAGTGATGCTATTTGAGCAAATAATTAATATTGTTGTCTTCCATTACATGACCAGAATGATTAGCAAATTAGGTTAAGTAAAATAGCATAAATTTGTTTGTTTCACTAGAAAAAGCATAACATAAATTATATCACCAACATCAATTGATTAACTTTCAAACAACGGAGCCTTCAACTAATTAGCATTTCCAATCATGAATCATACTACACATATATATATATATATATATATATATATATATATATTAGTAGATCGATAGCGTTAGTAGGTTAAACAAATCATTATTAGGGAGGACGGAGATCAGTTGAAATCAAACTCGTAGCAACTTGCATAGAAAAGATTGTTTTTCACTGCTACAGACAGCACTATATATACATGGATATAAAATATGGCATATATCTACATGGTATTTTGGTATATAAATATAAAACCATGCATCTATGCCGTTGATAGCGGAGGAACAAGTTGCCACATAAACTTTGACTAGTATGTCAAAATTGGCATTAAGGTCATGATAAACAAACCTCTCTCTCTACGAAATTCTAAACTAGGGTTCGTGTCCACTTTTTCACTTATTCAAAGTCGACGACCATCTGTTAATTAATAATTTAAAATATATAGTTTTCTTTCTAAATGCTACAGTTAACCCTACAACTATATAATGACTCCCCCCACCATATGCATTTACACAAAATATAAATTAAAATAAAAGTTTCTCCTCCTCTTCATCTCTCTGTAGCTCAGGCACAAAGTTTATATTTCTGAAACCCTAGCTTCTTTGATGGCTTCTAACTTGTGCTTGAAGACCCTTGCAGTGTTGGCTCTTGCCCTTGCGGTTTGTGTCCAAGCCACTCTAGGTTGGTTTGTGATCATTACCACCATATCGTCTGATATTCATTCGTTTTCAGTTTTCATTTTTTCATTTGTTAAAAATTGAAAACTTGTTTAGTAATTGTTGTCGGTTTTCAGTTTTCGTTGAAAACCAACAATATTTATCAAACAACTTGTTATCAATCAATATTTATCGAGATAACCAGCTAATTATTTGCAAAAAATATATAATACGATGCATGCATGCAGGAGGAATAACATGTGAGAATCTAGAGCACGATGCATGCGCATTCGCGGTGTCATCGTCCGGCAAACGCTGTGTGCTTGAGAAGCATGTGAGAAGAAGCGGAGAGGAAGCGTACACGTGCCGAACATCGGAAATTGAGGCCGATAACTTGAAGGACTGGATCGAGAGCGAGAAGTGCATCAAGTCTTGTGGGCTTGACCGCAAATCCTACGGCATCTCATCGGACTCTCTCCTGGAGTCTCGATTCACACAAAAACTTTGCTCCCCTCAGTGCTACGGCAACTGCCCCAACATTGTTGACCTTTACTTCAATCTTGCTGCTGGTGAAGGTGTATTTTTACCAAAACTTTGTGAAGCACAAGGAGCAAATGCTCGTCGAGAGATGTCGGAGATTCGTAGCTCTGGATATGTTGCACCGGGACCAATCAACGCGAAATTAACAGCACCAGGGCCAATCAACTCAGTGAACTTGGCAACTTCTTATACACCAGCGGAGGGTGCCCCAGCCCAGGCTCCTTACTAAGAGAGATTTTTCAGTGTGACGGGAACACGGGATGGTACATCTTGTGTCACTATACAAATGGTGAGATATGTGTGTTAAAAAGTTAATAACTAAAAAAATAAAATTTTCCATCACTTATATAAAAACAAGTGGTGTACCACTCGTGTTCCGGTCACAAAAAAAAAAAAAAATTTCTCCTAGTAAGTACACCATCATGAATGCACCAAGGGCTGAGTATCCGGCCGGGCTCGATATTCTGCACCAAAATATCTTTATGTGTTGTTTAAATTATTACAATATATGGAACTTAGAATTCAGAAGTACTGCGTATGTAGATTAATTAAGTGAGCTATGTGTGTTGTTAAAGCTTGTGTTCTAGCTTTTGTATGCTTTAATTTTCAGATGGATTTAATAATAAAAATGCTTTCTACAGCCTTTATATGTATGTTTGCTTCTTGAGTTGGCGTCAAGGGCGGAATTAGAAATTTGAAGATAATTTTTATAGGATGACTCTCGTTGAATGCTAACATGAATATTGACGGAAAATTTGGAAAATTACGTAAAAAATAAAAAATGCATAAAAAAATTCGAATATGAAAATCACTTCTTGTAAAAAGAAAATTAGCCTGGCCAACAAGTAGTGGACGTACCATAATATGTATAGCATGGTGCCAAAAACAAAATGGTCAATTAAAATTAAAGGGACATTTACCTTGTTTGATAGGTTAATTGGTGTGCATTTTCCCATTAATTTAAGAAAATATGAAATTTTGAACTCGAGATACATGAGTGGAATTTCTCTCGAATAACTTCAAAGTGTAGAAGATGAGAAACCGGCGAAGTTTTCGAATGATTGGGCTAAATGAGTTATGCTGGACTTAATTACAGTGTGCCGCATCATATGCTTTTGGACACACTACACAATACACACCATCATCATCCTCAATGGTTGCCAATTACGCATCATGATTTATCAGTTTGTTTGTCAAATTGCATTCATATATAAACGAATGAGGATCCTCTTTGTGAGGATTGCGGGAATTCTCCAATCATGTTCGTTTATCATACATCGTGCGATCAGAAATTATTGTAAATTTTTTTATTTAAAATTGAATATAAACAGTATCTGATAAAAACTAACCGCATGATGTATGATGAACAGACGTGATTAAAGGATTTCCGGAATCCTCACAAAGAGGATCTAGAAAGGATCCTCATTCAATATAAACATTGGTTGGTTGGTGGGTTTAGGTTTAGGGCTTAGCCAGGGGCCCGAACGACAGAGACATCTAACTGAAAGCACGCATTAGTATGGTGGCTTTTAACTTACCCCACCATCACCAGATTCACAACCACCCAAACTCAATTCAAAGGACGACCACATACATTCAACATTTCATCAGAATTAAGAAATGCCATGGCTTAGTTTCATTAGCAGACCGATTTATTGAGTGATTGTCCGCAATCAATAAAATTAACATTGATGCGGATAGAAAAAGATTTTGGTATGACTCAATCCTTAATGATTAAGACAACTTTCACACCAGGTGAAACCACATAATGCTGGGCCGAAAAGACATTTTTGTGTCAAACAGTGGAACAAAGTAGATTTACCTCCATGTAGGTACATATCTTAATGCAAAGGCTGGCTCCTGAGTGGTTTGGATAGCCTACTTAATCTGATTATCGAAAACGGGAATTTTTATAGACACCAAAATATAGGAGTAGGTTCGAAAAACCAAAAATTGAAAAAAATCACATTAAATACCGAACCAATTGAAAATCAAACCGAAACTAAAAACACGAACCAAAACTTTCTATCAATTCATGAATAAAATGCATATGAAGGTAGTAATTAAAGGCAAATCCAAGATTAACAATTTGACAAAAGAAACAAAAATGCATTTTTAATCATCTTAATCTTTACTTAACACCACCCTCGTATCATAGGCTCGATTAACACATTCGATAAACATATTTTCAGACAACTCAACTGCTATCATCTAAAAACTAAGGAAAATGAAAAAAACCAACACGCGAATCATGGCCGAAGAACGAACCAGAATCCAGCAATCCAAACCCCAAACAGAACCGTATTTAAATCCGCAACACAACTCAAACGAAAAAGAGAACGTTTGCGATCGAGATCAAGCCTCCTCCTGAACTTCCTCTTCCTCTTCATAGTCGTAACCCTCCTCATCGGCTGTAGCATCCTGGTACTGCTGGTACTCCGAAACAAGGTCGTTCATGTTGCTCTCTGCCTCGGTGAACTCCATCTCGTCCATTCCCTCTCCGGTATACCAATGCAAGAAAGCCTTTCTGCGGAACATAGCAGTGAACTGCTCACTCACCCTCCTGAACATTTCCTGAATGGATGTGGAGTTGCCAATGAAGGTCGAAGCCATCTTCAGACCCGTTGGTGGAATATCACAAACAGTGGACTTGACATTGTTCGGGATCCACTCAACAAAGTAGGATGAGTTCTTGTTCTGAACATTGATCATCTGTTCGTCAACTTCCTTGGTGCTCATCTTGCCACGGAACATGGCTGAAGCAGTCAAATACCGCCCGTGACGTGGATCAGCGGCGCACATCATGTTCTTTGCATCCCACATCTGTTGAGTGAGCTCTGGAACAGTCAGCGCCCTGTACTGCTGGGATCCACGGGATGTGAGCGGAGCAAACCCAACCATGAAGAAATGCAATCGGGGGAATGGGATGAGATTAACAGCAAGCTTGCGGAGATCTGAGTTGAGTTGACCAGGGAAACGAAGGCAGCAGGTTACGCCACTCATGGTAGCAGAAATAAGATGATTGAGGTCGCCAACTGAACCAATGAGAAATCGTTGGTTAGATCACGTCGTGTTTCACGTAGCAACAGGAACTCAATATCAAAAACATCTACTGCCCTCAATTGTCTTGCAAACTAGACCAACAAGTAAGAATCTAAACATATAAACATTTATAAGATACAAAACGTAACCACAGAGCCATTTTTAAGACAATTTCTAAAGGCATTCGAAAAAGGTAGCATCAAAAGAAGCTACAGGGTACAGGTGAACGTAAATTGCACAAGGCTACAGCTTCTGTGTTTATAAGCAGAACCAATTAGTCAAATTGCATAACTTACAAAACAGTGACCCGAGACAAAAGGAGCGGCAAAAGAACAACCATACCAATGCAAACAGACTCAACCATATCTTGTCAATACAGAAAAACACACAAATAATCAAAAGCCCAAAGTGCACAACTAATACTTCATACAAAGTTAATCATCTGCACTTTCAATACAAATACAAACAGAGAAAAGACGAACAATTCACTCTTGAAAAACCAATGTATTAACCACTATTCCTCCAATTCACAATTCCAATTAAATTTTACACGACATAAGCATACAATACAAAATATCTAATCCCGCAGATAAATGCTAAATCCGAGAGAGTACCGTAAAACACATTCAAATTCAACTTCAAAAACTATGATTATGACTCAACAGGGTACATTATACAAAGAAAAGAAAACTCACAGCTGGGAGTAGTGAGCTTCAGTGTTCGGAAGCAAATGTCGTAGAGCGCTTCGTTGTCCAAAACCATACACTCATCTGCATTTTCAACAAGCTGGTGAACTGAGAGAGTTGCATTGTATGGCTCAACGACGGTGTCGGACACCTTCGGCGACGGAAACACGGAGAATGTAAGCATCATTCGGTCCGGGTACTCCTCACGGATCTTGGAAATGAGCAGAGTTCCCATTCCGGACCCAGTCCCGCCACCCAAAGAGTGACAAACCTGAAATCCTGTAGCCAAACAAGTCATAAACCTCACAATTCGCACACACTAAACAAAGAAATTGTATCCAAACAGAGTCTAATCAAAATCTTGTATCCAAACACTCCAAATTTCAAAAAATGCACACGGATCTAATGATCTAGAAACTAAAATCGAACTCGAAATAATACCTTGCAAGCAATCGCAGTTCTCGGCTTCCTTCCTGACGACGTCGAGGACCGAGTCGATCAACTCGGCGCCTTCGGTGTAATGACCCTTAGCCCAGTTGTTTCCGGCGCCGGACTGGCCGAAGACGAAGTTATCAGGGCGGAAGATCTGGCCGTAGGGCCCTGATCTGACGCTGTCCATGGTTCCCGGCTCGAGATCCATGAGGACGGCCCGTGGGACGAACCTCCCGCAGCTGGCTTCGTTGTAGTAGACATTGACGCGCTCGAGCTGGAGTTCGTTGTCGCCCTGGTATCGGCCGGTGGAGTCGATGCCGTGCTCGGCGCAGACAACCTCCCAGAACTTGGCGCCGATCTGGTTGCCGCACTGGCCTCCCTGAATGTGGAGAATCTCACGCATTTTGGTGGAGGAGAGAGAGTGAAGAAAGAGAAGAAGATTCTGGGAGAGAGAAATGGTCAAGGAAGAAGACGAAGGGTTTTGGAGAGTAAGGGACTGACGTCTGGTATTTTATAGCGGGTGAGATGACGGACATGTTTGACGGCGCCGTTTGGTTTGAGTGGGAATTTAAATTTTGAAAAGCGAACGTGTAATTTTGGAAGCCAGAAGGGTCCGATCCTGTGCAATTATGGTAGAGACTTGAGAGAATCTCAACAGTTGATTTGGTTCGGTATGTTTGAGTCTGTTTTGGTGGACGGTTCGATGTCAAGGAGTACGGAGGACTGGTGTGGTTGCAGGGATGGGGTGTTTAACGCTTGAGAAACGACTGCAGAGATTGTGTTCTACGCGCTGTGAGGGGAATGACGGTTACGCGCCAGCGGAATTGTGGGTTAACTGGGTAATGCTGGATTTGGTTTGGATGGGAACACAGAGAAAAGAGAAACTCTTGCAGAGTCGCACGTGAGTTCCGCGCCGGGACACGTGACTGGAATGGACTATAGAGGGTCGGTCACGTGAGTAGCACTTTTATTTTAGTATATCGATATTTTTATATGATGAGAAGTTCGATAAAGTCACACAATGGGCAGCCTAATTTGGTATGGAATTCGCCATCCACGAGATTCGAACCTAAAACCTCTCACTTCTAAATGGAGAGGAATACCACCGGACCGTAATACTGAGTGACCATGAGTAGCACTTTGAACCTTTTTGTTACTTCTATTTTAAATAATCACTAAAAAGGAAATTTAGTGTGTGTTTATGTTTTAATTTTGGTGAGAGTGCTTTTTAAGCAAGTGTTTTAATCTTTTTTTTTTCTCAAAATTTGGGATACATCACCAAGCATGTGTTTATTCCTTCACACTATGTCTTAATTCTTAGGTCAGACGATCAAATTATGTGATTATTTGGTCATAAACGTAAAACACGTCATCTTTTTGTATTATGATCCCACCCTTCTTTTGCGATCTCACTTTTAGTGTATAGTGCACAATGTGGTCATTCGAACACAAGAATATCTCTTTTATAAGGTTTTAGCATTTGTAATATTAGAAAAAAAACATATCTTTGATGGATAATCACTTATAAACTAGTCCTAAGACATAGTCTAATCGTATTACTCATTTTCTTTTTGTAATAGTCGAACGGGTCTTAAATTTGAATCTCTATTTTCATTAATAAAAAACAGCTAAAAACAATTTGGGAAAATTTAGAACAAGTCGTCGATATTGGTTTGGACTCTCACATCTATTGAATATGAAACCAATTGCATGAAGTGTGGTGTATATTTATCGACACTTAAATTAAGAGACTTTATTTAGATGGTTTAAATGTCACATTTCAAGCATTTTCTTATTATATTTTTGGCCCACGAGTGAAGTGAGATCCTATTAGTTGGAGACTAAAATAAACATGGTCTATACCAACCCCACCTTTTACTCAATCTTTGATGAGTGAAAGTGGCCCACAAGAAAATTGGGTAGTGCTACCCACACAATCTTTTTTACATCGCATATATTTTTTTGTTAATTTATGTCATTTGATATTCTTCAATTCATTTGAATTGATGGCGATATCTTTTTTTTGTTTGGGGTTCAGGAGAAAAGAGAGGAACCACCACCCAATAATGCTTTTATGAAAGCATAGTCACCGATGGTCCTTCACGGATTCAATAGTCAAAAATTGAGAAAAATGTGTGAGAGGTAAAAAGAGAAGTGTGGATCACCATCTAAGAGAAATAAGCAAGTTGTCCTCGTCATCGTCATAATCATCATGGAATGAGATGGAAGTAGCTAGATCAAGTGTACCCATCATTCCACCCTTCGTGCCAAAGCTAAGAAACTCCATGATTTTAAAGCTACTAAGATATGGCAACAACCCACTACCAAAGAAGACCAAATTTTGTTAACATTATCACAATGTCACTTGATTGCTATTGATTCACGATGTGCACTCATTTTTGCAGAGACTTACTTGTAGCCTGTTTCAACTTTATTTATTTTACGTGATGAGAATGCAGAGAGATGAAGCTATAAAACCTGTTACATACAACTTATCTTTTATATAGAAAGCCAGAGCCCCATTTTGGGGTCACAGCTTCAACAAAAATTCATAGGACAAAATTGCCCCTCAACCAAAAAAATTCAAAAGGAGCCTAATAGAATATATCAAATAATGCATGGGTAATTTGGTAATCTGATCATTATAAAATATAAGTGGGAAGAGAGGAAAAAAAAATAGAAGGATGAGTGAAAGTTGATGGTGCCTATGAAGGGGAAAAAAAATATAATAAAAAATAAGAAAAATCATGAATGTTGTGTTTAAAACATCTTAAGAGGCGTGTAATGTCGGTTATAAAAAGGTATTTCGAACATAGATAATAATGTGATTAAATAAGTTGTCAAATATATATATATTTTTTAACAAACAATATTATCTACACTAAGGAAAATGTGGTGGGCTTAGCCTCACAATGGGTTAGCAATAATGTGATTCAATTAATTATTTATTAAATATTATTTTCTTTATAAAAAAAAAAGTATTTTGCTCGCGGATATTAATGTGATTAAATTAATTGTCAAATGATTGTTTTTTTTTTAAACAAACAATATTATCTACATTAAGGGGAAGGGGGTTGATTTATCATCACAATGGACTAGCACTAATGTGATTCAATCAATTATTTATTAAATATTATTTTCTCTATTCTTAATCTAAATTCTATAGAAACCGATTTTGACACATCCCGGCCCGGGGCGAACCACTTCCCGGGCCCGCTCTACCACCGTAGCACGATATTGTCCGCTTTGGGCTTACCATTCCCTCACGGTTTTGTTTTTGGGAACTTACGAGCAACTTCCCAGTGGGTCACCCATCATGGGATTGCTCTAGCCCCTTTCTCGCTTAACTTCGGAGTTCCTATGGAACCCGAAGCCAATGAGCTCCCAAAAGGCCTCGTGCTAGGTAGATATGAGAATATACATTTAAGGATCACTCCCCTGGATGATGTGGGATGTCACAGATTTTATTATGTGAATTTGACTACTTTAATTGGTTTATGAAGGGTTTCTTCTAGGATAATCTAAAATTATTCATTTACTTCAAATATTTGACTTTTTTTTTTGTCAATTTATGCATACAAATACATTTAAAACATGTAAGTTGTAACTAGCATACCGTGATTCAAAAGATGTCTTCTGCACGCGCATGAGCGCGTGCATGAAGACTAATTTTTCGTAATACGAGGATATGAACTTATAATGAAAAGGCTATATATTACAGTACATATTGAACTACAACAAGAATGCCACAATTGTTGTATCCAAAGCGAATTATGCATTACCACGCGTTTTCATGCTTCAAATACAAGGCCAATATATGATTAATTTGTAATTATTATAGGACCGCAACAATAACAATTCCGTTATACAAAAGTTATTCGCCGACTTCAAAGGGCGGTTATTGGCTTAGGAGGAGGCCAGTGGCAAAGAGCTGAAAAGTTATAGCTCTCACATGGTTCAGTGCCACACCTTTAGTTTGCTTACATTCCAAGCAAACCCAACATTCATGTTCTTGAGTTCGGCAGTTTCTCTTTTGATCCTTTTTTGGTGGGGAGGAGGTGTCAGATAAGTTAATTGAAATGAATGAGCATCCTCTTCGGATCCTGGAGATTCTCAAATCGTGTTCGTTCATCGTATATTGTTTGGTCAGAAATCATTTTAAGTACTTTTATTTAAAATTAAATATGAGTAGTGTCTGACAAAAATTGATTACACAATATACGATGAACGGACATAATTTGAAGATCCTTAAAATCCTCACATAAAAGATCCGGAGAGTAGTCTCATTCAATCGAAACGTGCAAGAAAAATCGGATGGTAGCTGAAATTGTATTGGACCCAAGGCCCAATAGAATCGTGCTGAAGTTAGAAGGCCTGGCCCATTTAGTCATCACTCCTACCGGACCAACACAAACAACGCCAGGCCCATGGGGCCCGTGGCCCAAGTCAGCAGCTTGATACGAAGAGTTACCGTTCCAGTTCCCTTGAACTGTGGAACCCTTTACTGCTTCTCCCAAAACCCTCCAGAACCCCCAGAGCTCTCGTTTCGGCGTCCGAGACAAAAATGGTGAGCAAGAGACAGAGAGAAGCTCGCAAGAAATTCCGAGCAGAACACCCAGAACTGGCTAAACAGCCGACTCCGCCCAAAGACCCAACTAGGAAGAAGGACAAGAAGAAGAGCTCGTTCAAGCGCAAAAAAGCACCCAGCGACCCAGCCAAACCCAGCAAAAACCCCCATAGAAAACACCCCCTCAGAGTCCCCGGCATGAAGCCCGGCGACAGCTGTTTCATCTGTAAATCCACCGAACATATCGCCAAGCTCTGCCCCGAGAAATTTCAGTGGGATAAGCACAAGGTGTGGTCTTTTTTCAATTTGCCGATTTAGTTTGAGTTTTCTTTATCTGGGTATTTCTCGGATTGATGAAACTTGGTACATGTCGTCGAAATGAAATTCATGAGTGTAACTGGAAAAATGGATTATAAATGCATATGGGTTTGTGGGTATGTTTTGTTTAGCTCTTAGTAATTGGAAATGGTGGTGGATGCTTGAATCGAATTTGGCTTTTTGAATGGTTATTTGCAGAAGTTAATGGAGTTAGATTTTTATTTGAAATATAGTTATTTGTGGTGTGGACTGTGGACTGTGGAGTGGATGAAATTCCTGTTTTGATATCGTCATGATTATCTGATTCTTGCAGATATGTTTATATTGTCGGCAACGTGGGCATAGCATCAAGAATTGCCTTAACAAGAGAGACGATTCTGTGGCTGAGAAGTTATGTTATAATTGTGGGGAAAATGGACATTCGCTTTCGAACTGCCCCTACCCTCTTGAAGACGGTAATCCTTCTAATCGATTAGGTTATGTACTTATGTTAAGTTGGCTTAATATTCGGATGGCACATATGGGAAGCTGTTAATTGGCTGTTCTTTAGTGTGTCTGTGTAGTGGTGATCAACCGGTCTTTTAAACATGACAGCATGCATTTGAAGTTTACATGAGCGATGCAATGGTTTATAGCATCACGATTCACAAGTAGCATATATTATTGGCAAGCACTAGGTTTCAACAATTTCCAGCTGAAATCATTTACCTTTACTGAAATTAGTAATCGTTGCGCTAAAATCTTTGGTTTCACTGTTGACGTATTATCCAAAAAAATTTATGGAGGGACATTGAATGTAGCTTGAATAAACATGAACTTGAATAGTTAGGAGGGTTGAAAACTTGACATATATTATGTTGTTCAGAACTGCATGCCACTGAAAGAAAAAGTCTAGAAGAGGATATTTGTCGAAAGCTCATATGAGTTGTCAAATTCCTCCCACCACCAGTCTTTCATCATGTGTTCTTTTTTCCCAAAGTTCTACTGGGCTGTACACATTACTCAGATAATTGCAAATGGGATATTTGTTTGTCATTATCGAGTTTTTAATTATACATCGCAAGTAGCATATATCATGTTGAGTGGGTTTAATGTCACTTCGAGTACCCAATTACATATGGGGGACATGTGCACTCTGATAATAACATTTTTACTCTATGGGTATGTTACTGCTTTGTTAATCATTTTGTTTATCTGGTAATGCAGGAGGAACTAAATTTGCCAAGTGCTTTATCTGTAATGGGACAGGTCACTTGAGCAAGAACTGCCCTGAAAATACTCATGGGATTTATCCAAAGGTAAATGAATTAATATTTGTTAATTGACTTGTCATAGCAAAGGGGTTGAACTTTCAGGACATAGATGTTACTGATTGAAGGTTGAGCCATCTGAGCGAATTTACTTCATGAATGAAATCTGACACTTCCCTATATGAATGAATTTCATCTCTCAGGGTGGTAGTTGTAAAATTTGCGGGGGTGTAACACACTTGGCGAAGGATTGTCCTAACAAAAGCAACAGTTCGATGTCTGCTGGTAGATCTGCTCACTCGTGTAAGTCTTCCATTAGAATTCCTTACTTTGTCTTTCCTTGGAGTTCTTGAGTTCTCAATTTACTTTTTCATCATCTGATGTTCTAACCAACAAATTAGTAGCAGATTAAGGTGGCATAAATGCGCAGGTCTAAGTTTTAAGCAATTTGATTTTAGACCAAGGCGTTGGAAAGAAATATCTACCTTTTCCTTACTCTTCTGATTTCATTATCTTGTGGGGAATACTGACTCCCTCAGGATTAGGCAAAACTACAATCACCTTGATCATGTTTCTGCAAATGATTCTGAATTTTTTGTCCAATTATACGATATCAATCATATTCTTAATAACGGGTTTTAATTCTTGGGCAGGTTTGGATAACCTACTTTAGAAAAAAACTGATGTCGGCTCCTCCCTTCACCCTCTCACAATTTTAGTACTATATAATGACAAAAGTTGTGGTATTTTCAGGTCTTTTACAAAGTACTCTCGTCGATTTTGAATATTTTGTGCCTTCTACTTTTCAGGGAAAGAAAGTGATCTGCCAAGAGGAAAGGTTACAAAATTTCTCAGTGGAGACGACCTTGAGGACGATTTCAGTTTCATAGATGAGAAGAAAAGTGGCGGTACACAAGACAAGTCTGCAGATGTAGTTGGTTCTGCATCTCTTTCACAAGAAAGTACTGTAAAATCAAAGAAGAAGAAACAAGGACCCAAAGTAGTGAATTTCGTTGGATAATGACGTTTCACGAGCGAAGAAGAATATCATGTCAATTTTCCAGTCGTTCTTTTGTATGGCACGGCTCACTTCTGTCACGTAGCATTGGCACCATCACGATTTTGCCGTAGTCTAAAATAGTCTGACGGTGTTCAGAAATGATTTTTGTAGTTCTTAATGTATAAACCTTGAGTTGTTATTTATCGTAATTTGTTTCGAGTTCTCTTGCCTAAAATAAAGGACTCTTTATTTCTTACGAAAACCAATGAAAAAGATTTGAAAACTTTGAGTTTTTACGATAATGACAAAATAAGGGGTAAAGTGAATGGTATCAGGATTGATTTTTTAGTGTAAAAATATGGTTTTTCGTTAAAGTGAACAGTACGAGAGCTTTTCGTTAAACTTCCCTTTCTTCTTTTCTTTTTATGTTAAAGTATCCAAATCAAACATTATAACATAATTAAGGAGTTGATTAGTTGTGGACATGATCAGCCATAGAAGCTTCAGACAATTCTCAACCTCTATTTCGTCCCTTAAAACTCTCTACTTCCCCGCAAATTTCTGGTCTCTTATGCCCTTCTCCCCCAAAAAATAAGGCTCTCTCTCCCTCTGCTGCTATACTTTCCATCTATCTCTTTCTTTTCCGGCGTTCTTCTTCATTTCGCACTGCACTCCCGTCTCTTTTCCGACGACAAAATGGTATGTCTCATCTCTCTCAAAATAAAATAATTAATGACAAAGGTTAAGACGCATGCTACAAGTTTAATCTAGCTTCGATTTAACAAAAACTTTTTGAAATCTTTTTTGTGAACAATACATAATTGGCAGAAATGATCGTAGTTAAGTTGACCAGAGTACGCGCTTCCCTTCCCTATAGTTTGGATTAGATTAGAATATCGCTCGTGCAACGTCCTCCCCCTCAGATATGTAATATGTATAAGGTTTTTAATACGGTTGTTTGGTTTGGTTTGGTTTTGGTTTGGGGTAGGCGGTATCTGGCATGGCCGTGAGTGATGAATGCAAACTCAAGTTCGGGGAGCTAAAAGCGAAGAGAAATTACCGATTCATTGTATTCAAGATTGACAAACAAGAAGTGGTGGTAGAGAAACTTGGCAGCCCAGATGAAACATATGAGGATTTCGCGGAGTCGCTGCCTGCTGATGAGTGCCGCTATGCTGTCTTCGATTTTGATTTCACCACTTCTGAGAACTGCCAGAAAAGCAAGATCTTCTTCATTGCATGGTAATCAATTGACTGAGCTAATTTGCGTTAATTGTTTCCTTTATTAAGCGTCATTTTCTAAGGTGCTAATGTTATGCATGAAACTTGATTTTCTTAGGTCTCCTGAGATATCAAAGGTGAGAATGAAGATGGTGTATGCAAGCTCTAGAGATCGATTCAAGAGGGAACTTGACGGCATTCAAGTCGAGTTGCAGGCAACTGATCCGAGCGAAATGAGCCTCGACATTATTAAAGGCCGAGCTCTTTAAGCAGCAGATCTTCAACCCTTACTTGACAATTACATTTGTCCATTTTTCTGAGAAGATGTTTTGTTTTTGTAATTTTCTTCTTCTTTGTATGGGTTCAATACCAACCGTGTACTTTATTGTAATATTATGAATTCTTTTATGATTTGCAACTTCTTGCATCAATGTGTTTAATTTAGTCAATACAAGGTTTCATCTCTGCTTCAGAATCTCAAGGTTTCATCAAGTGGTCGAAAATTCAAGATTGGAATTAAGATGACAAGTTCAAAAGAAAAAAAAAGAAAGAAAAGTAAATTGAGATATGTTTGTTTAGAGAAAGACCCATGAAGACTTGGACGGAGACTTGAAGAAAAGATATGAAGTACTTAGAGCTAATAGAAGATTTGACGTAAAACCGAGCGCATTGACGTTTTAGGATTCATATAGCCAACTCCACTTAGTGGAATAAGGCTTTGTTGTTGTTCTTGTGGTGGAAAATCTTTCTGCTAATAATATTTAGAAAGGAGTAATCATAAGATAGGTTAAGCTGTAAGTACTCAAAACTAGTTGTATACACCAGTACATATATATCCATGTGTATGTGTTTATATATAACCCTCTCTATGACTGCTCATGATCCTTCCAATAATTCTTCTCCCATGTTTCTACTTGTTTGATTGAACTTTCTTTTCTACGAAGCACTTCAAAAAGAGACGCCGGATCATAAGGCGGAGGCAAGCTGCAAGGTTCAATGACTGCAGGACCCTTCACCAAAGATTCCATCATAAATTTCTTTTCTAACCCTTCTGCATGGCAAGCCATTGCCTCCGAGCAGAGTTCAATCGCTTTTTGAGGTATCCTAGGCTTGAATTGTAAGAGGTTTGCGTACTCGTTTAAAAGATGAAACATGTAGTCATACACATAGTCCATCTTCAAGTCCTCTTGAATTAACTTACTTGATGCCCTTCCGATTGCTTGCGCCTAAAGAAACCAATGAAAAGCAATGATATTAACAAAAATGAATGTTGAAATCTGCAGAAAAAGCGTAACGACTGAATTACAGTACCTTTTTCTTGTGACTGTTGCCCCAATCAACAGCAAACTTGATAGATCTGCACTTGTCATCATACTTTATGGGCCAGTAGTGGTGCAGCGGCATCAAAGTTCTCGTGAAGAAATCGTAGTAACGGGGCTTTACTATCAACGTAACAGAATCACATGCAAGAATGTACTTTTCACTCACAGACCAAGCAGAGCCTTCTATGTAGATCTTGTACCTGCAATATCGTGCATGGAATGAGCAAAGTAGTGCAATTAGGAATGTCGAAAGTTCAATAAATACGCAGTCATAAACTGTACCTATGAACGCATTGGCTTGCTAAATCGGATCTCTTGAACCCTTCCTGCGCTTCGCGAGACCAATCCTGCGTTGATTTTTTCTGTACTTTTGGTCTCAATGGTAAAACCGGAACAGTAACAAAATGAGATGGAGATTACTAGGTAAAAGTACCTGAGCATAAAGGCGAGCATACCAATCGTACTGGTCAGAAACATTGCATGTCATGAGTTCTTGCCTGTGTTCAGCAATAGTTGGATTTCCCTTCCAATAAGCATAAGGTTCTCTATCTAGCCATTTGCTCCTCTTGTTGCCTTCCTCTAGGTTCTTTAACAAAATCTCCCATGGCCTTATATTGATTTCAGCCCTACACAAGGAAGAAGGTAAACAAATTTCACAAACACGTTCAAACAATGTATTCCTTCATCTTTGGACCGTCGATCAGGCCGAAACCCTAATGCCTGATTCTCAACAATCTCAAGTATACGCTCCCCTCTTTGTAATCACAGAACCAAGTAACATGAGAAGAGATTACGATCAGTGAATACATTCAGAAGGGGATATTTCACCAATTGTCAACTAAAAAAACAGATTTTCTTGCGAAACAAGAAAAGAAAAAGTCGAGAAGTCTTACCACCCCCAAAAGGACCAATCTGGGAAGACAACGTCAAGTGTGTTGTCATCCCCACAGTAGCGAAACAACGGTGGTGGAGTAGTAGAGTTGGGTCCGTCATAATCCCCTGACAAAATGACGGGCCAGTCAACGCAGTCAAACATCATCTCCAGATCCGGCACTCTCCCTGGGTACCTCCGTAACAACTGTAGGATCCCCCATATTGTAAAAGTATCTCTGGTCTGAAACGCCTTCTCATATTGCTCGACGTAAGCCTTGCCATTCACAATCACCAGCTTGAAATTGGCCGTCCGATTAGCCCTCTCCACCATGTCCCGTGTGATCCCGGTGTGGGCCCATGGCCGTAGGTCTTCATGTATCCAACGAAAGTATTCCGGACACGTGGGCGGTGATGGACGATCAGGATCTTGCTCCGGGTGGAATGTGGTAGGGTAGTTCGAAGGGCAGGTAGTTGTGAGGTTGTAGGCAGTACAGTTGAGTGGGATTTCCAATTGGCTCGAGGGGTTTTGGGGAATTTGACCGGTTTTGTTAGGGTATGTTTGGGATGTTTTGGTGGTTAATGTAGGTACTTGAGATGTAGTAGTACTAATTAGAGTCTCTGTCTGTTAAAAATGGAGAAACAGGAAAACAAAGTTCATTAGTAAAATGCTATATAGACCAATAAACCTAAAGAGAGCATAATGATTGATCTTATACGACAACACACTCATAGGGGGTGCAAATAGTTGGAGCGCAATTTAGAAGGATTTTAGAAATCAACTCTACTCGATATGTGGCCCAATAATACCTACGAAGTTCACATTAACGAATACACTTGCAACATATGCCAGAAAAAACTTCTATGTAACAGGTTGATTGCCTTCAGCCTTAGAAGAGAGAGGAAAGATATAGCCTTGTGGGATGGGTATCTCCACTTGCCAAGAACATTGCTTAGTTAAAACGTAAGAGGATACATCGGTCTAGTTTTGTAACACGTGTTATATTTTGACTAAATAATGTTCTAATCAAAATTTTTCTTAAAAATAGAAATGAGCGGAATAAACACATTAGAAGTAAGTGATTGCCCGAGGAACATATATTCTCGCGACATACGACATTGATTAATGTCGTTTTGACAAACATCATTTGCCTTGTACGTTCTTCATGATTAGAAAATATAAAATAAAAACAAAAGTAAAAGATGAATATTGGAAATAATGGTGGCAGATAGTGATATATATGATTACTTACGGAGGAGTTGAGCAAGCGTGTGCAAACAAGCGCGCCGACGAGGACGAAGAGGAAGACGAAGATAGCAGATAATCTTGCAGGCGACTCCATGAAATGGCCGCAAGATAAAGATAGTGCCCTTGTCTGAAAACTCAAATGGCTATAAATATATGACCCGGTTGACAGAAAAATAGTATCTGATCCGTACGATGACAAGTAGTACCCTGGGCTCCCTCGTATCCCCGAGGTTATTTATCCGATTCGTACGACAACGAGTAGAACTTTTGGCTCCCTCATACTGCCGAAGTTTTCTTTAAAAAAAAAAAAAAAATTACTTTTGGCTCTGAATGTCTGTATATTCTTTTACAATCTTTGTTAACTAGTTTTTGGGAGTCCTCGTAGTTTTGTGGAAAACCATGTTTCTAAATCCGTAGTTGGAAACCAAATTCCACGGATCTAAGTGGTGGTACTTATTTCTCGAAATAGTAAGATCGTTTTTGTTTTGACTGGTTGAGCCTCATAAAACTCAAAGCACGAATTTTTTAGGGCACACATCTCTTTTTATTTTTCACACACTATCCGACGGCCAAAAATTTAGATAATTCAGTATGTACATTAAACTGAATTAATTCAAGAAAAAGAAGATGCCGGAGAAGGTGACTGACATGAATCAGCCCCCCAGAATGTGAGGCCTTAGGCGATCGCCTCTTCCGAACCTCCTCAGGGCCGGCCTTGGCCCGAGTGAGCAGTAATATGTATTTTTAATTTTCTTTCAATTCCACTAAAAATATCATAATTTAATAATATCCCATTTGTCCTAGTTTGTATAGAATTCTGTTTGCGTGGATGGAACAAATATATGGAAAATCATCTGTATACATCAATCTACGAAACCCTATCTCTATGATTGCTTACTCTGATTCTCCCAGTAACTCCTCTCCCATGTTTCCACTTGTTTAATTGAGTTTGCTTGTCTCCTAAGTAATGCAAAAAGAGACGCCGGATCATAAGGCGGAGGCATGGCGCATGGATTCCTCTCGGCAGGACCCTTCACCATAGAGTCCATCATAAATTTCTTCTCTAACCCTTGCGCTTGGCAAACCATTGCCTCCGAGCAGAGCTCAACTGCTTTTCGTGGTATGGTGGGCTTGAACTGCAAGAGCTTTGAGTATTCGCTTAACAGATGAAACATGTAGTCGTACACATAGTCCATCTTCAAATCCTCTTGAATCATTTTGCTTGCTTCCTTTCCAATGGATTGTGCCTGAAGAAACCAATGCAATAAGTAAACAAATATGGAAATCTGTGGAAAAAGCCTAACAATCGAAATTATTACCTTTTTCTTATGATTGTTGCCCCAGTCAACAGCAAACTTAATAGATCTGCACTTGTCATCATCTTTTATGGGCCAGTAGTGGTGCACCGGAATCAAACCTCTTGTGAAGAAATCATAGTAGCGGGGCTTAACGATTAAGGTAACAGAATCACATGCAAGAATGTATTTTTCACTCACAGACCAAGCAGATCCTTCTATGTAGATCTTATACCTGCAATGATTGTGCATAGAGGAAACGGAAGTCAGGCAATTAGTTACAGCATGGGCAAACTGGATCATAGATATGTTGACAATAATTAAAGCAGTTTCAGCCAAATTAAACTCCAACTGATAATTGGATGTTTCTACCTATGAACGCATTGGCTTGCCAAATCTGATTGCTTGTATCCTTCCCTTGATTCTTTAATCCAATCCTGCGATTTATTTTTCAAAAGCATTGTCAGATTCTGTACCATTGCTACACATGGTCTGAATTTTTTTACTAAACAGCAACTGTCAGAACTGTTAACCGAAGGAGAAATTGGTTAATGGTACTATTGCTAACAGGCAGATTAGAGGTACAATAGGAACAATTAACCAAAGGAGAAATTGGTTGACGGTACTTGAGCATAAACGCGAGCATTCCAGTCCGTTTGCTCGGAAACATTACATTTGAGCAGGTCTTTCCTGGTTTCAGCAACAAATGGATTTCCCTTCCAATAAGCGTACGGTTCTCTGTCTATCCAATTGCTCCTACTGTTGCCTTCCTCTAGGTCCTTTAACAAAAGCTCCCATGGCTTTATATTGATCTCCGACCTACAAAACGAAATGGGAACCTACATATCATTTTTGAACGGATATAAGAATAAAATTACACCAATCTACATTTGGCATTACAATCCATCTTTGGATCGTCAACTGTGATTCGTTTAGTGTAGGACTGATACTCTAAGGGTGCACTGTGCACCCAATTGAATAAATTCATTAGCATTACTAGCAGATTATCAGTATGTTCACTTAACTTGTAGCACAAGCCATGAAGGGCTAAGGTTATGAATTATTGTATCAATGAAAAACATGATTTCAAAAGAGAAAAAAAAACAGGTCACGAAACCATACCATCCCCAAAACGACCAATCGGGGAAGACGATATCGAGTGATCTGTCATCACCGCAGTAGCGAAACAATGGTGGTGGAGCCGTGGAATTAGGCTGGCTATAGAACCTTGATAAAATGACGGGCCAGTCAACGCAGTCAAACATGAGCTCCAAATCAGGCACTTTCCCTGGATACCTCCGTAACAATTGTAGGATCCCCCACAATGTAAAAACGTCTCTCGTCTGAAACGACTTCTGATATGTCTCCAAGTACGCCTTGCCATTCAGGATCACCAACTTGAAATTGGCCGTACGCTTGGCACTCTGTACCATGTCTTTTGTGATCCCGGTCTGGGCCCATGGCCTTAGGTCCTCGTATATCCAACGGAAGTACTCCGGACACGTAGGTGGTGGTGATGGACTGTCGGGATCTTGCTCTGGGCTAAAGGTGGTAGGGTAGTTTGATGGGCAAGTTCGTGTGAGGTTGTAGGCAGTGCAGTTGAGTGGGATTTCCAATTTGGGTGGAAGACTTTTGGGAATATCAGGAGTTTCGGGAGGGTGCTTTTGGGATGCTCCGGTCGTTACTACTGATCCTTGCGAAGTATCAACTAGAGTCTGTGTTTGTCACTCGACGCAAAAGCAAAGATGCATGTCAAACAGTATAACCAATAACCTAAAAGAGGTAAACATTTTTTACGTCAACGCAAACACCAACAAGTATGCATTCCTTTGTCATCTAACGACGAGAACAACATTTTTCATGTCACAATTAGTTATAGGGAACGTGAAAAATATAGTGCCGGCTATTGACTACTTGATGCACTCTTTTTTCTTTTTTATTCGGGTTTGAGATCGACAATATAAGATAAACTTATACAAGTAAAGTTTTTCCACAACACCACTAGTATATGACTAAATGTCGACAACTGAAACTACAAAAACCAAAGTAAAACTTTGCCAAACTAGTTGGACCAAAATAATCATTTGTCCATTTTTCTACGAACAATGCAGTCGACACCATGATCAGGATTGGGAATAACATATTCTTTTGGGGATGAATTAGTCAATTTCGATTAACGACGCACACTTATCGTCAATTAAAAAAAAAAAAGTATAGGTGCCCCATTTTATAGACGTCAGGGGTGAGGTGAGACACCACCCTACGTGCTGGTCCCATCAATGCATGCTAGGACAGCACTTTAACCGACAGTCACGGCAAATGTTAAGCAGCCCTACATTATTCTCACGACGTACGACATCGATTCATGCCGTTTGACAGACGTCGTTTGACTTTCGTACCTTCTAGCATTTTTCCAAGTTCTTGACATTACCATTTGCACATGATATTACGTTTCTACTATTCAACTCTGTGAGCCTAAAATAATTTTTTTATATTTATAAAATGGTATTTTTATAAATACTAATAATCCAACATTATATCAATTAGATTAACAGATAATATAAAAATATTACTTAATTTAATCTTGACCGTTTATTTTAATTAATAAAATTATTATTGATATTCCAAAAATCTTATTTTGTATTTCAAATTTTCTACGGTTAGAAAAAAAATACAAATTATAAAATGAAATTTTTTTAATACTAATAACAATTTCTTACCCTTATCAATGTTTGGAAAAACTATTAACAAAAAACCAGGAAATAAAAAAAGAATATTGGAAACAGGTGTGTCGGAAACAGTGTAGAGCAAAGAGACTTACAGGGAAGTTGAGAAGGCGCGTACAGACAAACGCACCAAGGAGGAGGAAGACGAAGACAGCGGAAAATCTCGCAGGCGACTTCATAAATGGCCGCAAATATAAGATAGCTTCCGTGAAGTGAGTGTACAAGGAGTGCCTCTGCGTACTTTCGTTCTCTCTCATCCCCTTTCTCCGCAAACACTCTCTAAATTATCCTTTCGCCCTCCTTCTTGTTCTCTGAGAACCAAGATTTGACTTCACAGGTGGAAAAAATCCAGGGATTTGGTCAACTGGGTAGGAGGAGGAACTTGTTTCCTGAAAGGGGTCGGGTTTAGTTTTGGCTGGTTGAAGCTGTATGGAGCAGATGAAGTTGGTGCGTTTAGTTGGGAGCCAATGAGAAAAGGTTGAGTTTTTGTTGGTTAATTGAGCGTGGAAGTTGAATTAATGCTGGAAGTAGATGTGGGAGGCGGAGGCAGAGAATAAATATGATATGAGATCTAGATCGTGAACTTGCTTAAGAAAATGGAGAAATGACCGAATTGAAAAGGATTGTTTTGGTAATTAGCAAAATTTGGTACGACTAGCAGTAGATCGGGAGACTGAGAAAAAGGAAAGTTGGTTAAAAAATGTTGGATAGAAAAAGGAAAAATAATAGAAGGAAGAAAGAAAGAAAGAGATAGATGAGAGGTGGGGGAAGGAATACGAACACAGGAAGTGAATAGTTAATATTTTTCAAAATAGACTTTCTCAGTGAGTCTAAATTTTATAAACTAAATGACATGAAAGTTGATATTGGATTATTACTCAAACGTTTTTCTATTAATGATACATCATTTAACTTATAAATTTTGTTTACAAATTTAGTTTACCTAGCATTACCTTTTTTTTTCACGTGATCATGTGGCTCATCTTTTTTTGTTTGCTTCATATTTTTGTTACAACAATGCTTGGCTATGATTGAGAACTCTATTCAAGGATGGATAAGATTAAGAATAGTATTAAAAAAAAATTCGTGTTCAAATCATGAAGTTTTATGCTTATGATCAGAATCTTTCATATTATGAATCACATTACAAAACTTATTTAAAAAAGAAAAAAAAAGAATTAAAACTAAATCGTTTAGTCAATCTATTATGAAATATATTGACGGTTCGTAATACTTTTACAAATTTCATTCATCTGTTGTATACAATTCAATGACTAAATGATCTATCATAAACACAAAGTTTTATGAATCGATAACAAACAATTTTGAGTAAGAACTCGTACTTATCTTTTAAATAACCAAGTATTATTCTTTTTGTTATTTTACCAACATTAGGATATTTGCAAGACTTCGCTCCAAAATTTGATACCAAACTCTATGAGTAGGGACCCACTAGTATTGAGTATTTATTTTCACCATAACTTGTAAGGTACATATGAGACGTTTTCCAACTGAGTGGGGACCAACTAGTTTTGTTTTCATTTTATACCGTCCAGAGTGTATAACAAGAATAAAAAACAAATTGTGCAGGAATCATTTTCCACACTTGGTAGGATGAGGGGAAACAAGTGGTCTTAACTTAAGGCTTCGTTATCCGTTGAATAATAAATAAATCACCATTAATAAATAAATCACCTAGTCCAAGTGAGCGTAAGTCAAAATTTAGCTGTCAAACTTTAATTGGTTAGGAACACCACCTGTCCTATTTAGGGGTGTGTTCTCGTCACTTTCAAAAATTTCTTCATTTATTGCAATATATTTTATTGTAAACATTTAGGTAAATTAATTTTTATTATACAATATATTTCGATGTATTTTGTCTTATTCATTTAGTTATATTAAATTCATTATAATACATTTCTATGCATACATTTAGATACACACATTTCGGTATATACATTTCGATACAAACATTTAAGTACATTAATTCAATATAATTCATTTCGGTGCATACATTTCGGTACACACATTTAGGTACATTAATTTAATATAATATATTTCGGTGCATATATTTTAGTACATACATTTCGGTACTAACATTTAAATACATTAATTCAATATAATACATTTCGGTACACACATTTAGGTACATTAATTGAGTCTTTCAAGTTTGAAGAATGTTAAATAAAATTAATAAATTAAAAAACTATTTTTGGTTAAAAAATAAATTAAAATTTGTATATTAATAAATTTAAATATTTGGGAGACATTAAATAAAATGCACATTAATTATTTCAAATTAAAGACACATCAAGGAATTATAATTAATATGTAATCTAACACCGGATTTAATTTAAATTTCAATCTTCTTAAATGATTAAAGTTAAAAAAATGGGAGTTTTAACGAAAAATCTGCGGTACTGTTCACTTTAACGAAAAACCATATTTTTACACTAAAAAGTCAAACCTGGTACTATTCACTTTACCCTTTATTTTATCATTATCATTACAACTCAAAGTTTTCAAACCCATTAATTAGTTTTTCTTAAAAAAATTCCTTTATTTTATGCTAATTCTAGCAACAGTAATTTATATATGATGTATTATTATTACATTAAATGAAAATGGATGTGAGACAGATGGCGTTATGGGCCTTTTGGCACTTCTAAATTGGACTTGAATTCATATTTGTGGAGGTGGAGCCGAAAGTTGTTACCTCTTTATACATTATCTTAAAACCATACATCAAATTATAGCAACATCATCCTTGTCTTGAAATTAGACAATAGAACATGCCCATGGCTTCACCGGAACCAGGCTTACTTTCTGCAACTTTGGGCCCCCATCTAACCAAAAATTTGTTGAAGCTAAAACAATTAACTATGAGAAGTGATTTTTGCAATCCTTTTGACCTTGTGCGTATTTTCGTTAATTTTTTTCAATGATTTTCTGTTGATTTGTTCGTCAAAATGTACAAGAGATGAAAATATGGATGCAAAAATCACTCCCCTTAATCGGTTCCGAGTTTATTTCAACCAGCTGCTTAGTGCTCATAATCCAACGTGTTTTTTTTTTTTGTTCATATTAATTCGTAAATTTAAGATGCCTAAAAACATTGAGATATCACAAATTATATCTCGCTTAAGTCACGTGATGAGTATTATACTTATACATAATATACCCCGGTAAGATGTAAGAATCTGTCTATGAATGCCAGTAGGGCCAGCACCGAAGGCCTTTTCTTCCTCAAAAAACTATTGTCACGATCATTATGCTCCCGAAGAGAGGCGTTACAAATTATGGCAACGGTAAAGCCTCTGATCTTGAAGAGACATAACACTGACCTGACTGAAGAGAATAAAATTATCATAAGATATCAATTCCAACATATTAACGCCACCGACTAGGCCTACCAATCTCCTCTCTCTCTCTCTCTCTCTCTCTCTCTCTATATATATATATATATATACGTATGTATGTATGTGTGTAGAGCTTTGTTCATTTTTGTTGATGTTTCTTCAAAGTTAAACTTTAAAGCTGCAGATTCCTAGGGATTCTGTAAGTTGTGTTAAAAAACGAAAGCAGTTTTGTTCTGTTATGTTGTGAAATTCTCTTCGAAGTGCTAAAGCTGATACAGTTTTCTGTTCTTTGTAAGCAGTGGAGACAGAAAAACAAAAGCCACTGAGGAGTTCAGAACCTATTTTAGACAGAGACTTGACCTGTATGTCATAGACTCCTAGATGCTTTTAGGAGATCAACATAGAACTAATTTACTGACATTGTAGCGTTTCAGTCCAATAATAGATTGTCATGCGAAGAAAATTATTGAGGATTAGAGCCAATTAAACAAGTACTGTTGGATTGGGCCACTTGGTTATTAAGTATTAAGGTCCTACATGCCATGCCATACACAAATGGGGAGATAAATGATGGTTTTGATTAGTGTTGTCCATCATTCCCTTGGAGCGTTTCAAAACAATTGAAAAATGCACTGTAGACTGTGTTGTTAAAGTGATACAGATTACAGAAGAAGAGGATTAGCTTTGGAGGTTGAGCTAACTACCAAAACTCACGCTTTCCCACTCCACGCGTGAACCTTCTTTCTCATGCTTGCTAGATATATATATATATATATATATATATATATATGTGTGTGTGTGTGTGTGTGTGTGTGTGTGTTGGGTCTCCTCTTGCATATATAATGCTAGAGTTGGGGTCTCTTGATACCTTCATTGGAGGCTTGGAGCTACACAACCATGTCTGTGAGTCTCTCTCTCTCTCTCTCTCTCTCTCTTATACAGGAGAAACACTTGAGCGTAACCGAGAATATATTACCATCAACTTATCTCACTCAATACTTTATTAGTGAGAGATAGGGTGATACTAATGTATATCCGCGGTTAGATGTAAAAACTCACACATACGCAAATAGACAGTCACTGCGGAAATAAGAAAATATATTGACAATGTATAGATTTTGCAGATTGTGGAGGTGAGAGTTCCAAACCTTGATTGTGAAGGATGTGCTTCCAAGTTGAAGAAAGCTCTCTCCAAACTCAAAGGTACACCACCTAATAACACAGGGTGTTTTTATTCTTTGCTTTTGAGTCGCATATTATGTATTTCTTTCCACTGCAAACTAACTGCAATTTGGAACAATAGAACTGGAAATACATTATATGCAAATAATAAGTCATATCGTTTACAAATCACGGTTTAGTATCTCTTTTATTAACGTCTTAGTCTTCCTTAATTTTTCATTTTTAATTATGTATTCATTGCTTTTGAGTCACATATTATGTATTTCTTTCCCCTGCAAACCAACTACAATTGGGAACAATAGAAATGGAAATATATTAAGCAAATAATAAGTCGTTTCGTATATAAATCACGGTTGGTATCTCTTTTATTAACGTCTTAATCTCCCTCAGTTTTTCATTTTAATTTTAAATACAAGTGAAATATAAAAAAAACATTTGAAGTGCTTTTGCAACTTAAAAATATTTTTCTCAAAAACGGTTTCAGACAATTTAAAAGCGTTTTCAAATAAGTCATTATTGTTTATGAGATCTTGGCCTACCCAGCATTTCAAATTATAATTTATTATTTTGTATTTCACTTTTAACAAATGTAATTTACAATTTTAACAGGAGTGGAAGAGGTGGAAGTAGAAATGGAGATCCAGAAAATAATAGTGAGGGGGTATGCATTGGAGGAAAAGAAAGTCGTGAAGGCAATTAAGAGAGCTGGGAAAGCAGCAGAGCCATGGCCTTTTCCTGGATACTCTCACTTTGCCTCATTTTACAAGTACCCTACCTACATTGTCAACCATTACTATGACACTTACAAGAACGAAACCACCACCGGCGTCCACACCTTCTTCCACACTCCGTCGGTTTATTCCGTCACCGTCGCGTCCGACGAGGCCATTGCTTCGCTTTTTAGCGACGACAATCCGCATGCTTGTGCTATCATGTGATTAATTAATTTTTTTTTTTAATTTGTTAATTTTGTACTTGTTTTTGAGCTCCTTTCGCTTGCTTTTTAATATCATGCTTTAAATTTGAGTTGTTCATTTCTTTTTATGGAGTTTTAAGATTTAGGGTTCGTTTGATATTCATTTAATTTTTAGTTTTCAAAATGAGAATATGTTGTGTACGAGTTACGTGAGAGTTTTCAAACCTTAATTGTTCAACTCAACAGCGATAAAAAATAGGAGTGTTCAAAAAGTAAAAAAGAAAGTGTGCATAAATAATTTTCCTTTAAAACTATTGAGATGTATTTTTATGAATTAGTTAATTTAGTGAAGTGGTAGTCAATTTTAATTGAGGCTAGATTTAAAATTTTAAATCATCACGATTACATTTGGTATCATTAAATGAATTTGGTTTTTGAAATTCATGAATCGGAAAACTTATTCAAACTTAAACAATTGAATTATTTATATGTGTTCAAAGTAATTAAGTCTTGAACTTAAGTTAGACTAGTCACTTATATTATGTATCATTAAATGAATTTGATTTTTAAAATTCGTGAATCGGATAACTTATTCAAACTTAAACAATTGAATCACTTATATGTGTTCAAAGTAATTAAGTCTTGTACTTAAGTTAGATTAATCAAACGTTACACTTGGAGAAGCATATTAAGCTTTCAACTTGCAGTTTGAACATTCACGATACGAGTGGGAATGAAATAATAAAGTTGGATAATTGAGACCAAGCAAAAAGTTGTGCGTTGAAGAGAATCTTGAAAAAGAGCAACAAAAAAAGTCATCATCTTTTCCAGTAGGTGTGCCCCAAGCAACTTCACTGCCAAGTTTCCAATGCCATAATTAGAAGACTTATTTACATCAATACCTTATAAAACTCGATGTTTGTCTCATTTTGTAAAATTTTCAATGATACTAACCAATGGTTTTTGTTGATAGATTTCTCTTCTTTTTCCACCCTTTCCTCTTTCGTTGGATGTGTGACTCACATGCATGATATGTCAACAAAATAAACAGAAATTTAACAAAATTTAATGGTAAGGGGCAGAGTGAACACACAATAAACATTTAAAGAGTTATGGGATACATTTGGATTTTTACGGGGCAAAGTATGAGGAGGATTGAATTTCCAAAGCCATTAGTGTAAATAAGCCTAATTAGAACCCCAACGTGGAATTTGATTGGACATTTCATCTTCATGGGCACCTTGGGGCAGAAGGTTGAATTTGAAAAGGGGACTCGATAGCCCCAAATTAATGAGTGATGTTACATAGCCAATTGTTCATGTACATGCTGTATGGTAAAGTAGTAATTGTAAAGATTTTTCAGCGACAAAAATAAAAGTTAAGTTAGTTGGTTAATATTAAAGTCAAAATTTTTAAGTTTGCAACGACGAGTACACCATTTTCAAGTCATTTAGGCAAGAAAATACTATGAAACTTAAATATGTACATTCAAAAGTAAAACAATGTCGCAGTTTTTCTTCTACAAAGTTAATTGGTCATTTGAAAGTAATGAAGTCTTGGGCTCCAAGTTGCATGTTTCTTTCTCATCAAATTTAAACTCATTCAACGATAATAAAGAAAGATACATTATGTAGTAAAATTATTTCGCTAATTGTAAGGTGATCTCCAACTGAAGGAGGGCCAGAGGACTCGTTTTAGCCCTCTAGCCCTCCAATAAATTAATATTTTAATGAACAGTGCATTATCATATTTCTTATCATCTCCAACCGAGGGACCAGAGGACCATAGGCCAAACATAGCCCTGTGAAAAAAAACATCTCCAACCGAGGGCCAAACATAATTTATTATTTTAATTGAATTACCATGGTTACTTAAATTAAATTACCTCAATAATTTTATGTTATAGATTGTCAATAATTTTCATATTGTTAAATGTTTTTAAAAATGTTGTTTAAGTTTCATGTAGTTAAATTTTTTATTTTTTTTTATGTTGTTTAATGTTGTTTCATGTCACTTAATGTTATTTAATGACTTAGGAAGTTATAGAAAAAAAAATAGAAAATTTAAATTTTAAAAAAAATTAAATATGACATCAGCATGTGGCCCACCCTAAGGTTTGCTGGCTGGGTTAGGCTAGCCAGTTGGCCCTTTAGCTTGGCCTTCGGTTGGAGATGATTTTCAGACTATTTTTTAACCTTCTGACCCTGAATCTTTCGGTTGGAGATAGCCTAAGTGGCCAAACCGTACCTGAGGAACCATTTAAGTTGGATATTACTTCTCACTCACATTCATGCATGACCCACCCGAACTCAGACCCAAACCCAACCCCAAGTCGAAGCCCACTGAACCTTTATAAAAAGGCGGCCAAATCACAAAATCTCAATCTCTCTCCCCTTTTTGTTTGTGTTCTTCCATTCCTCCTCTCTCAAAGCAATATGGCTCAGGTGCTTTTCTAACTTTAATTTTCTTTTTTCGATTAAATTTTATAAATTACAATCCCTTCAAGTATATGCAGATGCAGATACATATGCACCTCAGAACATAGAGCATAACCCTTCCTTTTGTTTTCTGTAATTGTTTGTGTGAATTTTGCAGCAGAAGGTGGTCCTGAAGGTTCTGACCATGACCGATGGCAAAACAAAGCAGAAGGCCATTGAAGCTGCCGCTGATATTATTGGTATATCTTTTCATTTATTTTTTCCAAGTTTTGTTTGCATCTTCAATTGTTCAAATATATCCAAAAAGCACTTATTTTCACAAGCGTTTTCACTGAAAACAAGTGCTTTTTTATTAGAACCAGAAACAGTTCTAACTTTTTCTGTCAAACATTGTTAAAACCGCTTTTGATAAAACCTAATTAAAGCTTTCTTTATTTCTCTTATTTCCTTTGTTATTGGGTGTGAACAGGGATTGATTCGATCGCGGCGGATCTAAAGGACCAGAAGCTAACAGTGATAGGACTGATGGATCCGGTGGCCGTAGTGAAGAAGTTGAAGAAGGTTGGTAAGGTGGACATAGTATCTATCGGACCAGCCAAGGAAGAGAAGAAGGAAGAGAAGAAAGAAGAAAAGAAAGAAGAAAAGAAAGATGACCAGAAAGATGGAAAGGAGGGGAAAAAAGAAGAAAAGAAGGAGGACAAAAAATAAAATATAGTTACCAAATTTGATCTCTCATGGTAATATTTTCGTTTCTTGTAAGTTGGCGGTTATGTTTTTTTTTTTTTTGGTCATAGAGTTATGTATAATGTTTTGTTTAATTTCATGGGATTGGGATGTAAAAAGGGCAAATCTATGTACTCTGATAATATTAAGCAAATAAGGCCCTGTTTGGCAGATCGGATAAAGGATCGGATAAGATTAGTTATACGGACTCGGGTGTTTGTCGTTCACTCGTACTAAATAAGTGCCGGATTAATTTAATCGGTCGGATAGGATAACACGGTATACACCCACTTAATAAAACCAACCAAAACGCCCGGATTATTTAGTCGGGGAAGAAGAATATGGGAAAGAAAGGGAGGGAGTTTGGGGGTGTGGCGGAGAGAGCTGAGGAACAATTATTTGGGATTCTTCTGCAGTCGGAGAAGAAGGGAGAGAGAAGGAGGGTGTTTGGGGGGTGCGGAGAGATCTAGGAACAAAAAATGATTTCACTTTTTAAAATTTTTTTTTTTTTTTAAGTTTGATTCCTCTTATCTAGTATAATACCAAACACAGTATAAATAATACGGTCACTAGTCCGATACTTCACCAAACACCTGACTAATTTAGTTAGTACTATCCGGTGACTATTTATCCTATCCGACAGAAATAGTCAGTACAGTCTGAGCTGCCAAACGAGGCCTGTAAGCAAATGGCTTCCGTAGAGAGGTTAGGATTTTTTTATACATGATTTATTTTAATTTGATTTTAATTATGGTGAGCGTGTTTTCTATTTAATTCAATGTAAAAAAATCAAATGCGATTACATCCACATCATTTGGTAAGATTTATTTTATAGAAGCGATATTCTATTTTATTGTAATTTGATTTTAATTACAGGGAGAGTGATTTTCGATTTAAACTCATTGTAAAAAATCAAATGTGATTACATATGCATCAATTGATAAGAATTTTTAAAAGGTTTTAACGAAAAACTCATGGTATTATTCATTTTAACAAAAAATCACATTTTTACTCTAAAAAATCAATCATGGTACTATTTACTTACAATACATTTTTGTCATTTTCATTAAAATTCAAAGTTTTCAAATTATTTTAATTAATTTTTAATTTTTAATTTTTTTATTTTTTATGCAAGCGTTATTCTATTTTAATTTGATTTTAATTCCAATGAAAGTGACATTCGATTCGAACTCAGAATCAAATATGGTTACACCGTCGAAGTCCAAGTCAATTGATAAGATCGTCGATTGTCTTACTTGAAATTAGGAAAAAGGTGCGAATAATATGTTGTGTGGCGCCTACTAAGCCAGGGCACGCCCCGTGCACTCACCTGAAAAGGAATTCCATGAACATGATTTCATGATTCTTGTTGGTACGAATGTGATTGATTATGGCGCAAAAATCAGTGTATTTTATTAATTTTATTAATTATTGAGATGGATATGGTTGCAATTAAGCATTGAATTCTATAATTTATGTTAGCGTCGAGCTGGAAATGAATGATTTTGTTGAGTCAGCCCCATGCCTTTTTTGCACACACTGCGTAAAACGAGTCTCATACGGTTATGAGTGTGTGTGGTAAATGCGAGAGACCTGTTTCATGCTATTTGATTTGTGTTTGTCGTGTTTGTGCTGTTTTGAGTCATATTTGTTATCTTAATGAATTATGTCGTGTTAAATTCTTTACGAGTTCTTAACAGATGATCCGTTAATGATTTGATTTGTTAACGGGTCGTATTTTTGTATTAGGTTAATAGGTCATGCAATAAATTATCATGTTTAATGACTCGTCTCATACTTATCTTAACAGGTCGTGTTATGTCAAACATTTTATCTTAACAAATTTTTAACAGGTGACCAATAACGACCTAATTCATTATAAGGTCATGTCATATCTAATTAATGAGTCATGTAAGAAATTATCATGATGTCTAGACTTGACAAACGGATGTTGTTTGTGTCATGCTCTTTATCTTATCGAGTTCTTAATGAATGACTCAATAACGACCTGACTCGTTAACGAGTTGACCCATAACGTGCAATTCATGTCATTTTGTGTAATGAGTCGTACAAAAAATTGTCAGATCTGGTGACCAATGCTTGAAAGTTTTGCATTGGATTACAACCTTGGGAAATTTAGATATATTGGGATATATGGTTTTATTAAAGAGACGGCCGGTGAAAAGGATATATAATCTTGTTATTTCCAGCAGTTTTTCAATTGAGATATAATCTAAATAGAAAATATTTAGTGGTTAAATCAGCAACTTGTTACAGTTGGTTATTCGTTTGTCTTTGTTAGGCTGTGACGCTTAATCTGTAATAACTACAAACAGCAGGAGGCCAGCCATAGCCAGTTCTATAGATTCTTGCGTTGGAAATAAAATACTTTCCTGCATGCGAAACGCACAAAATTATAGGCAAGGGATCTCTCTGATCCCTCCTTCTTAATTCACTAAATTCGGATATTTGAACAGTTGAAATTTGATTCAACGGTTAAAGTTATTATGACTTTCAAAGTAAGCCCCTGTTTGTAGCCGTTGGATCAAATTTCAACGACACAAATCCTCGAACTTGGTGGATTAGGAGGAAATGATCTAGAGAGGAACCTTTCCAAAATTATATGTAAGAAAAAATCCCCTTAAAAAAGTGGCGATTTTAGTTAAATTTTATAATTATATGACCATTGCAGAAAATATAGAATATTATTTATAGGAAACTGTTATTAGCATTCCAAAATTTTCATTCTATACTCCTAATTATAGAAAGTTTGGAGTGCAAAATAAGATTTTTGGAGTGCCAATAACAATTCCCTTTTTTTATATGGTTTCTATTATATGCAAAGGTCATATCAGTATGTGTTGGAATTGGAAAGCAACAAAAACCTACTTTCTCGTTATGTCATAAGACTTGTCTGAAAGTGCTTTTAAAATGGTTGAAAGCATTTTTAGTATAAATGTTTTTTTAAACCAATTCTTAGTAAAAATACAAGTAAACTTGATTGGAACCTAAAAACATTTTCTCTAAGTGTTTTCAGTCATTCTAAAAGCAGTTTTACACAAGCCCCTAGAGTGACAATGAAAATAATACAAAATTGTCCACAATTTCAAGCGTTTTTTGTCATGTTTACTTGCGAGAAATGAGAGAAGTAAAGGTATTGCCATGGCGGAATTGTACGAGGTATTGCTACACCATTTCGGATTACACCCCAATTTAAGGTATAAACTATGTTAGCTTAAGCTTCCAGTTCAGCATATTAGTTACAGTTGTTGTAACTATATATCTGTATTTTCACAAATTTAGATTGCATGGTTCAACAACCTGTTAATTTATGTGTTGACACTGCAAACTTAAGCGATACATACCAGCCATGAAAATCTGCAGAAAAACTTCAGTTCTCCCTGTCGATCCTTGCCTTCGGTTCTCACTGCTTACCAGCAGAACGGTGCTACAGTTTCCAAGCATGAGAATCTAGTCTTTCACATACACAGAGCAAAACAACACTTTGATTTATCAATCTGTGCACCTATTGCTTCATGTAACTGGAAATGAAATTTGTATGCAGCTATGCGTACGTGCAACCGTAATGTATCACTGGGTGTGTGCGTGTGTGTGGTGGTTTATGAACCTGAGAAAGATTATAAAAATGACATGAAAAATTGAAAAGAGAGACCAGGAAGTCGAAAGAGAGGTGGTGAGGGAATGCACAGGGAGTGTGTTTCGAACATTAAGTGAAACCTCCAGCACTATATCTATGTTCTAATGAGAGCGTTGCCACTTCTCGTAAGCAGTATATTGACAGCATAAGTGCAACATACAACAAAGCAAAACACTTAAAAACTGCTGTTTATATATATGGATCATTTCGCACTAGAAAAATATGATAAAAAGATAATTAGTGCATACTTTACTTTTCTCCTCGAGAGATAACTGATACAAGGTGTGGGTACATTGCATAACTGATAAACCCTGGGGCTACATATTGTTAACCGAGCTGAATGAATTAATTTCTTCTTATGAGATTGCAAGTAAATATTGCAAATCAAAGAATTTTTACCACTTTAACATCTCCTATATCCCTTGAACTTTGAAAGTAGATGGGTATACTGCCCTTTCTCCATCATGCGTGTTATTACTTCATGAGCTTCAGCAAGCTTTCCAGCATTTCGCAAATAACTTACTAGGGTGCTGTACACAGTGAAATTCGGGTTACAACCTCTAGATTCCATAACCTTGAGCATGGAGCACGCTTCCTCAAACTTTCTTGCCATACAAAGTCCACGAATCATGGCATTGTATGTAAATACATTCGGAAGCTGCCCATTAGGGATCATCTCATCAAACACTACTTGGGCCTTCTCAAGCTCCCCAGCCACAATATACCCGGTGATCATTACAGTGTAACAAACAACATCCGGCATGCACTCGTGCTTTGTCATCTCATCAAAAAAATATTTGCAGGCATCCATATTTCCAGCCCTGCTCAGTCCATCTATCAACGTTGTGAAGTGAAGAACACTTGGTTTGAAACCCTCTTCCTTCATGTGATTCAAAAGATTAAGAGCTGCAAGCGGTTTGTCTCCCTTACCAAGTACATGAAGCAGAATATTGTAAGTATGAAAATCTGGAGTGAATCCACTCCTACCCATTTCATCAAGCAGTCTGTGAAACTGATCCAACTTCCCCAATCTATATTTTGCACACATCATCACGTTATAAGTTAGAATATCTGCTGAGTGACCCTCCGCCAACATTTGTTGATAGACCCACTCAATCAACTTGTACTGCTTCACCACAAGAAGGGAATGCAAAATTGCATTGTACGAGTGTTTAAATGGCCTATAGTTAAACGTCTTCGATTTGATGAACCTTTCCACGACTTTCCTAGCCAAGCCTGCCTCACCACAAGTGCGTATCAAAATGTTGAACGTCTGTGCTGTAGTCGGATACCCTTTCTCAATCATCTCATCAACTAACCTCCACATTGCTTTAAACTCTTCACAATCAGCAAATATCTTCATCATTAAATGATATGTGTTTGCTGTGTGCTTGTAATTTTCAAGCTGACCAGACCACACAAAAAACTTATACCCCAACTTCGCACACCGCATTTTACTCCCATAATCTATCTGTTTCAAAATCTCAAACAGAACTTCCCTCACAAGAAGCCCTGAAACCTCTATATGCAACTCACCCAAAGCTGCTTTAGTATCAAAACCAGGTCCATCTTCTCTAAGAACCTTAAGAACCCTCGCCGTATCAATCTTCGCATTCTCAAAAAAGTTCCCCTGCAGCGAGAAATGTTCCCGGGGACGGTTCTCAGATTCATAAACACCATGTTTCTCATCCAAACCCGAATCAAATTCCGAACTTTTCCACATTGTCTTCAAGGTTTCCTCCACAACCTCATACCCATTATCCCCCTTATCGCCGCGAAAGCACCCGTCACTTAACTTTCGTACTACGACAACATAACACGAAATTTTTCGAATAACCCTTGGACCAAACAGATATATACAGTTCATGACTGGTACCCATTATCTCTGCAACTTTGCAGCACTTATCAAATCCGATAAACCCAATAATACAGCAGGAATTGAAAGCAAAAATAAATTTAGATGCTTTGTATTCAAAAATTGAGGGATGCCCATTAAACTGGAGGGACTAAATTGGGGGAAACGGAATGAATCGAGCAGAAGCAGTTCATTGAGTTGTGTAATCTTCGAAGAGTGAGAAGAGGTGGTGGAGGACTTACCGGAGATTAAGCAATTTGATGAGGGCGATACCGGTCTTTTGAAGCTTTTGGCTTTCGAGTCCCGCCGGAGGTTTTAGCTGTGCGAGTGAGTGAAGCATTGGAGTATTGCAGCTTAGGAGATGAACCCCTACGAGCGAGGGGAAGCGGGGAGGGATTCGGTGTTTCGAGAGTAGAATCGCCCCGTGAAGCACCAAACACTATATGCCACGGAAAGGGATCGGGATCTCTTCTACCTAATTCTCCTCATCAAACAATCCGAACTTTTGAAATTTGATCAAACGGCTAAAAACATCGGCTCACTTTAAAGTTATAATAATTTTAGCTGTTGAATCAAATTTCAAGGGCCCAGATTGTTTGATGAGGAGGATTAGGTGGAAGGAATATAGAGAGGATCCTTTTCCATATGCCATGCTCCTAGATGGATAGGGTTTTTTTCCCCTGCAACCTGGCATCCTTCGTCATTTTTTGTCATTTTGTCTGCTGAAACTCAAAAGTTATCACTTTGCTCTTTGAAAGTCGATTTCGATCCACTTTGTCTTCTGAAACTCAAAATTTATCACTCCGCTTAAGACTCACTCTACTTTGGATTGTTTCTATATTTTCATGAATAATCATTAAGTTTACTTATGTGGCACAATTAAGGCCCACTTATGACTGACGTGGCACGAGTATAAAACTCATATCCAATAAAAGGGTGTCAGATAGATTGAAACCCAAAAAAAAAAAAATTCACAAACATTGCATAACACACTAAAATATGAAAGTAAGAAAAATAGCAAAAACACTTTAGTTTTGAGTTCATGAACGAAGGTTAAATCAAAATCAAGTTACATAAAGTAAAGTTATGACTTTTAAGTTTCAGGAAATAAAGTAAGATCAAAATCAAGTTTCAGAAAATAAAGTGATGACTTTTAGATTTCAAGAAGCAACCTCATGCTCCTCGTGGCCCACATGGTTTTCTTGGCCCACGCCCTCCATTTGGTCCTCATGGCTCAAGCTGTGTTCAAGTTCCACGATTAAAATCAACTTCCAGAGAACGAAACTCAAAATAAGTCTAATAGGTTAGTAAATTTGCCTATTATATAGGTATATATGTAATTTTATCTGTTTTCCCTTATCATTTAAGCAATCTTTTGAGGAAATTAGATTGTCACGTTTTTAAAATTGTATATTGATCGGAAATGATTCTAGATTTGTACTCCACACGGTATCTCATAGACTTGATTATTAGCGCTGGTAAATCACATAATGCAGTCAGAAAGAACCTGAAATGTCTCCTTGAGTTTTTCGGACCTCAAAATGATTGGAATGAAGAGGCAAAAAAGCTACTAAATGATGTAAAAAGAAAACACGGGTACTAGCATGCCATTTGGGGAGAAGTTTGAGTCCCGCAATTGAAATGAGCCTTTCTTGTGGGACAACGGAGCTAAACATTGCGAATCATAAGACAAAAAGGCCTAAAGACAATAGCATTAACAAATGCTTACAAGAAAAATCACTTGAAGCTGCTTTAAGTGTTAATTCTGTCATTATGGAATCGGACTCACTTGAAGCTGTTAATTGTCTTTCTTGTTCTCTGTCTATGGGCAGTTGGGAGTCTTTCCTTGTGTTGGCTCGGGTCAAGCAGCCGCCGGGGGGGGGGGGAGGAGGGGGTGAGTTTCAGTACTGTCGCTGGTCTTGAGTACCTAAATCAGCTAATGGTGCAACGCATGAACTTGCGTTGGCTGGTTTTTCGGAGATGAGTGATGTTTGGATCGATTGGCCCCCATCTTCGTTGGTCTTTGTTTTGAATAATGATGATCTGCCATGTCCACATTAATTTAGTTGTGGTGATGATTGGGGTGACACTTCCACTTGGTGGAGGGGTCTTTGTGGTCTAACCCTGTTCACTACTTGTATGTTTTCTTGGTGTTTGCCTCTCTGTAGGCTTCTAGTAATGCATTTCGTTGGCATTCAAAAAAAAAAAAAAACAAATGCTTACAAGAAAAATCATCTCCAAACTTGATCGTAATTTAATTGAAATTTAAACGCCGAGGATAATTGAAGGTGCGCACAGTTAAAATCCCATGCTTTTAAGTTAAAGTACCCTCCGTTTTCTAATTCATTAGATACATGATAATATTACACGACTTGGGAACAAAACATTCAAGTTCACAAAACAACTCTTCAAACTACAACACATTGTCTAAGTTCCCACGTAGTACAACCCTAAATATCCCATTTATTCACCAACAAACTTCCATCCGCGGCCATCTTCAGTTGCTGGACCCCTGAAGTATCCGCCGCTCCGCACCACCACGACCTCGCCGCTCCGCCACTCCACTGCCAGAACTAGAGAAACCCTCTGTACCTGTCAACACCAAAACAAATCGTTGCTCACATTCAAATTAACCAAGTACTCTTAGGGAGGATAAGGTTCAAATTTTACCACTTGAAGAACCAAGGGACTGAGGAGAAGTGGCGCTTTGATCAGCTTTCCCAAGCAATGAACCAACAGCCCCTTTAAGGGTATCCGCCACAAATTTCCCATAGCTAGACTGCTGGACGTCATCATCCCCATAATCCGGCCCCAACCGCTGAGTCACCTCCATGCTCTCGGTTACTTTCCCAACAGGCCGGGCACCGCTCCCAGGGTGCCCTGCCTTATGCATGTGTAGGGTTTCCGATATCACCTCGGACAGCGCCCTGTCCTCCTCACCAGGCTTCAACTTCTCAAACAAATAGCCCTTCATAGAAATTCCTTTGTCCTGCCCGGCTTTGTTATACTCACCCCCTGTAGTAGTGGTACCAGTACCCCGGTGGACTTCTTCTTTGCCAGCTGTCCCAGCACCGCCGGGGAGTTTCGACATAACTGCACTCCCTGCCCCGGCAACCTTCTCGTAGACAGGTGTCAGCTTCTCCGTAACTGCGGCTGTAATACCCTCATCCTGTTGCCCAGGTGCAGCTGACCCTGACCTAACGGCTGCCTGATCTCCATGTTGCTGTTGATCAGTGTCCCCACCGTATCCTAGCTTTGAAGCGACGGCGTTTTTGGTAGATATTGCCTTGTCAGCAATGGCAGACGTGGCGGATGAAACTTTCTCTGTGTAGCTACCGCCCTGGTTTGATGGGTGCTCAGGAGAAAATTGATCATGGCTTTCAGTGCTCGGGTTTTGATTTGTTCCAACATAATGGTGTAATCCTACTTACACATCAACAACGTATAAGTTATAACCATATCGACTACATATGGACAACTTAATTAAGCACTAATCGCGTAGTTACCTGTATTAGTCGAATCATTTGCTGGAGAATAAGCATGCGGATTAACATCTTCGTGTTGATCATTGTTCCCTCCTCCATACCCAAGCTTGGAAGCAACTGCATTTTTTGCAGATATCGCCTCTTCAACGATAGCGGAAGTGGCAGATGAAACTTTCTCCGTGTAACTACTGCCCTGGTTCGATGATGGCTTGGCATCTCCACCATGAATGTTAATCTTACCAAACGAGTGGAGAATCGGCGAAATTCCAATTTCTTCACCACCTGTCACATGACTCACATGTAACAAAATTATAAAAATTATAATCAACTAGCAAAAACTCATATATTAGTTTGTAGCTTTAGCAAAAAATTTAGAATTTATGACAAGATTATATATATATGTTACAGTTTACCTGCATGAGTTGGATCAGTGACTTTAGTCTCATAGTTTGAAGGAGTATAACCTTGAGGATTGGCCTTTGGCGCATGTGGATCCTCTTCCAATCCTCTCGGTCGGTCCAAATTTACCCTGGACTGACCGAAGTGCCCTTCTTTCTCTGTAGCAAAAGCATGACTTGGGTCGGTGACATTGACATTGGTCTTCTGGTGATCTCCATGAGAAGAAATAGGGGTGCGATCGTCCAAGCCCCGGTGGTGCAAATGGACCCTGGTTTGACCCAAATGACCCCCGGTGGGCACATATTCCTTCATCGGTTCGGTCCTCTCCAAATGCGGCACTTTGGGATCGCGATCCTGAATCGCTGCTTTCGTGTCCCCGAATTTCACCATTGGCACCTTCAAAATATCTCCTTGCCCTGGTGCACCACTCCTTATGGCTGCACGTCATATTCACAACATGTCCCATGAAAGTAGAAATTATAACTAATTTAGATTAATTTTTATTGACGCACACTGGCATTCTGAATTTCTAAACTGCTCTAACGTAGATCGAATCTGGATCTAACTTTTGTAATCTATAAAGATAATCAATTCGATTATATTCAATCTAATCTAAATTAAATCGATCTCAACAAATACTACCTCCAACCCACCTCTAACCAACTAGCAAACTGACATGACCATGCCCTAAATTATTAAGATCAAAATAAATCAAAGGAAAAACTTACTTGTTGCACCGTGCACTTCAGGGTCTTCGTCTTCTTCATCATCTTCCTCGCCGAGATCATCTTGGTCGTGTTCGTGTTCGTGGCCATGGCCATTACCATGCTGTGTGAGCTTGTTCTTTATCTTCTTCGCCTTCTCCTTTACCTTCTTCAGAACCGACTTCTCCTGGTAGTCCTCCTCTTCGCCTTCATCCAAAGTTAACAAATAAAATTTACAAAAAACACAAAACCAATCACCATTGTTAAGTACTTGAACTAATTCTACGAAAATGAGGTTTCTCATTTTCTACCTTGGTGCGTGCCAAGGTGCTGGGTGTGGCGGTTGTCCTCGTGATCGTGAGGACGGACCATTTGTGACTCCATGATTCAAATGCGAGTAAAAGATTGTGTTGCGCTTTAAGTTTGCAGAACAGATCAGTAGTGTGCAAAACAGATCAGTGGAAGTGGAGGTTTAGAGGGACTGGCTTTAACGGGAAACACAGAGGCTCCTTCCGCCACCTTTGCATGGCTCTGTCGTTCTGGGAGCGAGACACGTAGGAGAATAACCGGCCACGTAGCCCCTACCCACTATACGTGGCTTTCTGGTTTTGTGTGATGGATAATCTCATGCAGTTTTGCCATAACTGAATGCTAGCTAGGGTTACAACATTTGACATGTTGGAGATATGCAACTATAGAGGATATTTTTGGTAACATAAGTAGTAACGTTAGGTAAATCAAATTTTAATTTGTAAATCAAGTGATATATCTCTAAAATAAATAAATACATTAATTAACAGTTAAAGAATCTAATTATCAACAACTATATCATATAATTTATAAATTTTAGGTTAAATCGTTGGTCTGTTTAGCATTACCCTATAAAAAAATCTTAGTTTAAGAAAAAAATTGAATATTGACACGATAATGACTATCCATACGTACACTTGAAAGTTTGATTACATTATTGTCTATAATTTTATTTTGTAATAGAATATTAAATTGTCTTTTCACGCTTTTTTAATTGACAAAGAGGGAAGAGGATATGGCGGTGATCATTTTCTTAGGGATCTTAGGGATTCCGCAAGTGTGTCTATTCATCGTACATCGTGTGGTCATAAATTATTTAAAATTCAAATATAAATAGTATCTAACGAAAAATGATCGTACGACGTACAATGAACAGACATAATTGCAGAATCTCTAAGATCTCTAGAAAAAGAATCCAACGAGGATCCTTTTCCGACAAAGAGAAGTTTGTTAGCTTAGATGATGACAATATATTGATAAATAAATAAAACATCAAAAAAATTTATAAAATATATTCTCTTAGATAAATGTATAGATGTATTATATGAGAAAATATCACCATAATGTTAACCGTGATTAAACAGATACCGTTGGATGCGAAGACCGTTTTGGACATAATCCATCTAACGCAAGATAGAGTGCCCACGTTCCAGTGGTATAGTGCGCACCAAGCGCCATTGAGCTCAAACGACCCCATCGTATCAATATAACAGCGGAAATTTAACGCGCCAAACTGAATTCCTCTGAAACCAAACCAGTCCGTCGCGTCTCAAAAATTTGAAGCTGAAATGCGTACTCGCTACCTCAACATCGACTACTTCACCACCACTCCAACCCAAGCCCTAGAATCCCTAACCTTCCTCCACCTCCCGATTCTTCCCCTGTCTCCCTCCAATCTCTCCACCGCCTTCGACGGCCTCCACCTCCTCCTCTTCGACTCCGAACTCGAAGTCTCGCTCCAAATCGAGCAATTGCCGATGGGAGCCGCTCTCACGAAGTTCTTCCTCAGAATATCGTTCTCGATGTCGCGGACTTCGAGCCCGGCGATCCGTCTCCGAGTTCTAGAAATTTCGGTTCCGGAAGCCGTGGGCTGCAGTTCTCGGAGGTAATGTGCTGAATCAGATTAAGAATTTGTTGATTATGCGTAATGCAGTTGATCATTGAACTTAATTTGGATTAAAATTTAAATTATCGGATTATTGCGTTTGTTATTGTTGAAAGAAAAATAGATTACGGAGTTTTATTATTCAATCTAATCATAGGTTTTGTTTGGCTGCTGTCGTATTATGTATCAGAACAAAAATAAATCCAGAATTGTATGAAGTTTATAAACTACTCCTTTAATTAACTGCATAGGGCAGCTCTTGCTTTGATGTCAAAGTTGATAGAAGTTTACGAATTCTGAAACTGAACTTATATGCTAAAGTAGTTCGAGTAATTAGTAGTATTCGTATAACGTGTTTGTATAGCGTGTTTGATTGTTATGACCTGCAGAAGAAAGCCGAGGACCTCAAAAACGAGAAGGGGTTGGAGGATCAGATAACTTTTGGCTCCGAGACTCTGGAGACTGCATTCCGAAAAGTATGCCAATGGAATTCTCATATTTAACAGCTTTTTATCATGTTTGTGCTTGTCTGAGAAGTCAAGCTTATGTTACTGTAGAAGGATAATGGCAGAAGAGATGCAGAGAAAGATGCACACCCATATGAAGTGCTCCGATTTGAAACACCGGAGTTGGATGTATTCTTGGTAAACTGAATGTCTACTAACCAGTTGCTAATGGACAATTTGGTTCTGCATCCATAATATCTTGTCTCGTATGTGCAGGAAAATGCTTACATTTATGAGAAAGAGTAACTCCCGTTTCTTTCAGAAGAATTTCCAGAAACTGAGAATAATTTAGCATGTTTCTCATAAATTTATGATTCAGTTATAATTTGCTTCAGTCTTTCTAATTAGTTGACGCATGACAAATAACACTGGCATGTCCCAACCTCCCAGTGACTTGTCCTTCTTATACGTGTTATTAAATTTTAATATTGACTTTGTAATAAGTATAACCGTAGTTTCTTTTTTGTTGACTATCATATTAGATAAAGCGACTCCAAGGTTTTTAACTTATGTCATTCTTTGGATAGACATTTGATGAGGAAGGGGTGGATCTTGGAATAATTATGGTTATGGAAGGAGTTGGGTGGACTAAGTTTCATTTTGGGATTCATGTAATATATCAAGTTTACGGTGCAAATTTTGTTGTTTTACCATTCTCCTTAGTCAGCTTGATGGTTAACAAGTCACTGATATTAATTTTTGTGTAAGTGCTGTTATGTGGTAATGTGTCTTTCAGGAAATGCTCAATCTTACAGTGAAGTGTCCTTGGGAAGTTCATGAGTCAGTTCATACGGTTGAAGACTTTCATTCAGAGTATTCCACGGATCAAAAGGCTTATATGTTTGAAGATGATTGTTCTTACAAGGACCAAATGCACTTCTATCAGAATTTCCCTGTGTTAGAACTGTGAACACGAAAAATTCCTGAAACAAGAGACAAGAATACGTGTACAAAATATATTTTTTGTGTTAATGATTTTGGGGTTACAATCTCTTTGTAATTTGATCCTCTGATTCTATCTTCGTAGGGTGTAGGTTTGTGGATGAGCTGTTGATCCAAAGGGCCGTCGGGGCTTGATCTAGGGATGAACAGTTGATGAACGGATCTTCAAGGGCTTTTGGGCTTGATCTTGAAGGCTGGGTGTATGGATTTCTTCAAGGGGCCGTCGGGGCTTGATCTTGAGGGTTGATGGATGAGCGGATCTTCAAGGGCTTTTGGGCCTAATCTTGAAGACTGAGTGTATGGATTTCTTCAAGAGGCCGTCGGGGCTTGATCTTGAGGGTTGATGGATGAGCGGATCTTCAAGGGCTTTTGGGCCTAATCTTGAAGACTGAGTGTATGTGTGGATTTGTTGAGGTTGTTGATCCAAAGGGCCGTTGGGGCTTGATCTTAGGACGAACGGATGATGAACGATGAACACTTTCTTCAAGGGCCGTCGGGGCTTGATCTTGAATAATGGTTGTGTGGATTTCTTCAAGGGCTTTTGGGCTTGATCTTGAATGAACGGATGATGAATGATGAACACTTTCTTCAAGGGCCGTCGGGGCTTGATCTTGAATCGGCGGAAGTTCTTCAAGGGCCGTTGGGGCTTGATCCTGAAGGTTGATTTGACGAAGAACGAAGAGTGTTTTCTTGATCCTTCGGGATTTGCTTGAGAGCTTTAGAGTTTCAAGGCTTCAAGGTTTTGGTGTGATGTGAATTCCCTTCTTTCTTTCTCTTCTTCCTCCTTTTCTTTTTTTCAAAATGAATGCCTTGGCTTCCTATTTATAGAATTCCAAAACTTGATTTTTGGATTTAAATAATCAAATGAAATAAATCATTTCTGCCAGGTAATG
Organism: Pyrus communis; assembly: GCF_963583255.1. Classification (NCBI taxonomy): domain Eukaryota; kingdom Viridiplantae; phylum Streptophyta; class Magnoliopsida; order Rosales; family Rosaceae; genus Pyrus; species Pyrus communis. The sequence goes on from NC_084818.1 coordinate 2,452,620, forward strand.
ACACGTGTCCTATTTGATGACCTTTCCAATTTATTTCGATTTTTCGTTGAGTCACACGCTACATGTAAAATTTATGTGACACGTGAGCGTTGAAATTTTAATTATTGGTTAACATTCATTTCACCGAAATTTCGATGTCTACAAGAACCAAATGAGATAACTCTGCCAACTTTCACGGGTTTGTCTGTAGAGGGTGAACTTTCTTCTGTTTATGAAAATATTGAGCCCCAGCAATGGGATAAAAAAGATAACCTGAATGGAGAGGAGCTTTTGGGTACAAAGGAATATGGGATATCAGAGTATCTTTTAGATCTTCGATCTGATCTTGGGTCCCTTGACATTACTCCTGAAATGGATTTATTAAGTACGGTGGAAATGCCATAGATTCAGGGAGACATCACATATCAAGGGGCGTCCACAGTTGCTTCTTTCCAATCTCTAAGCCCGGTTGTTTTTGAAGAATCTCAGATTCTTGATTTGGACTCATCTCAGCATTTTGAAGTCCTCATTAGTACACGAACAGCAAATGAACCAGATACCTGTGACTGGATGTTTAGTGGAGACATAAACTTCAATACTTTGATTGTTAGTCATGAGCTAGCCCTGGTCAATGACACATTCAAATCATTGCCCGTGCCCGTTCTCTCTGATCATGAAAAGATATCATCATATGTTGTTATGGAGGAAACACTAACTAACTTACTGCTGCTGCCCCTATCTGCATCAGATAGGATTTACTTGGATTGGCATTTTCTCGAGAAAGATAAATGTAATTGTCAAATTTCTTTCTCCCATCAGAAAATCTTGGAGGATACAAATTCACTGAGCACCTGTTTTGATTGGGACTCCTATAATGATGGAATGCAGGAGTATGATTTTGCTTTCTCCGATGATGCTGTAGAGGAGTTTAATGCAGAAGAAACCAAAGAATTACAGGAGTTGCCCTCTGATGGCATTCCTATGCTTGCTGGTCATCTTGGAGATACTTCAGCCGAATTGTCAGGCAGCACTTTTCCACAGAAAAAAAATGGAGAGCAGATTGATAAAAGAGGTGCTGAGAGGGCTTCCTCACTTTTCAAGTCTATGTCACGATTCAATGATATCGACTTTTTCTTGAATCCCCAAAAGGCCTCTACAGGTGGAAATAGTAATTGTGCAGTTTCCAGAGTTGCTATGCTACATTTCCAAAGATTTAATCATTAATTATTTGAATATATCCGTCCCTCATTAATCTCATTATTTATTTGTTTCATTTATGGATAGCTAATTAATTCTAACTCACTTACCTCTCTATTCAAATATGCTAAGACCAGGTGTATGCCCAGGGAGAGCAGTCTTATTCTATATCTCCTCCAGTTGTGAACATGAATGATCAGCAATCAGAGGAACTCTTGGACATTTTTCCTGGTCATGAAAAGAATGATATGAGATATAAAGAAGGTGCAGATGAAGCAGAAGCTAGCAGTATGCCCCTACCTAATCTTTCTATGCCATCTGCAATGAAAGCTGACCGTTTTCAGCACAGCATGGCGTCTTTCCCTGAGATGGTCATTGTTGCAAACACCCAAAATCTTGATAAGGAAGTGATAGTGTCTAGAAGAAGTACCTACCAAAAAATTCTTGCAATGGAGAAAGAAGGGGTACAATTAGTAGAACGTGATTCAGATTTACCTGTGGATATCATAATCAGTTCTACAATTTGTTTAGTGTGGTATGACTCTAAAAACATTGGACAGAAAGCAACCACTCTTGATGAAGCTTCTTCATACTTACCTCTGTGCATTGATAACATTGCCACAAATGTTTTGGCGTTGCTGAGTTTCACTTTCAGTGGCTGCTTTATGGTAGTTAACAAAACTATATTCGTAGTTTTTACTTTTTTTGTTTGCTTTTTCTACATTGAACTGATAGAAATTCTTCTTATTCTTGTATTTCTCTTCCAACAGGTCTTTGAGGGAGAAAACAGCTTCCTCTCCACTATAATGGAGTCCTCAGATGGACTTTATGCAGCAGCAGCGTGCCTGGGAATTGATTTGCAGATTTTCAACTCGTATTCATCTGAGTTGACTGATGAAATTGCACTGAGCTGCATGGGACATGCCACGAAGTTGACAAGCTTTATGTATCCTCGAATGCCTGAGTCGGAAAGTCTTGCAGAATCATTCCTTACCAAACTTCCTTCAGTAAATGCTTTGACAGCTCATGCAATACTGTCTTCAGGAGGCTTGCTCAACGAGTTTCTTGAATCGTCCCATGAAACCAGGATGAGTGTACTCCAAAAATACCACGTTCCTGATGAAAGTATCACACTATTAAGTGCTTTATGCAAATATGGTGAACCGGCAGATTCTAAATCAATTATGACAGACTGCTCCTCTTCAGTGTCTTCAAGTCTGGACTCGGGAAGATGTAATTTGAATATTGTTTCGGAAAGAAAGAAGCAAAAATACAATGGTAGTCCTGACAAATATGAGTTACCAACGAATGAATTCTTGCACCTGGAGCCGTTAAACCAATTCAGTACCAGCATCTTGCATCCTTCAACAGCTTCCAAGCTAACTGATTCATGTATGTCAAAAAGCCCCAAAATAATTGATGAGTTCCGAAAGTCTAGGTTCTCTCAGAATGACTTGTTTGATCAAGAGGGTTTGGATATGGATATGATGATGTATCCTTCTAAGGTTTTTGAGTCGTATGATTCTCAAATCTCCAAAGGGCCTCAGGTATTAAACGAGATAAAAAGGTCCTGTTCATCGTTGAAGGATAAGCTGTCAGGTCAGAAACGGGGATCAGATATGCCTATCAAGAAGAATTTTGATTTCTATAACAAGAACCCTGAGGTTCTGCATGAGGACCTAAAAGGGGAAGTTATTGACTTAACAGACAGTCTTGTATTAGATGAGGACTTTTCTTTTATTGGCAACTCCATGAACTTCTCATCTCAGATGCCTAAGTTGGAAATGGATTCCACAAGGAGGTCTAAAGCTGCAAGAAAATTGTCATTTGCTTCGAGCAGTCACCATACTTTCCCAACAGCTGCTGAAATCAACTCAACTCCAACTGTTTGGTGTTCTGCAGAAGGCCTGAGAAAAAATTCGCAACTTGGAGCCAACAATTACTCAGATACAGATCTCGAACATGATGTTTTCCACTTAACAAACCGTAACATGCCCTCAGAGGAGACTTTCATGAAGAGTTCTGGGGGAAAATCCCAAGGGATACATTTCCACGAGAATGATATATCACCTTATGGACGAAAGAAAGGGTTACAAATCTACGAGAATGATATATCACATTATGGTGGAACACCACTCTCAAAAGCTCTCCGCTCAGGCAGTTCACAGCAAAATACTCCCTGGACAATAGAGTTTCTGAACAGAATCAAGGAAAAGAGCAGGTTGCGTCAGCAGTCTCTTCCTGGTGACTTAACCGGCCCTAGTTTGGGTTATCCAGAGAATGTATCGAAGGTTACCAAGAGAAGAAGTCAGTCTATTCTTGATTTTTACAAGTACCAAGGTGGCAACACTCCAAGAAAATTACCAGAAGGAAAGAGGCAGAACCAACCTTTACAATCGTCAAGCTCACCCAAAAATGAAAATAACTCAGCTCCTCGTCTTACTGCGTGGACACCTCTTGACAAAAGAGCAAGACAGGTTTGTCTCATATCCCTTTTTGGCATCTTGGTAGTCTGTTTTTCTTGTATTATAAATTGCATGCATAGACAGTATTCCTATCATTGAATCATTGACAGTTTCGTGCTGAAGTCTTTTATATCTTCACTCGATCAACTGCAGACGCTATCTTTTGCAACGAATGATAGTGGAAACCAAACTAAGCTGGTGTGGACTGTGGAGTGATGGAGCTCATGGTGTCAGGAAAAAGTTTCAGATTCAAACTTGAAACGGCAAGGTGTGTTGGTTCAGAGCTTATGGTTTTAGGTTGCTTCCCAATTACTACAGAAAAATGGTGTTTGTTTCTTTTTATGTTTACCTGGCCGGAAAATAAAATGATATCTGTTTGTATCTCTGTGTCAGTACTTTTGTAGCTCTGTCTGGAAGTCCCAAGTCTGTAATTAATATTAATGACAAAATGGTTGAAATATATTGGCCTCTTATATGTAAGATTGAGCATTTTCTTAAAAGCTCTTTTGAGAAATTCGTGTCACAAACTTGTCAGTTTCAGAAAATCAATAAAGATTTCTATTAAATCCTTTAGACAAATAGCACAAATGAATAAGTAATGCCTGTGTGATACAAAAACTGTGTTAATATAATGAAAATGGTACAATATTCATGAAATCTCCACTCAATTATGAATCCCGGATCTTTATCTTTTGGGGGTTCCAGACTTCGGTGATTCTGTCGAGATTCGAATTGGAAAATGATGAACAAAGAAAAAATAATGTCTATTGCTTCACAGCCTACTTATTAACCTTTGGACATTCTGCAGTCGAATAGTCCCACCTGGATATTTGCTCTAGTGCTCAGCAAATCCAGCTGTCCAAGGTTCAAAACCTCAGAGGAAGCTAGTTCTTACTGTTTCTGAGGTAACGCACAGTCATTACCAGTTGTTGCCTTTCACCTTCAACCTCTGCGAATCTAAGACTTATCTCCGAATATCTTTCTTCCATTTCCTTCAGTTCGTTTTCCATAGATTTGTTTCTTTCTTTCAGTAATGTCAATTCAGTCATCAAATCTGTATACTTATTCTCATCACTGGTGGCTTTCAACTCTTTCTCCGAGCAATCTTCTACTTTCCTGTGAAGTGAAATGAAGTTAAATAACTGTTCCGAAAAGTTGCAATCTACTTTTACTGGTGACTGTTTGTGTTTGTGCTCACATGTACATGCATATTGTCAGCACAGAAAAAACAAAAAAAAAAAGTGGTACGCAGATAAAATGATATATTTAGTAGAGATAAGCAGAGATGTCAAATTTTGCTTGATAAAATGAGTGTACCTTTGTCCATTGGTATTCTTAACCGTTCTCTTTGAATTGCTGACTTTCTTTTGTACCTCAGCCTGTAATTGAGATATTTGTTTCGTCAAGCTTTCTTTTGCCAAGGCTTCCTTTTTCAACATATCCTTCAACTTGGTGTGCTGGGTCTTCAGGTTTTCCACTTCGGAGTTCAGAGAAGTGATTGCAGTTTCCTTCTCGTCTTTCAAAGATCTAATGTTAGTAAGTTCTTCATGCGTTTTCTCTGTTTCCCACTTTGCTGAAGCAAATCTTTTCTCCAAATTGTCCTTTTCAACACTCAGACACTGGATCAGCATCTCATTTTCTGCAATTAATTTCTTCGTTTGTTCCAAATTTCCTCTCAATTTCTCTTTCTCCTGTCTGGAGTTAGAATTCTCATCTGTGAGCCTTTCTATCTCAGTTTCGAGCATTTCGATTTTCATTGAGAGAGCTTCGTGCTCTTCCTCCTCATGCTTCTTTACTTTTTCAAGGTGCTTTGATGTATTTTCTAGTTCCAATGACATCTGCTCTATACGCTTTGCTTTCACTTCATTCTGGTTGTCAAGATCTTGCAATTTTATTTCAGTCTCGCCCTTAATCAGCTCTAACTCTTCGTTGGCTTTCTGGAGCATCTCTTCCAAAACTCTGTTCTGCCGGCGCAGTTCATTAGCCTCTGCCATTGCTTTTGTGGCCTGCTTCTCATTTTCATCAACCTTAGACGTCATTTCAACAGAAAGCTTTCTGAATTCCTCTTGAAGACGCTCAGCTGTATCAGAATTATTCGACTGTGTCTTCTTCAATTCTTCCTCAGCTTGGATGGCCCTGTATTCCTGCTCAACTTTGGCATTCATCACTTCCTCAAGTTTTTCTTCAAATCCCTTGGCCTGCATCTCCCGTTCCTTCTCCAAAGACTTAAGTTCACTCTCAAGTTCCTGAATGGACATCAAACATTCTGAGAATTCATGTGCTTGCTTCTCAATTGTTTCTTCTGATCTCTCTAACTGAGATTCAAGCTCTTTTATAGTAGCCACATAACCCGCTCGCTCATTTTCCATCTCTGTTCGTATTCTTTCTTGGTTTCGATCCAACTTCTTAGAGATGTCATATTTTTCCTGCTTTAAAAGGTCACAGTCCAAGGTGAGCTGTTTTATACGCATATCCTGCTCTCCCCTCTTTTTCTGGTGTGTGTCTATTTCACTGAGAAGTTCTCTGATGTCAAGCTTCAACGATTCTACTTCCTGATCATCTTCGTTTATTCTTCCTGCGGAATATGTTTCCATCATTTTGGAATTTTTTTCAGCTTCTAACTGGCTTGAAAGATCAGATATTTCTCTATTTTTCTTTCGCAATTCATCTTTCAGATCCTTCACGACAAGGATTAACTCAGAATTTGAGTCTTGTGTCTGCGCGAGTTGTGAGCGAAGATTGGTTCTTGCTTTCTTCTCAGAACTAAGCTCTTGCTTCATTGCTTCTAACTGTGCTCTTGTATCCTCAGTCTCGGGCTGCAACTTTTTGAAAGTCTGTTTCCCATTACTACGTCCCTGCGAGGACTTAAGTTGTTCGCATTCCATTTTGAGTGCATCTCTCTCCTCTCTAAGGCTAACAATTTGTTTAGACAGATTCTGCCCTTGATTGCTCTCTTTGGCCATCTGTTTCCGAAGAGACTGCAATTCCAGTTCCGATAGGTTTGCCTGCCTCTTTAGAACAGTAATTTCATTTCTGAGTTTATCAACATCTGAAACCGCTTGCACTCTTTCTGCCGGAAGCTTGTCTTCAACAATGTCTAGTGAGTCAAATAAGCTTCCATCTGAAGACCAATCCAAGCTTGATTTTTGATGCGTATGGGTTTTCCTTACGTTGGCACCCGCCTGTCCATTGTGAGGCATGGAATTTTGTACTTCAGGGGGTGACAGGAAACTAGCGGCGTCCCGTTGGACATATCCTCCATTCTGCAGCAACATAAACTACACCTAGTCAGGTTCCCATACTCGGATTCATAAATTTAGGTCATCTGAGTTAACTTCATCGAAAAGAAAATGCTATGGAATACCGTACTTCATTGGAACGTAGGTGGTTGCTTCCATCTGCATCCCAACTGCCGTTTTGGTTCCCCACGCTGCTATGGCGTGACAGACTTGGATCGTCACTTTCTTCGATTTCCCTGAACATCAGATTAAATCTTATGTCTAACTCGCGCAAGCGAAGGAGACAGCGAAGAAAAACCGAAACAAATCAAAACTAGAGAAGCAATAGAGTGAAGTGTGGATTCTCATTTCTCACCTTTGATCACCATCTTCCTGAATCCTGTGAATTGTCACATGTAAAACTACACCGGAATTTGCAAACTTAAGGGGCAGAGTGACGGTTAACGGTTCAGTTTCCGCCACAATGTCTGCAAAATCGATTGAAGCTTCTCCGAGATAACCCGATTTCGAAGATCCCTGCAACAATCCCCTTAGTATTAGAACGTTACCGAACGAATCCCTTAAGAACTCTGAAAACTAGACGCTTCCTTACATTAGAAACAATGAAGTGATAAATCTTCTCTTTCAGTTTTCCTGTTTTTGCTTCCTCAATGAGCTTCATTGACTCAAAAACTGGATTCTCCCAAATGCAGGTGCCGTCCTGAACCGCCGCTTTCCCCAGCTTCACCGTCGGCTTTCCGACGTCGTCCGGCACCAGTGACAGCATCAAAGCAGCCTTCTTCAGTTTCGGCACCTGAAATTAAAAAAGGTCAGGAAAGAAAATCCAGGTACGAATGTGATATCATATCTCAGTATAGCGTCTATATATACATAGATATTATATATATATATATGTGTATGTATATGTATGAAAAACTAGATCACATTTCAGCTGAACTCGTTTCGAAAACTCGAAAATTTCGATATAAATCCATCTAGGACAAACCAATTTCGAATAAGTGACTGGAAAGAAGATGGGTTTAGTTTCTGACTTTGAAAACGATACCTGAGTTGCCTGAAACTGCAATTGGAATACAGCTCTTATCTTCTTCTTCTTGCTCCATGACTTGAACATGTTTTCGGCTTTCTGAGTCCTGAGTTTTCAGATCTCAGAAGTTTTTTTTTTCTGAGATTTTAAGCATACGATGCTGTTTTCTTTGAGGTTAGAGCAGAAGTTAGGAACAAGTAAGGTATTTTTCAGTCCACTGTTTTTGAAAACAGATGAATATTCTGAAAACGACTAGAAGGCTGTGTGGCTGTGAAAATCTAATCTCTAGCTGTAAGACTAGATGCTCCACGGAACCATTTTTGAAGACGACTCAGAAACGAATTCAATAAATAAAAATGTGATTAGAGAAACAAAATAATTAGCTGTATAGGATTTTAATGCAATCATGTGTTTGATATCTGAATTTCAAAATTCTTCAGAAGCACGAAAACACAATTTGATACGTCAACTCTCATCACATAAGTGATTAATTATTTTATAAAAAATTAAACATTTATATGAACACACATAATGTACCAAATTCTGTTGTCAGACACATGTAATTTCTCCCATCCATGGCTTTGGATGGCCCATTCAGCAGCGTAAAAGTCTGAAAGATGAATAAAAGTTGCTACTTTTACGTAAGTGCCTTGTCGGTTGTCTAATCTAAAACAGTAGCTAAATTAGAGAAATTTTTAGTTGTGACGGGAACATAAGTGGTACACCACGTATTTTAACAGGAGTGGAAATTTTACTTTTTAAGTTATCAACTTTTTAGTACACATATCTCATCATTTGTATAGTGACACATGATGTATTATTCCGTGTACTGATTACACTGAAAAATCTTTGCTATTAATAAATTTATAATTCTTATCATAATTGAGGATGCACATGGGCGAGGACTTGGATGTCAACACGTGCCTCATACTTTGTGCTTGTATTTTTGTGCATTTTATTTCATATTTTAACGTTAATTCTCATATCAATACTAAAAGTTTGGTAGTACATGAAGAGTCCCACTTTAAAACTTTGAAAGATCTCTTGAGCATTTCTTGAATTTTAAACAATATAACGTGATGGTTAATGGTTAAATTCTCTATAAACATTAAAAATGAGTTTAACCATCAACTGACGTCATGTTGATCTACAAAAGATGTTTAAAAATTTGGTCCCTAACTTTTTTTTTTACCGCTTAGTACTATAGTCTAATGATATTTATATTTATACTTTTTTTTTTCTTTTTTTTTCCTGGTGAAATATCTTCCTTATAAATTTGGAAAATGGAAATTGTTTAACATGATTTCTTATTTTCGTAAAACATAACAGCTTCTTAATTTGTATTTTTTATTCATCTGGTATAGACTGGACCAGGCAAACATTTTCATTTGACTTTCTTCGCACCTTAATTACAAGATAACAACGTAACAGACTTCGAAGTTCGCAGGCTGATTTTCCAAATCCAATTGGTACCATACATGGATCAATAATGAATGTTATTTGGGTACCATGCTTCTAAATGCTTAGATGACTAGAGACCTACCTTCACCCAAAACCCAAAATGTTATAGTTGAGTATTCTAAATCAATAACGTACTAATGTTTGAGAAAGTTGAAGTAATGGACCGTTGGCTTGCGATGCAACGGTGGCATCAGACCAATAACTCGGCATTACTTATTCTAAAGTTCTTATTTGACGTCACTTATTCTAAGTTTCTAAGTTAATGTCGTGTTATTAGGTTAGTATCCTCTTTCATATGTCCTACTACAACTGGTCCAATATGTCCATCAAATGTCTCTGTTCCCTTCCTGGAAGCTGATTTCTATGTTGTGAACCACGTTCAGCCACCAACTAATTCAGCAATTTATTGCTTAGGATTTGAAATGAAAAACCACGTAGCATGTCCAATACAAGTGGCCATTCTAGAACTTTTTTCTAGTGGTTATCCAGTTTATTCAAAAATTATATGTGGTTCACCATCACCAGGCATCTCATTCGATTGTCGTCAAAGACGAATTTGATTCATATTATTGTTAGTTCATTGTGAGGCTAAACTCACAATCTTCCTCTTAGTGTATATAATATTGTTTGTTAAAAAAATGTTTTTTTATTAGATAGAATTTTCAGTGTGCCTAGAACATGGGATGATACACCACATGTTATTATATAGTGGAGGGACGCTTGAAAAATAAAAATTTTCCCCACTTATATAATAACATGTAGTGGTCACTTAGTACTACGGTCTAGTGATATTTATTTTCACTTGTAAGTGAGAGCTCTTAATTTGATTCTCGCTGAAGGTGAATTTGAACTACATTATTGCTAACCTATTATGAGACTAAGCACATCCTTTTCTCTTACCCCTTAGTATAGATAGTATAGCCCATTGGTACGCCATATAATCTTTAATTAACATTAACATATTATTTCTTTGTTTATTTATGTTTAAATAGAAAACTATTTACTAGGAATAGTGGGTGGGTGGGTTGTATTTAAGTCCAACTATTATTGAATGCTTGATAAAGTTGAAAATCATTAAAGATGGAAGACATTGTTGCCTCTACCTGTCTCTTGATTAACTATTCTAAACTAATCCTATTATTAAACTAAATCATTGAGATTCACGTATGATCCTTCCTATTCTTAATCAATTATGCTCGATCGGGTGCACCAACACACCCGATCGTTTGCAAACACAAATTAAAGGATTCCTAGTACTTGGATCCTACACAAATTGTGTGAGATTTCAATACAGGTGGCCCCTTAGTTTGTGTCAACAACCAAATTAGCGAGCTAATTCTCGTTGGATTGGAAAATACACGTGTTAAGTAAGTTATTCTCTTTCAATTTGAGGAGGGTCTTGGTTGAACTTATTTGCCCTTCTTTTCGTGTGTCAAGTTGGGCCTAGAATTTTTAACTTTTCTTAGCGGTCAACTGCAATCACATTCAGGCCTCAATTAACCGTTGGGCTGAATGTCAGGGCTGTGAGCCTGAAAGGGCGAGACCCATGTTATAATTGTCCCTGTATGAAGCTGGACGGAATCAGAGGATTTTCATTGAATGGGTCCCCTTTTAATCAAAGTATGAGGTCCACGTGGCATCTATCTTATGACGTTTGTGATCCCAATCGGTGCAGTTGGGTTGCCATAATCTGGTGGAAATGTTTGAAGAAACAGAGAGCAAGAAACAAGATAAAATCCTCCCGTGGAAAATATATATTTACTGAATTCGTAGAGAGAGAGAGAGAATTAAGAAGAGGAGGGCGGAGGAGGAGGAGAGAGAGAAAGAGATGGCGTTAAAGGTACCGGCGGTTGCGTTCACGTTTGTGGTACACACGCTCGGGGTTGCGGCTTTGGCTTTGATGTTGGTTTGGACCATTCATTTCAGAGGAGGTTTCGCATGGGAAGCTACCAACAAGAACCTCATCTTCAACGTACGTCTCTCTCTCTCTCTCTCTCTCTCTCTCTCTCTCTCTCTCTCTCTCTCTCCATTTCTGGGTTTTCTTAGGTGTAGAAATAACTTCTTATTTTGTATTGATTTTCTATATATGTGCCTTAATTTGATGCTAAAGTTATGCTTCTTCTCTATTGATATACTCGTTTTTGTAGCGCCAATAACAATTTAATCATATACTAATTGAGTTTAGTGGTATTGTAGGACACGATTAAAGTGCAACTCGTTCTAACATGCCGGTCTTAACGCAGGCTGGCTCTTTTGTTAACAATAGTAAGTTAGGGTTGCCTTTTGCTTAATTGTAGGTGAAACTAATGATGCATGGACCCCTTGAACCCCTTCTAATTTTCTGATTTTTTTTAGAAACGGTTAAGTACCTTTCACAAGTTCACCCACCATTCTTACCAAAAATACGTCTACGCTCGGCACAATGCGATTATTTTAATATGGCTGTTTTTTCAAAGTGTCAATAATAGTTTTCTAATAATATATTTTATGGACCACGATAATTGATTATTTTTTAAATTTCATAAGAAAAACTATTTTACTATGGGTTATTAGGGTAAATCAGATCATGGGAACACGTATGGCATCTGGCTTCCATAAAAATGGTTGGTACTTGGAATTAATGGGATGGAAATTAATAAATGTGACTGTACGAGTTTGGACGTTGACATGCCTGTACAAGTTTGTTGTGACACAGAGCTCAAACAACTCACGTATTTATCTGCTTCTGGAAATATATTCAGAGGATTATCATTGATTACAAGTAACACCTTCTTTCCCTTAATGTTGGATTTCTTCACAGCTTTCCACAACACTCGTGTCCTTTTCGATTTCAATCTTACGATGAAAGAGAATAATTTAGAATTATATACAATGTTTTACACCGAGAGGTATAAGAGCCCAACTTCGATAGTGCCATTTTTGCACGTGAATCATACAGTTAAGTGTCATCACACATTAACGAAGTTCTTGGCGTCCAGGCTAATACAATTATGAATTTAAAAGAAAACGTAAGTTTAGGTACAAAAATGAGACGAAAAATTTTATGAGCAGCAAAATGTGAAGTTCACAATACTTGTGAGTAATAAATTGAGAATTAGCGGGCTAAGATCTTGTTATGTCATTGGTTAACATAAAGTTAATGGCTAACCTAATGGAAGTACAAAGTGGTAATAAATCAAACCTTGGGTATAATAGTGAGACGAAAAAAATAAATGTAGTAAAGTGCGATTTTAATGAAACTTGAGAGTAGTAAAGAGAGAATTATCCTATTTTTTTGTACAACAGAGAAAAAAACTAACATATTTACCATCCTCACTGCTCTTATATGTAGTCATTCTAAATTCTTAATATTAATTTCCTTGTTTTTTTTTTTTTTTTTTTCTGGTACAGCTTCATCCTGTTCTCATGTTACTTGGCTTAATTATCTTGGGAGGTGAAGGTAATTAAAACTAGCTTGTGATTTTTGCAAAATATTTTCGCAGCATGATGGTTGATCTTGTGGTCAATTTTACGTGCTGAGTTTTTCATTTGGTCTAACTGTCGAACCTTGATTCGTAAAACCAAAATTGCAGCCATTGTTAGTCACAAATCACTGCCTTTCAATAAAGAGACGAAGAAAGTGGTACACTTGGTTCTTCATGCCCTCGCATTGGCTCTTGGGATCATTGGTATTTATCTTGTGTTCAAGAACCACAATGAGAGTGGAATTCCCAATCTGTACAGTTTGCACTCCTGGATTGGAATTGGGGTGATTGTTCTCTGTGGAATTCAGGTATTCCCTAATCCCAACTACGAGGATTGTTTTCGACAATTGTCCATGCTCGTGTGAGTGGCTTTAGTCGTTAATGTACACATGTCAATTTTATTGAACCATGTACATGCATCAACAACTGACAGTCACTCACATGCATGCGCAGACACTTGTGGTTAATATTTCTTGTGAAACTGGTTATTTAGGGCTTTTATTTATCTACGTTAGAACATATTGATATGAATGCAGTGGATATATGGGTTCCTGACCTTCTTCTACCCCGGAGGAAGTCCGACACTGAGGAGTGAGTCTATTCCATGGCATGTGGTATTTGGAATCATTGTGTACTTACTGGCTGTTGGCAATTCTTCATTAGGGTTCTTAGAGAAGCTCACATTCCTCGAGAACTCGGGAATCGATAAGTTTGGTACCGAGGCCTTTCTTGTCAACTTCACTGCAATCATCACAGTACTGTTCGGAGTCTTCGTTATACTCTCGGTAATTTCTGAAGCTCCAGCTCCCGTTGAAGATGACAACAGCTTTTCTTCTATATATAAGGACTGAAGCATTCATGGCAGCATGGGGTTTCTATAATTTTATGTGTAGCTATTTATGCATACATAATAAGAAATGTGACCACTTTTTTATCCATAATTATTGGCATGCCCCTCAATTTATTTTTTTCTTATTTAATTGGGCGAGGGTGTAATTTATGTAGAGATAAATGAAACCAATAATTAGTTTTAATTTGTTGGCCGGATTATGAACATAATACAGCACCATTATGTAAAACGCATGTTGTGAGGTAATACAGCACCCTTATGTAAGATTTCGAGCAATCTTAAAACGCATGTTGTATTTTATTTCTCGATCATGAGCATAATACAGTACCATTATGTTGTGATGTAAATGAAACCAATAATTAGTTTTAATTTGTTGGCCGGATTATGGAAGACCAGCGATTATATATATATATTTGGTCCCAAGATTGTTGACCATTTTCTCAATCAAGCAACAAGAAGGCTGCTTATATCGATCTAGTGTTTAGGTACGAGTGATCATCAAGGGAATCCTTATATGGATCTAGTGTTTAGGTAAGAGTGATTCATCAAGGGAATCCGAATGGCTCAAGGTATATATTTATACACTTCAAAGATCCTTTTAATAATATTCTTTTGCTTTCGTAAACGTCTTATACATAGTTTTCAAGTTGCGCGTTGTTAATGCGGATCTACGTAATGACCCGGTCCCATTCTTATCCTATCTTTGTGAGTGAAGACTCTTTGACTGAGGACTAGATCATCATTGGATGAAGGAAATCCTTTGGCACGTGATAGACCACTCCTTCAAAATGCAAGGAATGTAGGGTGCTAGACATATAGTCCTAGCATCAGTGTTAGGCAGAGTGCTAGGCATGCAACACTAGGTCGAGTGCTAGGTATGCAGTGCTAGGCATGCATGGTGCTGTACCGAGATCACAAGACTAAGGTGCTCTATCAAGACCACCTGCGCAAGTGCTCTATTAAGCCTATCTCTCTAGAGTGTCTACCGAGACCACAATACAAGGGTGCTCTAATTATCCCACCAAAAAACAATATTTTCCTCTAGACGAAAAGCTGTTATCTTGACCATCTTCTCCTCTAGCATAGTTATTTCTTCGAACAATTGCTCCACAACTGAAACTCAATCAAGAAAATCTCCTACGCATTCACCACCCTCAAAATGAGGAATCTTCCTAACACCAAATTGATGAGTTTGGCTTGAGGCAAATCCTTCAGCGCATTCTTCATCAACAAAAGATTGTGTGCAACCACTGTAGAAGATCTTTGGTTTGCAACAAATAGCCTTCCTCCCACAAGCAACCCTCAAGAGAAGTTTGTATCTCCCACGATCGATTGCCATTAGAACATGGCAATGGAATGACTTTGAATATCGATTTGTTAGTAAAAAAACCGTCTCCTACATTTGAATTGCCAAAACAAGAACTTTATCATGAGAGTCAAAGCCCCAAAGGGAGAATTGAGAATTTTTCTCATAAGGGATCAAAGTGGTTTTCGTTGGAGATGGAAAATTCGCCCGCCAAGTTTTGTCACTTTGCAAATTCTTACGCAATTAGTTAAAAGAATGAAATTGGTCTTTCCTCTAATACCAATTGATGCAGCTCGAAACTAAAGGATTACAAATTTAAATCCTTGAAGAACCAAAAGTCTAAAATCCACCGGTTTTGAAAGAAATCTCAAAGGGTTGTTTGATTAAAGATTGAATTGATCATTACAATGAAAATCAACCAATGGTTTAAATAATCTATTTCCAACACCTTGGGGCAACTCAAAAGCCTTCGAAAATTAAAGGAAAGCAAATTGAAATTAATTGAATGACAAACGAAAAGTCCGATTTTTATTACTCAACATATTATAAGCCAAATTCTGGCAAAATGATATTTCTTATTGCCTTTTTTTGTTGCCATATCAATTAAATTCAATGTTTTCCAACTTTAATTATTCTTTTCCAAAATTTGAAACATTTTATTTTCTTTATATTTCTTCGTCAAAACTAACTCATATCTTGTCCTACATCACCTCATGTATTTTGATTTCACCTGACTTCAAATAACTTTTTTCGATTTGAGAAATACCTAAGTAAGATAATGCTAGCAAACATCTTTTCTTTCGCGCGATGACCGAATGGGAATACGAAACCACTTAAAATTTTCATGCCACTTTGAAGCAAAAGGGATGAAAGACACGAACTTCGCTACACCTAAACCATTATGTATCTTTTGCCAAACGTTTTTTTTTTCATCTTTTGACAATGATTCGGTTTTTAATGGTACAACTTTTATCAAAGGTAAATTTTATTCAAGAATGGAATTGTTAGAAAACGACAATCCTTAATATCACATGTATCTTTAAACGAAATTGATTTCCTTGATGAGTTGATTGACCAACATATGGAAAAACAAGGGGATATCAACCAAACAAATGTTTAGAGTCCTAACACGTCAATCTGAACCAACTAGCTTTTAGGTTAAATTGTAGTAAAGGTCTCTGATCTATGCCATGAGTTTAGTTTTCGTTCTTGAACTCTACTAGTAGTTTCTTTCATCCTCGTATTTATATCTTTTGTTGCACTAGTAGTCCTTTTTAATAACTATGCCAACTTTTTCATTAAGTTGAGAGATAAAATAGGATTTTCATCTAGAACATAAGAAAATAATTTTTTTAAAGAGAAAGACTTGCTCCTCAAGGATTAAGGAGAAACTCCTCCTCAAAATACCTCGTGACTTATTCACAGAACTCCGTGCTTATGATTTTGGAACTCCTTAATGATTGACTAAACGATTTTAGTTTTATTATTTGTAAAGATGATCTTTATATAGTGATTTATAATATGAATGATTCCGATCATAAACACGAAATTCTGTAAATAAGTCACGGAGTATTTTGAGGAAAAACTCATCCTTAAACATAAGGAGCCAAGCTCTTCTCTTTTTTAAATAAATTAGATTTTTTTTGTAATTTTTTTTTTATTTTTATGTATGAAAAGACCATTATACTCTAAATTTGGAAGAAAAGTAAACAAAATTTGACAGAATGATTATTTATGCAACACAGAGTTAGATTTAAAGGACAGGAGAATCTAATATTGAAGTTCAGAGACAAAAACTAAACATGAGATAAAGTTCATGGACCTTTTCTACCACGCACATGTAGCTTTTAATTTTACTGTTAAAGGAATTCGGTTCTCTCATCTCAATCTCATTGATAAAAAGAAAACCACTACAAAATGACTAATTGTGTCCAACTGTAATAATCTATTAATCAATATCAGATTCATGTTAAATCGTTACATTCAGAAGATTTTAGACAACGGAGATTTCTATGATTAGGGGTCCGACGTCCTCGTCGGCACACTCACATCACACGGCAGAGTGGCTCTGATACCATTGTGTCACATCCTAGTCTCGACTCCGCCGTATCACGATATTGTTCGCTTTGGGCCCCGGCCACGCCCTCACGATTTTGTTTCTGGGAACTCACAAGTAACTTTCCAGTGGATCACCCATCCTGGGATTGCTCTCGCCCAATATTGCTTAACTTTGAAGTTCCGATGGAATCCGAAGCCAATGAGTTCTCAAAAAGCCTCGTGTTATATAGAGGTGGGCATGTACATATAAGGCACATCACTCCTCTCCGTTGGTCGATGTGAGATGTTACAAAAAATGGTTGCAAGTTAAAAATAAAAATATATGATACAAAGTTTAGTCATAAATATAAATATATTAAAAATAGTGTTATTCAAACATTTATTTTTACCTCCCACACACCCTTGTTAATTGTGGCCATTGATCTTCTTTATATCATTCAATAAAGGTCAAAAACTAAGAGGGGTGTGTGTGATTGGTAAAAATGAGCGTATGGATGTCATTATCCAATACATCAAATGTAATGTTCCTACACTAAATGAATCTATTTGAAAATGGTTAAGTAGGTTTGAATTAAGGAAAACTAATGAAAAGGGCTTGAAAACTTTAAGTTTTAACGATAAGGACAAAATAAATGATAAAGTGAATAGTATCATGATTGACTTTTTGGTGTAAAAATGTGATTTTTCGTTAAAGTGAACAGTATCGGAAACTTTTCGTTAAAGTTCCATTTTAATTATAAAATTTAAATATGTTGACATGTAAATATTGTATTATTAAAATAATGACGTGGATAAAAGCCAAAGGAAAATGAATAAGTTATCAATCAATAAAATACAAAAATGAAGGTGAGAGCCTAATTTCTTCATAATATATATTTGACTGAATTCGTAGGGAGTAAGAGGAAGAAAGAAATAAGAATAGGAGGAGGAGGAGAGAGATCAGATGGCGTTAAAGGTACCGGCGGTTGCATTCACGTCTGTGGTACACACGCTCGGAATTGCAGCCTTAGTCTTGGTGTTGGTTTGGACCATTCATTTCAGAGGAGGTTTGGCATGGGAAGCTACCAACAAGAACCTCATCTTCAACGTACGTCTCTCTCTCTCTCTCTCTCTCTCTACATTTCTGGGTTTTCTTAGGTGTAGAAACAACTTATTTTGTATTTTCTATATATGTGCCTTAATTTGACTGTATAGTTATGCATCTTCTCGATTAATATACTTGTTTTTTTAGCGCCAATGACAGTTTAGTCATTATACTAATTGAGTTTAGTGGCATTGTAGGACATGATCAAAGTGCAGCTCTTTCTAACATGCCGGTCTTAACGCAGGCTGGCTATTTTGTTAACTAGTAAGCTAGGGTTGCCTTTTGCTTAATTGTGGGTGAAACTAATGATGCATCATGCATGGACCGCTTAAACCCCTTCTAATTTTCTGATTGTCTGTAGAAACAGTTAAGTACCTTTCACAAGTTCACTTACCATTTTTACCAAAAATATGGTATGCCTACATTCAAGATAGTGTGATTTTTCTAATATGATTATCTTTTCAACGTGCTAATAACAGTTTTTTGTTTTAACGATTATGATAATTGGAATTAAAAAAAAATTCATAAGAAAAACTATTTTACCATGGGGTTATTAGGGTAAAATCAAATCATGGGAACACGTATGGCATCTAGCTTCCATAAAAATGGTTGGTACTTGGAATTAATGGTATAGAAATTAATAAAGGGAGTGGAAGGAGTAGCGGGCAATAAAGGGAGTGGAAGAAGTAGTAGGCACGGGTGGAGGGGAGTGCATGTGGACATTCACATACTTATCCAAGTTTGGTGTGATATGGAGCCAACCATTTCAGTTTAAGCCTCAAAACCGCACTGAATTAAACCGTGAAAAAATTCAGTTTCAATTTTGTTGAGAATGAGTCCCACATTGATGGGAAGAGAGATCTTGCATGAACTTATAAATAAGTTGGGCTACTCCCCATATTGCCAATTGGTTTTATGGTAGAATCTCAACTTCTTCAAATTTCACTTCTAAACCACACCAAACCAAACCTACCCATTGTATTAGATCATAGTACCAAGTGACATAAAAAAGGGCATGTTAGGTACTTTCTGACGCAAACTTTTAGGTTATAACACCTTGTACCATGAATTTTTCTTTAACAATTTACCTGTTCATTTGGTGATGTGCACTTAAAATTGGATCATGGGAATTATAATGTTCAAACATCATTGGTGATATTTCATTTGTGTTATCATACACCTGCTCTTATGTTGTCATTCTAAATTCGTAATATTTTTTTTTTCTTTCTGGTACAGCTCCATCCTGTTCTCATGTTACTTGGCTTAATTATCTTGGGAGGAGAAGGTAATTAAAACTAGTTTGTGATTTTTGCAAAATATTTTCGCACTTGCAGTATATTGAGTTTTTCACTTGGTCTGACTGTCGAACCTTGATTCGTAAAACCAAACATTGCAGCCCTTGTTAGTTACAAATCACTGCCTTTCAATAAAAAGATGAAGAAAGTGATACACTTGGTTCTTCATGCTCTCGCATTGGCTCTTGGGATCATTGGTATTTATCTTGCGTTCAAGAACCACAATGAGAGTGGAATTGCCAATATGTACAGTTCGCACGCCTGGATTGGAATTGGGGTGATTGTTCTCTATGGAATTCAGGTATTCTCTAACACCAACTATGACGCTTGCTTTCGACAATTTTCCACGCTGGTGCAAGTGGTTTTATCGTTAACGTACGCATGTCAATCTTATTGAACTATATACATGAATCAACAACTAATAGTCACTCACATACATGCGCAAACAATTCTTGTGAAACTGGCTATTTAGGGGTTATTATTTATACTTTTAATTTTTCTATTTTCCTCTAAATTTGGACATATCGATCTGAATGGGTAGTGGATATATGGGTTCGTGACCTTCTTCTTCCCTGGAGGGAGTCCTACACTGAGGAGGGAGTCTATTCCATGGCATGTGGCGTTTGGAATCATCGTGTACGTACTGGCTGTCGGCGATGCTTCATTAGGGTTCTTAGAGAAGCTCACATTCCTCGAGAGATCGGGACTCGATAAATTTGGGACCGAGGCCTTTCTCGTCAACTTCACCACCGTCATCACAGTATTGTTCGGAGTCTTTGTTATACTCTCGGTAATTTCTGAAGCTCCACCTCCCGAAGAAGATTACTACAGCTATTCTTCTATTCGATGATACAAGGACTGAAGCTGTGAAGCATGCATGGCAGCATGGGGTTTCTATAATTTTATGTATACATAATAAGACATGCATGTGACCACTTTTATCCATAACTATTGGCATGCCCCTCTATTTATTTCTATTAATTAATTGGGAGAGGGTGTAATTTATATGGAAATAATTATAAGATTTCGAGTGTTGTATTTTATTTCTCGATCATAAGCATTATTAGGGCTGATTCGGATCGGGATCCCGAACCGAAACCCTCAGCCCGAATCTCAAACCAAAACATTTTGGGATGAGATTTTATATCCCAAAACCAAACCAAAACTGTTCACTTCCCGAAATTCAGGATTCCCAAAACTGTTTCGGGATTTTCGAGTCACTTTGGGATTGGGCCTTGAAGCCCAAAATGTTGGGCTTTTTAAACTTTTTACAATTTTAAGCTCTTTAAACAATAAGCCCACCCATTTTTCAGGAAACGCCAAAAAAAAAAAAAAAAAAAAAAGTTAACAATTGCAGGCTTACAGCCCACCTGTTTCACAATCAGATAAATTCAAATCAATCAAAGTTTACAATCTCATTTCGTAATTTCAATTTTCATACCTAGCAAGCAACAACTAACAAGTTAAGCTTAAGTTCACAATTGTCAATCAAACTAGTTAATTAAAAGTGCATGCAACCAAAACGAAATAAGTTAAGTTTTACAATCCAAACTTCCGAACGAATTTAGATTAAGTTACAAACCAAAAGCAAAACATATTGGCCACTTGAATCACAATATATTAGTTGTAAATTCCATAGCTAAATGCCACTTCACATTGCTATGTCTGTGACTATTTTCCCACCCTAATCCGAAACCCCCCACACCCACCCACCCTAAACGATCTAAACTGCTTTGAGCAACTGCTACTAGCTATAGGCTTGCAGAAATCAGGAAGGAAAATACATGGCTAATGGGACCAAAAGAAGAACAATACCTGATGGGGTGACATGTATCTTCCTTCTGGTGGAGGTGGGATCCCAAGTCTCTCCAGCTGGTCATACGGGATTGGGCGCCTGGTTACCAAGATAAATAAAAGGTAAAGAGTCGGTACATCTAATTCACTGCAAGTTTACGGAATATATTACATAATTAAAAAGGTTAGGGATACAGGGGAGCTCGAAATGGTTTTTCTCGTCCTCCAAAACGAAGCTGTCCAGATTCCTTCTTACCACAGAAACCACCTCCTGGTAAAACAATCAAATTACATGAACTAGACCTTTATAGGCATTGCAAACTGAAGGTAGAACAATGGTGAGCTTCCTGCAAACAAGCAACTAATCTAAGCACATCATAGACACGTTATGATTTATGCAGATCATAATTTCACATTCGAGCACCTTATATGAAAATAAATGCAGATACAAATTCGTGCACCCCACCCACCCTAATCTTAATCTGAATGAACCCACAAATTCGTGCACCCATCCTAATTCGAAACCCACAGTCCTCAAATCCTCACACATTCGACAAAATACTCAGAAATCAAGTTAATTAACATGAAATTTGACCCTAAACGCTAAAGAACAAAAACCCTGTGAACATCAGAAACCTTACCTGGATTTTGGGACTCGATTGGTCTCGGATTGGCCTCTTCCTGCGTCTTTGGCCTCTTCCTGCGTCTCTGTGTGTGTGGCCGGCTGGATGAGCGCCGTTGAAGTGGACGGAGGATGGGAGCAGCGGCGTGACTCGATGGAGGAGCGGCATGACTCGAATCGATAGAGAAGCGAGCAGCGGGAGCACGAGCAGTGTTTGGGAGATTGAGTGAGAGTAAGCGACAGAGAGAGCTTGTGAGGATAACAAATGACTTAACTCAATGGACGCTTGGATTACATTTTAAAACCAATTCAACGGTTCAAGTAATTTCTAATTATAAATTAAAAATAAATAATATATATATATATATATATATATATATATATATGTTTCAGTTCGGGATTACCGAACGCTTTCAAAGCTGTGGTCGAATTCCAAACCAAAACTTTCAAAACGGGTTAGGGATTTTCAGGAAAAAATTTCACCCCTAAGCATTATACACCACATTGTGCTGTAAATGAAACCAATAAGGAGTTTTAATTTGTTGGGTGGATTATGGAAAACCAACGACAATATATATATTTGGTGCCAAGATTGCTCACAATTTTCTCAATCAAGCAACAAGAAGGCAACTAATTCCATCGATCTAGTGTATAGGGTAAAGTATAAAATATTAACCACTTCGACTCATCAAGGGAATCGGAATGGCTCGAGGTATATATGTATTCATTTCAAAAATCCTTTAAATAATTTTCTTTTGCTTTCTTAAATTTCTTATATATAGTTTTCAAGATGCATGGTTTTTTTTTTTTTTTTTTCGGAAACAAATTCAATCACGAATATTGGACAAGTGATGTTATTTGAGTGCACAAAATTGGCTTATGCTTTCTAATATAAGTGTGGTCCACGTATACAATGACAAGGCTTATCTGTATTAAACTGTGTCAACAAATATATCAATTTTGTGTGTTCATCAATTATATCATTTTTTTGGTTTGAAAGGACACCCCAAACTTTAATTGGAAGAAGAAAAATGGACAATAAAATGGCACTAACTTGTAGTGCAAAAGCATAATAATGGGCTAAAATTAATCACAAAAATTTGCAAACTTTCGTATGAAGTAGGAAAAGTGCCACACTAAGATATGTACTTATTGACGGCCTTTGGTGTCCTTTTCACTTGAAAAAACGCATTCGATATGATACACAAAATGTTAAATCTATATATAAAACACCAAACGATTTATAATATATGTTGGACATATATGCTAATCTGTTTACACACACACACACACACACACACATATATATAATATGTACATATATAGATTGATATTATCCAATAAATTGTGAAGAAGATGATGATTGTTCAGTACAAAAGGCTAATTAATTAAGTAAATTTACTTCTTCAGTTTGGATTTTTCTTCTTCTGCAGAACTTTTACAAAAGAAGGAGGAAGATACTCTATCCTTCATAAAAACATGGGAGGAGAAACAGAAAACAAATGTCGATAACAAGTACGGACTAGCTCTCTCTCTGCTTATTCATTTCTCATCTAATTAATCTGGATTAGGTCAAACTATACTTGCATATGATTATACATAACTATTTCATATAATATTTATTAGGTTGCTGAACTACTTCGTAACACTACCGGTGATGAATAGAGCTAACAAAAGGCTGGCCATCAATGAGGAGAGAAAGAACGCAGATCAAACAGACCTCGAGGCCCAAGAGAAGAAGATTAAGGTAATTTTTGTATTTATTTAGTTAGGTCCTGTTTGAAAGTATAATTCTAGGAAGACCGTAATTACATACAAAGATAAGCATATGAGATGTGTTTCTCTGTAAAAATAGTTAGCAAAGCACTTTCAAACGCGTCCTTAGATTTTCTTTTCTTAGTTAATCACTAATCATGTTTAATTATGAGCTTGTGCATGCATGATGAGCAGACAAAAGTTGAGAAACAAAGGGAAGTGGAAAAGCTAAAGAACAAAGAAGCTCGCTTGGCGAAAATCATAGAAGACAGTAAGGTTAGAATTGAAGCAAAACGCAGTAAAGGACACTTCAATGTCGAAAAAAAGGCTGACAAATTTCACAGCACCAATATTATATATGCCAACCAAGTGTTTTGGCATGTGCGTGGACAAATAAAAATTTCACGTTTTCTCTTCCTCTACGTGTATGTTTATTTTTACTGGTTGATTAGCAAGTCAAAAATTACAAATAAATTGAGATGTGCTTGGAGATAATGCATACGGGGATTCACCTGAGAAGTTGAGTATGTGATTATACAAATAATTGCACTATTTTAGTATTTTAAATGACATTTGTCTGTTTTTAATCAATCTAATCGGTTTTCCATAAACTAATACAACCCATGGGATTAAGCTACACATGTATTCAGTCAGACAGCACACGACTACGACATGTATATGGTCATACGTACAGACTACGTAGATGGGATGGACTTTTGTTTCAAGTGGGACAAGTGTATGTTTCTGATGTCGACACGTCAACACAATGGTCGGAAGGGGGTCCACAACGTGGCACTGTGGCAGTTGGTTCTTTAACGTTTTCCAACTGCAAACAGGACTTCGCTTTCTTGCTTGCCGAGTTGTACGTGTTCTTGGAACTGAAAATTTTCGTGGTAAAAAGCCTAAACAAAAGGGAACAAAGCGTACTGATAAAAAAAAAAGGGAAAAGAATAAGAAGCGGTTTGGAGTTAAATTGGTTTATTACTTTCACTTTTGAACACGAGATTTCGAGTTTAATTTTTTCTGCTTAAACGTGTACATATAAAACGTATAAACTCGTAATTTGACTTTATTTCTAGCCTAAATAAAAAAGCTCAACCTAAAACACGATATGTAGTCATATCATCTTGTTGCATAGAAGTTCTTCTTGATTTGTTGGGATCAAATCCATGTTTATCATTTTCAATACTTGTCAATACAACTGTAAGGATGTGCCCTGGGCCAACCTCTGTGGTCCTTTGGCCTTTTGCCATACCTTACAAGTTA
Source organism: Pyrus communis (assembly GCF_963583255.1). Lineage (NCBI taxonomy): Eukaryota > Viridiplantae > Streptophyta > Magnoliopsida > Rosales > Rosaceae > Pyrus > Pyrus communis. The sequence continues at coordinate 2,477,482 of NC_084818.1, forward strand.
TAAGTAAACTACTAACCACAATGTGAAGATCGTATTTGATCAAAATTGAAATCTCTACACGAGAGACTGAGAAAGTTATTGGACGAAAGTACTTTCTCTAACACTCACAACTAAATTAAGAAAAAAATATATTAAAAGCTTTCTATATGTATATTCTTCTTGACGCTATATATAAAAATGATATTTCTAGATAAAAAATAGTTAATAAAAGAAATGAAAGGAACAAAAAGTAGTCTTTGACGCAAGTAGTCATTTATTACAGTGATGAAAAAAAAATGTTATCGCATTTCGGTGTGAGTTCATACTCTATCATCTTTCTAGTCTAACAACTAATCACTAAGCTATTGTCTTTTTAAAAATAAAAATGTTGTCTTTGATGAACATGAAAGGAAATTTAAGAAGGTTACAGTATATGGCGTTTAAACGGGGGTGGATGGAAAGTAAATTGATAGGGAATGGTAGCAAATCACTTTTACATCGTGGCCCACCAAGATTCCTTCGCCAATGATATCAAATCACCATAGAATCATCGATCATCTCTTGTTATTCTTTTGCTCGTACAAAAAAGAATTCCCCTATTAATTATGATGTTGTTAAATTTGTCTCTTATATATATGGAACCAAAGTACTCCTTTGGAACAATCAATTAAGGTCCCTAATAATAATCAATTAAAATCAAAATCAATTTCAAAGGAAAACCTTTCAATCGGTTGGTTTTGTAGAAAACAAGTAAAGAGTTGGAGCCTCAACTTGAATTCGAATTTTTATATATGCATAATTTTGTTTTAGCATACCGTTTGATTCATGAGTCAAAAATACGTTAATCGTTACGGTATTAGAACTGTCCGAGAAGTGGAATTAATCTGTCATCCATATGTAGTGAAATACGTCATATATAAAAACAAAATCCCACAAAATAAAGTACATTAACTTTAATTACCAAGGCAAAGCAATTATTAGTACTTAATCTAGATACGTTGTCAAGGTCTTTGTGCAAATATGGAAATTCATCATTATATTGAATGAATTCAAACGGAAAATATCTCAAAAAAATAGTTACTAATTGCTTCCATTTTTGGACCATTCTAAATCTTGATTTCCCCATGCTTACGATGGCCTACTTTAAAATAAGTAATTAGATAACTCAAAATCAAGAATGAGATCAACTAAGGGAGTAGTTAATCCGATTTCCATTTATTATTTTTTATATTTTCAAGTTACCCGAATTCTCTAATTTTTTTCTATTATTTATAAGTAAACATTCACGCGAGTATACTATATGTGTGGATGAACATGGAAGAGTGACAGAGGGAAGAGATTTTTGTGTGCTAGATACATGATCCGATACACCAAGTGTATTAATATAATTGGTTAAAAACTTGACAAACAAATTTTTAACTAATTGTATTATGATACTTAATGTACCAAGCCGTGCTATCGGCACATTAAAAAATTTCTAGAAAGTGACAATCAATCCGTCTTCTTACTCCAAAGTATGCCAACTCATAATACGCCACTTGTACCTACCATCCAGCTAAGGTTGTATGAGCTAATACGCTTTGAAATAGCAGTTACCTTAATCCAACTATACCACCTATACAATCCCAACCATAAACTATACCACCTATACAATCCCAAACATCTCTCTCTCTGTTGCTTGTTTAATCTTCTCACTCTAACACTACAGTAACTTCCCCTTGAAAACTTTGAGGCTTTTTCCACTCCCAAACCAACTCTAGCAACAAAATCAACATGGCAGAGGCAGAGGAACCCAAGAAGCTAGAGCCCGAGTCACCCTCAGATCCTCCACCTGCTCCGACTCCGGCTCCTGTGGAGGAAGAGAAGCCGGTTGTGGAAGCTCCAAAAGATCCTGAGTCCCACAAGGACAAATCTGAAATTCCACCACCACCTCCTGAAGACAAGGCTGAGCCTGATGAGTCCAAAGCTCTTGCTACTGTTGAGAGTATATTTCTCTCTCCTCTCTCTCTCTGAATCTTTTCCACTTTATTATGTTCTTTTGTTGTTTTTTTAAAGTTGATAACTTTATCTGTTTGGTTGGTGAGAAAAATAAAATCTCAGACCATCAATTCTTTTTCCCACGAAAAGGAATTAATCTGATTTTCTCGATGACTTAGGATTGCTTGTCTGACATATATGCATGTAATTGATCGTAATTTTGTGGTTTTATTTATAATTATTAATTTGATTCTGTCCTGCTTCTAGTTCTTGGCTTCTTGCTTGGCTTTCTCTTATTGTTCTGAGTTTATTTCCATCTCCCAAAATTTTGCCCTGTATTTTTGTTGTAAATATCTTCAACCTGGTCAGAATTATATTTCATATTCAGGAGTTTGATTAGATTCCAACATCTAATTGCTATGTCGTGAATTTTTTGTCACTATGTTGTCGATATTTAATATTTAATGAGTTCAGCAATTGGAATTTGATTTTTAACCAATTTCTCTTGATAATTTCAACTGCTGTTCTGGCTGTGTTAACTTAGCTACAAAATTACAGAATTTAACTTATAAAAACTAAAAACGAAATGTTCATCAAACGGTCTCTTAAAAATCTCAAGGTAAGAAATCTCCCTACTTCCATTAGATGGACCAATTTACCATTGCTTTTACTTGTTATATTGTATTCTTTGCATATCAAGTTTTGAATGATTCATTTTTTTTCTTCTCCCACAGAGCCTTCTGAACCTGCTGCAGAAGAGAAAAGCAAGGAGGATTCCGTCGATCGCGGTGAGTGTTTTGGGGTTGATCATGAGGTCCTTTGATTCCAGCTTGTTTGTACACATTATAATCAACTAGGTTAAACTTATCCGCATATTATCATTTTCTTGTTCAGATGTTGTGCTAGCAAGAGTTGCAACAGAAAAAAAGCTGTCACTTATCAGAGCATGGGAAGAAAGTGAAAAATCAAAGGCAGAGAATAAGTAAGGGCTTTCTTCAGTGTTGAGCCTAATTGAGTAATCATCATGTTTGATGTGTCATTTCTTGGCAAGACGACATTCTACTCTAAATTACAATAATTCATGGGGAGGGGGATTCGGAGTTGGGGCAAGGGGTTAGGCACACTGCCCTGTTTACTGACCTAACCCACGTCTGCATGGTGTTTTTTATATATGTTGAATATTCGATAAAGAATCTAGTTTTCTGATATGATTTGATATACTGAACTGAAAGTGCATGTGTTCGCTAACAGAGCTCACAAGAAACTATCTGCCATCGGTTCATGGGAAAACACCAAGAAGGCAACTGTGGAGGCCGAGCTGAAAAAGATCGAGGTAACAATTCATGCATTTCTTCCTAAAACTTTAACCTTGTGCTTGAATTCTGATACGAAAAGCTCTGGTGTTTTACACTCTGTTTGTTTCCAATTCTGACATTTTCACTTTGTGCATGAGCAGGAACAATTGGAGAAGAAGAAGGCCGAGTATGTGGAACAGATGAAGAACAAGATAGCTTTAATACACAAGGCCGCCGAAGAAAAGAGGGCGGCGATTGAAGCTAAGCGCGGGGAAGATCTTCTCAAGGCGGAGGAAACTGCTGCGAAGTACCGTGCTACGGGGTATGCTCCTAAGAAACTTCTTGGTTGCCTTTCTGGCTGAACTTAATGTTCGGGCCCGATGGATAAACATTTGATGATTTGTATATTTGGTTTATTTGGAGTACATTTGTTTATTTAGATTTGTTTGTTTCTTCACATAATGGGGTCATTGTTAGTTACTGTGTGTGTTTGTGTTTGTGTATATACCCTAAATTTGGAGAAAAATAAACTTAATTTATTTTGTAAAAGATCAATTTTGTGTTTCTATGTATCTGCTAAATGATCAAGCACCTTTAGCAAAAGCTTTGAGAATTAGAGAGAGTGTGTGATAGGCTTGTGATACTACCACTGTCGCATTGTATGTATGAGATAATAAAGGGCGACCCTAAGCCAACAAGGCTTCTAGCTTTGTGGGTGGGTTTGGGGTTTTGTTTGTGGTGGTGGGGGGAGAACATCTATTATACGCAATCTTACCCTATGTATAATATAGCAACATGAATTTTAGCTTTGAATTTGCACTGTCACGTATTTTAATTAAAGATACTACTACAGTGACATCTCAATTGGAGTGGGATATAGCAGTGGCGGTTTTCTAATGATTAAGGGTGATTGATAAGTATAATAATGAAAAGGCATTCTGAAAAAAAAAATTGATTATTAGTATTTCATATATTTGAGAATCATGAATGTTCAAATGTGGAATCTTGATGACCATTATTGTTTGTGATACGAATGTAACTTCAAATTCTTCCTTTCCATGGAAAAAGGAAGGAGAGGAAACATTGCTTGACAAAGATTGAGAGCAATAGGGGAAAGGAAAAGAATAGTTCCATGGCTTCCAAATCCATTACCCCACGGAATAACTTGATGTCCAAGTTATTTCTTTCATTTGCCTTACCCTCTCATCCCTCTATAAATAAAGCTCCTCAACTTCCTTCCCCTAAATGGTAGATATGGTCAAGCTTACAATTGTTGGAAGGGTAAGTGATAGCCTTTGTCTTGCCAAAGGACCGTCTTATATGAACGAAGAGCGCGAAAACTCTTCATTTTACAAGCAACAAGGAGAGTTCATATTCAAAGAAATCTCCAGAGGAGCCTTGCCTCCTTCCAGGATGACCATTCGTGTCGATCATCACTGCTTCAAGTATCCCTTTTCTTCTTTCCTTCTCTGTTTTTCAATTTGCATTCTTTTTCCCTTTTTGAATAGAAATCCTGAAAAAATAAAGGTAAATGAACTGTACATGCTTTGCGAAATCTCACCATCATAAACAGGTTGTGATGTTTACATGATTTTTACTCAATCTTTGCTGTAATGAAGTTACTTGGTGGAGAAGGGAATCGCCTTCATCACGTTGTGCGAATCTTCATATCCAAGAAAACTAGCTTTCTGTTACCTGCAAGAATTGCAGAAGGAATTTGACAAGTTTGACAGTAGCCTTATTGACAAAATCATAAGACCGTACTCCTTTGTCAAATTCGGTAATTTTCATCACCCGCTGCTAAAATTTGATACTGATTGCGCTCTAATAATTATTAATTAGAAGATTGAACAAATAATAATTTTGGTCATAACCACCCCAAATTTTAAGTCCTACAGATGGTGTAATTGGGAGTATTAGAAAGCAATACATCGATACAAGAACACAGGTTAATCTGTCTAAGCTTGATGCTAACCGGAAACAAGATTTAGACATTGCAACTGAAAATCTTTCAGAAATCATAGAGAGATGGAGACATTCAGGTAACATCTCTTTCATCTTTTGTTACCTTCATCGCTAAGGCATGCATGAACGCCATCCGCTTCCCTCTTTTGTTCTAAAATCTTAAAATTACAGATCTATTGGAAAGGCCATCGACCCCTCCTCCTCCTCCTCCTGAAGCTATTTCATCCATCTGGTGTTCATCGCTCCTCGAGGTACATTTACTCGAAACTCATACTTAATGGAAAGATAATGTACTAAACCAATTAATTTCTTTGCATCTTTGATCCAATGCTAATTTTTCTGAACAGGTTATTGCATTGAAATGGACACCAATTACATTGATCATTGCTGTTGCCACTGTTATTCTCTGGGTCACCATAATCCATGCAGATGAAAATTTCATGATTTTAAACTAATTGGGGTATCGGGAACGGGTGAAGAAACCTCCAATTCATCGTGTTGGGTTGCACCGATTTATTTCTTCAATCTCATTCACGAAGGTTAATGTTATTGTTGCCAAGATATACCAGTTTAGAGGAAGAAAATAATCAAATTATGCACATTGTTCAATTAATTTCATGTCTTGAAACAAATAATCAAAAGATGTAAAATTCAAATAAATTTACAGGTTATTCTCTCACTGTTTGCCTTTGGAAATTAAATTTTTGACCCCTTATTTATAAAAATACATTGCATCATTCTGCAAGTTGAAATCACTGTACAAATCACCTGCTGATACAAAATCAACAAACCCTGGTCCTGAAATCTGTTCCTCGAACTTAAACTGGGAATTGATCATCTCCAAACCCAAACCATGATGATGGCTTATTCCATGATGAAAACCACTGCCAAATATTCCCTCATCGTTCAACACAAAATCATGTCCTAGAGCATGATCTGCTTGCAGATTATTTGAAGTAGTACTATGATCAAATTCTTCCTTCAAAACCCCGGGATCACTGATGTTGTTTGCGAAGCTCCCACCATGAACCTGGTCTAAGGAGAGCCACTCAGCAAACAAAATCTTTGGTAAAGGGCTTCTTTGACAGCTCTGATCTTTGGACAAGTCATCGAGCTGTGAAACTAATGGCGGTGATTTTTGCACTGATTCGTGACTCGAATTAAAACATGTTGTGGGCTTTTGGGGAGATAGTGAACACTCTAAGATTTCTGAGCTTGAAGTACTTGTGTACTGGGATTTGGTTTGACCTTCCATTTCCTCAGCTTTGGCCACTTTCTTCTTCAAATATGAATGCCAGTAGTTTTTTATCTCGTTGTCTGTCCTTCCAGGCAAATGCTGTGCGATTTGAGACCACCTGAGATCATTGAAAAATATGGATTAATCACCTATGGCATTGACCCTGATGTGTAGCTCTGCTCGCCTAATCCTCTACTGCTTGCCCTCAATAATATTAAGGTTGAATAAAAACTAGAACCACTTGAACAAATGAAAATAATATCATTTTTAATAAAAATAAAAGATGGGATTCTCTTACTTGTTGCCAAACATACGATGAAGGGTCAAGATTGTCTCCTCCTCTTGTTTGCTAAATGTCCCTCTCTTTAACCCTGGCCTTAAATAATTTATCCACCTTAATCTGCAGCTTTTTCCATTCCTCTGCAAACCTGCGTTCAATAGAATCATAGATTATTGTTTATGAATAGAGTCATGTTAAATGTCCCACATCGGTGGGGATAAAGTCCCACAATGAGTTTAAATAGAATTACCCTATTCTCAGAGTTTGATAATATATCTCAGAGTTTACCCCAAAAATAAATGAATAAATTAATTCTTAAAACCTCTCTTAACTGAGGTCATTTTCACTTGTCATTGTAAAATTTACATTAAGAAATAATAATAGGTTTTTTCCCTCTTTACTAGGAGCCGGACTCGAAATCGGTCCACGAGAATGTGGACATATTGCCTAACTGACCTAACATACATTTGTCAATTAACAACAACCAAACGACTATAAATTCTTGATCATAGTATTCATCTAAATTTCCTCTTGTCATTTTGTCCCAATCAATCTCAAACATTATACTAATATGCCAACAAAAGAGTACTCATTTGGGCTATATATAAGTACTTCAATGAAATATAGCTCTGAGGCATTCATAAACGACTAATACCAGGCTGAGTTGATCATTTAGGGGTGTGGCTGCAAAACAAAATGGGAAATGCAAAACTCACCGGTGTTTATGGGAACGGTGCTCCAGCAGCCGTGGCCGTTTTTGAGGATGTAGCTTCGAAGCATTAGGTCTTCTTCGGGTGACCACAATCCCTTTCTATACTTTGCCTTCGGCTTATCTGATGGCTTGCAGCCCATTTTTCTACAAAGAAGAAACTTGCAGCTTGTAAATATGTTATGAATTGTGAGAGAAACAGAAAAAACTGGGAAGGTAGGCTGCAGAGCAATGAATGAACAGCTGACCTCAATTTTGCTCTGGTACTTAAAGCAGTGATTAGTTCGAAGTCTGCTATTTAAAATGAATTAACAAAGCATGAGCCATTTTTTTTTATTTCAATAATAATTAGAAAATTGTATATTTTATGCTTATTATTGTACGTTCATATTCGACCATGAGCCATTTTTTTTATTTTTTTATTTCAATACTAATTAAAAATTTTATATTTTATGCTTAGTATTGTACGTTCATATCCGACCATGAGGTCATATGAAGCTTCAAGGGTTTTAAGAAGTCGTTAGTTGCTGCCTAAGAATACAATTTGCAAACCTAACCCTATGTAAATAACTTCTAAATAACTAAGAACGACCTGATTGGATAGAGTTGCAGAGATTGATTCAAAGTCGGTTTTTGGGTTTTGACTGAAGTTGGTAAAACACGAAAATTTTTAGCTTTTCTTGGTAGTACATTCTTTTATAAGAATAGGTTAGAATACAGATTTTCTAGTGTTGTTTTACTCGTTAAAACTAAGTCGATGGATTCGTGTAGCCACCCTTGCATCTTATGATTTATGAGAGCTCTCTGTGTTGCATATCATCTCTACTACTTAATAAAACATTCATTGTCAACCAAAATTTTATGAAATTACCAGTTTAATTCTCAAACAGAACATGAATAAGAAACATGAGGCAGAAATGTAATTTCACACAACCAAATTTTGCTGTTTTTTTTTCTTCAAAGTCTCACCTATATGTCATCCTAACATATCTCTAATTAAAATAAAAAAAATAAAATAAAAGCTTCCCACACTCATATTCTCTATCACTCTCTTCCTCTCTCCTTTTATTTCAAAAATAAAAGTAAAAAATTTTCTCACACACTTTGTGTGTACCCATATGCTAGTATGATTTATGAGAGCTCTCTGTGTTGAAGTTAAAAACACACAAGAAAACGACCAACATGCTTGATGTCATATAATGCTCGAGTCACCCTTATTAAAGCCATAAACAATGTTCACTACTCTCTTCCAAAACGTCACTTGTGATGAGATCATGACCCAGTTGACTCCCAAAAGTGTTTCTCAAAACATTTTTCTTCAATGAATGAAGAATACAAAGAAAAGCTACGAAATTAAGGAGATTTTATATTTTTATTTTTTTATAAAATTATATATTTACATTAAGAGGTGGGGAATAAATTGATTACGAATTCACCATTTATGAGACTTAAACCAACCTCGTACTTACAAATGAAGAAGAATATTACTAAACCGTAATACTAAACAATAAGATGCTTTGTTAAAGCATAGAATGCATTGATTTCATAAAAAATAAGTATAAAGAGTCTACAAATCTTCTAGATTGATATAAATGACAAAGTTCTGTCATGAAGTTAATTACTTTGATTAATAAATTGATAACAGCTCTACTGGTAAAATTGTTTATGTGTTTATATTATTAGGCAAGCTTAATGATTCTATTGGGGGAACTAGTTGACATGCATTTCTCTAAATCATTATCATTGTGTATTATTTTAACCACCTCTGTGTTCTCTCTAACCCACCGACAATTTTTTTCCCCTTTAAAAGGTGGTTTGTTAAATGGGTTCGTTTTGGTTATATTTTATTTTGAAAAATGTTAAGGAGACTATGTCAAAAGTAAGATTTTTTGTAGACTCTTTGTTACCACATGTTTTTGGCATAATGTTTTATAATGTTAATACATGGTTGACATTAAACTGTGAGATGTTAGAGAGTTCATAAAGTGTCTCACTTGGAGTGAGTCTCTTTAACATTTCTCTTTATGCTAAGAAAACTTTCTCAAAAGTGTGACTCTTCATAGACTCTCCGTCACCTCATATTTTTGACACAATTCATGTGCAAACATTATAAAACATTGTGTAACATGAGGTGGCGAAAAATTCATAAAGTCTTAATTTGAGAGAGTCGATCCCCTTAGCATTTCTCTTTAATTAATCACAAATCGATTCCTTTGGAAGATTGAAACCTCATCGAGTGGAACTGGCTACATAAAGAAATGCAAAGGGGAGAAATGGACAACGGATACAAAGATCCAAGGCCAGACAGGATTAGATCTGTTGGATTATTCGATAATATCCTTTTGTCCAAATTGTGATCATCAACCAATGAATTGATCACGTGAAAATAAAAAGAAAAACAACAAGCAATTATTCAACTTGTGACAGGCTAACAATAATACATTCGATAACGTAAGAAGCAAGGGAATCAAATTGAAAAAGACGCTGAAGAACAACAATCATTGTTCTCAACTTGTGATTAAGTTCAATTCACTTTGTTAAGGACAAAAATACATAATAATTGTGTGTGTATTTAAATAAAATAGTTTACATTTAAAAAGTGATGGGAAATTAGGAAGATCGTTTTGTTATAAAAAAAATAAAATAAATGCGCATGGCTCTATTTCCTTGGAGATACACAATAAGAAAATAATATTGTTCTGCCAACCGCAGCTCCCCCATTTGTCAATCGTTATTCTACTTATCGTACAAAGATTTTTAATTATAATTCTTCGGGTTGAAAAAAATGGAGAATCATATAATATATATATATATTTTTTTTTTTGGTATAGTAGAATAATATTATTAATAGTACGAGTTGTTTTATATTTAAGGAATTGGATCCTCTTCTGAGCTCAGGATATGGATTCTTCTAAGCAGTCAATCTGGACCGTTGAAATTTGATCCAACGGCTCTAAATAGGGGACCTCTTTAAAAGTTATAATAATTGTAGCCGTTAGATCAAGTTTGAACGGCCTGAATGGGTTGCTTATGAGGATCCCATACATCCTAAGTTTAGGAGAGAAACCAGTTTCCTATATTTAAAGGTCTCTCTCCTGTGTCGGTATCTCTAGCCACTGACCTAATCAACATGTCAAAAACTGAAATGTGTGTCGGTGCCCATTTGCACCTAATTTTCTGCATATATACTCTTTCAGACGAAATAAAATCACTAGCTATTGACCTAATTTATGTGCCTAATTTCAAGTGGATCATCAAGCTGAATCTTCTTAAACATGCACATTCACATTGCAAGGCAGTTTGATCAGTCTTTTACTCTTATACTCAAGTCAGACAAATAATTCGCGCATAAATATATCGTTCTTTACTAGAGTTTCTTATGTTTTTGCTTTGCTCAAGCTTAACTCACCATCTTTCAATCTCAACACTTATGCTCTACTTGGGATTAACGTGAAATTTGGTCGGTAGTGTGTATGCACTTGTAAAATATATCGACTTCATCCAAAGTCGCCATCTGCTCAATTAAAACTGCTTCATATTTTTTTTTTTTTTTTTATGGAAAAATGATTGTTCAAACGACATTCAAATGAATATGAACAAGTAATTGGCAACGCTCATCATCTACAGTATTCACAATAGTAGTTTTTCAATTCATATATTTTAAATGGGTTGAGGGATAAGTTTCTTATTGTCTTCTTCTCCTTGTCATTCAAATGGGTTGTGGGATAAGTTTCTTGATGTAAATTTATTATATCAAAATGACCTAAAAAATATATTAATGTAAATCCATGGCCAGATGCATTGATTTCATGGGGTGGCCTTTTTCTAAAAGCTTCATATGATTGGTATTAATTCATATTCCATGTGTTAGATTCTTACCTAAATTTTTATACCTCTTCGCTTATATTTTATATTTTCAGGGAGATAAAAGACAGTAATTTGGATGTTTTGAGGTTTGTCTGTTCTTTGTTTTTCTTGATACCTCTTCGTTTCGAAACTAGGATTACATCATTATAAATGAGGACAGTGTTGATTATGTTAACGATAATGATAGTTTTATTTAAGTAATTGGTCGTAAATTATTTGACAGCAAGCAAATAAGAACATTATTAATACATGTTGAAATGTCCAACATTAACCGTATTTATGAGAAAATAAGAGTTTAAATACCCTAATCTCACTCAACTAATGCTGAAGCTTAAAACCCCACACCTGACGGATATGAGAAAAGAAGAGTTTAAATACCCTAATCTCACTCCAACTAATACCAGTTGGGGACAATACCGGTATTGTTGGAATGATTAAGTTATCCTCGATCGACTTGGGTGGTTAGACTGATCCTTTCATGTTCAGTAGGTAAAACCTATGTGATTAGTTCGATGGAGTTTATTAGTTGTTAATTATGCACGTGTTATCCCGTTGTGAAAAAATATTCCTGCAAAGTCTAAAATTATTTATCATCAATCCAAACTTTGACTTCCATCAAGATGCTGTGCTGTGGTCTATAGAGGGGGAGCTGTATAAATTAGGGTTTCCATCGTTCTAACTTTGCTAAAGTAAGTATTTTTGTTTGGTTGGAAGTTTTAAATTGTTAAGAGAGAACTCAATTATGACAGATATGTAAAGAATGTGGTTATCAGAAAAACTAAATCGATTCCATGAATCAAGTCAAAGATATATGAATTGGGAAGACTTGGCTAAACACCAAGTTGTTCATTTGTTGTATTACAACTCATTGGTCATCCATCTGCAGCTTCATATATTAATGTATGCAACTCTTTTTCCTGGTTCTTCCGTGTTAGAGAAGACAGGGCTGTCTGCAATCTCTCATGCATGGAAGTCGGACCGAAATGAAGAACTACTGAACTGTAATCTTCGGTCACTCATGAACGATAAAAATTTCAGATCGAAAGAGGACTCCTAGATTCAGTGACACAGCATCTACCCTTAAACATAAGAAACAAAACCCTAATTCCTCTCTTTACAAAGTATTCTTTTAGCACAAGTGAAAACGACAGAGATTAAGACAGCATTTGATCTATTAATTAAGTGTACACTGTTACAAAGCAATTGGTTCTACGTTGCTCAATGCTTTACCCTTCTGCTTAATTTCCACATTAAATAAGTTTGTTGGTTGCTTAAACAACTGAGTATTTTTCAGAGGCAAACACAAATAAGACAACAGGATATGACACAAAAAAAAGAACACAATAATAATCATTCACCAACTCCAAAACATTGTTTTATATATGGGCACCATGGAAATGATGCCTTGGGGCTTATTAATCTTTATCATAATAGTTAATCCTACTCTTGATCTTTTCAAAATCTTTACCATTACATTACTCTATAAATTAGATTTGCTAAGATTTCTTTTGGTTAACAAAACCAATATGATCAAGCACAAAGTCAATGGATATTGACCAAAAAAAAGGAAAGAGAAGAATAATTACCAACGGCTATTACTTCCTTTGCCTTCATCACCCAATTCATAAAGTTGAGTGTAGAATGAGGTTATATGAGTTCAAATAAAAGAAATTCATAAAAGATAAGTGGTTTTCACATTATTTACCAATAGTTTATAGGGTAACTTTGGATGTAGTCCCTGGTTACCAATATTGTTTGATTGAAACCTTATTCGTTTTAAGTTGATCGAAGTCTCTAACTTTTAGTATTAATGTATTTCTATGTTAGTTATTTTATTTTAAATTAAAATTAGGATTTGTAGTTGCCTATATTTATGAGATTTTGAATAAAACGCATGATTTGTGATTTTAAAACTATTAAAAAACAAATTATACTCCCCACCACATGAAAAAAATTTAAATTAAAAAAAAATTATGTTTTTGCATAAATACAATATGCACATATAAAAATAACCATGTGGACATTCATCAAATCAAATGAAAAACCATGTATCATAAAGCGTTTGGTAGATTCTTCAAACCCAAAACATAGGTACATTCTTCAAAACAAAAACAAAAATAGATATTATGCTTAATAAAATCGGTATAAATTTCTTCGAATAAACTTCACATGGATATATTCTCAAATCAATGAAAAAAAATGTACCCACGTAAGTGATTTCATAAATAGCAGCAACAAAAAAAAACAAGGTATCGATACTGATATATGGGTAAATGTCATGAGATAATGATTTATGGTTACAAATTTGATATATGTACCATGAGTGGTAAAATAAGGTCGCACACAAAAGTAAGCTTAAAAGATAGACTAGACTTGCCTCTAGTGGATGACCTTGATTCTAAGGTTTTGTGGCAGATTTGATTGAGCTAAACCCTAGAGCACATTTGAATAGCATTTGAAGATGAAGATAATCTTATTTTAAAATAAAATAAAATAAAATAATTTTGTTAATTAGTTAGAAATAAGTCGTCCAAAATTTATTAAAAATTATCATAAAACAAGGCTATAAATTAGGGAATAAATACTATGTTTCAATACCAAATCAACTGCTGACATATATATATATATATATATATATATATATATATATATATTTATTATAAAAGCGTGATGTGAAAAAGTGAAGAGATTTTGATCACAAATTGAAAATCATTAAGGTATGACTCAACGAATATTAGTGACTAGGTCACTAGGGACCAAAACCGATCATATTTATTCGTTCTCTCTTGTAATCTCCAATAATCTATTCTACTCTATTTTTTTTCGAAAATAATAATGATTTTTATTTAGTATAAGCGATATTATTTTTTTGTCGGAATAATGGATACCATAGGATAGTATAAAAATGACAATTCAAAACCCATCGTAAATATTGGGAACAAGATTTGCATCTTACAAAAGATACACTTCCTGACAGGTATCACGAGGAAAACAACAAAAAGAAAACAAATGGACCTCCGTCAGAAAACCCTTCCTGAAGAAAATCACAGGAGAAAAAACTTCAAGATAGAAACAGAGCGTCGCACAAGACGCATACTGAAATACGTAACTTCTTCCGTCAGTGCATCCACAACTCTACTTATCATCATCATAAGCGATATTAGAACTTTGAGAAAATCGAATACAAAATCTCGAATGGAGGGTTCTCGTTGTTTTCTATGCGCACTTGTACAGAACTGGATCCCTTTCAGATCCAAATGAACTGAGCTCCAAATGAACTGAGTCTAATGATCAAATGATCCGAATTATTGAAATTTGATTAAACGGCTATAATTATTATAACTTTTAAGAAATCCTCTGTTTATAACCGTTGAATCAAATTCCAATGATCCGGATCATTTAATTTTAGACTCAAATTTTTTTGGTCCGGAAAGGATCCGGTTCCCACTTCTACTACACTCCCTACTGTTGTATCGTTGCCTTTTTCTTTGAACCCGAAAAAAAAAAAGGAATTAAAAGGACAGACAAAAGCAAAAGAGCTAGTGAATTAGCATGCGAGGTTCCTTAGAGTTCACTCTCTCGAAACTATTACCACAATCCACGTTCAAACAGTTGAAGCAAATCCATGCCCTCATTGTCACAACCTCTATCAACCAGAACATCCAAATTTTCTCAAAATTTCTCCGGCGGAGCACCGAGTTTGGATCCATGGAGTATCCCTATCTCATATTTTCCCAACTGGGTCCTCAACTCAGTAACGACATTGTGATTCAGAACGCCATGATTAGAGGGTACGATATCAACGGTCCGTTCGAGCAATGCGTCTCAGTGTTTGATGAAATGCCTCTGAGAGGAATCAAACCCCATAACTTCACCTACCCATATGTCTTGAACTCCTGCTCTAAACTGGGTTGGTACGGAAAAGGAAAACAAGTGCATTGCCATATTGTAAAGCATGGGTTCGAGTCAAATCTGGCGGTTGCTACTGCCCTTTTCAATATGTATGTTAAAATGCTGGATTCCTGCGACTCTGGTGTTGTAAATTATAGGACTTTTAATGATGCCCGCAAGGTGTTCGATTATATGCGTGTGAAACCTGTAGAATTGTGGAACCGCATGATCTCACGGTATGCGAGCGTTAGTGATGTTCAGAGTGCGAGAAAGTTGTTTGATGATATGCCTGACAAGGACGTTGTTTCATGGAATTCTATGATTTCCGGTTATGCTGCAGTAAGAGATGTAGGCAGTGCAAGCGATCTGTTTGAGAGGATGCCGGAAAAGGATGTCATCTCGTGGACATTGATGATCAGAGTGTATGCCAATGCCGGAGACCTTATAACGGCAAGAAAGTTTTTTGACACAATGCCGTGCAAGAATGTGGTGTCTTGGAACAGTATGATATCAAGTTACAACCAGCATAGACAATATGAAGAAGCATTGGACGTTTTTGTGCAAATGCATTCGGAAGGTGTGGTTCCGGATGGATATACATTTGTTTCGGTTCTGTCAGCCTGTTCCCACTTGGGTGCCCTAGAGTTCGGAAAATGGACACACAGCTTGATAGAAGATTGGTCTCGTTTCGGACCCATTTCAGGGACTGCCCTTATCGACATGTATGCGAAGTGCGGGGACATAAACAGAGCGTTTGCTCTTTTTATCAAGATAGGAAAGAGGGATGTATTTTGTTGGAATGTTATGATTAGATCGGTCGCTATCCATGGAAGAGCAGAAGATGCCGTCAAGATATACTCATTGATGCAGAAGGAAGGGTTGAACCTGAATGACTTCACGTTCACAGCTGCTCTCTTTG
Source organism: Pyrus communis (assembly GCF_963583255.1). Taxonomy (NCBI): domain Eukaryota; kingdom Viridiplantae; phylum Streptophyta; class Magnoliopsida; order Rosales; family Rosaceae; genus Pyrus; species Pyrus communis. Next base: position 2,493,601 of record NC_084818.1, read on the forward strand.
CTTGTAGCCATGGAGGCTTGGTAGAAGAAGGCCAAAGAATCTTCCATTCCATGGACAAAGAATTTGCGATTGTGCCAAAGCTTGAGCATTTTGGCTGCCTAATCGATTTGCTGAGCCGAAATGGTCGGGTGGAGGAAGCACTACGTATGGCAAAGGAAATGCGGTATAACCCCGACATTGCTATATGGGGAACCTTGCTTGGGGGTTGCAGAGAAACTAGTCACCTTAAGTTGGCAGAGGAAGTGATAGAGAAGGTTACTGAGTTGGAAATAGACGAATCCGGGGTTTATGTCCTCTTGGCTAACATGCGTGCCTCGGCGGGGCAATGGCCAGAGGCTCAAAGTGCAAGAGAGAGAATGGAAGAAAAGAAGATTTGGAAGAACACAGGACGCAGTCATGTTTATGCCTCTAATGGAACCCAGGAGCCCGAGATCGAAAGCCACTCAAAATATGGAGAGGAGAAGGTAGAACAAATTAGATTCACTTCAAACCAATGTGAGCCTAAAAAAGAATAGCAATTCATTCATTTTGCCACCAATTTTTGTGACCAATTTGGGTCTCGGCAACATTTGCCTAACACACCTGGACCAGGGGAACAAAGGCACCATGCAGCATTTTGTAAAACCATATAAAGAAAAAAAATACACTTCTCGAAAAAAGGAAGAATTTTACTGATCAAAGACGAATTCTACAACGATGATTACATGCCACAAGGCTCCAACAGAACGAAACCGATAAGAATCCTATGGGAATGCATACATCGCCTACCCACCATTACACAAAGTTAAGACAGTTGTTAGGTACATTCTAAGAAGTAAGCACATACATCTCCTCCTCCGCATCGTTACAGAAAAGCAGAACAGGTTTTCGTACAAAATCTCAAATATTGAGAATCTGAAAACATAACTCAGACAACATTGTATGACTCCCGGTGTCTAAAGTAACTAACAAACCTTCTTGCCAAGAAACAAGAACTTGCACAGCGCAACCACTGTTCAGACAAAGTTTCAAGAGTAATGCAAAACGCATTAGCAAATACGATCATAACCAAACATAGATGAACAGAACAGACCACAAGATATGCTTCGTTCATCTGGATAAACTGAAGGATCTCATACTAACCAACTTAAGTTCAGTTATAAGAATAATATCCGGTTTTGAGTTTAGGTATCCACGCAATGATGTCCAGACGTGATCTTCAGTATACTGAATATTGATATCACGGTAGCTTCATAATTCCTTCTTCATTAACTGATCATGTTGAACTGGAATCGGGAAAGCTGCTGTGGGATTGTAGATATAACAGGCCCATATCTCTGCAAGTACGAGACACCATGAGTTTACAGGAAAATTTAGATAATATTTACAAAATGGATTAACTTAATAAAAGGAACAAAAGGTTTAAGGTTTTCATCTTAGATTACAAAACAGAGAGATGGGTAAGCAGGGGAAATCATAACGAAGTAATTGTATAATACTTATGAATCATCATCCTGAGAATATTCTGATGCAGCAATTGTTTTTTAAGGCTTAGACTTCAGCAAACACAAGCCAAATTCCAATGTTATGTAGGAGAGCATAAGAATTCCATATGATCATATGATCTTGATACCTGAACGTTATCATAGAGCTCAAACAATGGGACAGCAAGAAGTTTTAGGTTTTTGGGAACAGCGAAGTACTCCCTCTCGGATAAGTGAACAAGGAAAAGCTTCTTACACTCCTGCATTACCAAAATTAGGCAAATAAAAAATCAGTGAGTGAGAAAGAGAGGAAGGGGTAATCATATGCAGCCCAAAGTCATCAACAGAAATTGTCCAGGACTTGTTTTGACATATTACCTTGGGTTTTGTTATGTGAGGAGGGCAATATGGGTACATTATGGTTTCAAAGTTTGGCCTCCACCAGATAGCCACGCACTCTCCCATCTGCAACAAGGGAAGGCAAGTAAAATGAGAATTGACAATATAAAAATGCCCTAAACCATAATTTTCAAGCTCCAACATTTCAAATAAAGTGGCGGCATTGTGAACTTGACATGCTACAAGTTCTCATAAACCAAGGTCACTTTTATGAAATTGATCACTAAGGAAGCACCTATAAAAGGCCAATGTGTCTAGTAGTTATACTGCGTTTTTTGGTTGCCTTGAATGTCCATTCATCTTCATACATTTTCGCACTTCAACTCACTTCGAAGTTATTTTCTCATGTGTTTCCAGATAACCCTATAAGCTTCTAACATCATTTCTCTTACATATATAGTCAGAGAGATAGTAAATCAGAGAATCATACCTGCCAATCTGGCACAAGGGTAGGTGAATTAGCACCAAGCTTGCTGGTCAGCTTTCTTTTCAACCCCTCAATTTCTGCAACATAAAGAGACCCACCACCAGAGAGAAAACAAAACAAAACAGGTTAGTCTTCAACAAGATCAACTTACGTAAAAATGCATGCACCATGAAAAGGACCGAATACAAGATTAAGGTCATACCATTCTCCCCTGGCTTCAGTCGTCCACCAGGAAGTTTGCAGAATGTGTTTCCAATCTGCAGGAGAAGTATGTGGGGATGATTATGTTCCTGTACCTGCAAAGCAAAGAAGAGAAAGAATGTAAGTGTCAAGACATGTCCTTTGTATCAATTCCATGGTCAACAGCGATACAATTGACAATTATGAAAACTTGAATTGGGGGCTTGTAGAACGTTGAAGATGAGAGGACCAGAACACGAAAACATAATAAGCTAAAGGAACATCTAATATACATTGCAAAGCGTTTGTGAAGCCTCTTATCAGAAACCATGAAACAAACAAATCCGGAATTCCCGAAGATGAAACTAAAGAACCAGAGCAGGAATTCCTCATTTAATTACGCCACGAGGCCATTCAGCTCAGAAAATAATCCCCTTTTGATAATTTCTGATAAGCATGCTAATCAAGAATTGTGTGTAAAATAGTTAACTATCCAAAAACATTTAAACAAGAAGTGTAAGGGCATGTTATGGAACTCAAATAATGATCATTAACAAATACTGTGTCAATTAACCAAGAAATACAATATGCAATCGAACAAGTTCTTTCTTTTTCCTAAATATTTCACACACATAAAAGGAAATTATGAGGTTTGCCCACCAAAATGAACAGTAAATTATGTGCAGAGGAGGGGCTGTTGATTCAAAGCATATACCAGTAAAATCGCTTCGACACTGGTCCGCATTCCCTCTTTCATATAGCTGCCGATTCAAAAATTAGGGTTTTAGAGCTCAAAAGAACCCTTCAAAGGGACTAACATCTTAAAATTATTGGAATCAATTAAATGGGGGGAAACGAATATTGGAAAAAGGGGGAAACATACTTGACTTTCATACGGGCGAGGCGATCGGCGACGGAGGTGTCCTTCTCCATCTTCGGCTCTTTGGTCCCGAACGTGTAGCTCGACAGTGGGTACGTGTTCACCACCGCCGACGTAACCATTTCTCTCTCTCTCCCTCTCTCTCTCTCTCTCTCTCTCTCACTTCTCTCTCTCTCTCTCTGTCTGAAAACCCCTACCGTCTGTAATCTTCGGCGGCGATCGGTGGAAATAGAGGTGGGAGAGAGCGGAGACGGGGAGAGATTCAAAACCCAGGCGACGAGGGTTCAGTTTAATTGGAAAGGACAAGGAGGATTCTACCTCTACACTTGTACTCACGTTTCGCACTCTGAAACCTGTGAAATCCAACATCATGGACTCGTTTCCTACCGTCGGATTTGATGTAAAGTATCCGACGGTCCTGAATTTAGTTGTGACTTTGACCCTTTTAGACAATTAATCATAATTACTCCTTACAATGGCTCTGGCCCGTTTGATGGGTTGGAAGGAATAGGTTGTGCGCAATTAAAAAAATACTTGAGTTTATTTTGTTGTTTGTTGTATTAAAATGTAAGATGAACAGAATTTGAAATGATGAGCTATGAATTCATTTAATCTATCATTATATATGGGTTACAAGTCTTATCTTACAAGTCTCTGTTAATTCAATCATATATCTAAGACTCAATCTCATTCAGTCCAACAAACGAGCCAGATTTACTAATTAAAAAATTAAGGTATATTTGGAGTGCTTATTGCAATAACTAATCCTTAGTAAAAATGCAAGTAAATCTTGTAAGAAACACCTTAAGTGCTTATTACAAAATTTACATACCTTTGTTAGCACTTGATTTCCAAGGATTAAATAAACCATACAATGAAAAATTGAAAAACCAAATGGGTAATTTAGAAAGACTAAATTTGTACAAATTTTGTAAACCGAATGACAGAAAAGTTAATGACTGAATTATTACTTAAGTGTTAATTAACATACTTATTTCTTATTGGCGACACATCTTTTGGTTTATAAATTTGATCATACGTAGCATTTCTCAAACCAAATTCAATGATTAGGTCTAAGATGGCTGAAATACCTAATTAATCTTCAAATATATTTGTTTCTCGAAAAACATGATAAAAATGGAAATTTGGAAGCAAAATTTTGACAAAAATAGACATGTACGTATAAACAAGTACTCCTTTACGATCAAATCTCTAAATAACAAGATCAAACGAGTAATGTACAATTAATAAGAAAAAGGTTAAATAACTTGTAATCAAACGTAGATTTGTCCTTGGTCTGTCAATCGTTCTATCTGGTTGGCAATTGGCAAAGGACAACATGCAAGATGCAACTGTCTTCAACTGTCCATGCAAACACCATGTGAGCCATCTTAAGCTTATTACAATCCAAGCTGCTCTGCGCAGTCACTGCAAAATGCCAGCTTACTGTTTTCTTTTTTGGCCGAGAAGAAATTTTTTATTGTGATCAAACACGAGTGGTATAACACATGTTTTTGTATAAGTAGTAAAAAAATTTATTTTTTAAGTTATTAATTTTTTTAATACACATTCTATTATTTATATAATGGCAAATGGTGTACCAACTTCGTGTTTCGGTTACATTAAAAAAAAAATCTTCCTTGGTCAAGCCAGCTCACTGTTTTTTTATGGATAAGGTAATAACCTAGTAGATCAGATTGATCTAAGCAATTAGGGGGCGCCCGTTCGGTCGCCTTTAATGGAACTTCTCTCTTCGCAGTTGAGGACAAAAAGACGGTTTCATGCAAGTTGCACGATTGAAATGGACGTCTAGGAATGAAAAAGTGATGTAGGCCAAAAATTCCGAGAAACATAGATAAATGCTGTGATTCTTGCTCAAAAAATAGACCGAACGCGTTTGAGTTGTGAACTCGTTCAACCCGGCTGCGTTCATGAATCGTCCGTTCAACCGTTATCTTATATCTAAACGACTAGATGATTCTTCTAGGTATCGTTTGGTACATGGGATGGGACAGAACGCACTCGTCTCACGTTTGGTGTGCCAAAAAGAGTGGAACGCGTTGTTCCATGAAACGGATTTTAGTTAAAGTTTTTTTCTATCCTCCCTCTAAAACGACTTGTTCCATCCGTAAGGCACAAATTTATAATTTTTTAAACAAAAATACCTCTTATCTTTTTCGTTAATTACACTGTCTAAATCACAAAAACAAACCTAATCTGCTACCCCTCTCTCCTGCAGCCTCCCTCTTTCCTATCCCTTCTCTCCCGGGCCTCCATCACTACTAAATCCTCCACTGCCTCCTTTCCCCCTCCTTAATCTCCAGATCCTCCAACGCCTCCTTTTCCCCTCGGGATTTGCAGCACCATTTCCGGTTGCTGATCGGAAAATGTTGAACCTTGGGAATGTGGCATCCATGAGTTGGGCACGGGCGTTGATGAGCTTCGTAGAAGCATTTTTCTTGTAAAATCTGCGTCTAAGAGTAAGAGGAGGATTCTCTACCCTCCTATTCTCATTCCCTTTCATCCTCTTTTCTCACACATTGTTTTTTGTCTTGTTATCTCTATAAAAAAATTAATATAAGATATTGACGTGGCTTAACCGTGACCGTTCAAATAGGAGGGCATGGAAAGGTAGAGAGATTAAGAGGGTAGAAAATCCTCCTCCCTAAGAATAACCCCAAATCTCAGACTCCTTGAAAACTCTAAAATTCCAAATTGAACCGAAAGATGGAATGAAACTTTGAGGGGAAGAGTAATTGGGTTTGCGAAGGAATTTGAGAATTTTTAGGTGATGGGGTGAGGATGGACCAATGGAGGAAGAAGGAAGTGATGGGGAGGTAATAAATAGAGGAAGGAAGGGCGGAGGTGCAGATGAGATCTCAACTCTGCATCAAGTCTATTCTCTGCATAACCATTGAAGTCGAAGAGATGCAAAAATTTCTTTGCTTTACCTTCACTCCACCTTCATATATATGGCTGTAAAAAATCCAAGTTTTGCAGAAAATCCATGAGGTTGAGTCAATGGAATCAACGAAGAAATATGGGTAAGTTTGTCATTTAGTCATTCGTTCTATTCCGTCCTGCGTGTATCAAATGCGGAACAGAACAATTGTCCATTTCATCCTATGCATACCAAACATAGCATGGAACCTCTATTCCGTTTCGTTCCGTCTCATCCCGTTCTGTTTTGTTCCATTCCGTCTTTGTACCAAACACTACCCTATATATCAATGGGAGTTTTAACAAAAATTCCGCGGTACTGTTCATTTTAACGAAAAACCATATTTTTACACTCAAAAATCAATTCTGGTATTATTCATTTTACCCTTTATTTTGTTCTTATCATTAAAGCTCAAAGTTTTCAAATCATTTTCATTAGTTTTCCTTGTATCAATCTCATACTTTTAAACAAAAATAAATACTTGGGACAAATTCACAAAAATACATGCAATTTAGTAATGCCATGCAATAAACGCACTACATGGATGTTTTGCATTAGCTTTATTAATTCAGGAAAACTCATAAAAGATTATATTAAGGAGGCTCTTTCAAAAGTGAAACGTTTCGTGACATTTATGTCACTTCATGTTTTTGAAAAAATATTGTATATTGGCACGGGAATGAACGTTAAGTTGACAGAGAGTCTATAAAAAATCTAGTAATGTTATTCTTATCATGTTTTTATACCACATTTATATACTACCTTATGTGGCATTTGATGTGAACATCCACATAATTTAAATTAATCAGAATTTAATTTAAATTAAAAACCATTTAATAAACCAATAATTAAAAAAAAAACTAGAATTAAATGGTGATTGTGGCATATGAGGAGTCTTCTCCTTCCTTCCCCATTCAATCCTGCTTTTTCTCCCGTTTCTTCTTCCACGCCAGTTCTTTTATGACATTTTTTTTTCAGCCGCCTCGCCATTGATGGAAGCAGACAAAGTAATGGAACATGCATTAGTGTAGTTTGTCATGGCGCGGAAGATCTCAGGCAAGCGAGTTTTGAGACTCCTAAGTGACTTATCCCTCACCTGGATACAGTGTCTTTGGTGAGCTTCGCATTCCTCTTCCATTCTCTTCTTCAAGCTCTCAGCAATGAATTTCTTCTCTGAGACCAGGTCCTTGGGAATTACATCTTCACCTCTCTCCTGATCCATTTCAGCGTGCCTCTGCACATACTTTTCGTACCAGTGTTCAAAGGCCTGTCTTTTACACAGAAACTCCTTCCGTGTCTCCTCAAACTTCTCTTTTAACTTCATCTCTTCCTCCTGATGAAGTATGATGGTCTTTATCACAGCCGCAAAGGATAATATTGCAGATTTTGCGAATGGTTTATTAAATAGTTTTTAATTCCAGCTTTTTTTTTATATTTAAATTATTGGTTTATTAAATGGTTTTTATTTTAAATTAAATTCTGATTAATTTAAATGATATGGTTATCCACATCAGATGTCACATAAGGTGATATATAAATGTGGTATAAAAACATGGTAAGAATAACATTACTGTAAAACTAATATATAGATGCATGAATATAATGTTAGAAGAAAATATAATCTCACTTTGAAAGAATCCCCTTAATATTTCTTGGGATCATACATAGCTTCATGAATATAATGTTAGAAAACTAATTTCACACAACCTTTACAATGACAAAATGGCACTTTAATTTTGAGCTAAAATTTTTCTAGGAACAATCTCTATAAATTTTATGAAATAAATATTCAATTAATTGAATTTTCAACAATTTCTAACCCGACGTGAGTGACTTCCTCCTCCCCAGAAAAACCTGATTAATTTAAATAGTTTTTAATTTAAATTAAATTCTAATTAATTTAAATGATATGGCTATCCACATCAGATGTCACATAAGGTGGTATATAAATGTGGTATAAAAACATGGTAAAAATAACATTACTGTAAAACTAATACATATATGCATGAATATAATGTTAGAAAACTAATTTCACTTTGAAAAAAATCTCCTTAATATTTCTTGGAACTATACATAGCTGCATGAATATAATGTTAGAAAAAAAAATAGTCTCACTTTGAAAAAATTTCCTTAATATTTCTTGGGACCATAGATAGCTGCATGAATATAATGTTAGAAAACTAATTTCACACAACCTTAACAATAACAAAATGGCACTTTAATTTTGAGCTAAAATTTTTCTAGGAACAATCTCTATAAATTTTATGAAATAAATATTCAATTAATTGAATTTTCAACAATTTCTAACCCAACGTGAGTGACTTCCTCCTCCCCAGAAAAACCTGCAAAACCCCATCTGATCCACCCGCCACCAGCGTGCACTGCTCCTCACCAACTTGTCGCCAGCACACGCTACTCACAAACGCGCCTTCCTCGTCACCGCACCCACCACTACTGCCACCGGCAGCCACCGCCCCAAACTCGTGGACCCAAATGGGCTCGCCCCACCTCTTATCGTACACGAAAAGCCGGTTATTTTCCGACCCGCATCCAATTAGCCCTCCGTTTCTCCACACCGATAACCCAACAAAGCTCCGACTGTTATCGTGCCCCTTGTACGTCTCAATCGCCCGCGAATCCTCCGTGTCCCACAGCTTCAAACACCCGTCCGTTCCAGCTGTCACCACCGTACGGCTGTCGAGAAACCGCACGTACGTCACGGTTTTCCTGTGTCCGTGGAAGACCATAACCGGGCCCGCCATTTTCCGAACATCGTAGGCGTAGGCCTTCCGGTCCGCGCATCCAACGGCCAGAAGCGCGCCACCGAACGGATCAAACTCCACGCAGCAGACCGGACTTCGCGCGTCACTGGGCTGTACACTCGCCACGCAATCCCCGCCCTCGCAGCGCGGGTCCCACATCTGTAGTGTCCCATCGTCGGAGCCAGACGCTCCGAGAACCGGATCAGAATGCGAATAATCCACGCTCCAGACTCTGCGCCCGCCGTGCTCGTCGCGCTCGAAGATGGGTAGTTTTGTTTTGAGGTCGTATTCCGTGACGACGCCGTCGTAGTCGCCGGAGGCCATGACCCGGCCGTCGGATCCGGGGCGCCAGCGGAGGCTGCTGAGCTTGGCGGGAGTGCAAATGGTGTAGTCGCATGCATCTACGTGGTCTATCAAATCCGCCATAGTATCACTTGAACTTCCACAACTTTGATTATCGTAATTGGACAATAGAGATTTCAGGCTGTAAACTCTGATTTTTCTGGCGATTCCGCCGGTGGCTAAGACGGTGTTTGATGGATCGAACTCGATTACACCGAGGGTGTTGGATGCGGCGCCGCGGCAGTCTTTGGAGGATACAACCGTCGAGAGACTGAAATCCCATTCACAATTGTTGAACTCTGATCCTTTTTCTACTTCTTGTTGTGGTAATTTACCTTCCTCTGTGCTTTCTCTTTCTTCTGAAATTCTTGGTTGGTCTGGGAAATGGAATCCTGAGGAGAAGTTTTTCATTTCCCATTCATATCAAGTGGAGTGGTGGTGAGGAAGCGTAATTTTAGGCTGCCATAAACCATTTACTAGTATTGAAGGGGGATGTGGATAAGTCCTTCAGATAGCTACGTAAGTAGATAGGGAAGGTAGCAAGCTAGCTATTCTATATAATCTCACTTTTCTCCCTTCTTCTTGTTGTCAACTGGTTGATAAAGTTTCCAAAGCCCAAACATATTCATTACAATTATTATCAATATTGTATCAATTTAACCACCTATTATTAAGTGTTTGGTTTATCATAAAAGATCTCGGTGATATTAAGGGTGAAACTTTTATATATTAATTGCATATTATTTGTAATATATGACCGATGTGGGATCCTATATGTTCTCCAACATGCTCTCTCACGAGTGGCTCCAAACAAGGTCACAAGGGAAACCATTTCTCACATCAAGAACCGATCAAGTTATTATACCGGTACTAACGCCAATCTTTTTTAGAGCTCGGTCGGTATTCAATCTCTAGAGCCAACGTCAATATTTTTTAGAACTTGGTCGATATTCAGTCTCTAGAGCCAACACCAATCATATATATGTTAATTGTAAACTATTTTATGGATCTTATATATTCTCCAACACTTGTTTCATATAATCAATTCTTCATGTCTGCCATTCAATTTCCCAACTAACTGTATAGTGTGTGTCTACACATATATACACACACACGTACGCCAATATCTCTTATTATCATTCCAATGTTGAATTGGAGAAGTGCGTGTTAATTTTTTTGAAAATTAGTCATAATTAAAAAATTAAAAAATAAACGATTCAGGCGTTGAACTTCGATATGGTATGGACCCCTCAACTAATCCTAAAGCCTCTTTGCACTTATATAGAAATTGACCCTCCAACTAATGCATGCAGGTGATATGTTAGTAGATGGGATATTTATGCAGTCCCATGCAAGGAAAATTTTTTAGTTGTGATGAGAACACATGTGGTACATCATATATTTTTATGTAAGTAGTTATAAATTTTATTTTTTAAGTTATTAACTTTTTAACACACCCCACCATTTATATAACGACACGTGATATACCATCCCGTATGACGATCACACTGAAAAATCTCTCATGCAAGATGGTGAATTGTGTTCACTCCCACTGCACAAAACTGGCCAATAGTAAACTTCCAACTCATGATCATGAAACAGATATTCTGTGAAATGACATCATATATAGATTTTGAAACCACCGTCAAATCATTGCATATATTTCATAGATTTATCTTGTCATTTAGATTTTTTTATTTTTCCGCTAGAGTCATGTGCAGTTACATGTAAATCATACATTTCTTTTTTGGTCGATCTTGTAAATCATGCTTGTACATATACAACTGAAAGAAATGGGGTTTTATGGTATGTAGTCTAATATTTTAGTAAATAGAGTGTTGAATTTCTACCCATACATTCCGAGTTTGAAACTTCACCTTTTTTAAAATAATGTAATAGTTTCGAACCATCTCCTATTTTATTAATAAGACTAAATTTTAAATAAAAGGGGGGTTTTATGGAATTTCCAAAATAGAAACCAATAATTATTCACACTTATACTACTTTTAGGAATTAATTTTTATTGATTTTACAAGAGATGAGTAGTAGGAGTGGGGGTGTATATTTAACGCATATGAATGAAAATATAGAATAAAATTGGTGGCGAAGGTGCAGATCAAGAGAAGGTGGAGGCCAGAGGGTCTTTGGATTGGAGCGAGTGTTGGACATTTTTGTGCCTCAATTTTACGTATGGGAGAGAAAGTGGACAGAGTCTCTTTGTCCTCTCAGCATTACGTGGTCTACGGAATGCCTTTTATCCTCATCCCCTTCAATTCCTTCCCCCCTCGTGCTTTGCCAACACTTTCTCAACCTCACTTAAGCTCAAAAACAAGTACGCAAATGCGTGAGAGAGAGAGAGATCTAAATTGATTTTATTATCAAAAGTAGTTTTGGAAAATGAATCCCATTAAAGTTTTGTATCAGAAAAAGACTTGTATCTGTCACCTAACAACTAGTTGTCTGATCATTTAATAAGGACACATTATCACTATTGTATCCATCACGTAACAACTAGTTTGTATGACTATTTAATATCAACACGTTAACACTATTAACATATGATTCCCTTCATATTACTGATATTATTGTTCGATGCTTCGAACACATTGTTTCCCTTCTTATGATGTGGTATCATGTTATTAATTGGTCGGCCTAACTAAGGGTCAAGATCAGAAGATGATTAAGTATGTTTTTTATTCGTATATACAAACAATATTAAGATAAGGGAAATTGTACTTGAGATATATGGTGTACGAGAGTGAATGCTCGTTACTTACTAATCTACAAATAATCCCTTTGCATTCCGTTTTAATTTGGGTTCGTTTGCCACGCACTTGAAGTGTTGGTGCTTGGGCATACCACATATATAGAGAAAAAAAAAGAGAGGGCAGGACTGGGAATATGAAATCGGCCTGGGAAGGTAGGTTTGGGGTGGTTAGGTTCGCGGGGGTTGTGGCCTTGATTTGGACAATAGTTGGGGGTGTCAGGGTGTGGCATGAATCCGGTGGGGAGGAGAGATGGATAGGTGAATGTTGGTGGTTTGGGGAGGTGGCCAAGGGCGGGTAGTGAGGAAGAGAGCAAGATAAAGGTGTAGATAAATAGATTTCGAGTAATAGAGATTAGGGCTAAAAATAGATGTGTGAATAGCATTATCCTTTCTTTATATATTTTGGCGGTTATATGCTTCGTTTAGAAGTGGTTTTTTTTTTTTTTTTGTACATCAATATTTTTACACTAAGGGGAGAGAGAGTTCGGCAAAACCACACAATGGGCAGCCAATTTGGTATCAAATTCGCCATCACGAGATTCAAACCTAAGATCTCTCACTTTCAAGTAAAGAGGAATAGAAGTGCTTTTAAAATCACTAAAAGCACTAAAAATCTTTTGGAACTAATTTTTAGTAGAAATGCAAATGAATTTTGGAAAAACGTTGCTTCTTGCAAAAAACACTTCAAGTGCTGTTGGAACCCAAAAATAATTTCACCAAATGAACTTTCAGTTATTTTAAAAACATTTCCAAGCAAAACTATATATTGGAGGAAGCAAATGAGGCATTGGGTATGAAATGCGTGTAAACTGTTGTCTTTTCTCTCGAAATGTAAGTTTTTCATTTTCCATTAGTTAATAGTTCCTTTGAATGGTACAGGTATCTCACCCTTTATGTAATCGAAACATGATTTCTGCTCGTCTAGATGCTGTTTTTGAGATTGCAGAATCTATGGGGTCTTCCAAAGCTCCTCGGAATATTGAACAGCAAGATGCGGAAGATTCTTTCGTGACAAGTTTGAACCCAGAGTTATATACTTTCTTCAGTTTTGACGACTTTTGGGACGATCACCTGATATTCAACGTGGGATAACAAGGATCTTTCATCGGACTGCCACTCCACCTGAGGTGATGCCGACTTCTTCTCCAACCTACAATTTGAATGGCTGTACGTTTGTAAATCATTAATTTTATATCGTCTGGGTCAAATTTGGTTGCATTTGGGGCCTGGTGCACCTATGTATTTGCCTTACCTAGCTTGTTCAGTTTCTCATCAAGTGGTATGCTCAGTTCATACAAACTATTTTATATGCTGGACAACAACTTCAACAACTTCAAATTGTAGAAGAGGGAAGCACAGAAAATTTGCAAGGAGATATAGTACGCTCTGAGCTGTTGAGGAAGTTGATATTGTCTGCTTCGTCATCCATTGTAGTTGGAAAAGCTGCAAAATTGTTATCTGCGCTCAACAAGGAAGCAGCTGACAGACAGGATCTATTAAACTTATCATCTCTGGTGGCCAATTTCCCGAGGTTTGTACTATGAGTTTCGCATTCTGAATTTGACATCTCTTTTTTATTCTAATTCTAGATTGTCAAATTATTTTATTTGGTTGCTAAAGCAAGGAAGGAGGTTCAATTGGCAAATGAGAAATTGGACTCTCTCGTCAGTTTGTACCGGAAACAGCTTGTAACGCGCAAGTGGAATTCCTGAGCGTGTCTGGAACAAGACACTTGATAGAGGTACCGAGTTAAAGTTCAGGTTGGAGGCAGTAGTAAGGAGCGGGGAAAGAAATAGGCATGACAAAAAGTGGTTGCTGAAATCACTGGCTACAGACCAAAAAAGCAACAAGAGCAAGATGCAATGCTGGAATCTCCCGAGTGCCTTCCTGCAGGATGGAGCTTGATTTTGGAGGAGATAGAGATGGTTCCGAGAAATTCTTTATGAATTTGAAAACCGCATTGTTTGATGACACAGTGACCCCGTGTTTGGATCCGATTTTACACTATCTGCATATGCAATCAAGGCCGTTGAGTGAGTATAGCTTCACACCGTCAGATGAAAAGTGGAGATAATTCATTTTGTTATTATTAGAGGATAATGTTATGGTGTTTTATCGTAATTATCTTTTAATAATAGTTTATTATGAAAGATGCGATATGTATTTTCAACTGGAAACGTGGCAACACAATTGAAGTTGATTTGGGTGTTTTGGCATGTGAAAATGTGGGTGGCGTCAGGTGGTTCAAATTGAATGTTGCCTATTTAGAGTATGGTAGGGATCAGGGGATGCATGCATGGGTAAAGATTATGAAGAAGCCTGGATAGGGTTGGATTTTGGTGTGATAACCCTAGGTTGTGATGATGACACAAGAAACCTACGTAGACTAGGCTTTTTGCATGGTGATGGAAGTAAAGGTTTCTGCTTGAGGTTTTTATTCAAACTAGGCTTTTTGCATGGTGATGGAAGTAACTAGGCTTTTTGCATGGTGATGAAAGTAAAGGTTTCTGCTTGAGGTTTTTATTTTTAATAAGATCAGAAGCCTAGGTAGGATAGGGTTTTTATTGTGGTGTGATAAAGCCTAGATAGGCTTTATTTTAGAAATCACGAAATTTGAAGGCCACGGATCAAATTTCAGCAAGTTAGAGTTGCAGTCAGACTCTACACAATTATCTAGACGTGCCAAGCAAGTACATCAATCTTATAAATACATATGCCATAGCAACATAAAAAGGACCTCTAATTCAACACACAACTGCCCTGCGCAAACTTCTCAAATATCTTGAGATTTTTTTTCTTTTTTTTTCTTTTTTTTTCCTCCAACACACCTTCAGTTTGGATAAACAACACTGTTGCCATAGAATAAGCCGTTCCCGAAGCACATTCAGTTTGCATAAATAGCACTGCGTCGAGGCCAACTAGTTATTTATCTAAGTCTCGGTCGAGAAGGATTTTCGAATCCTTATTGGCAGAGGTCATCTCATTAGCCTTTTTGGCGAAGTGAGGTATTACCAGGTTATTACATTCGGCACCCTGAGAGCCGAATTTGATATTGAACTTTGCAGAACTAGCAACATTGTCTTCAAGCTCTAAAACCCGAAGGCCGAGACGTGTTCCTTCCTCGGCCGCAATCACAAGATCAAGAAGTCAGCAACACGCTCAACGCAACATCAACAAATTTTACTCCTCGGCCGACGAGTTGGCACACCCTGCATCAACCGAAGGACGTAGTTAGCTCATTAGTTACTCGGCATGCGTGCCACGTAGACTTTGTAATTTTTAGAGTCAACACCCCGTAAAAAGCCTTCGATACTTGAAACGCGCAAGAAGCATTGCAAGAGAATATTTTCGTTCATTCTCGTTTGTTTCGCAGATAAATAGCCTTTCCCGGAAGTGATCTGGCATGTATACAGCAACAATAAGCGATCGGAGACGGATTTAGAAGGACGAAATTCATCAATTTTGTAGATGGTATTTTTATGAGGGAAGAGTTTTGTATTCCCGGTCTCCGTCTTTCTCCGTTTGTAATTTTATTTTGCACTTCTCATAAATGTATTTTTCTTTTAAATATAGAAAATTTGTAGAGCAAAATAAAGAAAATCCAAATTGGATCCAAAGAAGAGAAAAAAAAAAACACCTGAACCAACTATTGTCATAAATTCCATCATTAAAAAATCTTAGGTCATAAATAATAATCAGACCAAAAATGAAGTTAATTAGTGGAGTAATGCTAAGAATATTAAATTTTAGAAACTAAATAACATAGAAGTTAATGATTGAATTATTACTCAAACGCTAATAAACGTGTTCATTTTCTATTAATAACACATCGTTTAATTTGTAAATTTAATCTACAAATTTAATTTCGATTAAATGGTAATGACGTTTAAATATAAAAACCGTAATTGATAATCAAACGTACAACGACGTTGGCGTTGGAACGAGGCTAAGTATTCTGAGTTTGACTTGAACTCCTGCAGGTTGCGGTCTCTGCCGGCTGAGTCATACGAATGATGATATTATCTGAATTCTTTTTGTGAGAATTTTGGAAAATCTTTCAATTGCATTCGTTTATTGTATATTGTACGATCAATTTTTATTAAATATTATTTATATTTAATTTTAAATAAAAAAAATCTCACGATATACAATTATCGAATGCGATTTGAGAATTCTTAAGAGACATAGACACAGAGCTCGGGAGATGAGCACGTGCCCAGAAAATAAAGTAGATAGATTATAGATAGACAGACAGTTAGTTGTGTTCTGTCACTCTAGTAGGTAGGGCGGGAGAGGGGTAGCTGTAAAGTTAACAGGCCTGTTTTGGTAATTTGGACCGCAAAGAATCCTGCGTTCTTTTTTGGGAAATAATTAGAATTTAGAAACAACATCAGCACACAAAAAAATAAAAAGAGAAACATTTTTTCTGACAATTATTTGCAGGCGTGACCACCCAACACACCCCCACCAACACCCACCGAGACCAGATGACTGATAAACCCTCCTCAAGAACCAGAACTCTAATGTAATCTCTCTCCTCTTTCTCTCTCTCTCTGTCTCTGCATGTATCATCATATCATCTGCTGGTTGTTTTTTTGTTTCTGTGTGAGCTGTGAAGTGAATGGACTGAGATATGGATAGATCTGGTTGGTGCAATTAAGCATCAAAATTCTGGTCAAAATTGGATTTTTCAGCAGCCATGAATCCAAATTGTTCGAATTTGTAATTGGATATGGAAACTTCGAGATCTAGTAGTAAAGAAGGTTTGATCTCTTGATTTTGGTCATGGAAATTTTGTTTTCTGTATTAAATTATTAATTCAGCTGCAAATTGGATAAATGCGCCATTGAAATTAGCATTTCTGTGTTTTTTTTGGTAAAAAATAACTGGTCTTTGGCTAATTGTTTGTTGTTATTATTTATTTATTTATTTTCAGAAAAACAGGATTATTAAATCAATCGAAACCTAGTATTTCTGATTAATCCCCAGTCAGCCAACAAATATGTGTTCTTCAGTTTGCAATCTGCATGATGCTGTAAAGTATGTGTGCTCTGTTATATCTGTTATTTCATCCTTTGCTCTTTCGTTTCGACAGTTATCTGTGTCTAACTTTGCCATTTGTGACTGTGAGACTCCGATACAAGTCCTCAAAGCGACTGTTTAATTCGAGCGTTATTTTCTTTAGAAATCGCAGGCCTTGAATTGTAAATGTCCGGCTGCCGTTTGTTTTGGTGAATTGTAGATTTGGAGTACTGATTTCGTTTGCGTGTTTATGTAGAAATTGTGATGGAGTAAGGCTGTTTGGAGGTGGTTGGGAAGCTGGTGAAATGGAAGACGGTGGCTTCCCTGTGAGAAAATGGGAGGACCTGAATATTGACATACTGGTGAGGATTTTTCAGTCTTTCGACATCTTTGAGTTAACGTCGGGCATTGCTCACGTTTGTAGTGCGTGGCGCTTGGCTTGCTGTGATCCTTTGCTGTGGAAAAAGCTTGATTTGTCGATGTTGAAATCGAATTTCATCAAAATACCATTGGAGCCTTATGTCTATGTGGATGGCCGCTCCGATAAGACATTGACTCGTATTTTGAAGACTTCATTGAGTCTCAGCAAGGGAAACATAATGACATTGGTTTTCCATTTCAACTTATTTGTGAGCGATGATCAGTTGACGTATACTGCTGAAAGGTAACTCATTAAACTTGCATCTCAATGTTTATTTTACCTTTTCCAATTATGATTGTAGTTTATAACTTTAATCCCACCTTCCGTTAATGTTTGCATATCTGCGTTTACATTCCATAGCTATAGAAGTAATCTCGTGTGTCGCGTATAAAAGCGTTAATTCATTTAACATTTACAATTTACCATATACTATATTTCATTTGGAAGCGTTTATTAACTCACTTTTTCCGCAAAACAATTCTTTCTTAGTATCTTTCTAATTCAAAAGATATGTTAGCAAACTCTATATCTTTTACGTTATAGGTTCTATCTCCGCAATTAAAACTTTGTTCGAATTTAGTTCACTTCAGGACATATGCATCGATTGAAAACTTTATTGTAATTAGCACAAATAATATTAAATTTTGGGTATTGGAGTTCTGGCTTCCTTTCTTGTTCTTCAGATAGTATGCTTTTGTAGTGCAAGCTGTGATTTATGAGTGATTCACCCGAAAGTTTATATGCTAGCGTAATG
The DNA here is from genome assembly GCF_963583255.1 of Pyrus communis. Classification (NCBI taxonomy): domain Eukaryota; kingdom Viridiplantae; phylum Streptophyta; class Magnoliopsida; order Rosales; family Rosaceae; genus Pyrus; species Pyrus communis. The sequence goes on from NC_084818.1 coordinate 2,511,959, forward strand.
TCAAATGTTGGAAGTGGGAATATGAGGTGGTTTCTTTTAATCACAGGTGCCCACAGCTGAAGCGACTGGTTATGCCGGCTTGGAACAGAATAAAAAAGACTGGAATCTGCAAGGCCATTCGCTGCTGGAAAGAGCTTGAATCGCTAACAATGCCTAGCATAGCGAATCCCCCGTACCTCTTGGAAGAGATAAAAAGGAACTGCAAAAATTTCAGTGAACTGAAGATCATGGGTCCTTGTGATATTTTCTTTGCTTCAACACTAGTTGAACATCTTCCAAAACTGAAGGTGCTAAGCCTCCGGTGCTCGACGCTCTTAAAGGATGTTTTGATCATGATCTTGGATCGCCTAGAACACCTAGAAGTTCTCAACATCTCACACTGCCTTCTAATCGAAACCCCTCCGCCTCCTGCAACTAGGAGACTTGTCAGACAACTCGATCCGCTTATTCTCGAGAAGGCCTCTCGGTTGCAAAGATTTTTAACATGCATGCAGGACTCTTGCGTGATGTGCCAAAGGACCAAAAACGACGAGGGAATCATGAGGTGGTATAAGTACGAAGAAGGGCTATGGAAAGAAGATGAGGTGAGCTCCCTAGCTTGTTGATTACAGCAAGAGAATGTGACTGTAACTTTTAGTGTGGATTAGAAACTATAGCTCGCTTTTGTAATCTTTGATGACTGTATTGCCTTGTGAACGAATAAAACTCCGTCTCCTCTTCATCGACACATTAGACTACCTGATGAGAGGTTTTCTTTTCGTTCTAATTAATGTGTTAATACTGTACATAATGTGATTACTGTAATTAATACTTTACATAAGACTACCTGATGACGAGGTTTTCTCTCCGACTCTTTTCTATCTCTATTTGGGAGGACTTGGTTCCAATTTTGGGCAACCAAGGGCCGGAAAATGACGGTGTGGGCGTGGCGGGTCGGCAATCTGAGCCAGCACCCATCGGAGAATGCAGAGAGTTGAAGGATCCGGATGGAAGGAATCCGGAGAGAATCTGGACCCATACAACTCCAGTATTGTATGCTGTAATTTCTTGCTTCCAAAACCGAGGATTCACATTATATTACTTTTTTTCTTTCCTTCTAATTCACATTAACAATTTAATCGTCTGATTAATAAAAACTTTTAAGACGTAAGCTTGGCTTGATATGATCAAGAAACGAAGAAGATTTCTTGAAGAAACAATGGAATGCGATGACTCGCCTATGACTTTGGGAAGATGGGAAGACCTCAATGCTGACATATTGTTGAAGATTTTTGAGTGCTTTGCCAACATCTCTGATTCATCTTCCGCCATCAGAAAGGTTAGCGGTAGCGCCGTTTGCAAGGAGTGGCGTTCGACGCTGTGTGATCCTCGGCTTTGGAACAAGCTTGATTTTTCGACGATGAAATCGCATTTCATCAAAACCCCAGATAAACCTTACGTTTATGTTTGCAGCCGGTCCGAGATGACACCGACTCGTGTTTTGAAGATTTCTCTGAGTCTCAGCAAGATTTATAACATGCATGCACATGCGGGACAACAATTCGTCGTGCATCATGTGCATGAGGAACAGAAACGACCACGGGTTCATGAGGTGGCGGTACGCATGAAGAAGGGTTAGTGGCTGGAGCCAGAGTTGTGGTCCTAACACGCTCTCCTTATCTTATAAAACTTCAGGATATCGTGCTTCAACCAATTTTTGTTTGGATCTGAAATGGTACCTTCCTCGTTATTATCATATAGAATATTGTCGAGTATGAATATGATGGATTTCTAATTAATCAGTGACGGAGCTACTTGAGGACTAGGAGAGGCCGCGGCCTATCCTGAAGCTTCTTCACTTTCAGTTTCTATTTGTGTGTTTTTAGTTGAATACTGTGTATTCTTTGACTTATGCTAAATTCAGAATATACAAAAATATCATACATTAATAATTTTGGTCCATCTTCTCTATCTTCGTTTTCTATTTTTCTACTTTTAATATTGAAGAGTTAATTATAACTTTTTTTTTTTTTATACAAGTGATATTGTCACATCCCAACCCTCAAGCTCCAGTGATATTGTCCGCTTTGGCATTCCCTGCCCGAAGACAGAGCTACCGCACGGTTTTGTTTCTGTGGACCGGTACTCAGCCGTAGCCAGCGCCTGCCCTCCCCTCAGGGAGTCCACAAAAGGCCTCATTGAAACTTAAGGTTGGCAATGGATATATAAGGCCCAAAGACCACGCCCTCACGGGCGATGTGGGATACTACAATCCACCCCCCTTAGGGAGCCCGACGTCCTCGTCGGCACACCACGACCGTGAGTCTGGCTCTGATACCAAATTGTCACATCCCAACCCTCAAGCTCCAGTGATATTGTCCGCTTTGGCATTCCCTGCCCGAAGACAGAGCTACCGCACGGTTTTGTTTCTGTGGACCGGTACTCAGCCGTAGCCAGCGCCTGCCCTCCCCTCAGGGAGTCCACAAAAGGCCTCATTGAAACTTAAGGTTGGCAATGGATATATAAGGCCCAAAGACCACGCCCTCACGGGCGATGTGGGATACTACAATCCACCCCCCTTAGGGAGCCCGACGTCCTCGTCGGCACACCACGACCGTGAGTCTGGCTCTGATACCAAATTGTCACATCCCAACCCTCAAGCTCCAGTGATATTGTCCGCTTTGGCATTCCCTGCCCGAAGACAGAGCTACCGCACGGTTTTGTTTCTGTGGACCGGTACTCAGCCGTAGCCAGCGCCTGCCCTCCCCTCAGGGAGTCCACAAAAGGCCTCATTGAAACTTAAGGTTGGCAATGGATATATAAGGCCCAAAGACCACGCCCTCACGGGCGATGTGGGATACTACAATCCACCCCAATTGTCACATCCCAACCCTCAAGCTCCAGTGATATTGTTCGCTTTGGCATTCCCTGCCCGAAGACAGAGCTACCGCACGGTTTTGTTTCTGTGGACCGGTACTCAGCCGTAGCCAGCGCCTGCCCTCCCCTCAGGGAGTCCACAAAAGGCCTCATTGAAACTTAAGGTTGGCAATGGATATATAAGGCCCAAAGACCACGCCCTCACGGGCGATGTGGGATACTACAATCCACCCCCCTTAGGGAGCCCGACGTCCTCGTCGGCACACCACGACCGTGAGTCTGGCTCTGATACCAAACTGACACACCCCGACCCAGAAAGTCCACTTGGACCCTGAATCGAACTGTGCTGGCTTCGTCACCTTCCAGGTGTCGGCCAGCACAGTTCGATTCAGGGTCCAAGTGGACTTTCTGGGTCGGGGTGTGTCAGATATTAATTGAGAGAAATATTTTTTGTTATTTTGATTTTAAATGTGATAATGGTATCACTTTTTTTTTATTTTTAAATTCGATTTTCCGCTTCATTTTATTTTTAATTGAATTGATATATACTTTTGTATCTCTGTGAATTATCCATGTGACACATCCATCTATTAGGTTGACAAAAAGAATTCTAAATACGAATTTTTACACCATTTACCAATTTGTTATTCAAGTCGTCAATTTAGCATTTATATTTTGGACGTACCATTCACTTGGTTAATTTCTCTTGCGTGAATGTGAATCAATAGACAGCATAATGAACAACAAAAAAAGTAAGAACTTTATATGGAGGTAAATTAGAATTTAGAAGTAAGTTACTAAAAAAAAAAAAATTAAAATAAGAGTAAATTGCAGCAATGGTCCCTCAATTTTAATTAAATTAGAGCAATTGTCCCTTAACTATAAATTCATTACCATTAATCGTTCAACTCATCAAAATGTGTAGCTATGATCATTTTCGTCAACTTCGTAAGAATTTTGTCAAAATGAGTTATGTTGGAAGGACCATTGCTACAATTGGGGTCCCTTAATTCATCAAAACGTGTAGCTATGATCTTTTTCGTCATCTTCGTCAGAATTTTGTCAAAATGAGTTATATTAGAATGACCATTGCTACAATTAGGTTAAAGTTAAGGGACAATTTCTCTAATTTGGTTAAAGTTGAGGGACAATTTCTCATGTTGGATTAAAGTTGAGGGACCAATGGTAATGAATTTTTAGTTGAGGGACTGCACATTTTGATGAGTTGAGGGATCAATAGTAATGAATTTTTAGTTGATGAACTATTTCTCTAATTGAGTTAAAGTTAAGGAACCACTTCTACAATTTACTCTTAAAATAAAACAGAAAAACAGAAGAAATAAAAAAGAAAATGAGAGTTGGTGGGAGTGGTTGTGGGACCAGTGGTACGAATTAACCAAACTAAACTAATAAACAACGTTACCTCACCGGCCCCATCTGACTCCGAGTCGATAAAAAGTCCATCGCCTTTTCAGTCTCTCTCTCTCATCCCACTTTCTCTCTCTCTCTAAAATCCCAAAAATGGCTCTGCAACTGTGGGAAACACTGAAAGAGGCGATCGTGGCCTACACAGGCCTCTCTCCGACGACCTTCTTCACTATGCTAGCTCTCCTTGTGGCCATCTATCATGTGGCGTCGGGGTTGTTTGGGTCGTCCGACAACCACCAGCGGGCTAGGAGCTCGGAGGAGGAGATGCAGCCTCTGACGCCTCCCGTCCAGCTCGGCGAGATCACCGAAGAAGAATTGAAGCAGTACGACGGCTCTGATTCCAACAAGCCTCTGCTCATGGCTATCAAGGGTCAGATCTATGACGTGTCCCAGAGCAGGTACTATTTGGGTTTTTGTTAATTAATTTATTAATTTTTATTTGGGGTTTTAGTTTTTGGATTCCGGGTTTTTAATATTCATGTTTAAAGGTTAAATCTTTGCATGTATTTTTGTGGTCAACGGTACCTATGAATTTGTGCTAATTAGCTCCTGGATTGTTAATTGTACATGCTATTAATCCCATCAGCTACTGAATATCTGGTAATTTTAGCTTCTGGGTTTGTTATCCATGGACACTTGGTTCACTTAGAAGTTCAAAACATTGGACATCTGGAATTTTGCGTTTGTAATAATATAATTGCAGCTTCTAAGATCATGGAAATTCTGTAGAGTTAGACCAACAAATTGTGTAATCAATGGATTGAAGTTTTATGTGGCCTGGTAGTTACTATCCGTGTAATGTTCTTCGGTTGAAGTTCGAATTTAAGATATCAGTCATCTCCATATGCTAGCAGCATCCAGCTGCTAGCATGCATATGTTGAATCTTACGATCGTATCGTAGTATTAACAATGTGATTTTCAGTACTTACAATTTACAATGGGTTTGATTGATCAAAAGTAATATCTTCCAAGCTCGTCGTTTATTTTCAAGGAGTGTTGGCTTAAGGGATGAAGGGTTTGGGATTGTTTCTTATCCTAAATTTTTACATTTTCCAACTCTTTCTGTACCTGCTTTCGTTTTGAAGCTTGTTTTTGCAGAGTTGTATTCGTAGTTTCTAAAAGTGTGAACAAGTGGGTAATGGGAACCAACCTCACAAAGTTCCTCTTGCGGGCAAAAAACAAGCTTCTTCCAAAACAACTTGTCTAGTGAGATCAGATGGCTTTGATATAAATGTAGATTACAGTTTTTCGCTCTTGCTTAATCATCCATGTCATTTTAAGTGATGTGAAACAAATAGTTCCATAGCTACAAGTATTACTTGGCCTGTTCTGCCTTCTTTCCATGGATCTGAATTTGTTTAATATTGAACCATCTTTGCAGGATGTTTTATGGACCTGGTGGGCCTTATGCACTGTTCGCAGGGAAAGATGCTAGCAGAGCTCTTGCAAAAATGTCGTTTGAAGACAAAGATCTGACTGGTGATATCTCTGGTCTTGGTCCATTCGAACTCGAGGCCTTGCAGGACTGGGAATACAAGTTCATGAGCAAGTATGTCAAGGTCGGATCTATTAAGAGCACCGCTCCTGCAACTGAAGGAGAATCCACTGGTGAAACTGCTAAAGCCGTCGATCAAGATGCTGCTAAGCCTGCTGAAGATATTCCATCTGATAGTCCAGCTGTTAAATCCGAGGAAACGTCATCTAGTGCTGAAGCTAAGCAAGAGTAATTGCAAATCCGAAACCGTTTCTCTGGAGGTACTAAAGATGTTGGGGTCTGGCTGGTGCATGTTTGGTGAATCTTATGCACACACATAAGTTACTACTTTCATAGCCTAGGATAATCCTGTTATAATCAGATTTTCGTGATTGCTTAGTTTGTGGTGTAATAAATCAGCAATGTTCGACTTCTGTGAGTACTTTGTGCGGTTAAGGAATTATATACAGATGATTCGTACATGCGGAACACGCTTTTTGGGTCCGTAACAATTTCTTTTTCCATCACATAGGCTGCTATTTTTCTGCCTTTCTGCCCCAATACTTTCGCTGGGGGAAGATGGAGGGAAACTTGTGCGTGTGTGTGGGTGGGGTTGCTCAAGCACGTCATCCGTAGGGCATTTCTCATAAAAGCATGGAAACTCATTATATTCTGACGTAGGACATTTCTCATAAAAGCATGGAAACTCATTATATTCTGGTTCTTCCGACCCTAGCGGTGTTTTCGTTGAACAGATTTTTTAGTCAGGTAGTTTTGCCGAATATCTCGAGACATAGGCCTGTCTTCCGGAGGAATTTGGCTGCCCGCATTTCACATCATAACAAGTAAATTGAGATGAAATTAGATGCTTAAACTTTCAGAACATCTCCAACATGGGCAGTCCCTTCACAATGCTACATAATTGTAAACAATCAAAGACTTTCAATCAAAGATTGTTGGTTGTCACTCTAGCACCTTGTCCTTTTGAGGACAGCTTCTTTCTCCTCTACAACTCGAACGTACAACGCATTACCTACCGGCACGACAAGCAACCATATGCACATTATCTTCTTCTCAGGGTCCCGTCTTTCGCATCCCTCCGGAACATAGAGTCTAATCACGATTAGATATGGATTTCGACGTCCTAAGGGACGAGAAACATGTTATGCGCCTATTGTTTTGAAGTTCCCTACTTTTCGTGGCACTCGAAAATCAGTGTCCCCGTTGGAGCAGCCATAAGCCACTTCAATCAAAAATTTGTCTTCTTGATCTTCAATCTGAGGACAGATTTGTTCATATTTTTCGTTGTGCAGGCCTTTTCTTTCTAGCTCTGAATGGACTTCAAATTCGTATTCTCTTTTCCACTGAAAACTAAATATTACCAATTCAGGATAGTAGTCGAAACTTAAAGTTATTATTCATGTTGTATGATTCCAGGATCGTAGTTCTTTTATTTATTGGAACAGTATCCTATCTGAATCCTATTTATTCGATCAGTTCATACTATTTGATCATCAATCATTGTGCAATTAGAAATTATTTTAAATTTTTTGTTTAAAATCAAACACAAATAATACATAACGAAAACTGACCACACAATGTACGATGAACTTCTAAAATAAATTGATCTATAAGATTCTCACAAAGAAGATCCGGTGAGAACTTGTTCCTTATTTATTGGGAAAGGGATCTTCTCCGGATCCCGTCCACCAAATCCACCAATTCGGATCTTTAAAATTTGATTCAACAGTTAAAATTATTATAATTTTTAAATAAAACCCCTGTTTTTAGTTATTATATTAAATTTTAAGACTCCGAATTAATAAATTTTATGAATTTTATCCGAAAAGGGTCCCTTTCATATTTATTGGACCACATTTTACCTTTCACTGTCTACTGCCGGCAGTTGAATTTCTGGCCATTGACATATCTTTTCACTGGTACTGTATGTAAAATGGTGTACTATTGATTAAATGCCGTCGTCCTTTAGCTACCTCAATTTTATGACTTGCCTTCGTAACAAGAGAGTATAATTCTTTCCCCTTTTATTTTCATTCTCTTTTCTCCTCTCATTTTTTGTGTTCTTGTTTCTGTAAAAAAAAAATTAATATAAGATATTGACGTGATTAAATCGTAACGGTTCAAATAGGAAAAGATAGAAAGAGAAATTAAAAGGGGAGATAATCTTCTTCCTAACAAGAGAATCTTAGACGTCAGCAGTTCCATGTTTCTTTCATCACTTGAGACACATATATAAACAGTGATAGTGCAGATTTTGTTTCATCGGCTAGCTTGCTTCTATCAAAGAGTAAATTATAGTAATTGTCCTTCAATTTTAATCAAATTCGAGCAATAGTCCTTCAACTAAAAATCCATTACCATTGGTCCCTCAATTTATCAAAATATGTAGCTACAGTCATTTTCATCAATTTTGTCAAAATTTTGTCAAAATAAATTATGTTGGAATGATCATTTATACAATCAGAATCTCTTAACTCATCAAAGTGTGTAATTATCGTCCTTTTTGTCAACTAAGTCAAAATTTTTGTCAAAACGAGTTATGTTGGAAGGACCATTACTACAATTTGGTTAAAGTTAAGAAACTATTTCTCCAGTTGAATTAAAGTTGAGAGACCAATGGTAATGCATTTTTAGTTGAGGGACCATAGCTGCACGTTTTGATGAGTTGAGAGACCAATGCTAATGGATTTTTAGTTGAGGGACTATTGCTCCAATTGAGTTAAAGTTAAAGGATCATATCTACAATTTACTCTCTATCAAGTGCTTAGAGCATCTTAAATAGATATAGCAAAAAAATAATTATCAAATATTAATTTGATGATTAACGTGGTATGTTAGATTTTTTTTTTTTCCTCTGACTCTTCTTTTTTGTTATAATAATATTTGTATGGCTCATTTTTAAAATAAATTATTTGAAATAAAATTTTTAGTTTTATTATTGGTATATTAATGGGTCTCACATAATAAAAAATTTTTTTTTTAAAAAAATATTGATAGCACATTTTCTCATATGTCAAATTTGTTAGCAAAATATTCGTATGTCAATCCACGGAGAATTGATATATCAATTGAAGCTTCTTCCTACCTTCAAATTTAATTGCAAGACATTCCATTTGGAATTTAATATCTCATTTGAGATTGTCTTAGTTTCTTATTTAATGTGTTGCCCTTTCTTAGTAGATATATATATATATATATATATATATATATATATATATAATTAGAAAATGAGTGTTCTTGCATTAACATACATATATATATATGTGTGTGTGTGTGTGTGTATCTATAATATATATATATATATATATATATATATTTACATGACTGATTGATTGTTAGTTTTGGCTTCTATCTGACCAGTGGTTGCTTCATCATGTCCTTCCAAATAAAAATATAAATTGGGAAAAAAAAATAATTCATAAGGATGCCTGATCCTTCCTTATAAATAAAATCTTTGAGTTCAAACCTTCTAGCTCAAGTTTTTTAGTCATGAGAATTCATAAACTCTCTCCTATCATTTTGTTCCTTGTTGTAATTATTGCACTGGTTCATGTTTCGAGTTGCCGGCGCATCACTTGGTCCTGGCATGGCAGCGAAGATCCGGAACCAAGACTAAGAGCCAAGTTTTCGTCTCTCTTTGCGCGGCGCCTTGGTGCCGGTTCTCATTCTTCTGCAGGATTTGGATACAAGAAGATGAACGGAATAAACGTTGTTGCGCACAAAGCAGTCCCCGGTGGACCAAATCCACTTCACAACTGAGCCAATTGTATCTCACAAATCATACACTCGGTTCTTGGAAAGAACAAGTAGGAAAAGGTCGAAAATCTGCTTCCCTGCTCGAGATTTTGAAGAAATTTTCTTTTCTCTTCAGTTCTTTCATTGAACCGAGCGATTAGCAGTTGAATTTGTTGCGTAATCGTGTCATAATTTTGTAAATCGAAGATGTAAAGTAGTTGATACCTTTTTCGAATATCCAGTGATTTTGTTTGCATCATACTCAATGCATGTATAGATCAGAAATCAAGCTGAGTACATCCAGTGTTTAGTTTGCACAACATGATGATCTTCGGAACTAATCAACGCGACCACTCTGGTGAATCACTACGTACTCAATTTTTGGATGATCGTCCGATTATGCGCTATAGAAATAGATTGGAAAACAATGAATGAATGAATGAGTCTCAAACCTTCGAATGCAGGTAAAATCAAAGTTGAAAGTCACCTCATTGCCGAAGTTCTTAGTCCTTGTGTTGTGCACGTGTTAAGTTTGAAAATTCGTCACACATGAAGGGGCGTGCTGAGAATGAATCTCACATTAATGAGAGGAGGGACTTTGCATGAGCTTATAAGAGGTTGAGCTACTCTCCATCTGGGCTGGCCCAGGCTCAGTGTGGACAGGACGACCATCAGGGGCACCAAAATTATTTCGGGTGTTATATTCATATATAATTGCATAAGAGTATAAATTATAAAATTTGGTTAAGTGACTCAGAAATTTAATTAGAACTAGTGGTTTATGTTGTTTAAAATTAAGAAGTAGGTCCCGGGTTCAAATCTCTATGTGTTTATTTATTTTCTAATTTTTATGAATTTCTTTTTATAAGGGTATAAATTTATAAAATTTAGCCGAATAATTAAGAAGTTTAACTAGAAGTGGTGGTTCATGATGTTTAAATAAACTTGGAGGTCTTGGTTCAAAACTTTATGTGTGGTTTATTAGTTTTTATTTTTTATAAATTTCTTTTCATAAGAGTATAAATTTTAAAAATTTTGGAATTTCTTTTTGTAAGAGTATAAATTTTCTAAATTATGGTTAAATGATTAAGAAGTTTAATCAAAAGCAATGGTTTCTACATTTAAAATTAACGAAAGGTCTTAAGTTTGAAATGCTACGTGTGTTTTTTTATTCTTTCCAATTTTTACCAATTTTTATTTGCTTGTTAATTTATTTTTAATGGCTAGCTAGTAACTATGTGGGTTGTAATTTTTAGACATTGATTTCAATTCAAGTTTAACATTCAATAAAGAGTAATGCGTATACCAAATTTGCAAACCATATGACGTGTCACTAATAAGAAATAAGCACGTTATTCAACACTCAAGTAATAATTCAATCATCAATAATCCCATAATTCAATTTACAAAGTTCCGTATTCCCAGCATTAGCCTTCAAGAAATTAATGGATGCATGTCTCATTTATTGTCTATATATATCAACTAAAGATTTGAAAATATAATTATTTTTTTAGTCCCATACTGATAAGGTTAGTAAATAAGAAAAAACACCTCACAAGTTATATAAAAACACTCTAAAAGTTTAGATAAAAGGAAAACAAAACTCATCATTTATCTATTTGTTCCCTTCTCTCAATATAAAATAAATTAGTTTTTTTCGTGTCTAAGTTATAGAGTTTGAAGCACATTCTAAAGTATAATTTTATCAAAGTCTTACGTGTGAAAACAAGTAATTTTCTTATATGAAGTTAGGGCACATTTTTGGAGTCGTCCCGGGCCTTAAAAGTCTCAAGACCAACCTTGCTCCTTATATTGCTAATTGATTTTATGATAGAACCTCAATTTCTTCAAGAAAATCCATCACAAGACTTTTATCGACAGATACACTTTCGCCATCAAATTACATGATCAATTTTCTTCCCACAAGTTTGGTAAAGATTCCGAACTTCATACCACCGGCCTCATAATTTCAAACCACTCCTTTTTTTTCTTGGTCAATCCATGCAAGTATTCATGCACCCTGAATAATGCCACTGTGTTTAGTCGACTGCACATGTTGATTAAGAAAATGTATTAGACATTTTATAGCAGGGATTAGGTCATATCTCATACATGAGCAAACAAATAAAAAATGTCAGTTGACTGCTGGAGCAATCTCAGTGTCATTATTTTGTTTTATAATGTTAGTTTTCTGAAGCAGCCTGCTTGCTGACATATGAATTTGTCTGTAACGTTACAGTAAGCAAGCCTCTTTTTTTTTTTTTTTGTCAAATTTATGCTGCAAATGCAATGCATGAATCTTACAAGTCTTGCACGTAGTCTTCACGCGAAAAAGCGGTCGAAATTCGACGTATGTACTTAAAATGATGCAATCATAGTAAAAAAAAGTCCGAATGGATCGACAATTTTAACATCTCAGTCCCATAAATTCTTCCTAGAAACAAAGTATAACCATCAAGGCATCTGGAAAAAAAGAAAAAGAAAAAAGGATTATGTTTTGGTTGCTTCTCGGCCTGAATTTTACCGTTTACACTAGCTGCTTAATTTAATCTATTCCTGAAACAAGGATAAGGCTGCGTACAATAGACAATTTTATCCGATCGTCGCAAAGTGGGTTGCGGTTGGGGTCTCCTTTTTAGTGATCTAGTGCCATGTCTGCAATTCAAGCCATTTCAATTTTTAATAACAAAGTTGTAGCTTGGAGGATAAGTCAACTGTGCTTGTTAGCAAAGGAGCTACACATGGTGGCCAGCTTGCATTGCAGAAAGCGACTTCCTACGAAAGTCAACTTTTGTCATTTGGAATAAACGTGTGGAAGTACATGTAACAGCATAACACCGATTTCGATTCCGAATTTTGACTTGGTAGCTGTTTTAAATTTATGAGTTTTCGGAATATTTTCAGGACTGCAGGCAAATGCCAGCTCCTTTATTAATAGAGCAGTTCAAAGGACTTGTTGACAAACACCAAGAACACAAACAAAGCACATTTCTCTTCTGCTTTTCTTTTCAGACAAATCATGAAAGCTCAAAAGCACGTAATCCCAGTTGTCATTTGCTTGTTAGCAGTGATTCAAATTTGCAGCTGTCGACCGATAATTAGTACTACTCAAGCTTCAAATGGAGATACAGAACAGAAGTTAAGATACAGCAAGTATTTTCCTATATTCCTAAGATCTATGGAGTCGATGATGAAGAATAAGATCAGCCCGATCCGCGCAGTTTCGCGTCGACATGTTCCTGCAGGACCAAATCCGCTTCACAATTAACTTTATGGCACCAATCTGCTTTCAATTGATAGCAGATCAGATATTTTCTCATAATACAGATTAGTTTTGATTCAGAGTTGGATTGTATAATGTCTTACTTTCTATTATTTTGTATTATAATTTATAATACATAGTTTTGGACATTCCAAGTTTTCTGTTACCGAAATCAATTACAAGAGAGTTTAGCAGAATTTTGCAAATACACGGTGGTTCATGTGCAAAAGTTGCTTTAAATTGTTTTTTTATTTATTTTTTCGCAAAAGCCGACAAGGAGGAACATCATTGCCCTGCGTGATAGGGGAAGGTGTAGTTGTCACTCTTGGATTCTTGGAGGCTAGTACTTGTTGGTAATTTTTAGTTTTCAACACTTGCAAAGTTGCCATGCTCTTCAAAACCCAAAATTAATACCCAACTTTTGTTTGTACATGCTATTTCTTGCAAGTTTCTGTGCAAACATTACATGACCTGTTATATGTAAGCAGTTATTTTTACTTGCAAATTATGTTCAATCTGTGGTTCACTCTGCTTCGCTGCTCCATAGTTACGTGGTAGTTCCAATGTTTGTGGGGAAAAAAGTCAGAAAATATAACGTCCACAAGCATCACATTGACAATTACTGAGCCAGTTGAGCCCTCGCAATTTTTTTCCAGAAGCTCATGAAGTTGAAGAAACCCCCTGTGGCTGTTGGGGTATGTAACATTCTAGCTACGCAGCATATCCTCCGGTTCTGCTATGCTTCCCACAAGTTTTGCGTGTCCTTGACTCCTTTACTCTTTGACATTGATATTATTATTGATAAAATGAAAAAACAAAAAAAAAAAAAGTTATTGCATATTAAAGCTTAACAATCATATAGATATACTTAAAAACACACATTGAGCAGGGTGCACCCTCCACTCATTTCAATTTATGTTCGATACATTTCACATCTTCTTGAGCTGCTGTTCAATTATATTTCGCTTCGTCCTGACTCTACTTTTTGTTTAGGGTAATGCTATGGAGACTAAATTTACAAACTAAATAATGTTTCACCAATAGAAATGAGCACGTTTATCAACACTTAATAATCGAATCATCAACTTTCATGTCATTTAGTCTACAAAATATTGTCTTCAAAATCATACTGAGCTGTTAAAAAAAATCACCAAGAGGACTTGGAACATAGGTCCATACTTGTTCACAGCTCCTTGTGCTCCAAAATATAGCTAGTTTATTTTCATTTGCTTGTTGATCACAGACAGACACAAAGCATGACGATCAATCTGTTTCAATGGCTCTTTTAAACACATGAAAACCGAATGATCAAGTTGTCATGTACCAATTAGCTAGCTAGGGCAAATAGCTCTTCAAAAATTCAACCCGAAGTAGTTTCACGCCGACTTACATATATACAACCTAGCTAAATCTCTGGTTTCGGTTTGGGTTACAATTGTATGTTAATGCAATGCAACGGAAACATTATTTTTCACCTTCCAAACTGAGTCATGCATATTGAAAGAATACTATTTCTTTTGCATTCTTCAAGACCAGAATCTGCCTTTATATGACCTGATAGAGTTGCTTAATTACTGATATCTAACTATTCTCCGATCTGTGCATTTCGTATCTATCTATCGAAAGGTTTATGTTTATGGTTTTCTTTTACTTGTCTCTGTTTCCCTTCTCTTTTTTGTATGGTTGTCCTTTGCTTAACGTTTACATGTCATCATGTTTTTCTTTTGCATTTTTATAGATGTCATGCAACTGTGATAAGTGTGATTCTATAGCACTAATAAGGAAGAGCTCGACAAACACGAAGGACTACAGCATGTCCAAGCGGAACACCATCGCTGCTATTTATGACACAAAGAATTTCTGCTCAAGAATGGAGTTATAAAGCACGCGGAGAATAAACATAAGAAAGAGCTTGACGGCCAGTTCTTTTGCATGAGCTGCTGGAATTTATATTATAATAAAAAGGACAAGGAGCAGCACAATTGCTCTCAAGAACATGGGGCAAGAACTAAGCCCTAGTGTCGATCTATACCTTAATCGTAGATTTAAGCTTGATAAGTGGTTTTTTACTTTAGTTTTATGAATTTCCAATTGTTGCTTCAAGTAACATTTTCATATAGATAACTAAGTTATTTCTTTTACTTAATTTCTTTGTTATTATACATTCAAATTATCGAATTATAAATCACAATCAATCAACCTGAAGTACAATAACACCGGATCCTTAATCAAGAAAACGAAATATGATAGCAACATTTACAAATATAAAAGGATCAAGCAACAAAAAGCTCACTTAAGATCGCCGAAATATGATAGCAACATTTACAAATATAAAAGGATGGTTAATAGCTATGAATATGGATTTGGTCGTAACCCTTATAAATCCTTTTTTATGGATCAAAGGGCGTAAAAAGAGAGAAGATTCCCTCATTGATCTCCCACCACTTGCTCGTCTGCCTGAAAGAGAAATGTCTGTTCAGATCAACTGTACTTTTGTGATCAAGGCGACAATGTCTACAGACCCAATATTAGATGTCGATAAATGTATTGTTCTGGTCATACATGAGCACGGTAAATTGACTTTCATTAGACTCAAGGATAAAGATACATCACCATGGACGTACATTGATCAAAGACGCAATATCCAATACCAAGATGTTGTTCATGTTGGAGATAAGTTTTATGTTGTCGAAGAATGGGGTAGACTTTCTTCTTTTGATATTACTACTCAGTCCATCTCCAATAAACAATTGGTTGCCGGCGATTCCATGGAATTCGATGAGATAGTAAAGGCGTATATCGTGGTTTTAAATGATAACGAATTGTGGATGGTTCAAAGGGGTTTTGAATTTAATACTGGTCGTGTGGCAACGTTAGTCAGGATATTTAAATTGAATTCTGATAAGTGTGAGTGGGTTGAGACAAAAACCCTAGGTGATCTTGCTTTCTTTTTGGGTGATAACTTTTCCATATCTGTTAAGGCTTCCAATTTTCCAGGATGTATGCCAAATTGCATATACTTCAACTACGCTTATGATCGTATCAACAGTTATCCAAAAAACCGCTTAAGTGATGATTATTGCGTGTATAATGTGGAAAGTCGAAGCTTTTCGCAGCCTTATACCCGAGAGGCTAAGAAACTTTTAGAAAAGACCATGCAACCTTCATTTTGGGTCGTGCCTACCTTGCGGTTGTATTATATTTCTTCATCTGTATTCCTTACTTCTGTCACTTTTATGCATATTGGCTCCGGCATCAAGCTTGCGTACAGAAAAGTGAGATAGGGAGAATGGAACGGAGAGAGAAGAAAACGAGGAAGGTGATGGGTTTCATGGAGGTAGTGGTGGGCTGAGAAGGTGGAGATTTTTTAATGTGACGCAAAGAGACATTGTACGCAAAATAAAGGGTAAAGTATATATGATTAACTTTTTGATGTAAAAATATAATTTTTTGTTAAAATAAACAGTACCGAAAATCTTTAATTAAAATTCTTATATTTGATTCAGCGTTATTACAGCATGTGAATTTGGGAGCAAATGTAAGCAATCCAACGAGCAACACGTGTCATTGGCTAATGGATAAGTTAGGTTAACTGGTCGGCCTTTTGCTGGTAGAATAGTTGAATCTCCGTCACCAGAAAGGGATCAGCATCCTCTCTTGATCTAAAGATGAGGATCCTCATGATTAAGAAGCGTGAACCATTAGATAAAAATTCAATGGCTATAATTATTATAACTTTAAAGAGACCTTCTGTTTGTACCCGTTGGATTTTCATCCAACGACCCACACTCCTAGAATCCCTAAGAGAGAGGGTCCTGATCCACCAGAAAGTGCACATTCCACGTGGCGCACTTCAATCCTCTGCGTCCCCACTCAGACCCTCCCTTAAAACTTTCGCTTTGTAACATTGTACTTGGAGTCAAAAGTGTCTTTTAGTAAAAGACAGAGGGCAGCACCGTCCTTTAGGTACAACTTCGTCAAGCAGCTTTTTAACTGCCATGTTCTAATTTCTGCGCCTCGCGCAATACAGTTTCGGAAACACGTGGGTCTGAAGACCTTCCAAGCTTTTCACTCAGAGAGAGAGAGAGAAAGAGAGGGAGAGAGTGCGGCTCATACTCCGGCGGTGGTTTCCCGGAAAATCAGTCTCCGGCGATGGCGGACCAGAACTCTGAGGAATGGCTCCCAGCTGGATGGACGGTGGAGGTCAAAGTTAGAAAAAATGGCAGAAGAGACAAGGTCTGAAAATTACACTCCTTTCTATCTTTTAATTTATTTATTTACTTCTCAAACCCTGATTAGGAAAACTAGTAGAACTGCAAGATCCTTAAGTAATTTTGGTAGTTAGTTAAGTTTAAGCTTAATTTCAATTCTGTAAGTTGGTAAAGAACCAATTTTTGTGCTTGTAAAAGAGTGGAGGAGGATTGGAAGTTTGGATATTGATACGAGCGATATTTTACTTTAAACTAATCTAAACTGCGAAGAAGGGGATTCGAGCACATCCGCTAAAGTTTGGAGATTTAGTTGTAATGTTGAGGTGTGCATTTTCGATATGAACTTAGAACCAGACATTTCCTAGGTCTGTTCGACTTTAGGATTAAATCTGACACCTTTGCTTGCTGTTTTTGAATTTGTTATATGTGGAACATACTATGCTTCTCTGAGCTTTGTACTGTCGAATTTCGAAAGTTTCAAGTTCCTTAATTCGACATCCTTATTTATAGGGAACTACACTTGCAACTTGAAAGCTATTTTCGTTTCAATCGGTTTGAGCAAAGTTTGACACTGTTTTTAACTCTTGGGGAGAGAGATATGGACGATGTTTTGCGATAGATGATTTAGTAGAGGTGTTTATATTTTGTGTTTGTTGCAGTATTATTACGAATCCTCAAGTGGACATAGATTTAGTTCCAGGGCAGAGGTATCTCGCTATCTCAGCACCTCCAATACCAGTCATGAAGACAAACAGAAAATTGAGGAGACTCTCAAGCGACCTTCAGATGATGTCCGTTGACTCAAACTTCTACTTATTATCTACATTTAGATGTTTAACATTATCAGATTTTACTCATTTAGATATGGAAACTTCAATTTTTCAAGCATTTAGGTTGTAGTTGAGAAGACTGTAGCAGAAGGACTGCCTCCAGGATGGATCAAAGAAATCCGGATGACGAAAAAGGCTCGTAAGATTAGGAGAGATACGGTAATGAACTCTCTCTCTCTCTGTGAGTGAGTGTGTGTGCGTGCGCAGTATGGCCTCGTTAAGAGTTTCCACGGTCTTTCAGTTTCAAGCTCATTCCACTCATTCTCTTTATCACGGGTCATCCCTAAAGGTCACTCCTCTGTTGAATACTATTCTGTCTCTGTGCAGCATTATATTGCTCCTGTAAGTGAAAAAGTATTCCGCTCTCTCAGGGATGTGCATCGCTATCTTGAAAATGAGGAGCCAGGAAGGTTAAATGTCGAGCCGAGTGGCAGCAGTGATAAGGAATTGGAAGATGAAAAATCCTCTGTAAGTTACTACAAAATGGATTGTCTGGATTTTAAACGTTACTGCGCCTGCCATTAATTTTGATTGTTAGTAAAAATTATACTTATAGATTTTCATCGATGTCTTTGCTTATTTGGATTGCTGCTGTAACCAAGAAACAGAAATTAGACAACCCAAGTTTGAACTTCAACGAGACAACAAAGGATGGAGAGATACTTAATTGTTCATGTAACGGAGAAGGGCCGCCCCTTCCTGAACATACTTCTGATCAGAGTAATGTTCAAATTCACATCTTATTTACAATCTCTTGGTATCATCCTTCGTAGATATATTCCTTGTTCTTTCATCTTTCGTGGGATTTGAGACTGAAAATTGCGAGAAAGTTATTTTCTTTTCTTTTTTTTGTCCTGATGATTTAGAAAAGTTTGAGTGATTTCCTAGGCCAACCCTTATTCTGCAACACTAAGTTATCTTTTAACTGACATGAACCTGTGACATGCTGCAGGTGAGGTGGGCACTGAATTAGGCAGCTTAAATCCTTCAGAAGCCAAAGGTTCGGAGCAAAATGAACAAGACGGTGATTCCACAAAAAGTGAATGTATTTCAGCTCCTGCTGGTGGAGACCCGCCAGATAACCAATGCCTGGAAAGTGGGATGATAAAACATGAAAGAAACCGTTCTGGCCTCTGCAAGTCAAAGAACAAGAAAGAGCTTATCTTGCCTCGCCGTGCTTCAAAGCGACTAGCTGGAGTTGAAGTTGGTCCAGTTCCAGAACTGAAAACAAGTACTCGAGCCCGTCGAGTTGCAACTGAACAGTCAGGGGAGGGAGCGCGCCATACAACCGAAGGCCCGTCCCTTCCTGAACACAGTTCTGATCAGAGTAATGTTCAAATTTCATGTCTTGTTTACAATCCCTTGGTATTGTCCTTTCATAGATATATTCCTTATTCTTTCCTCTTTCTTTTATGTGGGAGTGGGAGTTGAGACTCTGAAAATTGACTTAGTTATTTTCCTTTTTGTCGTAATGATTTAGGAAATTCGACTGATTTCCAAGGCCAACCTTTTATTCTGCAACACCAAGTTAATAAGCTTTTATCTGATATGAACTCACGACATGCTGCAGGTGAGGTGGGCAGCTTAAATCCTCCAGAATCCAAAGGTTCAGAGCAAAAAGAACAGGACTGTGATTCCACAAAAAATGAATGTATTTCAGTTCCTGCAGGTGGAGGCCTGCCAGATAAGCAATGCCTGGAAACTGGTCTGATAAAACATGAAGGGAAAAAGACCCATCTCGACCTTTGCAAATCAAAGAACAAGGTGGAGCTTATCGTTCCTCGCCGTGCTTCAATGAGACTGGCTGGAGTTGAAGCTGGTCCAGTTCCAGAAGTGAAACCAAGTACTTCAGCACGTCGATTTGCTGTTAAACAGTCAGGGGAGGGAGTATGCCATACAACTGAAGGTTCTTCCCCTGGTAATTTGCCTAGTTGTGCATTCCAGCAGCCTGATTATCATGAGGTTGAGCCAGAAAAGCATATTCAAAATGTGGAACAAGCAATTAATGGCGACGCTAAGCAAAGGTGTGCTTCTGTTTTCCCATTGGGGAGCCGAAGCAGCCCAGAAGAGCATGCAGGAAAACTTGAAACCGATTATAAGGCTGAAGAGAAGCCAGGACTTCAACCAGATTTACCTCTCGGGGATTTCTTCACAGATCCTTGCATTGCATTTGCAATAGAGACTCTCACTGGAATAGGTTTTGACAATGCCAGGAGCGATGGTGACCATTCTTCAGGAGGACTAACTACACCAAAAGATCATCATGGGGACATAGACAATAAGAGCAGTGGGAAGCAGGAAGGCGGCAACCTTTTGATTCCAGAACAATGGGGGAAAGTTGGAAAGGATGATGATGCTGGACAGAACTCAGGATCCCCTACTGAGTTGCCTTTTGGGGGTTCATGGCCCGATCCATGCATTGAATTTGCTATAAAAACTCTCACGGGTGCAATCCCATTAGACTACGATCCGCATATTGAGGAGTACTTTCAGCAGCAACTAAGCTCATCAAAAACTCAAGGAACTAGCGACTTGACCTTGAAAAATGTTGGTCTAGATAACTTCTGCCAAACGGATGATTTGTGCGAGCAGTTCTGTCATGCGGAGGTCCCTGTGCATAAGAAACAAGCGCTTTCTGAACCTCGACACACCAGGAGTGGAAGTTTACACAGTTCCAGTGGATCAGATGTAAACCAAAAGGGGAGGCAGAGACACTGACTTCAACCCTTGTACAGCTCCTAGAACACTTTGTACCAACCCCCTTCCACGCCACCCCTAACCTTTTGTACTTCTCTCGTGCTGATCTTTTAGGAAGAGACCGCCTCGGTGAAGTTTTCTCCTGTTTGCATCTCTGTATGTGTAACCCTAGTGTCTGTAACCTTAGTACGAAGTATTCAAGCTATTTTTTCGTTGCATTGGCAAAGTGTTTGTTCACTAATTATGATTAAGATGGAAACATGTATAGACTCCATTGATAAACCTGAGGCAAAGACCGTCAGGGAGAACTCAAGTTTTATTTGCAAATTTACACGGCCGGAATCACCGTTTGCAGCTAAACTGGCAGAGATTAATATGCCATTAAACATATATTGACTGATTTGCGCCCACGAAGAGAACCTCGTCTCCAACTTCCAACAGCTTATAGAACCAAAACGAAATGGGAGAGGAAGGCATGCCCATTCGATCTGATGAATAATCGTCGCCGCCCGAGGTAATAGCAGCAGCAATGATCCCAGGGAAACCTAATTAAGCTAATATTGTTTCTTAGAGGTCAATAAACCTAATTAACCTAATTGAATAAGAACGATGACCCTAGTCGATCCGATCGGTTCGGCAAGACCCGGTCTGGCTAACTGGTTGTTTTGACCGTGTACTATTCGATCCAACCGGTCAAAGTCAGTTCGTGGCTGCTCCAAACCCGTGTGCGGTCGGGTCTAAATCTGTATCAGTTTTTTTTTTTTTTTTTTTTTTTTTTTTTTCGGTTTTCTTTCTCTGTTCTTGTTTCCCGACTTAGTATCATAGCGAAGAGGACTGCCGGGAATGGCGGTGCTGGAATTGCAAGGGGTGGTAGAAGTTCAGCCCCAATTTGAAGATGGCCTCCACAACCTCCACATCGGCCTTCTCTGCCGCCATTCGTCGCCGGAAACCTACACGTTTACTATCGGCTACGAACTGACAGGGACTAAACTGCCCTTCAAGAAGCCGCTCTTGGTCTTAAAGAAAACGAAGCGCCCCAAAGATGGTTTCTATGACGGTGCTCATGTCGCAGTGGTGGGATTGGAAGTCACTGGAATCATCCGCCACCGTACTTTGTTCAAGACCAGACCTTTGGCCCTTATTTCCAATACGCATTCTTTTCTTCTTTTTACCCTATTACTTTTGGAATTTTGGATTTTGGGTGGGAATTTAATGAATGGGTAAATTGTGGTAAAGGTCCCTTAACTTTAATTAAATTTGAGCAATGGTTTCTCAACTAAAAATTCATTACCATTGTCCCTCAACTCATCAAAATATGTAGCTATGGTCATTTTCGTCAACTTCGTCAGAATTTTGTTAAAATGAGTTACGTTGGAAAGACCATTGCTATAATTGATCCCTCAACTCATTAAAATGTGTAACTATGGTTCTTTTCGTCAATTTTGTCAAAATTTTGTCCAAATGAGTTATATTAGAAAGACCATTGCTACAATATGGTTAAAGTTGAACCATTTCTTCAATTGGATTAGAGTTGAGGGACCATTTCTTTAGTTAGATTAGAGTTCAGGGACCAATGGTTCTTCAATTGGGTTAAAATTGAGAGACTATTTCTCCAATTGGATTAGAGTTAAGGAACCAATGGTAATGAACTTTTAGTTGAGAGACCATAACTGCACGTTCTGAGAAGTTCAAAGACCAATGGTAATGAACTTTTAGTTGAGAGATTATAGCTGCACATTCTGATGAGTTGAGGGACCAATGATAATAGATATATTTAGTTGAGGGATCATTGCTCTAATTGAGTTAAAGTTGAGAGACCATTCCTAAAATTTACTCTATTATGGAATTATGACATTGACCCATTTTTTTTCTTCTGGTTTGCAGAGAACCCCAACCAGCAGTGAAGAAAAGCGCACAAGCTCCGTTTACACCAAGTGTCCTGGAAAACTGAAGCAGTTTCAACCTTACCAGAAAGTGAAGGAGTCGAAACAAATGTATTAGAATTTCGAACAATAAGCTTTCTCATGATTCGCATCGTTAGATTTTGCCGTGCTTTGTGTTTACCGGTTCTGTTTCTTATCGTTTATGGGAGAAAGTTGTAACGGTGATATCGACACAAAATTCACTCTGCAACTTGATTCGTAACAGCGTAATTTGCTCAATGATCCATTCAGCAGGAAACGATATTTCAAAAACAAGATCCACAGAACAGTAATTAGCAGCACACTAGGAGGAAGAAAACAAGTGAAATCTTGATTTTTTTTTTTACTTTGAATCATGTAGTAATTTAATTAGAATTCAAAAAGCCTGATTTACTTACACAATTGGTACAGAAGCAGAGCAAGGCAAGAAAACTGCATGTCGATTCATACATGCCATTCTAGGCAGAAGCCGGGCCTGCTCGGGCTCTCAGTGTTTCGGTTCTCTTGCTTCTCTCCATTACCTCCACCAACCACTCCACGCTTTCTTTAATCCCCATCCTGCAATCAAATGTCGAAGTGCTGAGCTATTGCATTTTGTATTTTACGGCATCTCAGTGCTGAGAATTATTTTTCAATGTGAAATGTGGTTCATCAAGTGACAAATTACCCTTTCCACGTTCGGAGCAAATAAAGAGTTAACTATCTGCCTATTTGGTGAAGCAATGGAGTCTAGAAAAGATCCACTTACCCATCGTATGCTGAAACGGCTTCAAACATAAAAACCCTTTCATCCAACTTTTTAAGATCCAGATATCGAGCAAGTTCCTCAGCTGATACAGAATCAGCAACATCCTGCAATTGCGAAGACATTTCAATGAAGTGACAAAAAGGAGAGATTTACTGAGCATATTTTTCTTTTTATTATTATCTTAATTAAAAAGCAGCTTAAATCAACATTACGGATGCCATAACTAGATTTCACATTACAAGATTTAAAATAAAAACCATATACAATATAAAAAGATAGATGGCGGAGGAAATAACACATGGTTAGATCAAATATAAAAAGAAAACAGTTCCATATATTGGGGACGAGGATGCACAACAAATTACAACCCGTCTACATAGATGTCATCCAATAAGGACTTATGCACATGGATTTCTGCGTGTACATTCTGAAGAAAATGCGAAATTTATGAAACTTCTGTTTTAAAAAGACATGCAAGCCAAAAATTTCTGAAAGATTCATCACTAGATTGCTTGTGATTTTGTGCGGAGAACAATTTAGCCTCTCACCTGCTTGTTGGCCAAAATCAATAGAGGAGCTCCTTGCAAATCCTCATGCCGAAGAACTTTTTCTGGTTTTCAAAAGTAGTAATATCAGGGCAGTGCATCATGTAATTTTGTTATTCCTCAACTTCAATAGCTATACTATCATAGGATACGATAATTACAAACGCCGCAGAATATGTTCACAAGATTCAGCAATTGAACACCACCTACCTAATGCAGATTTTGAATCTTCAAAACGTGATGGACAAGTGGCATCAATTACATAGACCACAGCATGTGCTTCTTCATAATATTTCTCCCAGATTGAGCGAAGACCAGGCTGACAGTAAAACAAACAACCCTTGTGACTGCCCATCTCAAAAATGAAAATTTATACTAGAGAAAGCGACTGATTCGCAACATTTGGAGACTATATCAATCCTGGTACATGATAACAATCTACTACTGCTAAACTAGTAATGTTTTCCAAGGAAAAGTACATCTGAATTTTTATGCTAGCAGTTTATGGTTTAGAATAAAGGAGTGAAAATCTATGTTAAACGAAAGAATATGATAGATGAAATAAGATAAATGGCAAGGATATATTTCACATACCTGACCCCCTAGGTCCCAGAACACAAGTTTGGTATTTGATGCTTCAATACGACCAATATTTAGTCCCACAGTTGGAACAATTCGATCAGGAGGGAGACCCTCCAAGTTTGAGTACATTGACTTCAACTTCTCGAGCAAAGTCTACAAAGTAAAACCAGATTAAAAATTACATCTGATCTTTCTGAAAAATCGTTAAAAACTTGAACAATAAAATCCACTAACGTGACCAAAGATAAAAGCATCTCAAAATGGCAACGAAAAGCACAATAACTAAAAGATTACAGGAAGGTGTATTACCGTCTTCCCAGCCTTGTCGATTCCAAGAATGAGCACATGAAACTCCGTCTTACTGAACATATATTTCCATAGTCCGTAAAACAACGAAAACATCTCTGCCTGGTGTAAATTGATTACTATACTATCCCAACCAAGTTTCAAGTTCCTCCTCTGGAACCGATAACAACTTTATCTTCCTCAACCCTACGAAAATACCGCCTGAAACAGAATAAAAATGGCCAATCTTGTTACAAATATACATTCCGAAATCTGAATGGAATTCGTACGCACTCAATACATTTTGCAGCTTAACTTTCTCACTGTCCTCATCAATTCTAATTCCACTTCTCACATTGCACGCACTCAATAAAAATGGCCAATCTTTTTACAAATATAAAAAGGCGACCCCAAGCCAACAAGGCTCCCACTTTGCAAGGAACGTCTATCGTAGGCAGCCTTACCCTTGCTTTGCAAAGAGGCTGTTTCCACGACCCAAACCCGTGACCTTTCTGTCACAAAAGAGCAACCTTTCTGTTGCGCCAAGCTCGCCCTCCAATCTTGTCACAAATATACAATTCTAATTCCACTTATCACATTGCCGGAATCAACACAAGTTACAGAAATCAAAACCTTTTCCAGATGCAGAACAACAACCAAATCCAATTCGCAAAATATTGACATCTTATTTAGATGAAGAACATCAACAACACATTAAAACGGCATAAAATTATAACAAAAACAAAAAAGAGATCTCCAATTAACCTCACGAAATACGCCAATCCAGAAACCTGTTTGACCCAAAAAATTAAAAAAAAAAAATGAAAATTAACACGACCCAATTCCGTTCAGCCGTAAAATTCAGAGACAGAACCGGGTTTAATAAAATAATCCAGATCAACCAACAAATTTCACCTACGAAACCAAAATCTCGAATTCTTACAGTCTGAGGGAAGAGCTGCTGCTTCTCTTCTATGTCCGCAATCGGGCCCCCAAATAACAGCTTCTTCTTCTTAAGCTCCACTCTCTCTCTCTCTCTCTTATATTTTTATTTCCCAGATTTGTAATTACCTTTTACGTTTTTTTTTTTTTTTTTTTTTTTTTAAGAAAACTAATGAAAAAATGTTTAAATTTTTTCAGTTTTAATGATAATGATAAAAAAAAATGTTGTAAGTGAATGATACCATAAGTCACTTTTTGAAGTAAAAATTTGAATTTTCATTAAAATAAACAGTACTATGAGTATTTCGTTAAAAACTTCTTTATTTTTTTTTGATAAAAGATAAATTGATTTATTATATTAGATGTTAGATCAGGAAATCGATGGAGTTTGAATTAATGCAAAGACATCACTCCTCACCATACTGTTTCTGTTGTTGTTGTTTTCTTAAAAAAACAAAAACAAAAAACCTATTATTGTTTTTTTTATTGCGTCAAATTTTTTTTTTTTAAAGTTGTTATTGCGTCAATTATAACTCACAAATGTTATTTGCTTTATGTTTAGTTACATTCTTGAAACGATTTTTACAAATGACGAGTTTAATACTTAGTTTAACTAATCAAGATTTTTCATTATGTGATTTAGCTAAACAATGTAAAAATTCTCTCTCACAAATTCACATCATAATTCAATCAAATTCCAAAAATCCTTGGCTGACGTGGTTAGATCATAGCGGTTGTAATTTGTATTTAACGGTCCGAGATCTGCACACTCTGGAAAGCCCTTGGATGGCTTCGATCGATATTAAATGCTATTCGTTAGGGTAATTTAGTAAACCTGGAAAATCATAAAAGCAGCAAACAAAAATTCGATTCAGCGCTTCGAACGAACGCTCAATTTCTCCAAATTACGAAGGTATCAAAATTTATTTAATTTCCTGCTCTCTTCTTTTTCCTACTTTTAATTTGATTTTTGCGCTTAAATTTTCCCGGAAAACGCAGGAAAATGAAGGAAAAGGGATTTTTTCCGATCCTTTAACCAACTGCTGCTAATTGACATGTTTCCGAAGGTTCATTTTCTTTGTTTTTGAAGGATTAGGCTGATTAGGGTTTTAATGCGCTATTGATCTGTGGCTGGATTGTATATTGTTCTTATTGTGCGATTTTTACTAGACGTGGATTAATTTGTGAGAAATTGAATTGAATTTTTCTGTTTTTTTTAAGTTTTTAGGTTTTTGTGTGTATATAATTCAATATCGTTAATGCAGTTTTGATGACCTAGAATGCGGTTGTGATTTGTTATGCTTAATTTTGAGAATTTAACAGCTAATTTTGCGATTTTGTTTCAGAGAATTGGATTCAGTTGATCAGTTGCTTGTTGGGGTGCTTTTGCGGAATCAGCTGCTTAGCAAAATGAAGTAATTCAATCTGTCTCCTGCTGTTTTCGTTATACTTTTCGGGTTTGGTTTATGTTAAATTCTTAGAAATGTTGCATTAAGTCATGCTTTAGGAAATGGTTTCGGTTTTTGTAAAATTCTGCTTACTTTCTGTTTGTTATTAGATGGTTGAAGTTTATAGGTATACTGATTTTAGATGTTGTTTATTGAGTGGCAGAGGCCGAGTTAGATGGGACGAGGCTAATATTGGAGAAATTGAAGCAAATAAACCTGTAAGGCAGAAAATTACTGAGCCGAAGACGCCATACCACCCCATGATGACCGATGATGAGTATGGTATGTTGGTTTATGTCAACTGTATATGCATGAATCCCGTGTTTTTATTTGTCTTCTAAGTTTTGATGATTATACCTTTTCAAATGGTAATGCTTCATTTCATTATAGGTTTTCAATACTTGTTTCCTGAAAAAAAGAAAACGTTTTCTTGTATGTCGAAACTTATCATTTCCGATGGCACTGCAATCTTGGCAGGATCTCTGTCTCCTATGCGGGGGGGTACCTTCGATGAGTGTGTTGGTGATGCAGATCATGCAGAAGCAATACGAACTGCTTTGAGTGATGTGGCATCATCAAGTGGAAAGAGCACCCAACGGTCTACTGGCTGGACATCATCTGAGGATGAGGCTGATGCTATGGAACAAGATGATGAAGGTCTTCACTCATCTCCTTTTCTTTTTTCCCCTTAAGTTAACCCTTTCGATCGGCATTTGTTACAACTTACGACTTTTCACTATATTTCAATACAGTGGACTGATTAGTTTTATATTTTAGTCATCCGCTGCTTAGAATACTAATGCAAGTGGTTCAATACATGGATATGATTGAAGTTGCATCAGATGATATTAATTTACTTCGTGTAAGACACATGATATAAGATCCCAATGAACATATTTAGAGGTTATTATTGCTTCTCAACTTGCCCTCGTTATAATCTGTTAATGGGCGGAACTTATGTTTCCGATATTGCTTAATCCTCGTCTAGTTCTCATTTCCCTTGTGCCCAGTTCATAAAATCGGGCATATTTTTCAAATTCCTCTACCGCTCAGTTGCATTTATACTATTCATCTGCCAACAATCCTGTACTGACTTGCGGCTGTCTATTCTGCCTTCTTGCTGTCGGACTTTGCCAGATTCTGAGAAAAGCAAGAGTTTTAGGGAGCACAGAAGAGCCCATTATGATGAATTCCAGAAAGTAAAAGAACTCAGGCGGAAAGCTTCTTTGCTCGATGATGAAGAGGAGGACGAGGACGAGAACCTTGACACAGATAAGGAGAAGGAGAAGAAATCTGGTTCCTCTTCGTTAACTGCCGGTGTCAAAGAAATAGATATCGACAAAGATGGTACCTCATCAACCAAAAACTCTTCCGGACCTCCGGCGAATGGCGCTTAGAAGATCAAGCCAAAGCTAAGACTTCCTTTGATCATTTTACTGACATTTGGATTACAGTTTTTGGTTCCTTCTTGATAAGAATATGCTCATCTGACTGCAATTTGTATCTTTTTATTAAGTTTTTGGTTTGTAAATAGTTCGACTTCATTTCCTTTTCATAAAAATGTCCGAGACCGAGAGATATTTTTGTTTAAATGCTGACGTGTCACTTAGTGGCAACACCTCACTCACATATTTAGGTCACACTGATCACTAGTCTCTTATCCTTGAGACTCAGAGCGATGGCTTCTGAGCTTGCCTCCCAAATTTGCAGCCACTTAGCCTCTATCTTCGCCGTTCCAACCCACCCCTACCCACCGGTCCTCGACCTTTTGGTTACTGAGCTCTCTTCCACAGCAGCTCGAAACGGCCGTGTCTTTCTCTATGGGGTGGGCCGAGAGGGCCTAATGGTGAAGGCCCTGTGCATGCGCCTTGCCCACTTAGGCCTCTCAGCCCACATGGTGTTCGACATGACCACTCCCCCAATCACAGCTGCCGATCTACTCATTGCCTCAGCCGGCCCAGGTGGGTTTTTCACTGTGGATGCACTTTGCTCCGTTGCTCGATCGAACGGTGGTCGAGTCCTCCTGCTGACGGCCCAGCCGGAGACCGGATCGTGCGTGAGGCACGCTAGTGTGGTGGGCTATGTGCCAGCGCAGACCATGGCGAATGATGCGGGTGGTGATGGGGATGTGATGAATTCTCGGCCGTTGCTTCCGATGGGGAGCGTGTATGAGGGGGCTTTGTTTGTGTTGTTTGAGATGGTGGTGTATAAGTTGGGTGAGGTTTTGGGTCAGAGCCCTGAAGCCGTACGAGCTCGCCACACCAACCTCGAGTGACCGCGATTACCTGTTGAATGTGGGCCCATCACGGGCTCTCTTTTTCTCTTCTGTTGAAATTCTGGGCCTTAGAGGCCCAACAGAATGTAATAAAAAATGATAATAAACTTTTTCTATCGTTCTAGCTCCAACCACAACATTCCGTTTTATTTATAATCGTCGAATTGAATGGACAACACAAATAAAAGACATAACTAAACAAAGGTGAGTGGGAAGAAAAAGATGATGTGCGTTTATTATTTTCTGTAGAATATATATCTAATGATAGGAACGAATATTTGACCTTCATCACCTGTATTTTAGTTTTATACCACTTTATATAACAAAATATTGAACAATAAGGGGTCGGAAGATTCGGAACTAGGGGCGGCAATGGGCCGTGGTCGTGTTAATCAACATGCAAAAATATAAAAACGACAATTCTCTAATACAAAAGTCATAGAATTCATAAGAACAATGTCAATTGAGTTCTTTTTTGGGAACTTTAACGAAAAGTTTTCGATACTGTTCACTTTAACGAAAAATCACATTTTTAGACTAAAATGGCAATTCTGATACTATTCAGTTTACCATTTATTTTATATTTATCGTTAAAACTCAAAGTTTTCAAGCCCTTTTTAGTAAATTTTTCTTTCTTTTTTTTCTCTTTCAATTTTCACAACCCGTTGCTAGGGGTTGGGTCAGTGTTAGTCGGGTTCTAATCATGGCAATCAATATCTAATTGTTAATCGTCCTATGCTTATTGAATGATTAGTTCCAAAATTGTCATGTCTGAAATTATCGCTCTGCTTAGATTGTACATCAACAAGGCCCACATGAGACCACTGGAGTATAGTAATCATGTTAATATCTTAAAGGGTGCATTTTTACTCACCATTATAATTATGATGTATATTCATCATATACCTAATCATCAGCCACATGTATCATTTTACCTAACTCTGGTTAATTTTCACATTAAATGTTTCTTTTTCAATTTTTAAAAATGTTAACTAGAATTAAATAAAATGACACGTGGTAGATAATTAGATTTATAGTAAACACATGAAAAAAGTTAACATTATCGTGGTGCGTAAAAATACGTCATATCTTAATAGGGACATGTGGAGATATTTTCGTAATTTAACTCTTTCCTAGTCCTACCGTCTTTAGTCATCCCAAAATATCTGTCGGAGCATATAAGTTGAGTTGGTCATATAAAGTTCATTTGACCAAAAATATAAAACGTATAAAGTTGTGTTAGATATTTTCCTTTACCAATAAAAGTTGAGAAAACTAATGAAAAGAACTTAAAAGTTTTGAGTTTTAACGATAAAGACAAAATAAAGGGTAAAATGAATATTATTATGATTAATTTTTTAATGTAAAAACATAATTTTTCGTTAAATAAACAGTACCATGAACTTTTCGTTAAAGTTCTCATAAAAGTTATTCGTAGATATTTTCAGCCACGTGCTCTCCTCTCTCTACCTCCTCGACTGCAGAAAAGCTTCGTGCTCGCGTTACTAGCCCCTTCGGCCCATTGTTTTCCATCTCCATTTTTTTTTGGAAATTTGATTTTTTGATAATCGAGTTGTGCACGCTAGGCTAACGTGGACCACTCGTTAAATCCTCCAAAGTCTAAAGATATTAATATCTGTTTTTTTATAAACGAAAATAAGAAAACAAATTAGTCCACTAATTAACCGTTTCACGATATGTACTTCGTTTGAAAAGTGTTTTTACATAATTGGGAGCGGTTTTAGAAAAAAATATTTTTCAAACTTAACTTGTATTTTTAATAAAGATGGATTTCAAAAAAATTATTTAGAAAACTTCATTTTAATCTTTGATAAAGATGATTTTTAGATTAAAACCATAAATAAGATCAAAATCTAATTTTTAGTCCCTTGGTACATTAATAACCTCATTTATTTTCATTTAATTTATCGTAATATATTTTGTTGTAAACATTTAGATAAACTAATTTTTGTTATATAATATATTTTGGTGTACTTTGTCTTCTTCATTTAGGTACATACATTTCAATACATATATTTCAATACAAACATTTAGGTACCTTAATTCAATATAATACATTTTGATACTAACATTTCAATGCGTACATTTTGGTACACACATTTAGGTATATTAATTTAATATAATACATTTCGGTGCATACATTTTGGTACACACATTGAGGTACATTAATTTAATATAATACATTTCGGTGCATATATTTTGGTACTAAAATTTAAATGCATTAGTTCAATATAATACATTTTGGTACATACATTTAGGTACATTAATTGAACCTTTCAAGTTTGAAGAATGTTAAACAAAATTAATAAATTAAAAAACTCTTTTTTTGGTCAAAAAACAAATTAAAATTTGTATGTTAATAAATTTAAATATTTAATGGGAGACATTAAATAAAGTGCACATTAATTATTTTGAATTAAAGACACATCAAAGAATTATAATCAATATGTAATCTAACACAAAGTTTTTTTTTAAATTTCAATCTTCTTAAAGATTAAAGTTAAAAAATCCTATTTTTATAAGCGGTTTCAATTATTTAAAAATGAACCATTCATCTTTAAAGTTATTTGTATGAATTCTGTCCGTTTTAGTCATCCTTCTCAAACTCATTATTTGTTTTTTTTTTAAAGATATCGCATTTCAAAGCATTGCTCCAATATCTTAATGAATATCATGTTGAATTTTCACTTATAAAAATATCATCTAGTCGATTAATTTTTTAATGAATTAATTGAATTGCAGTCCACTAATTAGTATTCCAAATATCTTTCCAAAGAATAATAAATCCTACACACACAAAATCTAAATTTGTTACGATTAATATCTTTGGAGAGAGTCGGGATATTTGAATAGTGATATTTTGATGAGCCAAACACATGTCGCTTGAGGAGAGCGAGTAGGTTTACTTTCTATACTCCTCCAAACTCTCAAAGAAATTTTTCAGTGTGTCTGAAACATAACCGGTATTTTTCCTTTCGAAAAGAAATAATATTACATATCAATCAAAACATATGCTCTATATATAATATCATACACACACACACACACAGACCCATCGAAGCTTCAAAACTAAGACATACCAACATACGCCTTCAAAATTTTCCATCATCCAACAGCGCGGCCAGTGGCTATAACCCAGCTACTTCCTCTCCAAACCTCCGTGGCTGGTGGCGGAATTAAGATCGGAACTAGTAAGAATGGAGTTGTTGAACAGTAGGTCGTGGACGAACGAGAAGCACGTCAAGTTTTTGAACAGCATGGAGGAATCCTTCGTGCGTGCCATGTTTGAAAAGAAGAAGGATCACCGTTGTCCTCCTCGTCTCGACCGGTACTTTCCGGACACTTCCGACTCAACCCTAGATCTCAAAACCAACAGCAGAATTTCCAAAAACCATAACTCTTCACAAGGTAATTAATTCAAGGAAAAAATTAGGTTCTCATCCCTATTTTTCTTACTCTATTGACTAAAATTTTACTTATTTTCCCTATTTTTCTTACTCTATTGACTAAAATTTTACTTATTTTCAATTTTTATCAAATCCTTAGATTTAAATAAATACCATTAATTATTTCAATAATAAAATATTTTTTATTTCTAAATATATTCATTTAGTGTTAGAAACATTATATTTGTTATATTTATATTCATGGCTAAATTTTTTAGAGTGGTGATATTCTCACCCCCAATGTCTTATTTCCTCACCCACCATTTAATGAAAATGTTAATAACATATTTATCATTTTAAAAGAAGACTATTAAATTCCTATTTAATTCAGTATTAAAATTTTGAAAAAAACAAAAAATAATTTAAAATAATAAATAAATAATGGTGGGTGGGGTGTGATATCTTTGGTGGAAAGAGGTTGGGAAAGATTTAGATTAGAATCGACGAAAAGGTTGGAGGAAGGAATAGGCGTGTGCTAGATGGAGGCGAGAAACTTCAATGGAGAAAAAAGAGAATTGGGTGTGAGATCTGTGGTTTTGACAAAAAAAAAGGAAGAGTGGTTTGGAGATCTGGGGTCTCTGCAGGACGGCGTTAGGTTTGAAGGAGATGATGAATGTCTAAGCTTAGGTCTTGCATTTTCTTTCATTTTTTTTTCTATTTTTATTTCTTTATTTATAATATTATTTAAAGATATATTTGAGTTATTTAAAAAATATATATATTATGGTTATTCTGGGAATAATGGTGGGTGGGGAAATACCATTTTACGCTTTTTAATTTTTTATGGTGGGTGAGATTATCATCTGGGTGAGAAAATAAGACACTGTGGTGGGTTTAGTAGCACTCATTTTTTATCATATATTTTTATTTTGTATTTTGTACCCATTTTTAATTTGCAACCTTTTTTTTTTAATTTGTACCAATTTTATTTTTAGTTTTATTTTGTACTCATACATTAATTCCTTTTTGTGCACATATTTTTTAAACTTTTATTTGTATTTGTATTCACATTTTTAATTTATTTGTACCCATGTTTAATTTTGCTAAATGTACCCATGCTATATGTATTTATTTTATCTTTTAAAATATATCAATAGTTAATTTTAAAAATATGTTAATAATTATGTTGGTACATTATTTTTTTGCTATAATTTTTGTGAAGAACAATATTACTCTAAAATTTATTTTTAAGCATTTATTATATTCAAAATTATAATTTGAATTTTGTTTAAATTTCATAATTTGTGGAACATTAAATGCATAAATTCATGAATTCAATATCTTAAATGAGGCTAAGGACCTCAATCAAAATATTTAAACAAACAAGGTTTCAGTCTAACAATTAGGTTGATTAGGAATCGTAACCAAAATGATCCTTAATTCAATATTATAGAAATTGAATTTATATGCGTTTAATATATATGGCTTTATATATATAAACAGCACCTAAACAAAACAGTAAACATAAAATGTTTAAAAAACAAAAACCGTAAATGCAAGTCGAATATGGATTTTGAGTGTCATTATTTTGAGAACTATTGATTAGATTAGAACTCAGTCATATAAGATGTGGTAGAGTTTCTAGGACTCGAATTTTCTGTAATAACTATTTGAGCTGTTTTTTGGGTGATCCACGGCCACCCCTTATGTTACAAAAAAAAAATGCAGATCGAATATACCTTGTGATATTTTGAGATGCGGTGCAAGTTAGAAGTTATGTGCTTTATTCTGCTAATTTTCGCTTAGTAGTTTTCTTAGTGGTAATAAAAAGTACTTATTCCGTTAATGATATTTGGTCTAGGTGGCAAAATGGGCGGTAGAGGTCATAAAAGATCGAGGACGTTATCATCTCAGCCGTCCATTGCATCAGAAGATCAGGTTGGCAATTAACACTGAAATTAGTAATGCTATTTACAGTTTTACATACATTTTAACAAACGTTTAACTGATAGAATGCCACCAGTAAATACTAGCAAAATATTATTCTAACTGATAAATACCATTTGATTAAGTATGTGGGTTGATCTTTTCTTAATTAATTGCGTGTCCCCGCCACAGGTGGTCCCACAAATTAAGATCAGAACGGTTGATGATGAAGAGCACCACAATGGACCTCAGCTGGCACTGTCTGCAACTATCAACTAAGAACTGAGATCACCCACCCATCCATGTATATGATTAGTTCTTGCTAATGTTAATCTTATCGTTTTTAATTATTTCTAGGGTTTTCTTTTATTTGGGGGAAACGATAGCGATGGTGTAATTGATTTTTTGGAGACAAAAGGTTTCATTAATTTGGTGATGGGTTAGGGAACCTTTCAACGAAACAAGAGAAAAAGGACAATAAGAAATCGATCAAGAACAGTACCAAATCTTGAATTGAGATCCTCTTCAGATATCTGCGTCTTAAATTGTATAGAGACCATTAAACCAACCTACTGGTCCATCTCACGTAAATCAGAAGTTCGGATCTCTCCCTTGAACAGAACAGATTTCTGAGTCTTCTGATTCCGACTTCTAAATTCGAAGAGGATCTCGATTCTCGATTCTCAAATCTTGATCTTTAATTCCGGGACAAATCTTATATTTAAGGATATAGTTGGGTGAATTTGACTTGGACAGAGATTTTTGTCATCGGATGTGTGTTGTGTGGATTGATCAATATACAATGGGGAGATTACATAATTCAAACCCTATTTGTGTAAGATGTTTATGAATATTAATGAATTTGTATAATAAATTTCCATTGCTTTGTTTCCATAATTCATTGAAATGAAATTTCTTAATTCGTGAAGAATTATGTATGAATTTAGTCATTGCATTTGGTCTTACCAAACTTTAATCACTTGGACTGTTTATTCACGACTTCTACACCAATGTGCAAATTATGACATGCCATGTAACCTCACTTGTAGAATAAATTCTGAGGTCCGCCCAATGAACCACATCATTTGTTCTACGGCCCATGCAACGAGTTGATTATCTTACAGTATGGTCCTGAACGATGTTACGTGGGTTATACTCAAATGTAAAAGGTTATGTTTGTATCTGTAGTCAGACGAGTGACTTGTTCTATCTATCAGACCAAAGAATTTCTCCACCTTTAGGCTAACTCAAGATAGAATGTGGGCTATTCTAAGGCAAAGTACGACCTTGACAACAACATTGAGCAACAAGATCAAAGCATGCAGAGGATTCGATTTGACTTCAACAACCTCTGAAGAAGTTTAGAAGCCAATCGATCTTAAGATCTCAAACCTCCACATTCTCTCTCTCTCTCTCTCTCTCTCTCTCTCTCTCTCTCTCTCTCTCTCTCTCCGAGAGATTTTTCAATGTGATCGGCACACGAAGTGGTACACCACCTGTCACTATTAAAATGGTAGGATTTATGTGTTAAAAAGGTAATAACTTAAAAAATAAAATTTATCAATACTTACATAAAAACACGTGATGTACCATCCGTCACACGAGGTGATACACCACGTGTCACTATTAAAATTGTGGGATTTCTGTGTTAAAAAATTAATAACTTAAAAAATAAAATTTACCACTACGTACATAAAAACACATGATGTACCATTCATCATACGAGGTGGTACACCACGTGTCACTATTAAAATGGTGAGATTTATGTGTTAAAAAGTTAATAACTTAAAAATAAAATTTATCACTACTTAAATAAAAACACGTGATGTAGCACCGTATTCCCATCGCAATGCAAAATTTCCACCAACTCCCAAGCATTTGTCCCAACTGGACTGGACCCTCTGGTCCTTCAAAACCCAAACCAAGTAAACAATGCTCCAATTCTTGATCACCTACAAGAATCTAATACTCTAACTCTCACCTCCAAACCCGCCTGTATTTCAATGATTATTCCAATGCCTTCACTTTCTCCTTCGTTGCAATTTCATGTCTTTTGCTTCAGTTGTTGTACTTGAATAACGAATCGGACGACAAAAATTCTGGGTTTTTAGTTAATGGGGTTTTTGTTCCGGTTCAGCTGGGATTTGCCGGTGTTTCTAAGCTGTTGATTTTGCATGGTAAAGTTGCTTATGAGAAATCCGCTTCGAGGCCGTCCGAGAAGCAATTGAGTGTGCTTTTAGGAGCTGCGGGATTGGCTTTAGGAAATGTGATTTGCTACACGTTTAGTCCCAAGTTTATTGATTTCCATTTGGAGTCTCTTGATGGGTTTGGGAAAATGTTTATTGCTCTTTTGATGGGATGCTTTTCGGGTTTTTTGTTTATACCAGCGGTGAAGAGTGCGAGGTGTTTTTGGCTTGGGACGGATCAGATTAGGTCTGATTTGGTAATGCTGTCATGTGATTCGTTTGGCAGAGTTGTTCTGTATGAGAACTATATGATGATTGCGTTCACAGTTTTGTTGTGGATTAATCCCTTGGCTGGAATGCTTGTGAACAAGAACATCGATGGCGAGGCTGGAAGTGCAGATATGTTGATTGGAAATGTCGGATTTTCACCTTCGGATTTTGGTAAGTTCAGGATTTGGTGCTCGCTGGCTTCGAGTTTACTGCAGATTGTTGCTTTACGCCCGAACATACAAATGTATCTGAATGAGGCATTGTTATCTTGGTATCAAAGTCTGCATGCTAGCAGGGTTCCCGACTTGGATTTCAGTAGGGCTAAGGTGTTTTTGCACAATCACTACTTATGCCTCGTAGTTCTGCAGTTTCTTGGACCGCCAATTGTGCATATGTCTTGACGAATTTGATCTGTTGATTCAACCTTCAAGACTAATCCTTGAGATGGACTTTTCACGAAATTTGAGTGAGAGCGTTGTTGCGCTTTGTAACGGAATTTTGATTACTTCATCTGTGTAATTCTGCCTCCCGGAGGGAAGGGGGAAGAGAGGATCAAACGCATTATCTGGTATATACCTTGACCTCCTCTGTTGTTTACTACGTGTTATAGAAAACCATATTACAAACTAAAATCTGCACAGAATAGGGTAGATTTCCTCCCGGGACATACTATATTGTGACGGAAATATTGTTATGATTAACTAGCCTAACCTGCGTCTCGCATGGTAAATATTTGCGTCAAAGATTGCGATTTTTGCACACCAGTTTGGCCATCTGCAGTCAAAATTAAGAATGTGTAGTATCTTCTTTCTGCTGTCCCAAACGACTAGATTTTGTTTATCTTGTTTATCAAAATATTCTAGACTATGTTTACAATCCTGATATGAGTCGACGATTTAATTTCATTTCTTGAAAATTGACAACTGGTGGTAAGTCACGATTATCCATTTCTTCAGAGCCCGGAGAGGCTATGAGAAATTTCACCCTGTCCGTGGCCACATTCAAGCGCACTCACCAACTTGAAGCCTCGAACCTAAGACCTTTCACATTTTTTGTTTATTGAGGACCCGCAATTTATACCCTTACCACTGTACCATTTAATGTGATTAAATTGATAGATACTCATGTTACAAAGTGATGATGCTCCTCCTCATGAATAGTGGTAAAAAGGACCACGATTTTATATCACTTTCCGTATAGAAGGGGGAAATACGTTCTCCACGTGTTTTTTTTTTTTTTTCTTCTTCTTATTCACAATCCTTTTCAAATCTCCATTTAATTTTGTATTGCTTTATCCAATTTAAAAGCTAAATATAACGATGAATGTAAAAATCATTTTCCGAATATGTTATGTGATCATTTATATATAATTAAACTTAGATGCTTTAAATTATTATTGTCAAACAATAAGGTAATCTACATTGAATTACCTCAAGTACAAAAACAAATGTTTTCAACCAACTGGACTAAATACTTGTAATTTCAATTAATATAAAGCCGGACTACTTAGTGTTTATAAATCTTATGTAACACTAAGGAGGATATAAATCGAGAGTCATAAACATATTATATTATTATGATAGAGATTAATTAGTAATATTATGTGACAATTTACAAATTTAGATATTGAAGTACGTATTGTGGTTTATATTTTATAATTTTTTTTAGATTTTGCATGCGTTGTAAACGTAATGAAAGTCGTAAATGGAATTTCAAAACTATATAAAACATTGTTTAACGTCAATTCCATATGAACATTATAAAACATTGTATGATAAAAGAGAAGTTATAAATCCATTTTTGTTGTCTGTTGTAATTTTTCCTATTTGATTTATAATTGTATTTAGATCTTGCATTTTTTTTGTGTTAATGAATAATTTGTCCAATTCTGAAATCTAATTTAAATGAATGATTCATGAATTATCCGATTACTAATTATTGAATCTTTTTTAGTTTCACTCAGTTCATACGGCAGCCACTTTCATAGAGAGTGATATTTTTGAGAAAATCTATTTGGTATTTTTCCACAATACAATTTCCGCACGAACTTCTTCCATCCCTACCAACCTCTAATAAGCCGTCACGTACACGCAACTGAAGAAAATCAAGAGATTTTTTAGTGTGATTAAAATCCAAAATGGTACATCACGTATTACTTTACCAATGATGAAATACATATGATAAAAAGTTAACAACTTAAAAAATACAATCTCTCATCGCTATAAAAAAAAAAAAAAAAAAAAACCTGATATACTACTCATGTTTCCGCTATAATAAAAAATTTCACGAAAATCTGACCTCGAAGTTTCTCGAAAATGAAAGAGTTTCGTGTGAGTTCCTCTCTCTCTCATCATCATCTCTCTCTCTCTCTTCCCAACTTCCCACCCTATACATTCCCCAAGAATCTTCTAGAACCACCATTTCTCCTACCCAACTCTCTCTCTCTCTCTGGTTTGCTCTCATCATCTTCCAAATTTTCATTTTAATTTTCCTTTTCCGTTAGAGGCGCGGCTTTTGATATGGCTCCGACGCCGGTGGAGCCGAATGGCGAGTCCACGTACGGCGAGTCGTTGCAGCGAGCTCTGCCAACGCCGTTTTTGACCAAGACGTATCGGCTCGTCGACGATCCCTCAATCGACGACGTTATCTCCTGGAACGACGACGGATCTAGCTTCGTCGTCTGGAACCCCACCGTCTTCGCCAGAGATTTGCTCCCCAAATACTTCAAGCACAACAACTTCTCCAGCTTCGTCCGCCAGCTCAACACCTACGTAAGCATCTTTCGGTTTCAAATTCTTCAATTTCCGGCGATTTTCCGGTTCGAATTTATTAATTTCTGAATGTTTTGTATTCGAATTTCAGGGATTTCGAAAGGTTGGGCCGGACCGATGGGAATTTGCGAACGATTGCTTCCAAAGAGGCCAGAAGCTGATAACTATGGCAGATTAAGCCATGAATCTCCATCAAAAAGCAAGAACGAAGAACAACGAATATTAGAGCAGAGAGAAAGAATAATGAATATCTTGCAAATGTTATTGTATTGTCTAACTGAAAACAATTGCTTACATATTTCAGTATATATAGCTAACCAAACAAAACTGACAGCTGTCAAAACTTAATAACTAAGTTAGCTAAACACCTTAACCACCTGGCTAACTTATACAAACATATGACTAAAATACCCATGTACATATACTCGGTTAATACTCCCCCTCAATCTCAACTGGGATATCCCAGTCTGAGATTGGTACAGTGATGAATAAACACAGGACTGTGTAAACCTTTGGTCAGGACATCTGCAACCTGAGCTTCTGTAGGAATATATTGCACTTCTAGATCTCCCTTTTGGACCCTTTCGCGAACAAAATGGAAGTCAGTATCCAAGTGCTTAATCCGAGTATGAAAAACTGGATTAGAACATAAGGCTAACGTTGAAAGATTGTCACAATGTAACAACGGTGCAGATGGAAGAAAAACATGCAGATCTCTGAGAACAGATCTAACCCAAGCGACATCAGCAGCAGCATTAGCTAATGCCTTATACTCTGCCTCAGTAGAACTGCGAGACACACTTCCTTGTTTCTTGGACTGCCAGGAGACAGGATTTGAACCCATAAAGACAATGTAGCCTGTGGTGGACCGTCTAGTATTTATATCAGCAGCCCAGTCGGCATCACTATAAGCCAGTAGTTCCATTTTGCCCTGAGCAGAATAAGTCAATCCACACTGCAATGTACCTTTAAGATATCGAAGAATCCTTTTAATCAAACAAAAATGTTCTTCAGTTGGAGTTGTCATAAATTGGCATGCATAATTGACTGCATAGGCAATATCAGGCCTAGTGAAGGTCAGATACTGCAATGCACCAACCATACTTCTGTACACTGTTGGATCAGCCATTGGTTGTCCTTCATCCTTCAATAACTGAGTGTGTGGCTTGCTCGGCGTTGAACAGGATCTACAATGCATCATACCTGCCTTATTAAGAAGATCAGTAACATATTTAGACTGATTAATGAAAATGTCTCCATTGTCTCTGTAGGCAATCTGTAAACCCAAAAAATAGGTTAGCCTCCCCATGTCCTTCATATCAAACACACTAGCTAAATCATCAATGACTTGCTGAATTAGCGTGGAAGAAGACCCTGTGATGATAATATCATCAACATACAACAGCAAGATCACTACATTAGAACCACTGATTTTCACAAACAGACTAGGATCAGAATGAGAAGATTGAAACCCCAGAGTAGGTAAATAGCTTGTAAACTTGGCATTCCATGCTCTGGGAGCCTGTTTAAGGCCATAAAGAGACTTATGTAACTTGCAGACATGAGTAGGATATAGAGAGTCTTGAAACCCTTGAGGTTGTTTCATAAACACCTCTTCTTGTAATTCTCCATGAAGAAAGGCATTCTTCACATCTAATTGCCTTAAATCCCATTTGTGCATTGCTGCAAGTGACAAGACTAGCCTTACGGTTGTGTGTCTGACCACTGGACTAAATGTTTCTTCATAGTCCAGACCATGTTCTTGGCTAAAACCTTGAGCTACAAGTCTTGCCTTGTATCGGGAGACCTTTCCATCTTGATCCTTCTTAAGCTTGTACACCCACTTGCTGCCTATAACATTTCTGTTTGGTGGAACTGGTACTAATTCCCAAGTACCTTGTTTCTGCAAAGCTTCAAATTCCTCCTGCATTGCATTACGCCAGTGCACAGAAGAAACAGCTTGCTTGTAATGAGTGGGTTCTGAAGACTCATGAACATCCAGTATAGCAGTAAAACCACTAAACATAATATCATCACCAGATGATAAAGAAGAACCTGGAGTCATGGATACAGAAGCATAATAACCCGAATAATCTTTCCTTTGCAAAGCTCCACTTTTTAACCTTGTAATCATATTATGCTCAGAAGGCACATCAAGTACATCATTATGAATCTCAGAATCATTTACATCATGAACAAAGACTGAAGAAGTACCAGCCACAACATTGGGAGAAACAGATGAAATACCAACCATATTGGCAGATGTAGAACAAATATTTGGAGATAAATCTGCAGAGTTAGAAGGTACCTGAATTTGGGAAGGGTTATGGACAGGCAACCTTGGAGAGGAAGGAGTTGGAAGTAGAGTAGTAGCTTGTAATGGTAACAATCCTGAACCTGATGCTGTACCAGAAGACTGAGACGAAACAGAATGCAGCTCCATGTCTGGATTATTGACCACATCATTCACCCCATGTTGCTCAGATTCATGAGACAATACAACCGAAACAACTCTGGGTAACGCTCTTTGTGTTGGTGAAGTAGACACAGATTGAGAACTAGGTATAGATTGGGATGTCTTAAAAGGAAATACATGTTCATTATGAATGACATGCCTAGACAACAATAACCTTTTGGTAGGTATATGAAAACACAATACTCCTTTGTAACCTACTGAATATCCCAAAAATACACATTCATCACTGCGTGCTTGGAGCTTATTAACATTATAAGGTCTCAAATAAGGAAAGACTGCAGAACCAAAGACCTTTAAAGACCCTAAAGAAGGGGATTGTCCAAACAACTTCACATAGGGGGATATCATGCCTAAAGTCTGACTAGGCATTCTATTTATCAAGAAGACTGCATGACTACACGCATGAAACCAGAACTGTTGAGGTAAAGAGGCTGCACTCAGTAATGTCACAGTAGTTTCGACAATATGTCTATTTTTTCTCTCAGCAAGACCATTCTGCTGAGGTGTATATGGACAAGAAACAAGATGCAAAATACCATTGGTATCCAAGAAGGTCTTAAACACTT
This sequence comes from Pyrus communis, assembly GCF_963583255.1. Taxonomy (NCBI): domain Eukaryota; kingdom Viridiplantae; phylum Streptophyta; class Magnoliopsida; order Rosales; family Rosaceae; genus Pyrus; species Pyrus communis. The sequence continues at coordinate 2,554,823 of NC_084818.1, forward strand.
TACTCATGTACTCTCCCCCTCCGTCAGATTGTAAAGTCTTAATACTTGTTTTGAAATGATTCACAACAAAAGCATGAAATTTCACAAATACAGTGTACACATCAGACTTATTAACAAGTGGAAAAATCCAAGTAAACCTTGTGCATTCATCAACAAAAATTACATAATATCTGTAACCTTCCACAGAAACAGTAGGTGAAGGTCCCCAGACATCAGTATGCACCTTTTCGAAAGGAATACTGGACTTATTACACTTGGAAGGAAAGGGTTGTCTAGACATCTTACCCCTAATACAAGCTGAGCACAACTGAGAACACTTATCTAAAGAAACAGAAATCTGAGAGTCTTGAAGCATTTTTAATTGAACCTCATTAGTGGGATGCCCAAGTCTATGATGCCAGATAGATGTCTTCACAAGTTGCCCCAACAAAGCTTGAGGTGTATTATTCATTAGCTGAGAATATTTGTAGAATTGCTGCTGAGGAATGTAATACAAGCCACTACTACTACTCCTTCCTTTCATGAGGATTTTCTTGGTTGCCTTGTCCTGCACCCAAAAACCAAATTCATCAAGTATAACATAGCAATGATTATCTTTGCATAGTCTATAAACCGATAATAAACTAGCTGCTAACTGTGGAACATGCAACACCATTTGAAGAGTTAAAGATTTAGAAGAGGTTAAAAGAGAACCCAAACCAGTGTTAGCAACAGGAAGTCCCTCTCCATTGCCAACTGTAATCCTGTCATTGCCCTCAAAAGGTGTCACAAGTGTCAAATTATCAAGGTCAGCAGTCATATGGTGAGTAGCTCCTGTATCTAACACCCAATTTGGCTGTGAAGAAGACACAAAATTCTGCTGAGCTTGGGCAGTAAGTGCAGTCAGAGAAGAAGCTGGTTGATCACCTTGGTATGCATAATTGCCTCTGTGATAACAGTTGAGAGCAGTATGGCCTTTCTTTCCACAAATTTGACATGCCATAACTGGAGGAGCAGAACTGGAACTTGCATCATACCTTGAGTAACAATTAGGAGCAGTATGGCCTCGTTTATGACAAATTTGACATTCAGGAATCAGTGTTGGTTTGGAACCATTATTTCCATTCCACTGCTGCCAAGGTGAACCACCTTTAGATCCAAAATTAGAGCTTCCATTATTATTTGTGCTTCCAGCAAAGGAATTTGAATTCCCTGAGAACCGGCCATTATTGGTCCCATTATACCTAGGCCTGTTGTTACCCCTTCCATTATTTCCTCCATAATTCTGATAGCCCCTATTATTCTGAGAATTTGCATTATTTTGTTGATGAAACTGAGGAAGATAAGCCTGAGACACAAATTCCCCAGTGGACCTTTGATTATTATTCTGAGAATGAGCATTAGCACCACTGACAAAACCATAACCACCAGAAAATTGTTGAGCCGAGCTTTGACTCTGTGAAGAATTAGCATTTGAAGATTCACCATGGCAGTACATGCCCGACATAGGAAAAGTCATTGTAGAGTGGGAATCTTCAGCAGTCCTCTCTGCAGCCAATAATTGAGCTCGAAACTCTTTGAGAGAAATAGGAGTTTCACGAGCCACAATTACAGTACGGATCATGTTAAATTCTGCTGGCAATCCAGCCAAAGCAGCAACAATAAGATCATTCTCAGAGACCACTTCTCCAGCAGCAAGAAGTTGATCCTTAAGAACTTTGATTCGCAACATGTATTTCTCAACACTATCCGAACCTTTCTTAATTGTCAGTAACTCAGTCTTGAGATGATTCACTCTTGCCCGCGAAACAGTAGCAAACCGATCTTGCAAATTCATCCAAGCTTCATGTGCAGTTCGACTACCAACAACATATTCAACTGCTTCATCTCCCAAAGTAGCAAGCAATAGACTCACAAGAGCTCTATCTCTTTTAATCCACTCCTTATAAGCTGCTGTAACTTCAGTAGTGATACCACCGTCTTCAGTAAAGACAAACTTTGGTGGACATACAGATGTACCATCGAAATGATCAAACACATCATTTCCTTCAAGGACAGATCGAAACTGAAATGACCACTTCACAAAATTATCCTCCTGAAGTCTAATGGTTAACATTCCAAGTAGACTTTCAACCTTCACCATATTCATCGCCATTACTCCAAAAATTGAGAAGAACACAGTAATTTCAACGACACAATCAACCGCAACAATCAAGAAGCAACAACAAGGAGCTTCGTGCTCAAATCAATCACCAGTAATCAAACAATGATAGGCTTCGTGCCCTAGAAATCAGCAACAATCAAAAAATAACAAGGAGCTTCGTGCTCGAGAAATCACCACATCAAGCCACACATCCAAAATTCTTCGTGACGGCGAAGTAAGAATTCCACAATTATACTAAGCAACATCTCAATTTTGAAGATCAAAAAACCACACAGAAAAACCTGATTTCGCAACAACGATCAAAGATCCCGATCTGAGCCCCAATCTGAGCGTGATCAAGATTCAGCCGCAGAAAAACCGTAAGCCTGACGAACTAACCAGGATCCTCTTCACCGGTTTACTGAACCTCAGCTCTTGATACCATGATAACTATGGCAGATTAAGCCATGAATCTCCATCAAAAAGCAAGAACGAAGAACAACGAATATTAGAGCAGAGAGAAAGAATAATGAATATCTTGCAAATGTTATTGTATTGTCTAACTGAAAACAATTGCTTACATATTTCAGTATATATAGCTAACCAAACAAAACTGACAGCTGTCAAAACTTAATAACTAAGTTAGCTAAACACCTTAACCACCTGGCTAACTTATACAAACATATGACTAAAATACCCATGTACATATACTCGGTTAATAGAAGCGGCTTCTCTGCGAAATACGACGTCGGAGAATCACGCCTCCGGCACCGCCGGTGGCGTCGGCATGGGTGGTTCCAACGGCGAAACCGATGATGTCGCCGTCGAATTCCAGCGACGAGCAGGTGATATCGTCGAGCTCGTCGCCGAACAGAGCTCCGTCGAAACTCATGCACGAGAACGAGAGGCTGAGGAAGGAGAACATGCACCTCACCAAGGAGTTGGCAGAGGTCAAGTCCCTATGCAACAGTATCTTCAGCATGGTCTCGAATTACGCGTGCTCCCAATCGGAAAGCGGCTTCCCGGAGCTGAAACCGCTCGATCTGATGCCCGGGAAGCGGTTTTCCGTCAAGGGGGAGAAGGAAGAGGAAGAAGAGGCGAGACCGAAGCTTTTCGGTGTGGAGTTAGGGGCCAAGCGCCCGAGAGAGGCCAGCGGCCACGGCTCGGAGGAGGATGAGACCGACTTGCGGCTTCAGCAACCAAGTGATAGCGAGGTTAAATCAGAACCGTTGGATGTTGGTCATAAGGAAACGCCGTGGCTGAAGCAGTGCCACATGGCTAGTCAGACGGTGTGTAATTGATTACTAGTTAGAAGTTACGGTAGATATTAGATTGAAGCACGTGTAAAAGTGGGTTCACGTGCGTGGTCAGCATTTAGGGGCCCATTCCCTTCGAGAAGTTTCTCAGACATTCTACTCTTTCTTGCTTTTAGAAATAATACTATTGTTTTTATTTTCTGCCTCTGATTTTGCGTAATATTTGCACATGGAAGATGATGGTTTTGAAATGTACTGATTGTGTTCATATTAACTCAAAAAATATAAAAGCTAGAAGTAGATCTTACTGAGTAACGGTTATTTTGAAACGTACCAATTGTGTTCTTGTTAACTCGAAGAACATAAAAGTTAGAAGTAGATCTTATTGAGTAACGGTTATTTTGAAATGTACCAATTGTGTTTATGTTAACCCGAAGAATATACAAGTTGGAAGTGGGATGTGATTGGTGATAGATGGTGGTTATGAAATCAGTTCTGCATGCCTCAGATAAATGTTCTTACCAGCAATAGGTTCTAGTGTATACCACGCCTCGCTGTTAAGTAAGGTGGAAGATAGATACTTGCTTGTTAAAGGTGCTTGCCATGAATGATGAGTGTTCACCTTTAATCTACGAGAAAATGATCCTCGCCGGATTATTTTTCTAGAGATTTTAGAAATTTCGTGATAGTGATCGTGATCGTTCATCGTACGTCATGCGGTTAATTTTTGTAGGTACTATTTATATTTAATTTTAAATTTTAAATTTTGAAATGATTTCTAATCGCACGATATATGATAAATGGTCACGACCACGAGATCTCTAAAAAAAAATCCAACGAAGATCATTTTCCTAATCTACGTAGAGCAAGGGCCCACTAACCTGTGGAACATTGGCGAGTTTCGTCTCTACATCCAAAATTTTATTTCTGTCATTTTATTTTTCAACTTTACCAATGAATTCGTATCTAAAATATCCAACTGGCTATAGTTTGTTAAACTTGAACCAAATTTTGAGGGATACCATAAATCGACTATAACTGAATATTGAGCTTTGTAGTTACACGTGAAAAGTAATACCACCAAACCGTAATGCTAGTTAATCGAGGCCTACAAAGTTTCGAGTTCGGGATGAAACTCATATTTGAGTTGGAGTTGATTCGCATTGAAATATAAAATTTAGGTTTTTTAATGGAAGAGAATGACTTTGTTTCAATGGTTTCTTCAAACGCATAAAAAACTAAACGATGTTTATTAAGAAACCCCAGCTTTTGCTTAGATTAGCAGACTAATCATACCTTAATTAGTTTACACGATCATTGTTATCACACTCTTGACATAAAACTCTACATTTTACTCATCACTAATCCCTTTGAGAAACTTCAACACTTGAAGCATCGTAGGCCTCTGAGCTGGGTTATCAGAGAGGCACACACAGGCAATCTTCAACACTTGAACCATCCTGCGCTTCGAATCCGCGTCGAGTACTACCGGATCAAGAACATCAGCTGCCTTCCCCTTCTTCATCATCTGAAAAACCCACCCGACTAAATTCCCGCCTTCGAAGTCTTTGAAATCGGGTCCGGTTGGCTCTTTCCCTGTCACCAGTTCGAGCAGTATCACGCCAAAACTATAGACATCTCCTTTTGTGGTAGACCGCCCGCTCTGTCCATACTCCGGTGGAATGTAGCCAAATGTTCCGGCTATTTCAGTACTAATGTGAGTCTCACAGGCACTGATCAACCTTGCGAGTCCAAAGTCTGCAACTTTGGGCTCGAAGTCTTCGTTGAGCAAGATGTTGCTGGCTTTGATGTCCCTGTGGATGATGTGGGGGCTGAATCCATGGTGAAGAAAAGCCAGGCCGCGGGCTGCACCCATTGCGATTTTGAAACGTCTGTCCCAATCTAGGACTTCAAGATCCCCAGTCCGATTTCTCAGCCAAATGTCCAGGCTCCCATTTACCATATACTCGTAAACAAGGAGCTTCTCCTCGCCAAGAGAGCAGTACCCGAGTAATGGAACGAGATTCTGGTGGTTTACCTTCCCCAGGGTTTCCATTTCAGCGATGAATTCTCGATGGCCCTGGGTTTTATACTCGCTGAGCTTCTTAACCGCGACTGTTTTCCCATCCGACAATGTGGCCTTGTACACAGTTCCAAAGCCTCCGTCTCCTATTATGTTTGTCTTGCAGAAGTTGTTGGTGGCTTCAAGAATGTCAACTAAAGTAAGCTTGAGTAGCGGCTGCTGAAACATGGCGACGTTGATGCTCAGAGGCTCCTTTGATCTGCTGCTGCTACTGAGAAAATAGAGATTATGTTCCATGAAACTGCTCAACCTGCGTTCTTCAACTTCTTCAGGATCACGCCGGCTGCTTCGGGTGATCCATCTTACTACAGCATAAGCTGCAACAATAAAGATTAGAGCACTTCCAACCACAACAGCAGCAACTCCCCAGGCATTCAACAGTGCTGATTTATCAAAACTCTTGGCATGGCAATCCAAATTTTTACTTCTCCCACATAATTTCTTGTTACCGGCAAGCGATTTTTCTGACAGGTTCCGGCAGATACCACTCTTAGGAATCGGCCCTTCCAACCTGTTTTCCGCCAAGTTCACGTAAAACAGATTGATGAGGCTGCAAATTTTATCTGGGATCTTTCCAGAGAGCTTGTTATTTGAAACATCAAAAAACTCAAGTTGCATCAGATTCCCCAGGTCTGGAGGAATCTCTCCTCGAAACGAATTTGAATGAAGATCCAAATCCGTCAAGTATGACAGATTACCAAGAGAATGGGGCAGCTCCCCATCAAAGAGATTATTGCTCAAGTTCATCTTTTCGATCCTCCAAGCCATGCTATTCGAGAACAGCTTATCAACACCCCCATTAAGCCCGTTCTCCTGAACATACAGCCCCACAAGATTCTGCATGCCTGACAGCGACGAAGGAAGCTCGCCATCAAGCTCGTTCGAGCTTAAATCCAAGTGAGTAAGCTCATTCAAGTCCCCAAAGCTCAAAGGTACAGCACCGGACAACTTGTTACCAGTCAAATTAAGCTTCACCAAGCTTCCCAAACGACCTAAGCTTCCGGGGATGGTGCTCGTAAGCTGGTTATTTCCCAGATTCAAGCCTTGAAGCTTCGGCGAATCACCAAACTCTGGAGGAATTGAACCACTGAGCATGTTCCCAGACAAATCCAAAGTTGTAAGATTTCTTAAACGAGCGAGGGACCTTGGAATTTCACCGGAGAGCAGGTTGTTGCTGATCAAAACATCCACCAAAACAACACAGTCGCCCAAATCTTCCGGTATTGCACCCGACAATCTATTGTAGGACAGATCAAACACTCCAACATGTTGCACAAAGCTCAGATCCGGGATGTTTGCTTGTCGAAAGTACAACGATTTTTTCGAAGGAATTGAACCTGATAGATTGTTGTGAGAAAGTACCAGACATTGCAATTGGCTTAGCTGCGCGAGCTCCGCCGGGATAGACCCGCTGAGCTGGTTGTTTCCGAGCTCCAATGTAGTAAGACCGGTGCACTGGCCAAGCTCCGCCGGAATATTCCCTTCCAGGAGATTCGAACTCAATATTAGGACAGAAAGGCTGCTGACATTTCCAATTTCTTTAGGAAGAGTGCCTGTCAGCTGATTGTTACTAAGGACAAGCCTTTCCAAGACGGCTGCCCGACCAATCTCATTCGAAATCAGACCTCGCAGCTGATTGTTCGAAGCTGTGAACTCCATCAAATTTTCCGAATTCCAAAGACTTTTCGGTATTGTGCCCGTGAAGTTGTTGGAATCAAGGTCGATCACCATCAGCGGAAGCTCCGAGAGGTAGTCAGGGATTGCGCCGGCGATCTGATTGTTCACCAAGTTGAGCTGCGTCAAGTTCTTGCAATTGACAAACGTGTTGTCAATTGTTCCCGAGAGAAAATTGCTATCGAGATCAATCTCCGAAAGCGAACCCGCATTGCAAAGCTCTTCCGGAATCGGACCCGTCAACAGGTTATTGCTCAAACTAAGTGACCTCAGCATAGAGCAGTTGCCAATCTCCGGTGGAATTTTCCCGGAAAATAGATTGCTGGAAAGCAGAATCGATCCGACTTGCTTCAACTTTCCAAGCCAGGAAGGCAACAGGCCGGAGAGCTGGTTCTTTTCGGCAGAAAACGTCATCACCGGAAGCTCAGCGAGCTCCTCAGGCAACGTCCCAGAAAGCGAATTGAACGAAAGCATCAAAGTCCTCAAACTTTTACAGTTCCCCAGCTCAGCAGGAACAGACCCGTTGAGCTCAGTGAAGACCAAATCCAAAATAGTCAGCTTCTGCAACTTCCCAATGCCTTTTGGCAACGAACACCTCAATGGGTTGTACGAGAGGTCAATATTGGTCAAAGATTCCAGCTTAGAAATCTCTTCCGGCAACGGCCCTGTTATGGAACAGGAAGCAGCGTACAGAATTTCTAGCCGCGAAAGCTCACCGATTTCGCGGGGTAACGGGCCGGAGAAATGGTTGATGCCAACGTAGAGCTCGGTGAGATTCTTCAGGCTACCAATCTCAGGTGGAATTGCGCCGGAAAATGAATTGTTTGAAACGTCCATGGAAGCTAAAGATAGAAGTTTTGGAAACAGGGAAGAGGGAAGAGATCCTGAGAGGACATTGTTGCCCAGGTCCAGGAACTGCAGCCGGGTCAAGTTTCCAATCTGGGTCGGAATATCTCCATGGATGCCATTGTTGGAGAGCTCCAAGGTTTGAAGCAGTGCTAAACTTCCAAGTTCTGGCGGGATTTTTCCAGCGAAAAAGTTGGTTCCGAGCTTCAAAGTCTCTAGCTGAGTTAACTCGGCGAGTTCGGTGGGTATTTCGCCGGAGAGCTGGTTATCGGTGAGGCAGAGGTGTCTTAGGCGTTTGAGGTTGAGAACTTGAAGTGGAATTTTGCCGCGGAGTAGGTTGGAGGAAAGGTCCAGCACGACAAGGTTTGAAAGGGAGAAGAGGGAGGGAGGTAGAGGGCCTTTGAGGGAGAGGGACGGAAGGGCGAGGGCGGTGACTCGGCCAAATTGGCAGGAAACGCCGACCCAGTCGCAGTGCGAGGCGGAGGGCCGCCACGAGGAGAGAACTGCGGGGTTTCCGAGGGCGGTTTTGAAGGAAAGAAGGGCTTCCATTCCTTGGTTTTGGTCATTTTGGTGGGAAACTCCATTGGCGAGTAGAAAGAGAAACTCAAAAGCTAAGAAAATTACTAAAAACAGGAGCTTTTTCGACGCCATGAAAGGGCAGTTTGAGAAGAAGCAAGAGGGGTCGGAAGCTGAGTTTTTTCAGAGAAAAATGGCGTTGGAGAGAGGGCTAGTACGTCATTTCACCAGGAGCTGAGAAGAAGCTTGAACGCCGTAGCTATTCTCTGCGAGTTTGAGTGTCTGCCATGGAGGCCATAAAAGATACAAGACAAGGACGACGGAGTGTTATTAATACGGTCAGAGAAGAAAGGCACGCCGCTCACGTGACTTGTACAGTTGTACTCTCCCAACGGCGATTCTGTTGAATTTGCAAATGAGCCCCTTTCATGACCCACATATTTCTTGAATTTACGTTTTGACCGCACAATGTTTACCATATCTAGCATATAGATCCAGTAGTGCCCTAATTTGGCAGCTTCAGAGAATCCGGCTTTTGTCTCGTTTAGGCATTTCTTTTGTATTTTCAATTGTGCAGGTGCATCGGAAAATAGGGGTTCTGGTTTTTGTGCTTGTCATGTCCCCATCTCTTTTCCTTATTCTATTTTGGCACCACGTATGGATGTAATTGCAATGGTTAATTAGAATAATGTATTTTTGTTTAACTTTTTGTTGTTGTTGGCTAATTATTTTATAGTGGTATTATTAGGTTAATTAATCTACTTTTAAGTCAAGTTACAGTTTAATAAGTCCTCAAATTCAAGAATCGAATGCGATCTGTATGGACTAAATTTTCTAATTTAAAGTGGGTTTATGGGTGTTTAACTAGATCTTTCTTTTTATGCTACTCTACTTTGTCCGATTCAATTCTCGTTTTTCTTTTATGGGATACAAACGATATTGTATGAAAGATAATTCAAAGTAAATAATTTGAGTGCAAACAAGAATGTTTTTAATTAACTAAGCTACTATCCTATTGTCTTATAATCTTGAAGTATCTTAAATTTGTTAATAGAGTTAGTGATGCCTAATGAACTTAGTACTTTATTTTAGTTATCCTCTAAGAATTTATATTTTGATATTGGACATTCTAATCTTTTTAAACATATCAATTTTTCCTTACGTTCATCTATTGCATTTTGTTCATCAATAGCTTTATTCTCGTTAAATAGAGTTGGAAAAAACTAACAAAAATGCTTGACTTGGCAAATGGATCGAGTTTGTCGTGTTCGTGTCATACTCGTTATCTTAACGGATCGTGTTGCGTCAAATTTGTTATTTTAACATGTTCTTAACAGGTGACCTTATAACGACCCGACCTATTAACGAGTCGTGTCGTTTCATGTCAGATTATCGGTTATGTAAGAAATTGTTAGGCCTAATGTCTAGACCTGACAAGCGGGTCGTTTACGTGTCATGTCCGAATCGTTAACGGATTCTTAACAGGTCACCCACTAATAATCTGACTCGTTAATGGGTTAACTTAAAACCTGTTATTTTCATGTATTTTTGCTTGTGACGAGTCATGTAAGAAATTGTCAAACCTAATAAATGCAATAAATTTGACAATTGTGGGCAAATCAGTACGTTCATAAGATAAAGGAGCTCAAATTAAAAGTTGAGGGACATATAGAAACAACATCACAAGTTGAGAAGACAATTGATCAATTTTACCATTTATTTATTGTTCATGGGGGCAAAGTTCATAAATATTTGTCCCAATTTTACCATGTATTTATTGTTGATGGGGCAAAATTCATAAATATTGGTACCTTTGGTACGCTAGCATGAATGTGGGGTCCACACGATTTGGGTGAGAAATATAAATAAAAGAAGTAAGAGGAGTGAGGTTGGAAACGCGAGTTGTGTGAGTGTCCTTACTCGGAGACGAGATGGAGCTTTCTTTGCCGCTCAACGCCAAAAGGCGAAGGATAAAATGTGACCCAACTTCTACTTTTTCATAGGGTTACAGATAAATTCAAATTCAAATTTTTTTATTTGTTCAAAAATTGGTTTGGTATCATTAGGCATGTTAATTTCTTGAACGATCCATTAATTTGACAAAAATTAGTTCAGTATCATCAGGCATGTCAATTTGAAGTATTTTTTTAATCAAGAAAAGAACAATAATTTCTCAAATTTCCAACATTGGTAATCCCAGAATCTCTTTATTATGTGGAACAAGAAATGCCTAAAATTACTATGTTAGAGAAACAGTGGTAAATTGCGTTGGAATCACCAAGTGGTACAGGTCGAACATTTATCCATCGTAACTCTTAACTAGTGATTCAGTGATTACTTACGAATTTCACGTTTATATGTTACGAGTCTGATCATTGACGAATCAATAACCTTTACCTTATAAGTTCAAATAGAATAACACCAGATAAAATTATGTTAGGTCAAAATACAAAGGGGCTTGAAATTTTGTGAGAGTACAGTTGACATGAAGTGAAGGGTAACCCCTACCCCAAAAATTTTCTCCTAGACGCTACGGATAGGTGTGGTACCTATGGAATGAACTGACCGAAAGGCCCTGGAGTGGATAGTGACTGAGTCACTGAGGCAGCTATGACATTGACATGGAGGATGGTTATTTTGGTCATTGACGTGGGTGTTTTGAACTTTGGGGTGGGATAGTGATATATGATTAGACATGAAAGTTTGTAGGGGGGGAGGGGAGGGGGACTGGCCTGAGGCTGATCTGTCCCTTCGCGGGAAGCAAACCAAGAACTCGAATTTTCTCTTTTTTGATGCCACACCCATGCACCTCACACATTTTATTACGTTCCAATTTCAACATACATCCAAGATTGATACGTAATATTCGATTGTACGGGGTACAAGGGAACACATGTAAGAAGTACTAAACTTAAACTCACCATATTTTCAAGGTAATGAGGTCTCTGTCACAAATATACAACTGTACAACAAAACTAACGTTGGTATGTTGCCAAAAGATATATAATGAAAGATATAGGTATAATCTAAGCACTCCAAGCTCTCTAACCTCTGACCGCTACCCCAAAGGCTCCTTGTATCAACTAAGCTGTCACATGTACAATCACCCCTACACCATGGGAATGGTGCACTTGGCAAATTAACAACTCAGATAAGTTGCAAAGCTCGTGTGAGTGATAATAATGCGAAATATGTAATAATCATAAAACAAGTTCATCGATCACAATTTATAAATAGTATTCATAAAATCAACTTTATAAAATCATAACAATTTAGTATAAATCCCAAAGGAGCCATACATACATCCAACGGCCTCTCTAAAACAAACCACAAAGGTTCTCAAGTATCTCGTTCATATTTGAAAATTAGAGCTAGAGTGACTCAATTCAAGCGAAGCCTACATCTTCTAAGCTTTCACATAATTTTTCTTTGATCCATACATACATTAAGTATCCCCCTTTTTCAAGTCGTTTGATCATACTCAACAATAACCAGTCTCCAATATTGCGCCCAGTAGATCAAGCCCAACGTTCAATTGTGCCACAGCATTCACTGAAAACTACAAATTATAGGGATGTGGAAAACAAGAACAAGAACAACTAAGCTTTTTCTTATTAAGTGTGGTCGGCTGTATGAATCTTATAACGTCTCTCAGTTCTGTATCATGTATTCCATTAGATCGAAGTACTTTAAATCTTTTTTTTAAATTTCTTTCAAAATCTTCGTAGGTCTTTCCCTATTATTTCGATCCTAAATCTCTGTTCCATAGCCATATCTTTTAACCGGATAAAAAGTAAAAGGAAGGTAGGGGGGATCAGTTTGTTTTTTGTCTGCTGAAATAGGCTGGTACTGGCAGAAAGCTTTTACATCTGTCTTGTCTTATTGAAGCATTTGTTCTTGATGAAAATAATTACAGTGTATGGCATAGTTGGTGGTGGCAGTGCCAGTGTCCCAACAGACAACAGATTTCAGGCAAAAAATTCAGAGATCATGTTCATTGCTTATATCACTTGTGCAGAATCTTCTGCCACCAAAACTATTAAACATTTGATCCCCTTTTTCTTTTGGACCAAAAAATTCAAAGCAAATTTTCCCACTCATTATTTGTCCATAGAATTTTTCTTTTTGTATTTTGATGCAGAAACTTTTTGGTGTCCAGATCACATTTATAAATGATATTACTATTTCACATGTTATATTAAATAAATAAATTTTTAATGAGTATACAAACAATTATATTTCATAATTTAAACTTTGTAAGTGATTTCTACATACCTAACACCTTTTAATATTTGACAATCGTGTGTATGTTTTTTCTTAAATTGACTAAATCAAGTAAAAATTTTACTAATTCCATAGATTTTTCCGTTATGGTTCTTATATTCCATATTACTAAACACATTTTACTCTCTTTGAATCCTACCTTCATGTCCTAACTTCTTTGATCTCAGTCATCCACTAAAATCAAAGTACTTTTTTTGCGTGCCTTAGGAAAAGTTGATTTCACTCGTCTAGCAAAATCAAAGTACTTTTTCAGCGCAATTTTGTTTAAGATTCATATTATAGGGAATCGACATGAATAACAAAGTGTCGGTTGTTGACTACTTAATGCACTCCCCCATCTTTTTTATTCAGGTTTAGAATCAACAGCATAAAGTAAACTTATACATGCAGAATTAAATTAAGTGAAAAATAAGAAACAAAAATAAGCATGAATGCATCGGATAACCTAATTGTGTGAAATAATCACTAGTCTTTAAACTTTTTGATTAGTAGTGTAGCTAATGAATAGCCACGGCTGAACGCAGAAGATGAGAGGCAGATTACATCACCTATATATTGCATGAAAATTGAAACCCTAGCAAGACGAGGTTCCTTAAGAAAGTACCCAAGCCATTAATGGCAGCAAGCAGTGAGGGAAAGTTTCGGGATGGCCACATGTCTAGTCTGCACTGCGCACTGCACTGCACCAGTCCATCGAACAAGAACAGTAATAACAAGAGCTGAGACGTGCACGTTTTGAGAGAGCTGATTAGAAGAGGAAACAAGAAGGATTTATTGCTAGATTTTGGGAAAATTTTAAGGGTTGGGATTGATGGAAAAAAGAAAAGCTTTCTTTTTGGTGTGCGTGAAGGAATTCCAAAAACGGAAGATTGAGAAAGATTTCTGAAGTGACTTTGCGTGAGAAAAGCAGGTGAGAAAACTCAATATGGCTATGCAATTCGGCATCACTTTTAGGGTTTAAAGCAGAGCGACTGGCAGTGCTTTTGCCAAAAGCTGCTCTTTTCCCCAACTGTTGAGGTGAGTTCTTACGTATCTGTGACTGTGAGACAACCGCAGATTTTATTGATTCCCTGCTCGAGTGGTTCTGGTTCTGGACGATGACTGATGATAGGTTTTGATTTCTCACTGTGTGTTTTCGTTGACGTGTTATTAGATCGTATGTGGATGTTTAATTTCGTATTATTGATGAGAGAAGATTAAACTATTTCTTTTTGGGTTTGGCTGCGTATGGTTCACGGGATTAATACTTTTTTTCTTTCTTTTTTCCAAAGACTTTATTTTTGAGAACCACAATTGTGATAGATGAATTCAAGTCCAAACAAATTACAAAACCATACATACAAAAAATAAGACATAAAATATAAGATAGACCCAAACAAAGAAGAGTTACAACCCAAAATATAAAAGGAGGCACACACAACCTTAGGCCCGTAGACAATAATAAAAAAAGTAACAACATACACCCTAATCTCCAGCTGCCAAACACAGTCACCGTCGCCACTTCCTCTGCGAAGGAAGACATCGTTCCAAAATGAAAAGAGCACCCAAATGAAAAACTAGATCTGAAAGTGTTGCGCATAATCAATCTACAAATAACCAAAGCCTCCACAACCACACTTGCGAGAAAGGTCACAAAACGTAATAGGAGGAGGAAAGATGAGGGGAAGCAAGGGAGAGGTAAGAGAGTCTCACTGGAATATACATTGTGTTTAAGTTTTACTATCTAAGCTTAGTTCATTTTTTTCTTCTTCATAATTTAGACGAATTTATTTTCTTTTTGTTTGTTATAATAAAAACGAATAATTGAATTTTTCGATTCATGCTTCTTGTTGGTTTACTATTACTAAAATCATTTTAATTCCTGACTTTATATATGTTTACGAACATGGAAGAAACGAAACGAAGAAATATGTGTCCATGTAATTCCATGTCTGAAGTATCAAGAACCAAAATAAAACTCCACGAGCCCTCACTTGCGGGCTTCTGCCCTTCAACAAGTGTTTGCAAGAGTTATGAAGGCCAACCAACCCAACCCAACCCAAGAGCTGGCCTGGGCCGAAGATCATGAACAATATTTCAAGCCCCTCAAGAGCCTGTCAGCATGTGAACCTATCCAATATTCAATTGTGACCAATTTCGGGTTAACTTGTATACATTGGACTTTACTGAGACTCTTCTGATCGTATTGGGACATTGTTGTTTTTCATTCGGATAGAAAATTCAATCCTCGAACGCAACCTGATATAAAACAACCTGGTAGTGCTAGAAAGATAAAAAATTTTGATAAAATTTTGTAAACTAAATGACATAGCATTACCCTTGCGTTGCATGTATACTTCATTTTCACAATAAATTTGAAGCGGAGCAAGAATTGATGCAACTAATTATTAATTCAAGTGACATATTGAGCATTCTTGCATTTGTAACAGTTAAAAAAAGAGAAAATGTGGTGTTTAATTAACTTTTTTTATTCATAAAGATTAAAGGCTAATGAGATTCTATTCTTTTGTTTTAGAGTTTAAATCCTCTGCACTCGGTTTCTATTGGCTTCTCTATAACCTCTATCATCGATTAACGTGTGTTGATAAATTTTATGCTCCTTAATTTTGTTGTCATAAGTTTAATAAGTGTAATCAATTATAAAGGTCATAGAGAAGTCACACATAAAATTGGTGCATGAGATTTAATCTTTTCGTTTTTATAGAAGCTAATCCTACTACTCCCAGACATGGAATCAACGTCCAAGAAAAAGACACGTGTTAAAAAAAAGGAAAATGTGGTGTTTAATTAACTTTATATTCATGGAGATTAAAGGCTAATGAGATTCTATTCTTTCGTTTTAGAGTTTAAATCTTCTGCAGTCTGTTTCTATTGGCTTCTCTATAGCCTCTGTCATTGATTGACGTATGTTGATAAATTTAATCCTCCTTAAGTTTGTTGTCATAAATTTAGTAAGTGTAATCAATTATAGATGTCATAAAGAAGTCATACACAAAACGGGTGTAGAAGATTTAATCTTTTTGTTTTTATAGAAGCTAATCCTACTACTCCCAAACATGGAATCAACGTCCAAGAAAAAGACACGTGTTAAAAAGGGGAAAATCTGGTGTTTAATTAACTTTTTATTCATAGAGAAAGTGTGACATCCCACATCGCCCAGGGGAGTGATCCTTATATGTATATTCCCATCCCTACCTAGCACGAGGCCTTTTGGAAGCTCACTGGCTTCAGGTTCCATGGGAACTCTGAAGTTAAGCGAGTAGCGCATGAGAGCACTCCCAGGATGGGTGACCCATTGGGAAGTTCTCGTGTGAGTTCCCAAAAACAAAACCGTGAGGGCGTGGTCGGGGCCCAAAGCGGACAATATCGTGCTACGGTGGTGGAGCGGGCCCAGGAAGTGGTCCCCCCCCAGGCCGGGATGTGACAATTTGGTATCAGAGCCTAACCCTGGTCGTGGTGTGCCGACAAGGACGTTGGGCCCCTAAGGGGGGTGGATTGTGACATCCCACATCGCCCAGGAGAGTGATCCTTATATGTATATTCTCATCCCTACCTAGCACGAGGCCTTTTGGGAGCTCACTGGCTTCGGGTTCCATGGGAACTCTAAAGTTAAGCGAGTAGCGCACGAGAGCACTTGCAGAATGAGTGACCCATTGGGAAGTTCTCATGTGAGTTCCCAAAAACAAAACCGTGAGGGCGTGATCGGGACCCAAAGCGGACAATATCGTGCTACAGTGGTGGAGCGGGCCCGGGAAGTGGTCCCCCTAGGCCGGGATGTGACAGAAAGGCTAATGAGATTATATTCTTTCATTTTAGAGTTTAAATCTTTTGCACTCGGTTTCTATTGGTTTCTCTATAGATTCTATAATTGATTGACGTGTGTTGGTAAATTTAATCCCCCTTAAGTTTGTTGTCATAAATTTAATGAGTGTAATCAATTATAGATGTCATAAAGAAGTCACATACAAAACAAGTCAGAAGATTTAATCTTTTCGTTTTTATAGAAGCCAATCCTACAACTCCCAGAAATGGAATCAACGTCCAAGAAAAAGCCACGTGGACATAATTCACCAGAAAAGTGAAGCTCCCCAAAAGATGTGAAACGTGTCAAATGCCGAGGACAGAAAGACTCAGATTTGCCCTAATTTGTGCTGATGATTGGAGAAATTGCGAGTGAGCATGACAGCAGTCAATTGCAAGAATAAAATGAGTAAAAATGAAAGCGTCTTGAGGTTTTGTAGTCGAATGAGGTGTCAAGTTTGGAGTGGTTGATTCCCATTCATGCATCGTAGACCATCGGACAAGTGGTTGCCATCTTCCAAATTCCATCGGTTTTTGTCTTTTGAGACCTTTGCCATTACAATATATAAAGTTGTGCTTAAAGAAGGGACTGGCATTTTGCAGGTAATGTTTAGTGTCGAAGTCACACCATCAAGTGATATTACAAATTTATTTAAGTTATAACATGCGTATAAACTGAACTTGAGGACCATGACAGATAATAATACTATTCATTAATACTATATATATATGAAGTTGTAACACCATATGAATATATGATCCGTAAGAGAGGTTCTCTAATATAAGAAAGTTTTAGTCTCAATAACGTCACTGTCCAATAACACAAAATGCACTACATGTCCAATGAACGATGTGACACGTGTGGTATTGATGAAAGGAGAGAATTTCTTAGTCGACAGCCAGAGCTGTAGTATTTGGAAAGGGAGAGATAAGAGTGCAGCTGCATCGTTGAACACCCATACCGTTGGTTGCCAGAGATTCTAAATTGTAAAACTTTTTCCAGGCTTGTTGATAAGAGATTGGAAAGAAAGGATGTGCATACAGAGAATTATCAAGCACCTGTAAAAGATGAATTCCCATTTTCTCAAGATATGTTTTTTAAGTAGAAAAAGGTTATATTCTTCGTTCTACATTAGATAGGGAGAGACACCAATATATGTAACTTTATGCTTTCAGAGGGATCTCTTTGCTCAAACTCAACAAAGTACTCATCCTTCTAATGGCTTCTTACCATATCTATCAAAAGATAGCTCGAATTTGAAAGCTTATTTCACATGTCCTTTCCCCGAATAGAAATTTTAAGACCACATCGGGAATCAAACTCGGAACATCAGATGCCTGAATAAATGCTTTTAATCAATTAATCTATAAACTTCTTGCTCCAGAACAGTAATTAATTAAGGAATATTAACTAATTTTAGTTAATTTATGCTTCCTGCTGGGCTGTTCTTGTGCCTATAAAAGCCAACGTAGTCTCGCTTCCAATGCATTGCATCAACTTTCTAGCAGAAATTAAGATAACACATCTTCTGTACTCTTTTCACTCCGTTTCTCTTTGTATACATGTCGAGGACGATGGAGCCATTGACTGTAGGAAGAGTGATAGGAGAAGTTGTCGACATCTTCACCCCAAGTGTGAAACTGAATGTAGTTTACAATCCAAACAAGCAAGTTGCTAATGGACATGAGCTCATGCCTTCTGTCATTGCTGCAAAACCTCGCGTCGACATCGGCGGTGACGATATGAGGACTGCTTATACCTTAGTAAGTTAATTTCACCAATAATTTGTGATTGCTTATTTGCTGCGGCAACATAATATGATACATTGATGGTACTAGTGTGATATAACTAACCTTTTTTTTTTTTTTTCGGATCATAACTTCTGATGAAGCTAATGACAGACCCAGATTATCCAGGCCCCAGCGATCCATACCTGAAAGAGCATCTCCACTGGTTTGTATATTTTGCTTGTCATATAAGCTCACATACTACAGTTTTACATATATATTGTACCTTAATTATTTAACTTTCACAAAACTATATATTTCAGGATGGTCACAGACATTCCTGGGACCACTGATGTCTCATTTGGTAAGTAACTAAGTCATTCCCGACATGAATAATACATTCATATATATATATATATATATATATATATATATATATAGGGTTTAGGGCTAAATGAAGATTTGTTCTTAGCTAAATATAGTATTTTGGGTTTTATATAATTAACAGGAAAAGAAACTGTGGAGTATGAAACTCCAAAGCCGGTCGTAGGCATTCACAGGTACGTGTTCTTGCTATTCAAGCAGAGAGGAAGACAAACAGTGAGAGCTCCAGCTTCCAGGGACAATTTCAACACCAGAAAATTCTCGCAGGAGAACGATCTTGGGCTGCCTGTGGCTGCCGTCTATTTCAATGCACAACGAGAAACTGCTGCTAGAAGAAGATGATGATTAATTACTACTGCATATAAATAAGATTAAAAATGTCATAAGAAGATTGGAGACTTGTATCTCCTGCTGTGCTGGTCTTCCCTACAGCGTGCAGGGAGGGCATGCATATGATGGTACGTATTAGGGTTTGTTATTTTGTACGCACATAGGTAACAACTTACTAGGTTGTACCAGGTTTCTGGGACAGTAGTAGGTCCCATATGTCGCTTTTTGGTTATCTGTTGATTGTTGATTGGTGATACGGCTCATGTAGCTAGGCATCATAGCTACGTGTCACCGTGCTATTGGGACGTGGTATGCATATAGGTAATTGGTCCCGACTGCTAATGTAATGTGATACTCATAGTATAATTCTTCTAGCGTTACTCAAAACCCTTTCATCAAGCAAAAGAGCATGCTGATTTGAAAATAACCAAGTTCGTTAGAATGATGTGTTTGAATTATGCAGATCAAAATTGACTTTCTTTACTTAGAGAAAGCTAGTACAATGTAAGAACAAATCAAAGAGAAAGTCCAAAACAGGCAAGCAAAACACCAATCCACATAAATAAAAAAATTACATTAAAAAAGGCCCAAAACAGCTCATAGCAACACAAAGAACGAAAAAAACGGAGATTTGAAAAATTAAAGCAACCACCTCTATCAAGTTAGCAGCTCCATCGTCACAAAGTTGCCACCGCCTAGAATAAGGACCCAACAAACCAAACGAATAGACAGAAAATGAGGATAGACAAGCGCCCACGCTATGAACACTCCCATAGTCCGACCGAATAGTGCAAGTTGCACTTTTAAAGCTATCAACTACCGAAGTGTGTCACCGGAAGAGATCCTTGAGTAGACACCCAATGAGCTGAGAAGCAGGGTAAATAGTTGAAGAATTCACGGTGACAAACGATTTAGAGATGAAAAATGCATAAAGAGTTGTTTGGTGCACAATCTCTCTCAAAGAAGGGAATTGGTTCAAAATTTGGAGGAGTTTTACGATTTAGGTGCACAACCTATTTAGGTTTAAATTTGAAATCAAGGTTTCGAAAAACATCCTAATGAGTCGGTCCAAAACCAAGTTAAATAAAAAGGAAAGATGTAGCGAAATGATCTTTTTTCTTCTTTTCTTTGTTCACGTTCAATTACAATCAATGTTATTCCAAACATACAAACTTTACAGCCGCCGTAAATACCACATGAGAACATTACACTGTGCTGCCAACACCCAAATCCACCATGTAGCTCGCCGAACAAAAACCGGAGGCAAACACGGGTTTGCATAATTTCATAAACTTCACGGCCAGAAGGGATCAAACAAACCGCGTTCGACGATGCTGATGTGAAATCAAAAATTCCTTTTGACTGAGACACGTGAGAAGGCACACCATCGTGATCAAACTCGTTAAGCATTTATTTCAGCATTGCACTGATGCTCCCTGCTGCAGCTCCTTCTGCTCCAAAACATGTTTGAACATGTTGTTTTTCCAAGTCTCGGCCCTTCCATCTTTTCCTGGTCTGCTGATGTTGCTTGGGGCCGCCTGGGCAATTCATCTTGGGTTTCTGCCTCCCGGGTTTCAAATGAGGGGCATGGTCCATCATTGCACGTGCACAAAGGAATGGTGACAGAAGGAAATGGACTGCATGTGACTGGACAGAGCATATCCGAAGAAACTGAAGCCACACGGTTCTTTCGGATCTCTGGTGCACAAGCTGGAGAAAGACGCTCTGGGTCACGAGGGTGAAGTATACAAGGGGTACAAAGGCCAAGTGACATCTGTAATCTATTTTCCTTTGCTGGGGAGCCAGGCAATTTGACAAAGGAGATGATTCCGTGCCTACAAAGCGGGCATGGAATGGACCCAGGTGGGCCCACCGTTTCCGAAGGTATGTTGCTCGTTGAGCAAAGATAGAGTGCGCATCTTACACAAAGCTCATGCTTACAGCCTGAAGGTACAAGTAAACAAAGGATGAGTATATCTTGTACATAAAAAAACTGAATTTCTATAATCTAGACACTTAATATGACACTTATTCAGCTATACTATGGGAAAGGGTAGTTTGTAAAGTATCAGGAAAACATAAGACATGAAAAATAACCACTACGGGACAAACCTTCTGCAGCTACCGAACATGGTCTTTCCAGACAGACAGCACAAGTATCTGTGTCGTCGGTTGATGTTGTAACGGACTTAAATCCACATTCCCTGCAGTAAATTCCAAAGAACTTGAGTCTATGTGGTGGCACTAATACACATGGTAAAACTTTCTTAACTAAGGATTCGAATTTGTCTATGAGTATGTGGCATCCTTTAGGTGAAACTCTCGACACCAAGCACAAGATATCCAGAAACTTGACATGTGTTAGCATCTATAGATGTACTTGGTTGAAGAGTTACCTCGCTATATTCAGTATGCTCATGAGAGGCAAGGATAGGTAATTAGATAGGGGGAACGCGGGTATTGTCGAGTCAGAATTGGGTGCTAGAAGTGGTTCAAGCCAGTGGCGCCCCCACATTCGGGCAACATCAACTGGAAGCCACCTGAAAGAATATGCTTCACATTAATCATTTCAATAGTAACTGAACATTATTGTGAAAACCAAAAGACCCATACCCAGTGCAGTTTAAAGTCGTCTTGCTGGCACCTCTTGCAAGGAGGATCTGAAAAAATACGGACACCATCAGTTTAAATCCCAAGAGAGAAACTAATTTACACACGCCGTCAAAACAAAAAAGTTCTTGCCTGACAGCACTTTAAGTTACCCCCACAAGCAGCATAATGCAGTGGAGAACTTCCAGCTCCTACAAAGAATAAACTTCCACTTCAGTTTGAAGCAGGATGGGAAAGCAATATTCCTTTGGTTAATGTACTGGTTACTAAACAAAAAGCAAACCTATCAAATCCATAGAAGTCCCGTAATGAAACGTCACAGCAGACACATTTGCTTGAAGATCAAGTAGGAGCTGTACGCAATCAAAATATCCATTCAATGCAGCCATATGGAGAGCAGTGATACCACAATCCGCTACCTTATTTACAAGTTTGGATAGAGCACTGCACTGGAATAGAATGGATAAATACCAAGAAATATATGTGTAGATCAAATGATTCTGTACAATCTAAAGTCACCCGGTAAGCATAACCTATCCGATAACGGTTTGTTTGAAACCTAAACAAATATAAATATCCAGGCGATATAACTCCAGCAAGAATTTGGATGGGCTAAACAGAGTTTGCATCTATTAACATAGTGCACGGAAAACTTCATGCAGAAAAAGAATTTAGTAACTTAGCTGCTTTGAATCCGTAGAAATGGAAAGCAATCCCATATCATTACTCTTTTCCATTATTGCTCCAATCATGAAAGAATTTACATTCATAATAGATCTTCTTGACAAAGAAAACAGAAGCTACCACATACCTTTGCTCATTTTTGTTCACGGCATTTGCACTATCACCTCTGTCGCTATCTGTCTGAGTGGTCAGAGATTCATAAGGAGCACTTGGAACAAAGTCAGCCACGACTAGTCTTATACATCTTACATGCCCATTTACAGCAGCAAAATGAAGAGCAGTCCTGCCCGTAAGATAGTCTGCTCTTGCAACCTAGTACAAAGGAAAATACTATGATTAAATATTGGATCGCGAATCAAATTTTTTTTCCGAAGCATAACTGATATATCTAGCTTCACTATGAAAGATTAATTACTCAAATATTAGAATCCAGTTAAATAGCAACCAAAAAAAAAAAAGAGACAATCAAAACTTACATTGCATCTGAAGAGCATGAGGGTCTGTACAACTTCCCAGTGTCCATATCGGCACGCTTGCATCAATGCTGTCTTTAAACACAGAAATCAAATAACTTAATCAACATTCGTATCAAACTCGGTATGAAAATTCCGTTGCACATAAAGGAAAATATCCCAGCAGCGTTTAGAATGAAATCTGTCGCCTTAACAAACTTAGGCATGAAATTAGTTCAATCCCCCATGAGCTTCAATTTTTTCGATAAGATGGTTCGATTTATGCGAAAAAGAAACCAATCACCAACCTTTCTAACCAGATCTATACCCAAATGCCAAATTTACTCTAATGGGGATCCAAAAACACAAATTTAATTACTGTCTGACAAACAATCAAAATTTAAATGAGAAAAAACACCAACTTTCGTACCTGCCCGCAGTAATTCCTGGAATTGGCATCAGCTCCATTCTCCAGCAGCAAAGAAACAATCTGAATCAAACCCAGAAAAGAAAACCCAAATCAGAAATCGGATAACCAATAAAAAAAAAAAAACAACCCAGGAATGGAAAGAGGAAGAGAAGACGGAAAAAGCACCTCGTTGTGGCCTTTAGCGGCGGCGAAATGGAGAGGGGAGTTGAGGCCGCCGAAGGTGGAGTATTTGGCAAGGCAAGGATTGCAATCCAAGAGCATCTTGGCCTCGACTACATCGCCGTCTCTCGCCGCCGAAACCAGCCGTTCGCCGGAGGCAGAGCACCCGAATGAATTGCCCATTTCTTTCCTCTCTCAACCTCCGCCTCTATCTCTCTATACCTATAAATACGAAAGCGTGTGGAATTTGGAAAATAAATTGAAAAAGAAAAGGATAATTTAGGTCAACCGTCGTGGAAGAACGACAAATGGGATGGAAAAATGGAGGATTTTTGGACTTGGGGGTTTGACTTTGTTGGGGAGTAGTGTGCTGGTTTTGACAGACAATCAATGGAGATGAGAAGGAATGGCGAAGCTGTGGTGGTGGGCCTTGGCCCTTGGGCCTACTCAAAAATATGAAATGTGATTTTATCTAATAATTTTCTTTTTAATCTGTTAATCATCGACAATTGTCGTTCACGAGATGTAGATCGATAATTTCTTCATATAGAGTGGAGATTTAGATTGATTTTTGTCAGCATCAATGATACGTTTACTCACTTGAAATATAGATCGATTATTATCAACATCATTGACACGTTTACTCACTTGAATTCACTCATAAATTGAGAAGGTCGTGAAATAATTTGGTCAATTGATTTTTTCGGTTTTAAGGTAAATTAAGCGTTGAAAGGAAAAAAAAATGTATCAAATAAATTTTAAGGAACATGTTTATAGAGAAGTTAGTTTTCATGCACATGCTATTTTTTGTAGATGCTATTTCTTCTACTGGTTACAATGTTGACAATATTTGTATTTGGGGTAGGACGCATGAGGCATGCCAAGCATTTGTTTTTTACTATTTCGGTTCTGGGTGTTCTCGGAGATGCTCCCCTTTTTCTTTTTCTTTTTTTTTAAGTTTTTTTCTTTCCAAATGTTTTCGTATAAAAGTCATAAATTAGAATAATAAATAAATAAAATACAATATATGACTCGTTTACTTATTAATAATGAGTGTAAAAAAGAAAGCGAATGGTTCTCTACAAATTTCTCAATTAAATTTTTGGAAATTCTTGATTGTGAAGAATGAAAATTGATTCGAACTCCGTTCGTAACTAATCTTACATTTAATCTAACAAAATTTATCGTCGGATAAAAACAAAAAACAAAATAAGTGGCAAAAGTGATCAGGTGGTCCGCAGGTCACGATTATCATGCGTGCAGAACTCGACCAAAAAGAGAAAGTGAATGCACATCATGCCAACTGGATGATTTTTGCAGAAAACGGACACGTGGGACACACTCACTACAACGACTGCCGGTTAGTAAAAATCGATCGGGTGAGATCGGACGGTTGAGGGACGAGGGCATTCATAACCAAGGGAGTGGGGATCGCTTTCACGTGAGAAAGGTGTGAGTGTAAGACTCAAGATTTTTCTCATCAGTTAACGTCGACGCGTACGCAAGGAATTAGGTGAAAGTTTGGTCTGGATGTGGGCCCGTTGCGCTTGTGAGCTTCTCCCTCTACCAGAGAACTTGCAAGATACGAGTACATTGTAACGTCTTGTACTGTTATAATGCTAAATGTTATTGTTTTTCAACATATCGTTATATTTTTGGCACTGAACATCTTGATGACGGTAAACCCGTCTCATAGAAGTTTCTCTCATGGGCCATAGATTGAAGAGGATTGCTCTACAAACACAATTTTCTTGGCAAAGTGTCTTTACAATATTTGTGGTTGAAAAACTAGGTTATATTTCACTTTCAACAAAATATTGTGTATTGTTTACATTAAGTTGAACATATACAAATTTTGATTACCAAACTCGACGACGAGGACGACAACGACGACACCGACGCTTACGCTTAGCCTAACACGGTTTTGAAAAACAATTCTGTTTTCTTGCCCTACGTAACACAATACAAAAATGTGCAAAATTGATCAATGTCGTCGTCGTCGTCTTTGTTTTTATTTATGTACCTGTTTATTGTAGTCGAATGTTTACCTACAACTACAAGTGGCAATATAAATTGGGTTGGTCCAAATTCAAGACAAATAAATTCCAACCAAATGGGCTTTTCTGGTGGATCCAATTGGACCAATTGGCCATGAGACCATCAATGGGTTCTTGTTTGACATTTAAACTACAACAATCTATGACGTGGCATTCGAACTAGGATGCAAGGGGACATGCTTACTGATATCGCTATGGCCAATTGGCTTAACTCATGCATGGAGACAATCGATGTTTCTGTTCACCTAACACACTCATTCACCCAAAATTTCGGATTATCAGTAAAAATCTTACAAAATACAACATTGCAGTGGTGATGGTGTTGGTTGATTTCGGAAACCTGCCAGGACATTCTCCCAAACCAAAACTTTTCCACTTATTCGTGCTTAAGTTCAATGTCTTCAAATGGTTCAAAAATGGTTTCTTTCGAATTCACAAGGTAAAGAGGCAATGGTAGTGAAAAGATAGCTACAATCGAAGTTTAACTCACCTCAAAAGCTTAAATTTCGGTATCTCGTCAAGTTCTGCAGAAGCCTAAAGGGCTACTGACATCAGAACTTTGCCCTCCAATATCATAGGATCCAGTTCCATATGAGGTGCTGTCTGCGAATAAGCAATTCGGCCAACCGCAGTGTCTCACAGACGCTTAGGTTAGATGATGCAGTTGTGGATTGCCCTCCTTCGTGCTGAAACTTCCACGATTGTGATGATTCAAGCAGCAAATATGAGTTCTATCTCGGTCACTCGGCTTCATGGAAATCCTTTTTGTCCATAGTTTCACCACAATGGATCATTGTCATCAATCAGAGTCATAATCACTACCATTATCTGATTTTGTACCACCCACCACATCCCTCTCCCGCCTAACATCATCCCCACCTCCTAAATCCTCAAAAGCATTCACAATGCGTTCTCTTCCAATGTGCCCCATCTCATCATCTTCCCAATCTCTGCGGTAACTAACCAATTCGCTATCCATTCTCGCCTTCCTAGGGCTAATCAAAACCAACTCAGCCAATTTCCTTCTCGCCAAATACAAATCATTTGGCTCTATCAACTCCCCCTTCTTATAAGCCTCCCTGAGAAACACCGTGTGAAGCTTCCCATGATTCCCTCTAGTTGAAATATAGAAAATCCCCTGATGCTGAAGCAGAAACTCTTTCAACTTATTAGGCAAATTCATCGCCATTCTAAAATGAGCAATCCTCTCCAATGTGATCTTCTTCTCCACCGTCAACGACAGCAATTCATGAATCACAGCAACTGCTCTCTTCTCCATCCGCTTCTGCGCCTCAATCGACCTCAAGTCATAACCGGAAATATCCTCGTACGGAGACCAATAGGGAAGTCTCTGCCATTTCCACACGGCAATCCGATAGTACTTCCCAATCTTAAAACCGGGTGGAAAATTCACAATAAACGAAAACCTTATATCCTCGGCATCAATCCCTCTCCCCCTATACTCAATCTCCCTAAGTTTCTCAATTGCACAAACAGATAAGCTACAATCTTTCTCAACAACCTCAATGTACTTGTTCCTAGTTTCCTCAGCATCAAACAATCTAAAGTATTCAGGGTGTTTGAGAATTACCGAGTACTCGAAATCATCCGGCAGCCCAAACTCCGCCCTCGCAATCCGAACATGCTCGAGGCGGAGCCGCCCGGTGTTGGACATCATCAGGAGCTTTCTCAGGCGGGTGACGGCGTCAGGAGTTTGTGCCACCAGTGCCTGCTTCTCCTGCTCAATCTGGAGGTGGGCTTTTCGGGTCAACCGGCAGTAGAGGATCCGCTGAACCGGGTGCTCGTAAATCTCGAAGACGTGGGGGAATTTGAGCACAAAAACGCCGGCCTCGTGCTGCTTGAAGCCGAAGCGGCGGGCGAGGAGGTCGAGGCGGGAGACTTGGATGATTTGGTTGGGCTGCGACAGGATGAGGTCCTGAAATTTGAGGACTTTTCGGGTTTTCTTTTCGATTTCCATGTAGTTGTCGTAGCCGTGGTCGCGGATTCTGGCTTGTTTTCTGGGGATGGAGGTCGACTGCGATTTGGGTCGTGTCGGGGTGAGATTGCAGAGGAGGAAAGTGATGGGGTTTAGGGTTTTTGACTTTGGGTTCAAGAAATTGGATGAGTAGGTTAAGAAAATGCGCATTTTGGGTGGTTGGGGGTTTAGGGTTTTGCGCAGGGTTTTTGGGGATGACGATGCTGCGAAGGTAGGAGACGACAGGCGAGGGAAAATGGGAAATTAGTGGGCCTATTGGGGGTGTAAATGGAAGGGAGTTTGAAATGTGGTGGGGAAATGATGAATTACTAGAAGTTGTGAGGCGCGAATACGAAACTATGTTAGCATTGGATTTGAAGGACTGCTTTTGAAAATTGGGCTAGAAAATAGTATTTAGGAAATTTGGGCCACAGTTTTATTCTGGACCTTCATTTGTTTGAAAGTCCTCCTAGTTCTCCCATTTAGACTATGAGACTCTGATGTTCCATACAAATAGTGGAATGTTACGTGTTTTAACTTGTTCACGTAACATTGTGCAATAGATTGTGATGTCACGGAGGCATATCAAAGAGTACATTCCTTTTGAAAATGAGTTTTGTTTGTTTTTCCTTTTTTGAGACTTGGCCAACCTCTGAACGAGTTGTACATAAATCACGATTTATTGTCTGTAGTAATTTTATTAGAATTCAACAATTGGCAATTAAGGTAAAAGAGAGACAAAGGGAGACTTTTTTTCTTAAGAGAGGGATCAACTGGTGACTTCACCACGACATTCCATCATTTCGATGGCTGAGAAAACTCATGTAGGCATTTTAGCCTCTCCTTGACCATCATTGTGTAATTCAACAATGCCAGAAATCGAACACACAAAATGCCGTGTGGAATACAAACTTGGAACTCGTCACTAACAACTAGGTTACTTCGTGGTGGTTTAGACAAAAGGAGAGTAGCATTCAACATTAAAATTAACAAGAGAACCAGAGTATTAAAAAAAATAAAAAATAAAAAAAACCTAGAGGAAAAGCAAACCAAGCAAAATTTGTCATCAAAATCCAAAATATAACCATTAGCAGAAACGAAAGGTTCCTTCCAACAATGTCAGTAATATTTCTTTGAAACTCAGACCGAGCTGAGGCTACCTTCAAACCTTCGGGTCCACAGAGTCAATACCCGAACCAACGAACTATCGTTCTTCCAAGTTGAAAACCACACCAAAAACCCAACTAAGCAATTTACCACACAGAAATTCTTTAAAAGCGGTTCGTTCTTGACTCGAAACCCCTGTTCGCAAAACCTTTCAATCTCGACTTCTTTCACTATATATCACATCCATTTCTAATCCTCTTATGTTCTCCCATGTATCATATATTTCTGTTTCCAAAAAGCAAAACGCAAAACGCAAAAACAAAAGCTAAGCAGGTAGGCATGCATGCATGGTCTTCCAAACATTATGCTGCTTGAAGAGATGATTTTATCTTCTGAATGGTGCAAGATATGAGAGTGCTGACTGTCTCAACCGACTCCATGTTGATTTTGGCCGTCGGAAGGCTGCTAACCAGAATTTGGAATGCAACAGTCAGCAAACATCCGTTGCTGCCATCACTGCCATTGCCTTCAGATTTGACCACTTCATAGCCAGGTGGGCCACCGGGAAGGATTGCAAACCCTGATGGCAGAAGAGCTACATAAGCAGAATCTCCACCGCGCATCACGACATTTATTGATTCAGTGTCAACTGGTGCATACACTACAAGTGAGCCCGAAGGGTCAGTCCACGTCTCTTGCAATATCAGCATGTTACTGTCGTTGGCATTTGTCTCCTGAAATCAGGAAAATAACACACGAAATAAGACAACTGATGTATATGGGAGAGAACGAGTAGAAAAGTAAATAGAAGGCACTCACGTTAGCACGAAGAAGAGAAACACCATTGGCACCTCCTTGGCCCTTCGCAATTTGGACAATGCGTTGCATTGGAACGTTGCTGGACAGAATGTCCCATTCCTTCCTAAACTGTTCATCTCGCAAAAACTCAAACACCCTATGCCTTGATACCGGAACCCAAACAGTTGTTGCAACACTCAACACAATCCCTGGTGGCTCGCCGGGGTCATTCATACTCTTCCGGGCCATAACCCTCGTATCTTCACTAACATTTTCAAAGCAAAGTTTGTCCCACTTGCGCACAGACGAGGCAGAAATCCCAGCACAGAAGTTATCCACCATACGCTGTGCAAGCTTTAGCATGCTTTTCTTACCGTTGACACCTATCCCTGTTGAACATACGTATTTGTCAGAATACAGAATATGAGACATCGCATATTTGTTAGAGAAATGTAATCGAAGGCAGTGGGGTGACCTGAGTGATCTTCACTGGAGTTGGCAGACGAAATGAGGAATGCCAGGCTCTCAAATTGCCTTTGCAGAGTGGCAAGCCACCTGTGTGCACCAAAGCCCATACCCGAACGCAGTGATTGCCGGAAGAGGGGGTGGACGACATTCTCATCATATTCAGTGTGTTCTATCCAAGTCACCTACAAAAATAAATTGAAAAACAACTAAGTTTTAACTGCTCCTTGTTTTATGATCAATCAGGCCATGCAGCCACCTCATGAATTTACCAAAGTGACCCTTTTCAGCTTTCACACTTAGCAAAGAAAAAATTGTCACATACTGCCAAGTTCGAATTCAAACATTTTTTCAACAACCAAAAACATTGCCATGTGCATGAATGTGTCTGGGAGTAAGAGAGAGTGAGAGAGAAGGATCGATCGGAGAAAGACAGTAAGGGTCAAGATAATATCACCTAGAGATGAGTTGACATGAAACAAAGAGATGAGTTGACATGAAACAAAAGCGGATTATAAACTAAATGTGCAGTAAACAAGGTTGAGGAAAACATAAAGCGTAAAAGTCAAAACTGCGGCTTGTGGAGAAGCGAACAATATGATAAAATAGTGTACAGAAAATCACATTGCATGGAATTCAAAATATAACAAAATGAAACTGGATCCAGGTCATTCTGTCTTGTGGACGATAAAGAAAACACTGAAGACCGAAAGAGAGATAGGAATAGAAGCATCAAATACTTGGTTTATGTTACTTCCACCTGCACATAAGGATTTATGGATATCTTATATTTTTGACGCGGAAATAGATACAACGGTTCTCTACTATTAAACTGGGAGCATTCTTGATTTTCTCATCTCTTAGATCAGCAGTAAGCTAATTAAATACAGACAATGAGCAACCCTGGCTTCGAAATTCGAAGACTATATATTAAGAAAAAGGAAGAAGCATCTTCTTCAGTAAAATACTACGTGCATTACAATAGGAGCAATCTCATCAAAGAGAAAGCAACTTTGTTGGGTGAAATTGAGAGTGTAAACTCTTGGAAGTTCAAGTCTAGGTCTGGGAATTTAACTGCCCATAATAATTTCACCTTGTTGTGTTCTCAACAAACTCGAATTATGTAACTCAACAACCATATTTAAATCGTAGAAGGAAAATACAGACAGCCAAAGGCCAACTCAATAATCATAAATAACCATAAGATTGCATGGAAAGTTAAATGTAACAAGTAAAGAAGGGCATCGGCTATAATTACCTTGGAGCAATTATTAGGCATATCTTGCACAATGCATCCGGAAGGAAGCCTCCGGCAGTTCCAAAACGGGTTTGTATTGGAACCTTCTTGATTGATGTCAAGAGAAACATCAACTACAGCCCAAACACCCTCTGCATGTTGCTTGCAGAAACGGAGGAACTTCAGTGGACGAACAGGGATCAACGGCGATAGCATTTGAAGCTCAGCGTGCATCTACAGAACAAGATCATAATGAGTTCCAATTTTTCATCAGAAGAAAGAGAAGGCGGATAAGAGAGGAGCAATGAGATGCATACCACTTGAAGAGCACCATTTCTAGTCCCATCCATGCCGTTGGATATCATATTAATGGTGGAGGCTCGAGCAACCAAACACTGAAACATTTCTGCCCATCGATTCTACTCAAAGAAAAAAATGGTTTCAAATAAGTCAGCTTCAAATATTATTTTACTTTTTGGAATATAGTCAAAATTTATCAAGAGACGAAACTTATCATCTTAATCTACGAAGTCCAATGTTCAAATATTAACGACATCAATATTTATCAATCCTCATGCTAACAGTCTAACAGATAAGTCAGGATAAATAATCAAACGCTTCATGAAACAAAGACTAGGATAGCATACCGCATCCATTAATGTCTCAACGAGAGCCAAGCTGTTTAGTATTACGACACAAGTGTCCCTAGTGGCTTCAGTTACAAAGCTGCTAGGTTTCATACCAATGCAAGAAAATGCCCGGTACTCCTCAAGGTTCAATATATCTGTCCCATCTGAACTTTTGATCCACAAGGGGCTATCTACCTGAGCCATCTTCACCAATTCATCCATAGCTGCCAATGCAAGATCTATGTACATAGATCTCTCAAACGGTACTTCATTCCCCATCATGCCTGAACAGGTCTTAACGAGAGGCATCATAGGGGAAGAGCTTGAAATCCCATCTCCTAAATCAAGCCCCAGTGGCAAATCAGCGCCTACAGCATTCATACCACCCATCCCAGTTCTTCCAACACCAAGTTCCAAACCGGAGGAGGCATTGCCCAAGGAGGAGATGGGCCTGCCCAAGAACTTGTTTGCGAGAGTACATATGCGGTTCAGTTCATCCTTCAGTCGAGCATTCTCAATCCTAAGTTGGTGTTCCTCAAACGATATTTGACCAGGAATGGCCGGACCACCACAATTGTTGCAAACCGGGTTTGACATAGCATCCTTTATCACACCATTCTCAGCTCTCAGCTTGTCATTCTCTTGCCTGAGAATTATATTCTCGTGGCGTTCAAGTTGTGTCTGATTCAAAATTACAAATTAACATTTCCATCATTCACAAAATCAAACACCAAATCTAACAAAATACTAAATTAAATTACCAACAAACCACAAAGTAGCCAAGTAATGTGACAATAACCTTCATCTGAGTTCTTCTGTTTTGAAACCAGAACTTGACTTGCTTCGTCTCTAAGCTGAGACGACGGCTGAGCTCCGACCTTTGCTTCTCATCCGGATGAGGACACTCTTTGAAAAAGCTACACAACAACAAACAAACAAAGCAAACCCCTAGTACAAATCAAGTCCACAATCTCAAACAAAACACCAAAACAAAAAAAAAACAAAAAAAAAAAAAAAAAAAAAACTTTTTGACAAAAATTAAGGATTTGTGAGAAGAAAAAAACATACTTTTCAAGTTCTTGGATTTGATTAGGAGTGTGCCTATGGTACTTTTTCTTCCTCGGCCGTTGGTCGCCGCCGCCGCCGCCGCCGTCCTGATCATCCCCAGATGCGCCCTCAAAGTTATCACTCCCCGACCTGCTCTCGTACTCATCATCCCTCAGCCTTCCGATGATCACGGGGTCGAAATTCTCTGCGAAACCAAGTTCCCCGTGACCGTCCATCTTCTGCTGCACAAACCAAACACCAACAGGAACATCATCAACACCATCAACAGACCAGACACAAACAGAAACATCGTCAACAACAACATCAAAAAACCAGAAAACAAAACAAACAATGGGGTTTTGAAGCATGAATCAATGGAAAAGGTGACTGATTTCCAGAGAGAGAAAGCAGCATACAATGGAGAGAGAGAGGGCAGAGGAGGAAATCTGCATTGAATTGGGGATTGGGGAAGAAGGGTGGAAGCGTGGGTGTGCAATGGTGCCACTGGGCATGAAGGAGGGGGCATGTGGAGCAATTTCAGCCACAACTCTTGCCCTCCCACCTCCACTATTTCCACCCCCACTGCTACTGATCAAACCTCCCAAACTCATCAAAATTTGTGAAAAAAAACTGATTGAAAATATCGAAACTTTGAAACCCTTTAAGACTCTATAGCTTTTCCCTGAATTTGTTGACTGTTAGACTCTCTCTCTCTCTCAGCTGGCTGTGCAGGGTTTCATAGCCATGAAAAGTAATCACTATCACTTTCACAAAGGGTACATACTTGTGAGTTTTTTATTCTAAATCCTTGACCTTTAACCCAACAAATTGCCAGACTAAGCCAAAGACGGAAAAAAGTGGGAATTGCATTCCAAGTAGAAACAGAAGAAAAATCTGCTTCCTTTGTCAACCCCCATGCATCACATACACACACATACAATCTCTCTCTCTCTCTCTCTCTAGAATCTGTTTACTGATAAAGGATAGAAAAAGAACAACAGGACAGAAAAGTTAGAAAACCCCTTTATTTTCTGATTCCCAGTTCACACACAACCACAATCTCCTTTCCTCTCCCATCTCTTTCCTTCCCCCAAATACCATGAGAACAAACCCTAATTGTTTGGCAGGATTGGAAAATACCTAACAAAGGAAAAGGTTAACTCCAAAAGGGTCTCTAAAAGCATGGCAGAAGGAAAAGCCGAAAAGGAAAACAAACAAGCACCAAAAGTTGAAAGGGAAGAAAGAAAAAGCTTATCTTATTCACACTATTACCCTTACGACTTTTGGATTACATAATTACCAAATCCAAGCCAAAAAAAAGACTCGGTGGACCTCCCTCCCTCACTCTCTCTCTCTCTCTCTCTCTCTCTCTCTCTACAATCTATAAAGTTGCAGATGTATAGTTGGATGACATGCAAACCAACCCAGTACGGCCAAAAGATTAAACCTTTCAACTTTGCAGCGAGCAAAATACTAAAACCCTCCCTCTGTCTATGTCACACAGCCAACCAAATGTTTTAATGAATTTTTACAACACCCCTCGCACTCTTATGCCATCTGTGGAAGAGAAGACAGGCAAATATTACAACAAAAAAGACAAACAATAAATCATATTTTTCACTTTGTTAGTGAGAAAATCATGTATTTTCTCACAAGGAAAATAGATAATCGACCACAAACAACAAAAACAGAAAAAAATACATATACGTATACATTATATATATATATATATATTATTTTTTTCTTTCTTTCTCTGCAACTGTGATTCTGTGAAGTTTACAAACAAAAATATATATTAAACCAATAAAATAAAACAATTAATGGCAATAAACAAAGGGAGTTGAAGATTTGCTGCTGACTTACAAGTCTCTTTCCTTCTCTCAGACAAGAAAAAATTAAAATCCAAAAGAGTCAATGGACCTTTTTTTGTTAAATTATTTTTGTTTGTCCTTTTTCTTCTCACAACCTCTATGCCTTGATTGAACCAAAATTTCAGACCCCAAATGCCTTAAAGTTTTGCTTCCTTCCTCCTCACCTTCTCCCTCCTCCTCCCTCCCCGCTCATGGACACCAGAGTCTCTCTCTCTCTCTCTCTAAAACTTTCTCTCTCTAGCTCTCAATAAACGCATATTATTATATAGAGGCGAGAAAGAGAGGCAGAAATGGGAAGGGGCGTGGCGGGGGGCCCACAGGTTTCGTGAAATCCGCCCAAATCTGCTTTCACGCGCGTGCGGTGCTCTCGTTTTTGTGCACTTTGCCTCTCGCTGGGTTTTGATTCGGTGTGTACGCTACATCGGTTGTCGGTGCATTGACTCCGTTTTGACCAATGAGGCGGGGGGCTTTTGGAGGGTGTTATGGTCATTTGAGTAAAGAGGGTTACGGATTCCTTGCATCTAAACGCCCACCTAGACTGCAGGGTTTGGTGTACTTTTGTTTCTGTATGACGTCACTGCTTTTTATTACCGGATATAGCTTCTTTATTTTACAGAAATGCCCTTCAACTTTCAAGTATTACGATCTGCATACGATGTCCAAATCCACTCAATTTCTTTTACAAAAATCAATTTGTACTATTTTTTCCGTTAGAATTACTTTATTAATTAAAATTTTATGAACTTGAAATTTTTAGTCGAATACATTGAACTTTCTCTTATTAATCGCAATAATTGACCTTCTCATTTTCTCAGATAAGAATGGATGTGGTCATGGTCGTATAAGATATGAAATTTGATTAAAACACGTTACTGAAAGAAAATCACGATTGTTTTATATTTAATTGGTTTCTATTTTACGATAACATATCCACGTGTGTATGTAATTTGACTTCATTTTCCCTTTTTTTTGTACCTTAATTCTTATCTTACTGCAATTTTTTTTTTTTTTCACTCGAAATTTATTGAAATGCCACTTTGGTTCCATTTCTAAGTTTCATAATTACTTTTTGCTATTTCTTATAAAAAAATTAATCTTAAGCCTATTATCACTCTACAAGTGAACTTATGATGCATCATATTCCTGACACTGAGGAATCATACAATAATGGACATAAGAAGGTTGAAATAACTATGTAAGTCTTTTCGGCCTAAAAAGTGGATTGCTAGCTACTCTCCTTTAAAACAAAAAAACAAAAACTTATGGTGACGCATGAATTTTGTATCAAAATATTATGAGTGTTGTCCATACCAACTCTAACTCAATGGCGCCATTATTGATGGTGTAAACCTAAGTTCAACACTCAATGTAAACCTAACAAATAAAAACTATAAGTATTTTTTTTAATTATTTAGCATGAAAATTCCCATATCTGTACCAATTTTCTTTTTATTTAAGATTAAGCTACACAAATACAGATGACCATAATCTAGTAAGATTTGCTAATTAAACTGATTTATATAAAATATAGCATTATGTTTCTCTCTCTTTAAAATCGAATATATAATTTATTTTCCTCTCTGAATGCTGTTGGATTCACATTTTACACAATTCGAGTTGACGAGAAAAAAAAAAAAGAAACTTCTGAAGCCCAGCCTACTGTTCCAAAGTTGGCACCGCCTGTCAGGGTTTCTGCTTTGACAGAAGAAAATTTTAGGGCCCATAAAATTCTTAGCTTTTCAAAATAATTACGTGGGCCTCTTCTCTCCGGGTATTGCTGACCTCCCTGGTCAAACGCCAAGACTCAAAACCCTCCCGAACAATAATACTTGTTTACTCAGATAATAATTAAGAGTTCCTTCTAAAAATTGCTCTTTATCGATTTATAGAATTTCCTATTAATAATAAAAAATATTTGTATTATAATTTACTTTACAAAGATCATTTATATAAAAAATCAATTAAAATTAAAGTTGTTTAGTTATCTAACTGCATAAAAATAGATGAACGAAATTGGTAAAATCATCATGAATCGTCTATGTATTTACTATAATAGATTTGCTAAGTGACTTTAGTTTTAATTCATTGTTTATGGAGATGATATTTA
Source organism: Pyrus communis (assembly GCF_963583255.1). NCBI lineage: Eukaryota > Viridiplantae > Streptophyta > Magnoliopsida > Rosales > Rosaceae > Pyrus > Pyrus communis. Next base: position 2,591,475 of record NC_084818.1, read on the forward strand.
CAGAATGATTTATATCATGAACGGTTCTAATCATAAGCACAAGGTTCTGTGATTTGAACACGAAAAAATTTGAGTAGGAGTATTAATTTAACTCTTTATCATTTTTTTAGTAGCCAAGCATTGTACCCTTCCCAATATCTGAATCGAAAATTTCATAATATATTTGCTCATACTATTTTCGGGAATTAATTTATATTTCTCTCACATTCTCAAGACTCGCTGTTATCATTATTAATTTTCATTTCTTTTACATATATATATATATATATATATATATATATATATACGTATATGTACATGCAAGCAGAATGAACTGAGATATCTGCATTTGGTTTTGTGGTTATATGATGAATGCGTATTGTAGCTGATGAAGATCATGTGTGGTTATTGGTTTATGTTAATTCATGATGGTGGGTAAGAATTAGATGAAGCTGTACGTTTGCATGTGCAGTTTATTGATCGATTTGGTTGGTTGTTGAGAAAACTATGATGGACAAATAATAACAATATTAACAAAAAGGGTGAAGTAGATACTTTGATAGGTTTGGGTGCATTGTATGTTCCATTTTCCACAACATGTATTATATTAATTAGGGTTTAATGTGTTGGTTGTTTCAGTGAATTTGTAATTTCCGTTAAAAATTGTGTTAATTAATGTAATTATTGTTGCAATGATTTTAGGACTGAACTATGTCGCTTTAGGATATGCCCTAACAAGGGCATAAGATATGTTCGATCTGATTCCAAGTAACAACAACACAAGAGATTGAGCTGTCCGAAAGACGTTATATTGATGCAATGCAAATATGTTTTCTTGCTCGTTAGCGCTTTACCAATAACATAAAGCTTACTGTATCTCCATGTTTCCTAGAACTACATCAATTGTGAATTTCCTTTTGATCAATTTTAAGGTGTTCATGTTTGCCAACTCTAAATGAAAGAGATACTTCTACAACCGCCTGAAGCCAGCTAAACTTGTTTGGACATCAATTTACAGAAAGCAGCACAAGAAGGTAACTAATTCCTGAATTGATCAGAAAAAAGAAAAAAACATGATTTATCACTTGTAGTACTAGTAAATCTCTTCGCTTTGGTGCTTCGTACGTTGCTAATTTATGTCTGAAAAACAGTACAAGGACATAGCTGCGGAAACTGTGAAGAAATGCCGTCGCAGCACGAAAAAGACATACTCAAGGTCCATTGTGGGGAGCTACATTGGAGGTCATACAGAAGAAAAAAAGTGAGAAACCTTAGGTTCGAGACACTGCAAGAGAGGTTGCACTTTGGTAAGTATATGTTTTAGATGTTAAATTATGTTGTTGATGCACAAAATCAAGTCGATCTTGGACCAACGTAAATCCAACTGTGAATCACACAAACGCACAAGAACACAAAGATATATCGTGGTTCACCCCAAGTTGAGGCTACGTCCACATTGGTATCATTTTGGTTTCACTATGTAAATTGAGGGTTACAATGTACATGGAGATTATAGAGGCTAGGGTTCCCTTTTCTATCATTTTCCAATGAGGATGAAGGACCCCTATTATAGAATAAGGATTTCCTTTACCTCCTACATACATAATAGGCTCGGTCATAAGGCCCAAATACTAAGGCCTAGTATATGGTACAATATATGTCATCATTAATCAATCTTATGAACAAATATAGGCTTAATTAAGAAGCAATGATTAGTAGTTTATAATTATATATATATATATATATATATATATATCACTTGATCATGTATGCAGTCTGCAGTGAGATTAAGGAGAGGATTAAGAAAACCGAGGACGAAAAGAAGGCACAGAAGGCAGAAGTAATGGCCAAGTCACAAAAGTCTCAAGGCAAAGGGAACTTGCCAAATGGTACAGGACCCAAGGGCCCCATGGCTGGTGGCTGGCAGGCCAAGGGCAAGCGCTGAACTTGATAATCTCTGATGATTGATAATTGATTGTCCTGGATCTAGTCTGGTTTGTTCTTTCATGGAACTTTTATCATTGTTACAGCTGAGTAGGTAAATAAAGGAGTGACAAACTGTCTGCATTTTTAGCAGTAAGTTAAAATAACAGATATGCTTGAGAGTGTCCGATTGCATGAAAGTCTTTCTCTTAGTTTTAAAATTTGTTGATCTGCAAGTATCCCGATCACATGAAAGTCCGTATGCTTGAGAGTGTGCGTTTGCTGCATGAAAGTCCTTCTCTTGATTTTAAGATTTGTTGATCTTGCAAGTATCACGATTACATAAAAGTAGTTTATCTACTTTAAAAGGTTAAAGTAAACCTTGTTTTACAATGATTGGCATGCTTGAAAAGTAAAATCAATTGGATTAATCAATCTTAGTCTTGGGGTTTCTTTTAAAAGTGGGGAAGTAGGGTATAAATAAAAGTAAGCAAAGCAATAAAAGAACCTCAGATCTACCCAACAAAACTCCACAACCGCATAATTCTGATCGACCAACATAATTTTTTTTTCCAAAAGAAAAAAGGTTAGCATGATTCCTGCAGACTGATTTAGCTGTTTCACCCTCCATCGTTCTCAAATTGCAAATAACACTGTTAGTTGCAGTAGCAAATAGTCTCATTTTATCAAGATATCATTTTCGTATATTGTCGGTACTTTTGATATATTATTAAGTTACTACGATAATAACACTATTAGAGAACTTCCCTAAAATGTCATCATCGAATGAAAAGAAGAAGAATCATGCAGCACTAGCTAGCTATATATTTCATGTTTAAAGGTAGGGAATAAAGTGGAAACTTTTAGAATTATGATGGTAGGAAAATCATGAAACAACAAACCAGATTACTTGCTTTCCACAGATTTAGAGGATAAACTAATTTTTTTAGACAGATACAAACAAAATAATTCAATCTTTAATTGCAGATATTTTCCTTTTCCCTATTAAGTTTCTGCTTGGAATTGGACCCCAGAAGGGAGCCCCTTCCACGTTAAAACGCGTACAAGCAGTCCATTACATTTAAAAGCCAAGTGTTATGCGTCCGTTTCTTTTCTTTTTATATCAAGAAACGAAAACGAAACGGTAACTTCCAGTTATTGGTCACTCGGTCGAAAACGAGAGTCCACAGTTGCATGGTGTCCCACACCCAACACAACCAATCCACTCAAGCCACGTCGATACCTTTCCAATTCACCAGTGGTGATCACGTGCGATGGCACGTGACTGATGATGTGGAGAGCAATTATTGGCCGTAAAACACGTGCAGGTGTTGGGCTCAGCAGCTTATGGAACAGCCAATGACGGAGACTGGCGCAGTTGGAAACCGGAAAATGGCGAGCCCACCACTTTCTTCCACTCTCCCCCCTCCATTAAACCGCCTTCCCAACAACTCCATTAAATTCCCAGTTCCCAGCGAGTTCCAGAGAACCCCAAAAAACAAAAAACACCATTTTTTTTTTTTGGTCGCGAAAAACCAAACAAAATGCCTGCAGAAGATGTGGAAAACAGGGGAGTGAAAAACCGAGGAGGACAGCAGAGCTACTCGTCGTCCTCGTACGCGGTGGAGAACGACGAGGCCCAATGGACTTCTTGGCTGGTGCCGATGATTGTCGTGGCGAATATCGGTGTGTTTCTGGTGGCCATGTACGTCAATAACTGTCCCAAGAACAATTATGCGGCGGCAGAGGGGAAGTGCACGGCCAGGTTTCTTGGGAGGTTGTCTTTTCAGCCGTATAAGGAGAACCCTCTCTTCGGCCCTTCTTCTTCCACGTAACTTTACTTTCTCTGGTTTTCTACTTCAGTAAATTCATACCCACTTTCCAATTTTCTGCTTTTTATTTGTTGGTGTTTGTGTTTTGGTGGTTGAAATTCTGGTCTTTGGGATCCACTTGAAATTTTAGTGATCCAGTTTTGCATGTTGTTGTGATAATAATTTAGCTGAATTGGGAGATCAGATTGGGAAACCTTTTGATAATCTGGGGCATATGTGATTTGATTTTTGGTGAAAATTGGGATCATCACTTGGAGAGTTGCTATTGACTTCAAAAAAGTCATCTTGCGCTCTTGGAAGTTCAATATGTTCTTACAAGGACGGAGTGAAGGATGACCTTTTTGAAGTGACAATAATACTTTCATTGCTTTACATTACATTACGTACCCATCAAATTATGACTTAGATTTATTTTCTAAGACAAAAAACGAACTCCAGTAACTAAATTTAAGAAGCGGGAGGAGGGCGGTGTTCGTGCAAATTTCCCTATTTAGTTTCAATGCTGAGAAACCCCTAAGAAAATATGTGAAATGCTTCAACGGTTGTAGCAAGTTCTGGCAAACTGTACAATTTAGTAGCCATTGGATGCTAAACCTCGAGCTTGTGAAAGCTAACGGCCGGAGACAAGATTTCAAGCATCCCAAAATGTCAGCTTCTTACACATGCTTATTAATATTAATGTTGTCAGAAGTTTTTGGCTCTTCCAATGGAGTTACTGACTAAGTTGCACATACTTTTAGAGCTCATTTGGTCTGTTTTGAATTTAATTTCAAGCAACCAATCTTTTATGTTATGTTTTCATTTAATTAAGGCGTTGTTTTTTACTAGATATTATACAGCCGATCTTATTTAGTAAGATAAGAATGAATTATCTGTTATTGTTTATGTAAGCTGTGATATTGATTAGGATTCATACAGCCAACCCCACTTAGTGGGAGAAGATGACGGCGTCTGTTGTTTATGTTTTCAGTTAAGCTACCTTATTATATCTAATACATGGTTTGTCCTACGTTTAAATGAAGATTAGAGAAGTTAGGAGCTTTAGAGTGGACAAAAGTTGTGCATAAACATCAGGGATGGAGGCTTGTCACTTGTATTTGGTTGCATGCTGGCATAATCCACCTGGTTGCCAACATGCTCAGCCTCGTCTTCATCGGAATCCGCCTCGAGCAGCAATTCGGGTTTGGTATGTCTCACATTTTCCTACTTCTAAATACATGTCAAAGCTGAGGGCTCGTTTGAGAATGATTATGCAGAAATGATAGTATTAGTTACTCATATGTCATATAATCGTAATTTGGCAGTGAGAGTTGGAATTGTATACCTATTGTCTGGATTTGGAGGGAGCATACTTTCTTCGCTTTTTATTCGAAAAAGCATCTCGGTTGGTGCCTCCGGCGCTCTCTTCGGGCTTCTTGGAGCAATGCTTTCGGAACTAATTACCAATTGGACAATCTATACCAACAAGGTTAATCACCTCAACATGGAATTAGTACGGGCATTGTTATTAGCACTTGCTAATTTGCTTTTGTTTCCACAGGTTGCAGCCCTTCTCACACTTCTGGTCATCGTTGCCATCAACCTCGCCATTGGAATTTTACCACACGTTGATAATTTTGCTCACATTGGCGGTTTTCTTACCGGTTTCCTCATCGGCTTTATCTTGATGCCCCGCCCTCGCTTTGGGTGGTTGGAGAACCCGAATGTTCCTGCCAGAATCAGTGTCGTCAAGTCCAAGTACAAGGCGTACCAATATGTGCTATGGATACTCTCTCTCGTTCTGCTCATCGTCGGATTCACGGTTGCATTGTCGATGCTCTACCGCGGAGAGAACGGACATGACCGTTGCCGTTGGTGTCACTACCTCAGCTGTGTTCCCACATCTAGATGGCGTTGTGAAGAAAATTAACACTCTTATGTAAACTTTTAATTAGTTGTTTTCGAAGGTTAGAAACTGGTTTTCTCCTTGCAATGTATTTGTCGTGGATTTGGATATTCAAATTTTTTTCATATGGTCCTGTTCGTGATTGCAGTTATTCTCCTTTAAATTGTTTTGAATTAAAAGACCTCTTGCTTGTTAATATTTCGAATTCTAAATATGGAGGGGGAAAAAATTAGGGTAAATTAAACTTTACCACATCAGGTTTGAGGTCTATTACAACCTCATACAACATCTTCAAAACATTCCCCTTTCATACCTCAAGTACTATTTGATTTCAATATAATACATCCGTTACATTTTCCATCAATTGATTCGTTAAGAGTTGACGTTGTTGCCACATTTGTGCTGACATGGCTGCCAAATTTGTGTCACATGGCAAAAAAAAAATTATGCATTTAAAATAGGGGTGTGCTATCCACACCCCTTGATAATTTATATCCATTGATATTCTTCAATTCATCTAATCCGACGATCAAAAATTAAAAAGGTATGTGAGAAGTAAAATGAGGTGTGTAGATATCACACCCCTTAAAATATTATAATAATTTACCCTTAAAAAAATAAAAAATAAAAAAATAAAAAAACCCAGAAACCCATTCCCACCCCTCTGGCGACCCACCTCCCTAGAGACCTAACCTTAGACTGCTCGCTCCACCAATCCCTCGAATTTGACCACGTTAGCGACCTCACATCCTTCAACCCTTTCCTTTCTCCTTTCTCCTCTACCTCCTTCCCGCTCCCATCCAAAAACCCCAGAAAAAATCGCATCAACCACACTTTTATTCCTAAACTATCCTTGACCCCTCTCCAAATTTACCATTTATGCCGTCCTCTATGGAGCGCTCTCAGACGTGAACTGTCACTACTAGAAGAGGCTTGAAGCGGAAGCTCAAAGAAGACTTCAGAGATGAAAAGCTCAAGGGTGACGATCACCCAAATCTCGTCGACCAGGTTCACGATGGCATGGGGAAGGTTGCGGGGGCGTCAGTCGTGGAGAGAGAAGGGAAGGAGGGTTGTTTAGGGGTTGTGGGGGAGGTGGGGGTAGGGAGGGATGGGGCCCGTCGGTTGTGGAAAGAGAAGGGAGGGGGGGTTGTTTAGGGGTTGTGGGGGTGGGGAGGGATGGGGTGTTTGGGTTGCAGGGAAGGGGAAGGGCTCGGGGAAGAAGATGGTTTTCTCTCTCTCTCTCTCTCTCTCTTCTCTTTTTAATAGGTTAAATTATTATAATATTTTAAATGGATAAAAAAAAAATTTTGCCACATGGCACAAATTTGGCAAACCACGTGGCACAAATGTCGCAACCATGTTAACTCTTAACAGAACAATGAGTGGAAAATGTAATAAATGTATTATATTGAAATAAAATAATACTTGAGGTATGAAAGTGAAATATTTTGAAAATGTTGTATGAGATTAATAGACCTTAAACATGAGGTGGTAAAGTGTAATTTAGCCAAAAAATTATTTGTGCAAAAAAACTGTTCTGAAAACACAAAAAAGTGGAGAAAAAAAACATAATGATTTGGCTTCGCCCGGGTTCGAACCGGAGACCTTCAGTGTGTTAGACTGACGTGATAACCAACTACACCACGAAACCAAGTTGTCACTTTTGTCCTAACACACCAATTTCACGCGTGAATTTAATTGTTTGACTTTTTTTTTTGGGTCAACAATTGTATGGCTTATTCAGCATTCATGAAGATCCACACGTTCTTTGTTTTACACCAACCCAACGATCACATCAATATAAAAACGCACTCGGTGCTTTTGGCTACATCAAACCTAGTACAGTGAGGTGTAGGTTGATGGAATTGTGCAAAATGGGAAGCCGAACATTGATGATGATCGGGGCGACCCTAACGTTGTTGTTTTCATCGGTGACATTGGTGTCTAGCACTGAAGAATGTGCTTCCGTGACGTCACTTGTCGCCACGTGCTACACGTTCATCACGTACGGGACACCGGACCCGTTTCCGGGGTCTCCGTGCTGCAATGCTATGGCCAGTCTCAAAATTATTGCCGACACCATTGAAAACCGGAGATTTGCATGTAGATGCTTGATGGGCCTCATTGCAACGTACAACCCAAATGCCTATGCCATTGCCACTTTGCCCGACTTTTGTCAAGTCTCTTTGGGCTTCAACATCGATCCTAATACCGATTGCAACTAGTAAGTCTCACATGGCTACTTGTCGAGAATAAAGTTTTTGCAACGGATATGTTATTGTGATGGTATCTCAAGTTAGTCAAATATTATTATGTTTAACTGAGTGATTTGGTGAGATATCCTCACAAGTCACAATGACATCCCGTGTAAGCAAAGTTCTCTCACAAATTTTGTTTATGGTTTTGGTTTGGGATGGATGTGTAATGATGTTTACATGATGGTGCAGCATACTGTGAGTCACAAATTTGACCAAAATAAAGAGTCGGCATTCAGCTGCAGAGGAGGGAGCTAGGTTCGGTTTTGAGGTTGTTAAAAATATGAATAAGTGATGATTTTAGTATTCTATACATAGATCCTGCTGATTGTACAAATTATGGAAATAATTATGTTAAACAAAACTTATTTTTTTAATAAAAAGGAAATTAGTTGGTAACTTCATCACGGAAGTTTACTATTTCGGAGGTCAGGAAGACTCAGAGGCATTTAAGCCTCTTTTTGGCCAATATCGCGTGATTCATCAATGTCAGGAATCAAATCCAGGACTTACTCTGTGAAAAAAAGAACTGAAAGTCGTTCCTAACCATTGAGTCATCCCGTGGTATCATTCCTTATCAATCTAAACTTTTCGAATAATTATTGGTTAACGGTGCTCGGATAAGACAAGGCTATCTTACCTTTTGCAAAGTAGCAAAACAAAAATTGGGAACATAATGAGCCAAACGGGAAGCTTTTGGTTCACGGGGTCCAAAATTATTCCACGACCAAATATAATAAAGAATGTTGCTAATTATGATTTGGTTTGATTTGGTTGGCAATATGTATCAATCAATATCTATTCACATTTGGTGCATTTTGTCACAGACTCACAAACCCACAGAGGACAGAAAGGGTCAGTGATTCGTAATCCCAGCAATAAAGTGAAAGGATTTTCTCCGTGAACGTACAGTGCGATTCGATTCATGCATGAAAATCGGAAAGAATGTTTGTGTTGAAAATGACTTGGTAGATTATCACATGAATTTGGATCTTCTTTGGACCTTACTATCCGAAGTTTAAAAATTAGGAAATTTGGACCTTTTAGTTTGAGTGAAAGAACGATCGAAGGTTATGGTTTGTGTGAGATGGGTTAGCGGAATGAGTAAATAGAAAACGTTGGATTCAAATTGAGTAGTTTGGATTGTCTAGTCCTTGAACTCAGGACAGTGAGATCCGAAGAGGATATCTGTCCATATCATATATATATATATATCCCCATCACGTGATATCAGGTGTCAAGGAACACTTTTCTCTTGCACATGGATGATACATCCTCACTCCCTACCCACATGATGAGTGAGATGCGGAGGCCGGGAAATATCTCTGGTGTAATCAAGTTATTCTTTGGTGCAAGACAACCAATTCGTATAAAAAAAAAAGGTGATCCCGAGTCAATAAGGTTTTCTGATGTGCAAGGATCGGAGAAAATGTATATCGTACTCAGCTCTATCTTTGCTTTGCAAAGACAGCCAATTGGTATAACAAAAGGGAAATTATTCTAAAGACTCGAGTGGGTTTACAAGCAATACCAGATTAAAAGTTCGATATGTAAACAAGCACACAATCAAAATTACATTGCAACGGAGTTTGAATCCATAAAGGTAGACTAACAGTTTCGGAGACGATGTTCATCATTGGACATCCATAGTCCCAAACTTTGATTTAGCAAGAACAGTGTTTGTACATCTAAGGTCAAGTGATTAAACTCACAAACATCGCAGCCATAAGCAGAAATACATATATAAAAGAAGACACGCAACATCACCGCGGATTGAAGCTTCCAACTCTATTCAGGCGGCTGGAGCTGGAAAAGGCTTTATTTCGGAGGCCACCATCTTCAGCGAAGCTCGTATCTGAATAAGTTCCTGCATTGCAAAACTCCGGAACAGACTTCTTGGTCAAACAGTATTTCTCAAACTCAAGTCTTTGCCTAGGGGCACTTTGTGACCTGACCTTAGCGCTGAATGATTCCGTGTTAGCCATGTAGTTAGGGTGACCGGCATACCCATTAAAGAAGCCCCACGAGCACTCACTCCTTGCTGGCGTGAAGTGATGACCTCTTCTACCACTGCTTCCAGGTCTAGTGGAGGCAGAAAATGCTTGTGGGCTGTTCGGGGCGGTCCTAAAAGCTGCTTCATCCGTTGCCAAGGGATGTTTCAGATATCGCAGTGAAACAGCGTTGATTGAAGCTTGACTTGGATTAAGGTTTGATCCTTTTGTCGAGCGTTTTGATGGAGAGTCATATGTCATAAAGTTTGGGTTGGAATGATCTGACGACACAACGCGATGTGCTGTTTGAAAGGTTTGGGGTCTACGTTGGGAACCCAAGCGAGGCTTCCAAGTATCTACTTCAAGAATTTTGTCAACCTTCACATCATCTGAGTGCTCATATCTCAGTGAACCATCTCGGCGGTTGTCCCATGCACTTTCTTCCATCCACTGGTCTAACCAACCTGATGCCAGCCGTCTTCTATCTAGATTTATGGTGTCCCTTACGTTTGAATTTGAACGGCATCTCTAAAAATAACGGTGTGCAGTAATTTGATTAAAATCCAAGTTTCATTTAAATTTTACAAATGAAATCGAGGTAAGTATCGAAGAAAGGAAGTTCAAAATGTCTCAAGATAAGATTGAACATCATTCACAGTGGTTAAATTTGATTGAAAGGAATCCCACAATTACATCTAAAACATCATAAAGGACAGGAGGCCTGAATGAAATCCTACACAGCGATCAAAGTAAATACCTGCAGTATTGAGGGCTCAAATTTGCTGCTATAAGTGCGGTGCTGGTATCCAATTTTGTCAGGGCTTTCTGGCAGCTGCAAGTAAACATCAAAGAAAATGAATACCAATTACGTTGCACCAAGCAAAGTTGGACTCAATATGGTGAATAGTAGTCAAATTTGTCCTTAAGATGAACCAATACAACACTAATCGCGGATTCATGACAACGATATAAAATCTGAATCAAATTAAACTCGACAAAAAGAATCAATAAATGGAATGTGGTAGGAGGAGAAGAAAATTCTGCTCACCGGGTGATACGATAGTGAGGATTTACTGCTAGAATGTAGTGTTTCAGACATGAGTGATTGACTTGCACGCGCTCGGGCTTGGACTCTGACCAGTGTCTGCATACGCCTGAGCATGTCTGCCGATTGCTTTCTCACAATGCGGCCTCTCACCAAAGCTTGAAGCTTCACCAGTGATTTGAGTGCTCTTAGGGCCCTTCTTGCCTTTTCACAGTTTCACAAAGTTTCGGACAATCGGACCATCAATATTGCAGCATACTACGAATTAACAAAATACGGTACAAAATACAAATCGAATGTATGAAACCTATGTATTACAATTACAATTTTTTTAAGTTCTTAACCGCAACATTGTTTACGGTGAATTTGAAAATTAGGTAGGACACACTAGCAACTCAACTCGAGTTCTAGCGTACAACTTTTAGAAAGCGAGAGGCTTGTGGAAGAAATAATGATATCACTCACAAAAGCATCCTTACCAAACAATCAAACAAAAGAAGGAACAAGAATATAAAACAAAAAACTCATCATCTACGTTAAATAAAGTCACATATTACACGCATGTTTGATTCTAAAAGTCTAAAATCGCTTTTGATTGACGTTATTGGCTCGTTTGGAAGTGTTCTAATCACCTAGCAAGAAAAACGCTTCCAACAAAAGAACTTATGAGTAAAAGTGATTCCTACAGAAACAGTCTGAAACGGGCCATAAATAAGAGCATCCCAATTGCCATTTCATCCAGCTAATCTATGCTACTTACTCAATTAATTAATCAAAGATTAAGGTGAATAAATTCCAACTTGATCAAAATCCACTAAAGTTTGAATTCGAACTCAAGTGGAAAAGAAAAAGCAAAGGTCGAAAAGTATGGGATCAGTTTTCTCCAAGTGAAAGCCATCATGTCACCAGAAAGGATGGAATGGGCCCACCAGCTTAGCCGGAAGATTATACCTAGGTCAAATTTCTACAAAATGACAGTTTTGTCCTTCCCCGTATAATCTGGCATTGGTGACAGGCTAAAAGCAGAATAGCATAGATTGTCCAGGACGAGAAGAGATGCTTTCCCGATCTCTTTCATCAAGATCATCGAATTAAGTAATTTAAATCTTTGAAATTTTTTACCATTAGACGAAATTTTAAAGATCCAGATCATTTGATCTGATGACTTTGATGAAAGAGATCCGAAAAGCTATCTCATCTCTTCTCGTCGAAGACGAAGACGAAGGATGGTTCTTAATTCTCTAATCAGCTGCGCCCACGTCATCTTGGACATTCCAAATACAAGTCCAAAAGACGATAATAACCCTTACGTAAGAAATAAAGAATAAATCCCCCAGAACAATGTAAGTACGGATTACACGTACGAATCTACAGTTGGTCGATGTACAGTAAAACAATTCTGCGGATATCGCAGGGAATCACTGCTCGAACACTCCGACAGAAACCCAGCGAGTTGACACATCAACAGAAACTGTGTCGGCGGATATCTAAATTTTAATTTGGAGAAATGCTAATACACTCTCCACAGCGCAACTCCCGTGAATTCTCTAACATTGATTAGATCTTTAACCACAATTTTTGTACAAATATTATAAAATATTTTGTCAAAATCATAAGACGTAAAAGAGTCAAACTTTGGGTGAGTTCTTTTGGCAATTATCTTTATAGAGGAAGATAAGTCAAACAAGAGATATTTTTTAGAATGACCGATACATACGATAATACATTACTTGTTATTATATAAATAATGCGATATGTGTTTTAAAAAATTAATAACTTAAAAAATAAAAAATTTCATCACTTGTGTGTACTATTCGTGTTCCCGTCGCAAAGAAAAATTTCTTGTGAAACAGAGTTAAGCCCCTGTTTGTTTTCCGAGAAAATCTACGTTTACGAAGCTTTAAACTTCAAAGACGGTCCAGCTTGTTTCCCGAGAAAACCTTTTGAAATTGGGTTACGAAAGAGGAAAGGAATGGAAGATCATTGGAAAAATGAAAAATTGACATTTCCAAAGGTAATTTCAGCTACAACTCAGGGGCAGAAACGGAAAAGAATTTCAAAAATGGGAAGTCACTCACCAGGTATCGCCGGAAAGCCGACTGTATCTTCACGGCGGCGAGATGGCGTCGGACAATTGACGGGGCCGCCGCGGGATGGCTAACTTGCGAGGAGGTCCCGGGTGGAGCACCATTAGTGAGGCGAACGACCTCAGCCGCCGCATGAGCCGCCGCGAGAGCGGCCTCAGCAACGGCGGCCGTAGCGGCGGCTACGGCAATCGCGTGCTTGTTGGCGTCCAGGCCCGCCCATCCTTGAGCAGCATCTGCTGACGCGGAGGCACCGAGCTTGTGCTTGTTAGACCCAGAAGTAGTAGTCTTTTGACTGTTTTCCTCGTTGGTGTGCTTGGTGGTCGGAGAAGGGTTGTTTTTGAAGAGTTTGCAGCCGAAGAGTCGCCCGAAAAAGCCCATTTCTCATGGCAGTAGGAAGAAGAAGTACATGAGACGAAGAAGTTGGGGAATTTGTGAGGTGGTCGTGAGTGAGAAGCCAAAAGCCAAAAGCAGATGCAAGCAGTGTTGGAGTGACAAGTGAGTAAGCGATAGAGAAGAAAGCAGAGATTTATGGACAAGTGTTTTAGTTTGGAGAAATCACTGGGGAAGATGGACAAAGGTTGAGTTTTGTCGCACAGATGGATGGGACCGGTGCATTAAAAATGCGAAAGATTTTTCAATGTGCCAAAAGACAGGTTCGATACAACAAGTGTAATAATATATTTAGTTGAAAAATTAACGAAAAGTTCAAAAAAATTTAGTTTTAATGAAAAATAAAAAAATAAAGATATAATAAATAATACTAGAAAAATATAAAAATATAATTTTTCATTAAAAATAAACAATACTGAAAATATTTCGTTAAAATTCCTAAATTAAAAATAAAAAAATTGACTAATTATTACTATAATTAGTGTACCAGATTATCTTGTCTACACTTGAAAAATTCTCAAATTCAATACAAAGAACTTTTGGAGTGTTTTTCAATTTTATGTCGGCCTTTAATCCAAAAGAGCGGTTCCAATTAAAAACAGAGAGGAGCAAACGGGAAAAAAAAACGAAAAGAACTGCCACCGCCGTGGCCGAAGCTAAGGCCGGCGGCTGAACCAGAGACTAAGAAAGAAAACACTCACACACTCAGAGAGAGAGAGCTCTCACGCAGGAGAGAAGTACACCTTTTTATGTCGGCCCTTAATCCTGTGTTTTACATCTCTAGTTGGGCTACAATATGCACATTGATCCATTTGTTAAAGGTTGGGCCAAATTCAACTCTTAGACGCAAAATTGGTTCTGAACAATGAGATTTTCAACGGTGCTCCAGAATATCGAATATTTATAATTTCTTAACTGTTTGATGATCTTTGATCGAAAGCACAAAAATAAAATGTAACAGTTAGAAAAAACACTCTGAGATTTGAGACTCTGCTACAGACATTTGAGACTCTTCAAAATCTAATAATATTTAGAAATAAAAAAACAGGCATTTCAGCCATTTGAAACCCTACAGAGTAAGAGTACATATACATACATATTTTAACAGAGTGTCTGAAGCTCTCTATCTGCCATCAAAAACCATAAACGACGATGGAGTTTGGACATCGAGATAGGCATTTTCAGACAATTGAGAATCTACAGAGTACACTATACAACATAGAACATACATATTTTAACGGAGGAGCGTCCGAAGCTCTCTATCTGCCATCAAAAACCAAGAACGACGATGGAGTTTGGACATCGAGATCCATTGCCTGCAGGAAACCACAACCAAAACTAATCAACATTCATGTACTTTGTCATTTTTTTATACGAAACAAAATATGAACCGGTTTATTTCAGTCTTTGACCTTTACTCTTTACTTACCTGCCTCACTTCAGGGGTGCTTGATACGGGCTCTTGGTACACACCATTGATCAGAGGTTCCTGCATGCCAACATGTATGCAACTCTCATACAACGATACCTCCAAAAAAGAAAAACATGAACAGTTAAGTGTCTACAAGATCTACCTGCAGTAGTTGAGAATGACCAGGTGAATCATGTTCGTTAGAAAAGAAAATGTTAGGATCAGTTTGCTGGTTTATCACCAGGCTATCTTGTTCGTGCATGCACTGAACCACCTGGTTCGTTTCAAAATTGTACAAACCCTGTGTAATGAACATGGAAAGATCAAAACCAGCTAAGAAAACGTGAACACAAAATATCAAAGCTTTACATATAGAATATCAGAGCATGAAACCTAAACATGACCACCACATGTGACGGCACTTTTATCATTTCGTATAATTGCAATAAATGCAAGCCCGGACTTGCCTGGATAATATCATTTTCCGCTGCAGCTTGAGGTGAGGCGTACAATAGCGGACTTGAAATGCAGGAACCAGTATTTTGTATGGATGCATTGTAATCGCCATTAACATTTGTTAATGGACCTCTGTCTAGAACGGCTCCATCCTTTTCCTCGGCTCCTTTTACTCTATTGTCATCCTGATTATTGATTGCAAATTCATCTAGAAAAATCTTTGCATGTTCAGTATCAGAAACATTTGCAGCCGTGCTACTTGAAGTCAAAGCTTGAGCATCCTCAGGCCTTAATGTTAAGATTTTCTCCACACCTTCCATCACTTGATCAAGTTGTCTAACAGCAAACTGAAAAGCCTCCTCAGATTCAGAAGCCCTGGCTGGTAACATAAGAATCCGGTGGCACAGAATTTTGTAACGGCTTCCCACAATAAGCTTAGGGTTATCACTGATGGCATCACTCACTCTTGCACTCCCTAACCTTGCATCTTTGGTCCATCTCTTCAAGATATATTTGGAGGGGAGAACCTTTATATTGCGGTGATCAAGCACTTTAAGAGCATGGCTACACAGAAACCCAACAGACTCAAATTTCTTACAACTGCAAATGACTATGTCATCAGAAGAGTTGAATGTAACTGTGTGCTCTGTACTTTTACCAAAGATGTTGGTTTTGTACTCAAACAATGAGTCCTTCTCACTGCATTGATTAACAACAATATCTAAAGACTTCTCGTATCCTCGCTGAAATACTTGAAACGCTCTTGGAGTGTAAACATTACTTGCATGCCTTAACAAAATCACATTTCCCATCAGTCTTGGAATACAACGGTTCATTTCAACACTAGCTTCTATTTCTTTGCAACGTTGCTCATCTACCACCCTTTCAAAATGCTTAAAGAAACGAAGCACATCTGGGTCAGAGTTTAGGTATTTTCTCAAATCATTGAATAAACTCTCAACCAGATGTGACCCTTTCATGTCAACAAAAAAAGTATTCCTGTTATATACCACAGCCCATTTTTCTCGTTCCCTAAACATCCACTTTAACCAGTCATTCTTCCGAAGGCCATAATTATCCAGCATATCTCCCCACGCACGAACAAAATCATCCTCATCTTTGTGGTCATATATACAGCTCGTAAAATCATTGACAAAAGCCTCAGTATCTTCTACTACGTGGTGAAGATGCTTGAGAGAACTATGGCACATTTGCCATGTGCATATGCGATGGTCTGTTTCCGGTAAGACTGAATTTATTGCCTCAACAAGTGCTGGATCTTGATCGGTATGAATGACCTTTGGTTTCTTCCCTGACATTGTCTCCAAGAAAGTTTGAAATAGCCACTCAAAAGATTGAACAGTGCCATCATACAAAAGTGCAGCAGAAAAAATAACTACCTGTTTGTGATGATTTACGCCTATAAACTGTACAAATGGCAGACACTTCGTGTCTGTTCTGCAAACTGAGTCCAGACAAACCACATCCCCAAAATGTTCATAATCTGATACCATATTATCATCAGCCCAAAATATGTTACTCACTTTATCATCAGCATCAACCTGTAATGCATAAAAAAACGACGGGTTTTCAAAGTGCTGCCTTTGAAAGTAATGCAGCAAACGTCCCACCTCTCCCTCCTTCGTATCTCGAGTCCTTTCAGATTGAAGATGATTGTCAAAATCAAAGGCAAAACTATCAGCAGATTCCCTTATTCTAGGTCGTCTACTCATCAAGTCAAAAGCCAATTTCGACAGTGGCCCGAAGTCTTCTACCAAGTCAGCTGCTTGAGGAACACTGGATTCTCTTTGTGGTGGTAACATTTGAGCAATACTTGGATTTATATTGTCATGATTGTGTTGTTCTTCAAATTGCGTAACCCGGTATTTACTATCAGGTTGACGAGTAATAATAACATGCGCCAAGCAACCAGTTCTTGTTTCCTTGCGACGTTTCTTTACATTAGCATCTCTTTTGTCATTCTGTCGATAACCTTCTCTAGAACAAGTGAACTTCCTCGATACCACCTGGCCATGTACCTTACTCCTATTGACCCAGTCTTTTCGAACATTAAAACCCACCAACCTGGCATAGTTCTTGTAAGATTTGTAAGCATGTTCATCAGATTCGAATTCTGAACCAAGTTTTAAAACTGAATCTATACTGTGTGCACCTATGGAAGAAATATTAGGCTGAGTAGCATTGATAGATACAAATTTTGGGCTGCAAAAAACTTGCTCTACATTCAAGTCCAACCTATTTGCCGTTTGAAGTCCGACATCCATGACACCCTCATGAAGACCACCAAAATCTTCATCCTCCCTTTCCATGGACCTGCATTACTACATAGATAATATTAAACACTAAAAAGAATGGCAAATAAAGGCGACTAGCCGCTTTCTTTTCTGGTAACTAAAATCGGATTTTTTCATCCCTAATCATATATTCCTACTAGTATGGCTACAGACTTTACTGCATAATATTGTTGGCAGGACAAGATAATCAACAACAACAACTAAGCCTTTTCGGCTATATGAATCCTAGAACCCCATTGCACTCGGTTCTGTGTCATGTCTTCTGTTAGATCCAAGTACTCTAGGAAAAATCAAGTTGCACAATTGCAACAGAGGTATTCATATGCTTTGGTTTAAGATTACATTGAAGAAGTATTCATATGCTCGGCTTGCATCTAAGAACAAAGTAGTAAAATTTACTAAAAACAGGGGAAGTAGTGAAAGTAAACTGCATGTGGGTAAATGAAAATTTACCATGTATAAATCTACACACAGTGATTGCTGATGAATTGAGCTCACCCAACTGCATTTCCGTTCGTCATAGAAATCGCCATTGCAACAGAAGGAGCAACAAGCTCGGATTTTGACAGTGACCCATCAAATTTCCAATGCCGAATCCAATGTGGGTAGTATCAGAATCTGAAAGAGATTAGAAAACTAGAATTTAAATTTCCAAATTGCCAGACATTTAGCTGAAGGTCTCTACAAAATCTGCTTGCCCGAGAAAGAGTCCTCTTTCAGGCTGAAGAGAAAACCCCTAGATTTAACGGTCGGATTCGGATTTTGGGGATCTGGAGTGAGATATTGAACAAATGGGAGAGATTTGAGCACAAATTGCAGTGATGAAGGTGCTTATTTGGGTTTTTATTTCTTATTTTTATTTTTTTGGGTGGGGACGAACCGTTTGACAGGGTAAAATATTAATGCCACTTTCCTCTTTATCTATTAAGAAAAAGGATGTTCGTAGGACCCACAAAATTCGGAAAATAATCACGATCGTTCATCGTATATCTTACGATTAGTTTTTGTTAAATATCATTTATATTTAATTTAAAATTTAAAATTTAAAATGATTTCTGACCATATAATATACGATGAACGATTGTAATTGTTTGATCTCTGGATTCCCACAAAGAAGATCCGGCCAAATCCTTTTCCAATTAACAATAGGGTAATCTTATAAAAATATATATAATAATAAGGTAAGCTTACAAAGAAATATAATAATAAGGTAAGCGTTTAAGCCCAGCAAGATGGGCCTGCCTAATCTTGTCAATTGAAAAATAAAAATACTTTTAATCTTATATCATAAAAGAAAATCGTTGGCAGTAATGTTATTTTGCACAAATTTTTTTTTTTTTTCTACCCACATGTCATCATAGAATAACTCTAATTTTAATAAATAAAAATGTAAATATAAATTTTCTCCACTCAAACGTCTTCTCTCTGTCTTTCACATTTTTTCCAACTTCTCTCTCCCACATATTTCCCGAAGTGTGGGGTTAGGCTAATTACAAAATAAAAAAGAGAAACTTTATTTAAATTCATGTAATCTATTTTTATACTGAATTTACTCTTTGTATTCATTTGATTTTTAACTAAACTATTAATATCTCTTTAAACCCAAATTTATTACCTATTATACCCCCATAAACCCAATTCAATATGTAGATTTTTGTTTACACCTATTTGATTTTTAACTCTATCTTTACACCGTCTGGAAATGAACACTGAAAATTAGGATGTGAATTCAGCCATGGCTGACAACAAGACTAACACTTCTATAAATGTTGACAAAAACCATGTATCACCATCTCTCCCTTTGCATTATCAATCAACGGGTGCATTATTCTGGTTTTGTTTTTCTTCCAGTTCCCCCCCTTTTTATTTTTTAATTCAATAAAAGGCCATATATGAAAGGAGATTGGAAGTTTGAATAAATTGATGAGCTTAAAATTTATTCATGATGATTTTTGGTTAATTAATAAATTAGGTAGGGTTTGAGGTGATTAGGTTGTGTCTTATCGAAGTTGTTTTTTTTTTTTAATGATTGTGGGGTTTCACATAGTTGCAGGCAACTACAGAAAAAAGGAAAATCAGTGCAAAAGATGGAAAAGGATGAGAGAGAAGGTGGTGGTGGTAGTGACAAATCGCTGTACGCGAATCAGGAAGAAGCATTGAATTAGAGCAGGAGCTACGCAAGGACTTCTCCTTCAATCAATCGATTTCAACATGGCTTCTATTATTAATTGAAACACTTTTTTTGTTTTTTTTGTTGAGTGACTGTAGCAATTTGCTGTTGCAGAAAGATAAACAAACTATGCAGGATTGATTTAAAAAAATTTAAAACCAAAATACTCATCTTCTAAACTCTAAAAAATTGAAATCAAACGAATAAAAAATTCATAAATTGAGTCATATCTTGGTTGAAGAATTCAAAACTTCAAAATCACCATTCATCAATAAAAAAAACTTATTTTTCTCTATGCGAGCTATTAGGGTTTTAGCCGGAATGAACATAGGATAAATAAAGAGTGAGCGTAGGTTTTAATTATAGTGTTTGAGTTTATTGATAAATTTGAGTTTTAGTATTAATTTCACTTTGTACTTAATAGTAATTATGCAATAGGATGAAATAGACATTAACATTTAAAATTTAAGTTGGTGTAGAAAGAGTTTACATGGGTTTAAATAAAATTTCCCAATGAAAAATGCAACATTTCGCGCAACTCAAGCTTACTTACTAAGCAAACATAGGTTTGGGATGGAAAGCAACAAAGCAACGAATTAAGAACTTACGAAAATATTTGCAGAGTTGGTTATTCTTCTTGAAAACGAAGATTTGAAGTGGTCTATAATTTACTGAGTACTTGGTATAATTCATGCATTCATATACAAACTAATGCAGATAAAGTAACACGAATATTTTGAATTCTTTTTTGACAAAATCAACCAAGCCTAACTGATCACGACATCTTGATATTGATCGAGTATGGGGACTTTTTCTGACTCAATCCACCCATAAACCTAAACCGCGACAACCTTCGTACCCAAAGCGTTACGACAACGTCCAAAGGTCACCCTTGATTGTTATGTTAGCCGTAACGCGTCATCTCTCGTTCTCTCATTTCGGAATTTTCCTCAATAGTGATATTGCTATCAAGAAAAGGTTTGAGCCCCTCTCTATCTGATAAGGTAATGAACAATGTCTTCCGTAAGACTGACAATTCCTCAAACATAACTTGCTTTCACTGAGGTACCCTTGCTGCCTCACTATAATTTTTCAACTTCAAAGAGCTTTTTTTATGTTATGTGAAATTAATGATCGATTGTTTTGCATATACGGTTATCTGTAAACCTGTAATCAGATGTTCTCGATAACGTCATATATTGGTGCCATTTATTAAGAACATATATTGTTCCACAAAGTCGAAACATTGTCCCCATTTTATTCAACAACATTAAGTTCTCTCTCTGATCCCCGTATCATCATCGCAGATCAGAGCATACATTCAAGGGAAGGAAGAAAAAAAAAAAAAGAAACAAAAAAAAACAACATAAGCAAAATGGTGAAACTTCAACATTATTCCCTTGACAGCATTGTCGTAGCACATCAGTTGGTGTCTGCAAAAGAAAAAAAAACACATGATAAACGTATAAGATGATATTAATTAATACTACAAATAGTAATTAGTGTATGATGATCAGTTAAACATATACTTTTAGTTGACTAACCACAAGTGATGGGGGAGAGATTGCACTGGGCGGGGAGGCGAGCGGCGACCCTGGCAGCGTTGCAAAGGCATTCAGGATGGACGGCTTGGAGCGCGCCACAGCAGTCAGAGTTCGGGTTGGTGTTGGTGGAGCCAGGCACCACAAAAGGTGCGCACACATTTAGGCTGCTCAGCTCAGCCAAGCAACTGCTGCTCTGAGCATCAGCCTTCTGAGTGTGCACTGAGAGGCTCAGGGCAATCAACAACACAAGGGTTGTAGCAGCTTGGAAGCAGCTGAAGGAGTTGATAGGAGACTTGAAGGATGCCATGATTAGGGCTTAGGAATAAGCTTTATGATTAACTATGGTTTATCTTGTAAGATAATCAAGTCCATTTATAGTTGGCAATTGGGATAGGAAGAGGTGGCTTCATGTATGAATCACCTAATTACTACTAGGCTCGATGAACAATTTTCGTGTGGGGGAAAATGACGTATGTCTCATGATCCACTTAAATGGTATACCACCCAAAATCTACATCGACAAAATCTCTTAAATTTTGCTATTTTTTTAGGAAAACTAATGAAAAGTTCTAAAAAAATTTAGTTTTAATGAAAAATGATAAATAAAGGTGTAAGTGAATAGAACCAGGAAAGGTGAAAATGTCATTTTTCGTTAAAAGTGAATAGTACCAGAAGTGTTTTATTAAAATTTTTTTTTTTTTTTTTTAGGATACCAACTATTAAGTATAAAATTCACAAATAATGTATCAGGTAATGTGTTGGACCAATTAGATTGTGTAGTAAACACTTGAAATAGTGCTACACCGCTCAATGTGCAAATGTGCCACTTAATGATCCACGATGATGATTTTTTATGTGTTCATATTGAATATGTGTCGTATTGAATATGTGTTCGTATCATATCCAAACTGTTAGGTTATATTACATAAAATAATAAAGTTTTGAATCTAGCATCTAGAATAGGATCCTCTCAAGATCCCTTTCACTTGGATTATCCTAATCCTTCAATCGTATCTCCACCATGAATTAATTAACTTTTTTTTTTTTTTTTTTTGCTTTTTCATGTTCATCTTGTTCCCCCCTGCTCTCTCTCTCTCTCTCTCTCTCTCTCTCTCTCTCTCTCTCTCTCTCTCTCTGTGGGAGGACTTGGTACCAGTTTTGGGCAATCGGAGGCAAGAAGACATGTGGGCGTGGTGGGTCGGCAATTGGAGCCAGAACCCATCAGAGAACGTAGAGAATTAAAGGATCCGGATGAAAGACATCTAAAGAGAATCATCATAATTGTTCAACTTGGTGCTAGGAAATTGACCTTTGGATAATATATCACGTACCTTGGGTAGCAAAGAGCATATCCAGTGTGAGAAAATTGAGATTTGGATAGAAACCTTTCATTAAATGAAAAACCAGCTGCTATCAGCTGGAGGAGCAAATGCTTCACAAAAAGAATCATGAATGTTTAAGTACAAAACAAAGCTAAACAAAACGCCATTGCTAGGAGGAAGGTTTATCTTCAGCTGCAGCAGGAGCTGTCCAATACTTTTTCACGGCGAACAGCAGTTTTTCCCTCTCTAGAGGACCGTCTTCGTGGTCTACAATCTGGCTGTCCCATTCCATTCCGTCGATGATGCTCTTGATCTTCACCAGCACATCAACATCGTCTCGGATGACCACGCTCCCCTCCGGCCTCAGAATTCTGTCCATCTCCAGCAAAATGTCTTCCGCTTCGCATCTGCAACTCGAATAATGTGACACACATTGGTACATGTTGGTATTTAGTCACACATAAATAATATGCAAATGACTTGGAAAATGTTTAGGTTTTACCTATCTTTGTAGAGGCTAAACACTGAATCAGCATGAAGGAAGTCATAAGTTCTTGGATATGTAGACATTGCTTCACACCTGCGAATTTAAAACAACTCCAAGCGTGTTAGCCTTGAAAATTTAGATGTATGTCACATAGAAGATGTATGATAAAATGTTATGAAATTACCAGTTCTGATATGTTCCGATCAATCCTCGTTCGTAGATGACTCCAAGGGTGTTAGACTTAACCTCCACCGGAACCACATTCATGACCCAGACAGGGAGATCAACTAGGGCAGCAGCAAATCCACCCAACTGTGCATTCATGTCCAAAATATTTCTATACCTTCCAGGGTTTCCGAGCTGATTATTCACCGATTTATAGTACGAAACTCTCTTCTTCCACAGCTCCGAATCTTGCTTAAAAACGTCAGCCGTCACACCTTTCACAGTTCCCTTGCTAATCCTTGGTGGGATTGCATTGAGCCTATGTGGCCAGTTTGCCAACTTCCCTCCTGCAACTTCTTCATTGTCTGAAACTTCTGGCAATGGGGTTAAACAAGTCTCCAACTTTGTGTACCTTCAACATTTTTGTACAAAAGAAATGGATGAGTTTAACGAAAAATAATTCAGTTATGTTTTTCTTTCTAATTAAATTAACGAAATTCATTAAAAACGTGCACATGACACTAATCTCAATAAAGACAGTAACATCTGTAACTTTAAAAGATAAAATTAAAGCGGACACATACCAAGCGGTATCAGGATCATTAGCGGGGCAGAAATTGCGAGCCTTGCCGAACTTGCGGTTGTTTTGGCAACTCAAATGGTTGGTGGGTTTTTGCCAAATGGCAATGTCGTCCTTCTCCGCCAACTTTTTCCAGCAGAGGCTCTTGGCTACATTCTCAATGGAAGTCTGCTCTTCATTCAAATCCTCTTTGGTTCTTTCCCAACCCTTCCAATATTTTGCCCAACGGATCGGCGGCCCCGATAGAATCCAGTACCCACCCGGTCGCAGAACTCTGTCCACCTCCGTTAAGTAAACCCCATCTGTACCAATTCAAAATGTGCGAAATTGTGTAAGTACGTAATTACTAATTCAAACGTTGTAATATAAACTATGACATGAATGATATGTTATAATATTAGTAAATAGATTTACGTACTGTCTAAATTAATAATATTATATAATCGTGTAAAAGTCACGTAAAAGATTCGACTAAAATTTGAAAGTTAAAAGTGACTTTAGAAGTTTTACCGTGTTGGCCCCAGGGAATGAGGCAGCGAGAGCAATGGGCCATGTCAAAGGCTCGCGAAGGGTAAGGAAGTCTTTTCGACGCAATGACTCCGATGAGGGCGGGCACTCCGCGCTCGAGAGCAAATTGGACCTGCGACACGTGCGTGTCCCTCGGCGCGAACGACATGGCGAGGATGTCGCGGGACAACAGGTACGCTCCCCAACTGGCTACCTGCGTTGCATGCACGCACGTTGAGAAAATAAGAAATTAAAATCACGTGGCTGCCACGTGGAACCCTCTCGAGTCAACGAGGATGACTCCGCTAAGAAAAGAAAATTATTTTCGATAAATGCAGAAGGAGAAAATAAGTGTGATTAATTGTTTCTCGAAAAATATTATAGCGTAAGATTAAGACCACCTTTGAAACAAGGTAAAAAATTATCTCTTGAAAAACATTGTAACACAAGATCAACTTCATCTTGATATCAGGGTAAGGATTACGTTGAATATATATTACACCGTGACATATCAACAATGAATAAAATTTTCTTGCTTAAAAATTGAATTGTCATAAATTACAGATCAGCTCGGTGATATCAGATTTGGTGAAGTTATTTTCCAAATCGAAATGTTTTATTTCGGATTGAGGAACCAATAATTTAGTCTCATGGTTGACCAAATTATACATAATAAGTCTTAACTACGTATATTATTTGCACTTGATGATAGGATTGGGTATATTCAATTGAGATTTTGAAGGATTTTAATGAATTTATAAATTCATGGATTTTGATGGAGTTTAATTGATTTTAGAGATTCTATGTAGATTTTTTAGTGAATTTCCTCAAATTTTCAGGGGGAGAGGTGATATTCAATAATGCTTAAAATACACTACGAAATCTCTCAAATTCCTTTGAATTCCCCAACTTTTATAAATCCTTCAAAATTAATCTCTAATTGAATACTTAAATGGTATACACTTCTTCAAAATCCTGATTAAGTACCCCTAAACTTTCAGATAATCACTTAAATCCTAATCGATACACCTGGATTTGTAAAAAGAATTAAGATATTTCAAAATCTCAATTGAAAACACCCCAAATCCTGCGAGATTCCTTTCTCAAGTTGGGAGTTAATCTGTAAATTTGAATTGCTAAAATTAGGAGGGAGGCAATGTCCTAGTTTGGGAAATTATACTGCCCCTCCCCTACCCTTCCTATTTTGTTTTCCTTCTTATTTTATCACTAGGATATTAAAGTTGTTTAGTTGTGACCATCAATTACCAACTAATCCACAGCTAAATTCATATTTTATCCAAATTTGTCCTAATTCACATACCATCACCAGTTTTCTTCTAAAAATAACCATTCAATAATTCGAATTAAAAACAATTATTTATCCAAGTGTGTTAGACTAAACAAGTAATCACTTGGTGGACGATGGGGATGAGAGATTTTTCAATGTGATCGGAATACGGGATGGTATATCCGTGTCATTATACAAATGGTGAGATATATGTGTAAAAAAGTTAATAACTTAAAAAATAAAATTTTCCACTACTTATATAAAACCACATGATATATCACCCGTGTTCCAATCATAATAAAAAATTTCTCAATAAGGACAACTAGGAGTATTAAAATACGTTAATGAAAGACAAAATATTATCATAAATCTTAATTAAGTAGTAAAGAAACAAATGAGGAATATAATTTAATTAGTAAATCTAATCGTATTAATTTGTAAATAAACAAATGAGGATAATGCAAGCTTGCTTACCCCACAGCCTGTATCAATGGCGGTCCGAATCGAGCCATCTTTGAGATTGATGAATTTGCCAATATCATCAATGTACGCGTCCGCACCGTTAGGGAACATGGTGCCTCCCCCAGGGAACCTAAACCTATCTCCTTCGTATATGATCCAATTCTGCACGGCCTTCTCCACCGTCAACTCCTTGTGCGGCGCATTGGCGTACCAAGCCAGATCCCGGCTTCTCGGCCACGGGAACACGTTTTTGTAGCCGTGCGGTGCTGGGATGCGGCACTTAAGGAGCTCGCTCGTCTCGGGGCAGTGCCTCTCTCTGTATATGAGCCTGTCACGGTCAAACTTCAGCGACCTCTTGTCGTCCTCGCATGGCGTGTACTCGCTGTATTTTGCATCGCAGCGCGGGAACACGTTGGTGGTGGTAGCGTGGGAGGACGTGGCGGTGCTGAAGTTGGGGCTGTGGTGGGAGGTGAAATCTAAGGCTGACACGGTGGTTGTTGTGGTTGTGGTGTGGATTTCGTTGGGGGATTTGCATGGGAGTTTGAAGGTTGGCGTGGAGGCGGTTTTGGTGACCGCGGTGGGGCCGCCGTGTTGCCAGAGGCCGAAAAAGTAGGAGCAGAGGCAGAGGAAGAGGACGACGGGTAAGGTGTAGACGTTGGGTGTTTTCCAAAGGAATAGAGAGGGTTTGGAGGGCTTGGAGGTTGGGTGGTACGGAAGGCGGTTGTCCTTAGAAGCCATGGATGTATGGTGGTGGTGGAGGAAAGTGTTTGACGATTTTCTTTCTCTTCCCTTGGAATTTAAAAGGGTTTAGATTTGAGGGAAGTGGAGGCAGTGAAGGGCTTAGATAAATAAGGTTATGATGCACGTTGCGGCATGTGGGATGGTGGTGTTTGTCTAATTTACCAACACATTGGGGCTTGGATTTTGAAATAGACCTGCCAAGTATAGGCAGGTTAATCTGGTTCTTCTTGCTTGCTTGCTCGAGAGGGCACGGTGCGGAATTTCTTATTGATTGAATAATTTATCTTGCCACTTAGTAAGAGATCTTATGTTTCATTCTTGCCAAAAACGAATTCGAACAACATTATTGTTAGCTCATGGCGAGACTAAGCCTACCCCTTTAGTGTAGATAATAACGTTTGTTCAAAAAATAAAAAATAATAAAACGCCTTAACTCATGGGGTTTGAATTAGAGTTGTCAAAAATGTAACTGAGATTGGGTTTGAATTAGAGTTGTCAAAAATGGAACTGAGATTGGTTTAGTGTGTAAGCTAAAGGTAAATAAATGTGTAACAAGTAAAGTGAGGCCAAAAGAATTGAAAATGTTAGTTTCAAGGGGCAAGATGAGACAAAACCAACTTTAAAAGGTAAATTTGGGTTAAATGATAGTTTCAGAGAGCATTTCAAATAATAAGCCTTCTTTTTAATGTCCTCCCCCCATTAGTCTACCTAGTTGGATTATATCCATCATTGTGTAGAAACACTAATATATTACACTAAGATGTGTAGATTTGGTTAAATCGTATCATAAGTGAGTTGTTATAAATTGTAATCGAATGAGAGTTAAAATTAAAATATTTCATTAACAAATTGGAAAATACAATTAATACAGAACGTATTCGTTTCTATATGGCCTCAATGCCATGTTACAAGAAAAAAGAAGTCAAATATTGTCATTAAGAAAATATATATCAAATATCAACTGGTGTATGTATGTAGCTACATGCTCCAAATGAACCTCAGCTAGTATCGCACTACATAAAACCTGGTACCAAGTTGCAAGAAAAAAAAATTAAATATTGTCATTAAAATATATCTCACGTATCAACTGGTGTATGTAGCTGCATGTTCCAATGAACCTCAACTAGTATTGCACTTGCATAGATCACAGATCCCACTGAATCTTTTACACCAATGTTTCGTAATCTCGCGAAGAAGATAAGCAAATCAACTGATTCACCTAACCCCTCTCTTCTTCCTAGAAGTAAGGAGTTCGAATAGGGAAATTCAATTCGCAAGGACGCAGATGGCCCTAAAATCGTAAGATCGAGATCGGGCTATTGAGGCTAAACGGTACCAAGTTGCATGATAAAAAAAATTCAAATATTGTCATAACATATAAACTTCGTTGCATTTAAACATTGGCTTCTTTTTTTCTCATTGATACGGTTGTGTGACACATTTCAACACGTGCCCTCATGTGGGACCCACTAATTAGATTCCATGTGGAAGATTCACACATCGACAACCACGTGGAGCCAAGGGGACTCACCCTACACGCGAGGCCAAGTGACCCACCATCATCGCGTAGGCCCAAGGGGACCCACCCATCACGTAGCAAGACAGTACGGACCCGCTCTTTGGCTATGATACCATGTAGAATTATTAGAGAGGCGGGTCAAGGGCCCACTTCTAACAGCACCGATACTATCCCCAACTTGGTTACCACCTGCACTATTCGTTAGGTGTGGAGTTTTATCACAAAATGTTTCGGTGTTAGTTGGAGTGGGTTAGGATATTTAAACTTTTTTTTTTCTCATTGATACGGTCAATGTCAGACATTTCAACAGGCTGAAACCAAGTTGACGGTTGCTTAAGTCTATTTTTTTGTTTTGTTTACAAAAATGAAAGGGTGTCAGAAGAGTACAATTTTCAGTGGTCAAATTCTTGATCAGGAAAATCGCTCAAAACACAAATTAATGAATTTGAAACCGCTATGCGACTACCATACATACCACTAAAAAGATACGTTGCAGATTCATCACAAGGATGATAGACGCAACAAACCTAGCACCAAAACCCTGATATAAAGCCATTACAAATAATGAGGCCGAATCGCCATATCGACACAAACAACATCTACTACGTAACTCTCTTTATGAACGATAAACAAAAGCATAATCTAAACTAAAAAAAAATAAAATTAGGGCGGATGACGTGTCCACATAAGACAGGCGGCTTCAGAGTTGGCAGAAGGCGTGGCTAGCAAAGACACATGAGATTCCAGTTGTAGACAGGACAACGCAAATAAGGATTGGTGGTAAAGGGATTCTAAGCCCAAACCACCATCGGCCTCGTAGCTCCAACGCGAACCCATAAGCCTACATAAGGTTTGTTAGCACCAATAGCTGTCACAGTTTCACATCAGGCAGTGTGAGTCACAGTTTTAGCAAGGACAACAGCAACGACATTCGTGGAGGCCAGCCTTTGACGACGACGCCATAGGCCGCCACAACCACGAACCCAATTCACTACAACACTCCTACATAACCATAAAAATGCAGTCATTCGGATCTTCTGAAATCATAACCATCTATTGAACTAGATCCACAGAAACCAAGAGCAGTGGAGTTGTCAACTTAACACATTTACTTATTCTGTCCTTTAGCATACAACGCCGTGGCATGCAAACGACCATCAATCGTCAACTATCTGTCGAAAATCATAAACAAAAGCTGTACGGGCAAATTCGCCCAATCCAAGAAGACAGATGATTTGATATCATAGAGTTTTGTGGAACGGTGCAAACTACAAAATAACGAAATGCATCCTTCGTAAATTTGGATAAAAAAAATTTGGATTAAAAATGGCCAGGTCCAGAAGCTCGTGGCACTCACATCGATTATTGACTTTATACTTAACTCTGCGAGTCTGCTGTATAATTTGATCAAAACAAAGTCCTTTTACTCTCCAGCTGTGGAATTATTGATTGCAGCGAGGGAAGGACTTCTGCTTGCGTCTAAGTTGGGTTTCAATCATGTTACTTCTCCTCCGTGGCTGACGCCATTTTTGGAGGCGGAATCGGAGTTACAGAGTCAATGATTGTTTGTGATGGCAAATTTCCTTTTGGTGGATTGTGCCTCCACATCGGGGGTCTTCAAGCCAAAAGATTTTTTTAAAAGTCCATGCTTATCATATTTTCCTTCTCTCCTTGATTTGTATTTTATGTGTATGTTACTTTTTTGTTGTTGTAAATGAAATTCATCTTTAACGATAAAAAAACACCTTCACCCTATCTGTGTATAACTTGTGGCTAGTGCACCCAAAACTTCAATTCGATAATTATGAAAAACCATTATATACATATGATATGCAACCATAATATAAAAAAACCCAGAATTTCAAAATATATGTATATGCAATTTGATTTATGCAGACTTAGGATATCATGATAATTGGACGTGAATAAATCTACAAAGAAAATACGAGTAATACTGAAGCAGGAGTAGTATCATTGGGCAATTGAAATTTGTGTTTCAATTTGACCACCTGAAAATGCTTGTTCAAAGATGTTGAATGTAGCCGCTTAATATTATAGTTTAGTAATATTTTTTTCCATTTAAAAGTGAGAAATTTTAAGTTTGACTTCAATAGATGACGAGTTTAATATGAAATTATTATGACATACCTATTGTCTGGTTTTGCTCAAATTCTCAACCGTTATTATAAGTAATGTAGTCGTATAAATTAAAAAAAATCATGAATGTCATTCCACAAACTTAAGAATAGAAGCTTGGGGAATAAGAAAACAAAGTAAACCAATATAGCCAAGGACACTAACATGTAAATCCTGTTGGTATTTGACAGTTTACTAACTCAATACCAAAATATGTGGGTGATAAGTTTACAAACTCTATCACACCTCTTTCACTTTGCACTCTCAAATAAAATTGGACAAAGAAAGAAATAGAGAAAGGAGGGAAGCAACAAGCTTTGGCAAAACACTTGGACTTTGATATATGAAAAAGGTTTACAAATTGTTGGAATAAGAAAGCTTACAAGCTTCTTCACAATTGGAAGTGGGATTTGGATGGGATGATTTACAATGCTTGAGAACTTGGGTATTTATAGCAAACCAAATGATTAAACTAAGATTATTTATTACCACACAAAACACATTAATTGCACCTAATAATTTTTATTCAACCATACCTAACATTGCCTAACTTTCAATGCCTAACTTTGACATTGATTTTCAACAATAGCAACCTATTTTGATTTGAATTTCCAACACACCTCCTCAAATCAAAACGCCTTCATTCCTAGCATTTCACGCAGTAGCCGGAATGTTTCAATTGGCAATGGCTTTGTGAAGATGTCTGCCACTTGTTCCTTGGTGTGACAGTAGACAAGTTCAATTGTCTTTTGCTTCACATGGTCCCTTAGAAAATGGAACCTGGTATCAATGTGCTTGCTCCTTCCATGTTGAACAGGATTCTTTGCAAGTTTGATTGCAGACACGTTATCTACATGAATCACAGTCGATTCCACTTGTGGATGACACATTGACTTCAACAGATTTCTTAACCAAATTGCCTCACACACGGTTGAGGCTACAGCAACATACTCGGCTTCACATGATGACAAAGCAACAATTGATTGCTTCTTTGAAGTCCATGAGAAAGCTGTTGATCCTAGAAAAAACACATAGCCAGTTGTGCTTTTCCTTTCATCTTGGTCACCTCCCCAATCACTATCTGAATAACCAAATAATTTTGCATCTTCACCAAAATTATAAAATAGACCATAGTTTAGAGTACCTCTTATGTACCTCAAAATTCTCTTGGCGGCCAGCCAATGAGACTCCCTTGGTGTTTCCATGTATCGACTCACGAGTCCAACACCATAAACTATATCAGGTCTTGTGATTGTAAGGTACCTTAGGCTTCCAACGAGGCTTTTGTACATTGTTGAGTTTACAAACTCACCCTCTCCTCCTTTGGACAGCTTTAATCCAGTTGCGACTGGGGTATTGACAGTGTTGCACTTGTCCATATTGAACTTCTTCAATATGTCTCTCATGTACCTTTGTTGAGAGATGTAGATACCATCACTTTCTTGCTTCACTTCTATGCCAAGAAAGTATGACATTAATCCATTGTCAGTCATCTCGAATTCACTGAACATGGATTGCTTGAACTCATGGAACATTGCCTCATTGTTTCCTGTAAACAATAAATCATCTACATAGAGACAAATAATTAAGAACTCCCCTTTTTCACCATTCTTCATGTAAACTGAATGCTCGTATGGACATTTCTGAAATCCATTTTGGTGAAGGTAGTTGTCGATCCTTGAGTTCCAAGCTCGTGGTGCTTGCTTGAGGCCGTACAAAGCCTTCTTCAAACGATACACCTTATCTTCTTCTCCTTGTACTTGGAAGCCTTCCGGTTGTTCCACGTACACTTCTTCCTCAAGTACTCCATTAAGGAAGGCTGACTTGACATCTAGTTGATAAATTTTCCATTTATGATGTGCGGCAAGAGAGATTAGCAATCTTACCGTGTCAAGTCTCGCAACTGGAGCATAGACTTCATCATAGTCCACTCCATACTTCTGTTTGTAGCCCTTTGCTACAAGCCTTGATTTGTATCGATCCACACTCCCATCTGCAGTGCGTTTGATCTTGTAAACCCACTTGACACCAATAGCCTTCTGATTTGGTGGGAGCTTTGTCAGCTCCCAAGTGTCATTCTTCTCGATGGCATGGATCTCTTCTTCCATGGCTTTCTTCCAACAATCTTCTTCCACAGCTTCATTGAATGAGAAAGGCTCGTGGTCTGCATACAAGCAGAAAAGGTTGGTTTCTTCTTCTTCTTCTTGTCCATAAATCTCTGTGAGACTCCTTAACCTCACTGGAGTTGAGGAGCTGCTTTCCTCACTAGATGTAGGACCATTCCTTGCAATTCTGTGCACTGGAGTTGTTGTGATTGTTTGAGCAGGCTGTTGCTCAATCGGTGGTACAACTTCTGGTTCTTCAAAATCAGTGGAGACGATCTTCTCTTTACTGACTTCTTTGTTGTTCCACGTCCATGTCTCTTCCTCACTGAAGATGACATCTCTACTAACCACTAGTTTGCCAGTTAGTGGGTTGTAGAGCTTGTATGCCTTGGACTCTTCACTATAGCCCATAAACACACACTTCTCACCTCTATCATCAAGTTTCCTCCTCTTGGCTTCTGGAACTTGAGCATATGCAACACACCCAAAAATTCTTAGGTGTGTAACATTCGGCTTGTATCCACTCCAAGCCTCTTGTGGTGTCATCCTCTTGACACTCTTTGTTGGACATCGATTCAACAAATAAATCGAACAAGCTACAGCTTCTGCCCATAACTCTTTTGGCAAATTCTTCTCCTTAAGCATGAACCTTGTCATGTCAAGGATGGTTCGATTCTTTCTTTCGGCTATCCCATTTTGCTGTGGGGTATAGGCAGCAGTAAGTTGATGCCTAATTCCTTGCTCCTTGCAGTATGCTTGGAAAGCATTGGAGGTGTACTCTCCACCTCTATCTGATCTCACAGCCACAAGCTTGTGGTTACTTTCTGCCTCTGTGAGTGCCTTGAACTCCTTGAAAATTTTTAGGGCAGCTGACTTCTCCTTGAGAAAATAGACCCAAGTCTTTCTACTGAAATCATCAATGAAGGTAATAAAATACCTATTACCTCCATAAGACATGGGATCCAATGGACCACATATATCTGTGTGCACCAACTGCAGTGGTGCCTTTGCTCTCCATGTATCACCAACAGGGAACGATAGTCGTGCTTGCTTGCCAAGCACACAACCTTCACATACTTGGCGTGTGGCTTCAATCTGGGGTAGACCACGAACCATTCCTCCACTTGACAGCAACTTTAGGCCATTGAAATTAAGATGGCCAAATCGAAGATGCCATTTCCATGACTCATCTTCCATTACACCGATGTTGCAGCTTCCAATCTTTGTGTTCAAATTCAACGGAAACATCCGGTTCTTTGACATTCGAACACGTGCAATAAGCTTTCTCCTTGCATTTGTGAGAGTGAGAAGCATGTTCTCCATATGTATAATGTACCCTTTCTGGAGCAGTTGACCAATGCTCAAAATGTTGCTTTTCATACCTGGTATGTAGTAGGTATCGGAGATGTATTCTTCTCTTCCATCCTTCTGGATGATCTTGATCTTCCCTTTGCCTTCAACTGGCAACTTTGAGGAGTCACCAAGACTTACAGATCCATAGGCCCCTTCTTTGAGTTCGGCAAAAAACTCCTTCTTTCCACACATGTGATTGCTTGCACCAGAGTCCAAATACCAAACATCTTGTTGGCTACTGGAATCATGGTGTGCTAGTAAGACTGTAAGTTCTTCATCAGTATTTCCACTTGATTTTGCCATGTTGACATGCTCACCATTTTTATGTGAACATTCATTGGCATAATGTCCATATTGCTTACAGTTGTGACACTGGATATGCGCCTTTCCTCGAGTAGATCTCCACTCCTGAGACTGACCTTGATTTTGTGCATAGCCTCGACCTCTTCCTCGGGCTCGTCCTCGGCTACGGTTGGATGAGCTCCCACGACGTGAGTTCCACTGCCCACGACCTTTATTTGGTTTGTCAATATTCAACTTTGACTCCAAAGCTTGCTCTAGCGTTGTGGGGCTTGCATTTTTCTGAATGCGTTGCTCGTGAACTAGGAGGGATCCTAGTAGCTCTTCTGCGCTCATCACCTCCAAATCCTTGGATTCCTCAATGGCAGTCACCACATGCTCAAACTTAGATGTGAGTGACCGGAGTATCTTCTCAACAACTCGTACTTCATCGAGTCTCTCGCCATTTCTCCTCATCTGATTTACTATCACAATGAGCCTTGAGTGATAGTCGGAGATGCTCTCCCCTTCATTCATATGAGCAATTTCAAAATCTGCTCGAAGTGATTGTAACCTCACTTTCTTGACTCGATCTACTCCTTTGTAGATTGTACTGAGTGTATCCCATACTTGCTTGCTCGTTGTTGCTTCTACAACCTTCTCGAACGTTGAATCTTCCAAACCCTGGTATAGAAGATACATCGCCTTTTGGTCCTTCTTTCGTAAGTTCTTGAGAGTGTTCCTTTGATCCGCAGTATATACGGCTTCTTGCTCGGCAGTGGGTACAACATACCCACTACTGACAACTTCCCATAGCTCCTGTGATCCAAACAATGCTTTGAATTGGATGCACCATCTTTCATAATTTTCTTTCTTCAATGTGGGAACTTGGAGTTGCACTAAGTTGGACGCCATAACTGCTGCACCTGCCAGAATGGTATTCTGGCTCTGATACCAATTGTTGGTATTTGACAGTTTACTAACTCAATACCAAAATATGTGGGTGATAAGTTTACAAACTCTATCACACCTCTTTCACTTTGCACTCTCAAATAAAATTGGACAAAGAAAGAAATAGAGAAAGGAGGGAAGCAACAAGCTTTGGCAAAACACTTGGACTTTGATATATGAAAAAGGTTTACAAATTGTTGGAATAAGAAAGCTTACAAGCTTCTTCACAATTGGAAGTGGGATTTGGATGGGATGATTTACAATGCTTGAGAACTTGGGTATTTATAGCAAACCAAATGATTAAACTAAGATTATTTATTACCACACAAAACACATTAATTGCACCTAATAATTTTTATTCAACCATACCTAACATTGCCTAACTTTCAATGCCTAACTTTGACATTGATTTTCAACAATAGCAACCTATTTTGATTTGAATTTCCAACAAATCCTAAATAGGTCACCTACTAGTTTTGATCGAGTTGTTACTTAGTATTACAGTTTAGTGATATTTCTCTTCACTTGTAAGTAAAGACAACCAATTTACTCCCGCACTTTCTTAGTGTAAATAAATTTTGATCAAGTTTGTAGGATAACCCAAAAAAAAGTACCTTAGTCCTAGTGTGTACGTGTACATTGTTTGTGCACCAAATCTTTATCATGTCTCTTAATACCATGCATGATCTAATTAATAACTTTTCACGACATATCCCTTTGCATTATGGCTAAAGATTAACCCATGCTGATGATTAAGAGACCCAACTGCTAAATATATATGCCAAGTTCATCCATGGAGATTAATTGACTGGAATATCCCGACATATGATTTTTGAGAAATCTCGTACTTTTTTGGGGTAATTTTCTAATAATTTACACTGTCGGGATGGGAAATCGAATTCCAACTCGCCGTTCAGATGAACACGAATACCCACCCGAAGCCGTAGAATTTTCCAGGTACATTTTTGGTGATCACTGCAACACTCCCCTAGCCACAGGTCCTCCTCCACATCAGGTACTTAAGTCAAGATTAAGCGTAATGCAGCTTAATTAATTTGTTATGGCCGGCCGGCGGAAAGTAATTATCTACTAATCTTTGTTCGATTATATAAAACATGTTATGTAGCCTGTACCGGTAGTGATTTTAGCTCCACCAAATAGAAGCAGCGGTGCAAACAGGTTTCAACCCTTTGGTGTTGCACAAAGCAGTCACTTGGGGTCCTCCTCATATCCCAGCAGAAGTTTTAATCGACAGTTGCTTGAAGATGAAGCGTTAGCTCACGCGTTGCAGATGCAGGAATTGGAGAACGACTATCAGCATTTTTCCATGCAGAACACTATAGGGTATATAGAGTTCTATGTTTTTTATATTACAAACGCTATTCCTTCTCTAAATACTCCATCGACCGGACAAATCCACCTTTGATTAATTGGCCTACATTTTTTTCAATTCGCTAAAACTGCAGGATGAAATCCAAGATAATGTCGATGTAGATAACATGAATTATGAGGTAAATTCAATAATATATGAACATTATATTTTTATGAGTTATGATGTTATTCTATTTAGAGGATATTTTGAGTTTTCCGTAAAATATATTCAACCTGAAAAATTAATAAAAGCAATATATTTCATTTTGCATTCAAAAAATTGCATGTATTTAGTATGAGATCATATCATTGCGACAAAGTTTCAATTGAGGTGACGCATTGACACTTTTTTTTTGTTGTTGCATAAGACCTATAGTTCTAGTGGCATAGTCGAATTCTCTCTTGTATTGAAGATTTTAATTACTTAAATAAGAACCCAATTAGTGTTAATCAGTACTACGTACCAGGAATTGCAAGCTTTAGAAGAAACCAACGGCAGTGTTGACCAAGGACTATGTGAAGAGATTCTTTCTATATTGCCATCTCACAAGTACAAGCCACCAAAGAGAAAAGTCGGTTCGACAGATGATAGTAACAAAGAGTAAGACAGACCAGTTCTCTGTGATCTTAATTTTTGTTTTTTTTTATTTTATGCAAAACTGTGAGCGCTGAACCTTGGTGCGACGGATATGTCGTTCTTTTGTGACCAAAAGGTCACGAGTTTGAAACTGTATAAATCCGTTTACAAAGTAAAGATATGTAAACAGATTAGCTTGTCTGTTATAATTAACACCCCCGTCCTGACCCTCATAAAATGAGACGCCTTATTAACATGTGATCGCTCTTGATGCTAAACTGTGATAAAAAAGAGATTACTTTGGCTTAATTGGATGAATAATATTATATCATTTTGTAGGTGCTCTATATGTATGATGGACTATAAAAGGGGCGATGCGATGACCACTTTGCCGTGTTCGCACCGGTATCATGAAAAGTGCATTAAAAAATGGTTGGAGAATGATAAGGTATTTAAAATGTTTAAGATTTTTTTATTAATTCTGAGAGATGATTAGACGATGGAAAAAAATATTTTAATTTTGTTAATAATTATTTCTCCCTCTTTCAGAAATGCTGCATCTGCAAAAAGGAGGTAATGCCTTGAGCCATGGAAGAGAAAATTACAGTCGCCAGCAGCTAGCTCCATAAATATTTGTATGAATTTTCTGTGATTTAAAATTGAAATTAAATTCATGTTATATTACTCTTCTATATATAGTCATAAAAAAATCTTTTTGGACCACAGAAAATAAATATCATTGGTAAATTGTTATGCTTTCCTCATTTATTTGTGCAAGGCATACAATTTACAAATTTCACGTTGTAATTTAGTCATTATTATTATTATTATTTTTTGTAATTTAGTCATTATGGACCATAGAAAAGAAATATCATCGGTAAATTATTTATTTACCAAAAAAAAATTGGTTCAAAACAAATTTGAAGTCGGGTGTCAACATGCTCCATTTATTTATAAAAAACTCTTGAATAGGGTGAGATTTTTCAACATGCTCAGAAGACGAACGGATACATGTCATAATATAGATACAGAAAAATATATCGTCTGATACTTTTGTTCTGGATATTTTCTCCTTAAATCGGATTGGGCCTATTGTAGTATTGATGATAAAAAAAAAAAACAAAAAAATAAAAATAAAAAATTGAAAAAGCGAAGTTTGTTGGGCCTATTACAATTGGGTGTGAATCTTGACTTTGTTGGGCCTTAAAGAAAACGACATCGCGCCTGCATTTGTTGGACTTTGTTGGGTAACAGAAACATCATCTTGAAACATCCTAAGATCGCCATTGTCTGTGTTTCTGTCCTTGGGGTTAAATTAGTCAATTGGCAATCTTTAACGAAATTAAACAGAACAGAAGCCACACGTGGGAAAATCAGACGGTAGTCTGTCTCTATCCGCTAACCCTATATGGTGAAGACAGTTATATTCTCACACTCATTTTTTTCGTACACACTTCTCGTTAATTTTCTGTCATTAATCTTTTGCAATTTATTTAATTTGACAGTTAAAAATTGAGATAATGGGTGCAAAGAAAAAAAAATGGTGAGTGAATAACATTACTTTACAATAAAAAATCGAACACAGTTGGGAACGGAAAAACCATCCAGCAGGATAACCACACGTGTCCAATATTCTTTAATTACCTTGCGAATTGTCATATTTGTCCTCGATTCCGTTACCGAGAAGGGGAAAGACTGCAGACCTATTCAGTTACAACCGGATGCACTCGATCGCAGCTTGTACAGGCTAATCCAGGTACGACCCTCATAGCCCATAATAAGTAACCTAGAGATCAGCTAATCACATTCCACCACGTGTCTCTAGTCTTCGTGTCGCCATCGCGCGATCTACCACCGACTATTATCTTCAACCGATGAGAGGACACGTGTCCCTACTTTCACCGATTGAAGCCGGTGATATAGGGTAGGGCACCGATGCAGCCGGTCAGTCCCCCTCTGCGATTCGCGGTAGTATATAAGCAGCGCCCCTCCAACTTCTTTCTTCTCTCCGTTTCTCTCTCTCTCTCTCTCTCTCTCTCTCCAAAACTTCTCTGCAAATTTCGGCTTTTGTTTTTTTTTTTTTTTTTTCAAATTAAGGCAACGTTTCGGCTTTTTAGAGCTCCCGATTCCTGAGGTCAGTAGCTGCCGTACATTTATCTCGATTAATTTTTCTGTTTTTTGCTTCGATTTTTGCTGCTATTTCAAGTTATCTAATTTGGTTAATTAAATTGTGCTCTGATCGATCTCTGGACTGCAAAAAGCTTACTGATTTTTTGTTCTACTTAGTCTTCGAAATTTCGTTTCCGCTGCTCGATCTTCTTGTTTTTCTGCTTGATTACGATTTTTACTAGTTTAATTTTGTTCAAAATTTGAGCTGGAGCTGCTTTAAGTTCGTCTTTAGTCTGTAATTATCAGTTTAATTGATAAAGATTGAGCTAAACAATTGATTATTCCAATTATATTTTGTTAATTTTTGATTCGGTTGAACTGGGTTGGGTTTAGATCCTCTAGAAATTACGGGGTTCAGGGCTGATAAGCTAATGTCATAGTTTCAAGGGTAGCTTGGTTGGAAATTAGGGTTTTTGTGGGCTCAGTAGAGAATCAACGTTTGGAACCCTAGGGGGGCTTTGGGTTTGAGTCGGATTTCGTGTTTCTTGCCTCGTTGCTGAAATTTACTTATCTGGCCGGTATTGGTTTGGAATATAGTTTAGTTTCTATTTTTAGTTTTTTTTCCTGGTCCTACTGCTGATAGTGTTGTTTCCTCTTGTTTATCTTAGATCCCCATGAGAAATTGTTGAAAGCTCATACAGAAAATAAATATTGTGCACCATCTTGGGTAGCATATTTATCGAATAACTGGTGAAATTAGTGACAGTGAGGTGGGGTGTCTGAAATTGTTTGTATTTATACTGGTGAGAGTGCCCAGATTGTATTTGTGAGCCTTTTTCTTAGAGGGGTTGCTTGTTTCTTTTGTTTTTGTATCTATTGAGTGGGCTGAGCATATTAATTATTGTAAAAATACTAAGTCAGGCCTGGCTCTGGAGAGCTACTTAGACTCTGGCCACCAAAGGGCGGTGCCTCCTATGGTGCCTTCTCGGGTGGCTGGAGGATTAGCTCAGTCTTCACCAAGTTCTGGAATTTTCTTCCAAGGGGATGGGCAGTCTCAGCTTGTAGTTAACTCACACTTGAGTTCATCTTTCGGGAACTCTTCTAATTCCATTCCCGGAACTGGGCGTTCAAATCTCGGTCCGGTTTCTGGGGACATGAATAATGCAGTTTTGAGCGGTGTGGCGAATTCAGGTCTAAGTGTTGGGGCAAGTTCTTTGGTCACAGATGCAAACTCTGTACTTTCTGGAGGTCCCCATTTGCAAAGAAGTGCAAGCATCAATAACGAGTCATACATGCGCTTACCAGCATCACCCATGTCCTTCTCTTCCAACAATATTAGCATGTCAGGGTCATCGATTGTGGATGGGTCTTCCGTAGTGCAACAGAGTTCTCAGCATGACCAGAATTCTCAACAAATTCAGCAGAATCAGCAACACCAGAACCAACGGCAGCAAGGGCCTTCTAGTGCTACTTCCTTACCAACATCCCAAACTGGTCAGGTTTCCCTTCCCATGGGAGCGCGAGTACCTGGAACCTTTATTCAGGATCCAAACAATTTGGCCCATGTCGAGAAAAAACCCCGTCTGGATATCAAGCAGGAAGATATTCTACAGCAACAGGTGATACAACAGTTACTGCAAAGACAGGATCCAATGCAACTCCAAGGTCGAAATCCCCAGTTACAAGCCATGCTTCAGCAGCAGAGATTACGGCAACAGCAACAGATTTTGCAGTCAATGCCTCAACTGCAGAGGGCCCAGTTGCAGCAGCAGCAGCAGCAGCAACAACAACAACAGTTGAGACAACAGCAATTTCAACAACAAGCAATGCAGCCAGTATCTTCCATTAAGCGCCCCTATGATGGTGGCGTATGTGCTCGTAGGCTGATGCAATATCTATACCACCAGCGGCAACGTCCTGCTGTGAGTTCCCCTGTTTAATGCACTCCATTGTGCAACTGTTTTTCCCTCTTCAGTTCCATTTTAGATGGGTTTATATTATAGACATGTCTTCCTTTTTGTTATAAATATGTTATTTATACATTCATACTATTTCTTAGATTCATGGTCCAATTTCAGTTCAGTGGGATCTTTTATTGACATTTTTTTACATCAAGAAAGTTTTATAAAACTCTTAGGTTTATCTAATTATGTGTGGATTTTGTTGACAGGACAATAGTATTGCTTATTGGAGGAAGTTTGTTACAGAGTATTACTCTCCGCGTGCAAAGAAAAGATGGTGCTTGTCATTATATGATAATGTTGGGCATCACGCACTCGGTGTTTTCCCTCAGGCTGCTATGGTCAGTATATGCGTTAGTTAACTCCTGTCCAGTCATGTGATTTGTTTCTTCTATAATCATAAGTGACCGTGTCTGTATCTACAAGTGATACCCTTATCTATATAATTGCATAGTTAACGCCTAACGTCAACTGTTCTCACATGTGAATATTCTCTTTCTTTTTGGTCAGGACGCGTGGCAATGTGACATTTGTGGTTCTAAATCTGGAAGGGGTTTTGGTAAGAAATCTGAAGTTTTATGTTAGTTTATTGGGACCTTGCCAAGGGTTTTACAAAACAAGAACAATGATTTTGGGTAAACAATTAGTTCTTGCTTCTTATTTGTCTTGAGGTACTTCTTGCTCCACTTTTTATGCTTTTTGCATAGATGGACACTACCCTCATTGTCTTTTTAAGTTTCTGCTCTGATGCCCCTTACAGTCGACCATTTTCTTTCACTAGTCTCCTGAAAAACATTTCTGTGGCCAAGTAACTTAGAAATGTATAGAGATCTCATATGGCATCACCTCTTTGAAATATTTAAAGTATTTATAGTATTTTAAACTGAAACTAACCAACTAGTTTCATGTCATGGTTACAGAGGCGACATTTGAAGTGCTTCCTAGACTTAATGAAATCAAATTTGGCAGTGGAGTCATCGATGAGCTTTTGTTCTTGGACTTGCCACGTGAACGTAGATTTCCTTCTGGTGTCATGATGTTGGAGTATGGGAAAGCAGTTCAAGAGAGTGTATATGAGCAACTTCGTGTTGTTCGGGAGGGTCAGCTTCGTATTATATTTACGCAAGATTTAAAGGTAAGAAAAGAATTCTTAATTTTGACTGTTGGTTTCTGTGACTTGGAAAATAACCTGCTTCAAACCTTCTACTTTATGCTTTATCAGATATTGTCTTGGGAATTCTGTGCAAGAAGACATGAAGAACTTCTTCCTCGTAGGTTGGTTGCTCCGCAGGTACTGGTCTATGTTTGCCTTATTTAAGTTTTTTTCTTATTTGGATGGTTGACATGCATTATACTTTATGTATGCGTTAGCTAGAAGCACTTTTTTCATTGTAATCGTTATTTTTTATTGGTACTTCTCAGTTTTGAGTTTGGTGATGGTGAGAATATGATGATCGGTAGTGATATCCAGTGATTTAGCTCATGTGTTATGAGAAATGTGCAATTCTGGAACCTGTAATGACATTTTTAACTCTTAGACTGTAATGCATGTGTAAAGGTCTTTTGGGAATCTATTAAGAAATGTTAAATTGGTATAGTGTTGTTATTCCTTGATATGGTTGTATTCCTATGATCCATCTTAGTTTGATTTTAGTTGGGCTGGGAATATTTTTCTAATTTTTGTATTTTCTGTTCAGTGATTCATTATAATTAAATACATCACAATGTTAGCAGAAAATAAAAGTAGATAAAATTGGGCAGACTCTATATCTCGCACTTATGAAGCATGCTTTTTTCTTCAGGTGAATCAGTTGGTTCAAGTTGCTCAGAAATGTCAAAGCACAATAGCTGAAAGTGGATCTGACGGGATCTCTCAGCAGGATCTACAAACAAACAGCAATATGTGAGTTTATGAATGGATCAGTGAATGCCTTTTTTTTTCAGTACTTGGGTATTAGATTTTGATTCCTTTCAGAAGGGCTGCTCTGATGTTGATTGTTTTCTTCAGGGTACTGACAGCTGGACGGCAGCTTGCAAAGAGTTTGGAGTTGCAGTCGTTAAATGACTTAGGTTTTTCCAAAAGATATGTGAGGTGTTTGCAGGTATATGCTATTGCATTTATGGACATGAGTTCTGATTTAAGAAATAAACTTACGTTATATTTTCTTATTCCGAGTTTTGTCTTAATTGCTTACTGAAAGCTGTTGACAGATCTCAGAGGTTGTCAATAGCATGAAGGACTTGGTTGACTTCTGCAGGGAGAACAAAGTTGGGCCAATTGGTTAGTTTCCCTTGACCCCATATTGCCATGTTGTAAATCTCTGCTGCTGCTTTGCATGGATACTGATTGTTAGTACCATCTTGGCTTTACATGCATGCACAGCACTATCTTAGCGAGCTTCTTAAACAAACCATGACATGATTACACAACTGATACTCTACTTGCTACTATTTGTAGCTTTATTGAGTCATACTGCGATAAGCATTATCTTGTGGAATCTTCAATTTTGAGCTAAATATACATCTTGAGTATTATGTCTGATTATATAAATGGAGATTTGGCCTCTTAACATTCTCCCGTCACCAGACCTGTCATCTCCAACCTATTTTCCTGTAGGAAGTAGTTTTGTCATTGTTTCTTTAGTTCAGTATTGGCCTTAGTTCAAGTCAATCTTTAATGCGGTGAAGAATTTGGTACTTGGTTGCTTAGTTTTTTGTTTTCTCCTGTGTTTCTGTTTTCC
Source organism: Pyrus communis (assembly GCF_963583255.1). Lineage (NCBI taxonomy): Eukaryota > Viridiplantae > Streptophyta > Magnoliopsida > Rosales > Rosaceae > Pyrus > Pyrus communis. Next base: position 2,635,412 of record NC_084818.1, read on the forward strand.
TTTCACCCCTTTTACAGTGGTCCATTGACGTAGTCTGTTGGTTGGTTGAATCAGTTGCGTATTAAATTGTCTAGCAACAATTATTAAATTGTCTAGCAACAATTATGACTGACATTTTTTATAATGATTTATTTTCTTAGTAACTTATGTTGATAATTGCAGAGGGCTTGAAGGTTTATCCTCGGCATGCCACCGCGGCCAAGCTCCAGATGCAAAAGATGCAGGAAATGGAGCAGTTAGCAAGTGCTCAGGGTTTGCCCACCGACAGGAACACACTCAATAAGATAATGGCATTGCATCCTGGACTGAATAACCAAATGAACAACCACCAGATGGCTGGTCGTGGAGCTATGAGCGGTTCAGCACAAGCTGCTCTGGCACTAAATTACCAGAATCTGCTCTTGAGGCAGAACTCAATGAATTCAAATACGAACTCTCTTCAACAGGAGGCATCTTCTTCCTTCAATAATTCCAATCACAGCCCATCTTCAACATTCCAAGGTGCCGCTGCTTTAATACCGGGATCCATGCAGAGCTTACCTGGTAGTGCCTTGTCAAGTCCCCATCTACCCTCGCGACAGCCGCAGCAGCTGCAGCAGCGGTCACTTAGTTCCAATAGCTTGCTACAACAAAATCATTCAACTGGCTCCCAAGGCAACCAGACCTTGCAGCAACAGATGATCCAGCAACTGCTACAGGAGATGTCCAATAACAGCGGGGGAGGACAACAATCTCTTCCCAGTCCCAGCACAAATGGGAGTGTGGGAAGGAATGGATTGAGTTTTGGAGGCAACAATCCAGCGGCAGCTCCATCCACCTCCAATGTGTCTGGTAGTCACGGCCCTGCTCCAAGCAGGAGTAACAGCTTCAAAGCCACTGCAAACAGTGACTCTTCCGCAGGAGGCGGTGGTGGTAACAATGCCTACAACCAGAGAGCCCCGGATTTACCCTCAAACCTTCACTTGCAGGAGGATCTGGTACAAGACATTGCCCGTGAATTCACAGAAAATGGTTTCTTTAACAGCGATCTTGACGATACCATGTATGGCTGGAAGGCGTGATGCTAACATAATTTGGCCTCAATTCGCTCCCATTGGGTATGTGGCCGGCATATATCTTTGTACAGGACAATTTAAAATAGCAGTTTTCCACCCCCTTTCGTTTCGATTTGGTCTCAGTATTGTTGTGACATCGTGCACTTGTACTTGGGTAGTTCAGTTGAGTAGGAATTTTTTGTGTTTTCTGAAGGTGTTTATGTGTCTTCATGTCTTGCAAGTGTAATCTATTGGATCAAAAACAACTCTTGAGAACAGCTTTAAATTTCCCAGTTATATGATATTTTACATATTTCACTTCTGGTTTCTGCAAATTATACAATTTCAAGTGTTCTCCTTTCTGAAGTCTTCATCCGTTTAAATTAGGGAGTTTTAACGAAAAGCTTGCGGTACTATTCACTTTAATGAAAAATCATATTTTTATACTAAAAAGGCAAGTTTAGTACTATTCATTTTATCTTTTATTTTGTCCTTATCGTTAAAACTCAAAGTTTTCAAATTTTTTTATTAGTTTTCCTTTTAAATTATACTGAAGCAGTTTTTCTGGTGTATATACATTAACCGTGCACGGATCAGGTATGATGAATATTTACAAATGACTCGGCAGATTGTGCAGTAAACCAGTAATTTATGCGACGTCGCTCAGTGGGCCAAATAATCGTGTCAGTGTCTCTACATTGCCATGAAACCACAAGATTGGACAACCTATATGAAATAAGTTTCATAAGTTCACTGCTACTATAATATCTAGTTTCAATGACTTATCATGCGTTAGTCAGTCAGTCCTTACATGAAATTATGTAGTTTACTTTAAAATGTCTGATAACGGTGTATCTATTCTATGAAAGTTCCTTGTGATCATGAAATTATAGAGTTAATTTATTATTTTTTTCTTCCAAAGTACCAAAGAATATGAAAAAGCCATTCCCACGCGTTGGTTTGGGGAAGCCATTCACATTGAAACACAAAAGAATAAGAATATGGCAAAAGACATATGCACATTACTTTGGTTCAAATTTAAACATGTTATCTGAGCCACCCCCTCACTAAATTCAGATGCCAAACAGAACAAATTGCATGCTTTCGGTTAGGGTTGCTTCTCTAAATAATAATTAATTACATACATACATACATACATACATATATATATATATATATATATATATCTCTACGTACAGACGTACTACGTACATTTTGTTAACTTTTCTCTAAACTTACTTGGGGTTATTAACACAGAGTCTAAGCAGAGACCACCTTTGGTGTGTGTACAATCAATTTGGACCATTGAAAAATTGATCTTGACTGGCATGTTAGGCTTGTTGACAACAAAGTCACCCACATGGTAATGAACCCAGCTGCCTACTTCATGCAAATAACATTCGGATAAAGCGTGCTGGCCCTCGGAGGTCGATAACTGGAATCGGACCGGCTTGATCTGCCACCCGTGGACTTGATCAACAGTGCATACTCGCCGGCCAAATCTTTTCGTACAAGTTTTGCCTAGCTGAAGCCGGAAGTACAGGCTGTAGCTCCCTGGGGGGAACTCAAACTCCAGTTCACCTAGGGCTTCAACCCACCAAAATTTTTGAAGATATGCAACTGTGTGGAACCTATGATATTACATGTCAGAAAACAAACTAAAACCCATTTAATTAATTATTTAATCAGATTTATAGGGCATGTTTGATGTATAAGAGGGTTAATCAAGACGTGTAATATAGGGTTCTTTGCGTAAGCATGCAAATTATACAAGTTTTCAAGCTATTGGAAGGCAGATTCCATAAGGTTCGTACTATCATATTTTGGCTTGTTCTCAAGGATGATGCCACCAAAATGCATGGCAAGTTATTGATTAAGAATCAAATCTTGTAAGCTTAGATATGAAGGATGAATAGAGAGAAATCTAATTCCAAGGAGCCCACCTTGAGATATAGTCATTATTCTTTGGTGCTACATACCAATTTTTTTGTTTTTTAACAGAGCGATATTCTCAAATATTTTGAATTTACAAAAAGGGGAATTTATATATAATTTGTGCAAGGAGATGGTTACATTCACCTAACCATTGAGATCCTATTAGTTGGAGGTATACCAAGATTAATACAATAGTGCTTATTAATCATGGTTAGTGAATAAAAAGGGGTCATTTCATTTTTTGAAGAAAAAAATTACTCAAATTGAAACTTTGATCACCTCGATTCCTCAGTTGAGATTTGACTCCAATATCTTCGATCGTCTATTCCTGTTATCCGCAAAGCCCTTGATGAAATGGACAAGAAAAGTTGTCCACAACTCTTATCCAACCAAGCTTCCTGTGAGGGAAACAAAACAACCATTTACATATACAAATAATAACTGACTAATTATTTGGTAGCAGCAGCACTAAATACATCTTAAATATTTATTTTTAATAGATCAAACAAAAGGGTTTGAGGGTACCTTGGTGCCACCATCAAAACGATTGGGCTGGCACAACCTAGCGTATAACTCTTTCTTGGGCAAACTTTCAAGATCAAGAACTTTGTCGACGAGAAACTTACAGTTTGAAGGCAGCTTTGACTCCCATACAAAATCAGCCAAAGAAGCGGCACGAAAAGCCTTGTTAATCTGAGCCGATTTACAAATCTCAAGTGGATCCAAGGACATAAGAATGGACGAAACACAACTCTCTGGTAAGTCCCCAAGACCAGGTTTTGTTGGAGGAGAAGAACTGGGAATATCCCTAGAAAAGAAGGAGAAACCAGTCCCCATAATACATATATGTGTATGTATATATATGTTATATAACCAAATTTATGTGTATGGTACGGAGAGGTAGAGAAGGAGGTGATAGAGGAGATGTTGATGAGGAAGAGGAGGAGAGATTGATGATATTGGAGTCACCATATTCTTCATGTATACGGTGGAGATAAAGTCGTTGCCATGGGTTTTAAGAAATGCGAAAGGCTGTTGTGACAAATGAGACAGACTACACGGAATTAAAAGGAATATAAATCTTTTTGTCAGAATTATATTTGATAATGTTATTTAATACAGTATTATGTATATTCCCACATGTTTATAGCTGTGAGCGTGTAGACAAACATCGCCTAGTTCATGGTACGTAGTGCCAGTAGAGCATCCAATCCTACAGATGAGAGACATGGATGATATATTATATTACGTACATCGAATACACACACACACACACACACACACAAATTCCTCGTGGAAAGCAAGGGCATCAAAGAGTTAGAAGTTCTCAAATCGAGTTTGAACTCCCACAAATGTAATTTTTAGGGTCACTAGCTTTATTTTGATGTATCTGTTGATCTGAGGATCAAAAATATTATGCCGCCTCATACAATACTAAGGTTGCATGAAAAAGAAAATTAATCAGTCACCAAACCAATGTGGGGTGAGATATTCTCCTATATTAATGCGCGCACACACATGACCGTGTTACATCAACGAGAAAAGAAAACAAATTGTGAATTAAGAATGATTTTAAAACCTAAATCTTTGCTATGAGAAGAGAAAATTCGTTCTTTTTAAGTAGGGTTGGGATACAAAGATGTAGTGGGACAATCTGGATATAATGGAAATTTTTTAGCTTAGTTGATTGTCTTATATACACTGAGATTATTATAATCCATTATCAACTAATTAGATTTAGTTGGTATGAAGAGTGGAGCAAAATCTGTTTATATTTGTCAGGAAGTTCGCAAGTTGCACATGGCCAAAAATTAAAGTAAACTAAATATCAAAGTGGTGCTCTCGTACCACTAACAAAATGATTAGCATACTCATTTATTTTCTCACGCTGATGAATTAATTCATGTTTTTATTCATAAGGTGTGAATGTGATCTCCTAATCAGAATTTCGCGTGGCTAATTCGCATGTTATTTGATAATATTATATTTATGGACACCTCAAGAGGATGCAAAATGTTCCCACATGGTAAGATTTTTATGCTGTTCGACTTTGATAATTGTTTATATATGTTTCAATTATTAATTAAGGCTTGTGTTTTTCCTTTAATTCGCGGCTACTTGCTTTTGTTCCTGTATTGAACTATGAAGTCTTGTGACACAAGGAATTTTGTTTAATTATACGAGAAAAATGAATTTTCACTTATTTTTTTAATCTATACTTTTGTTTATTGATATCTTTTAGATTGAAAAAAAATCAAAGAAAAAGATGTTTCCGTGAGCTAATATACAACCTAGCAGTCTTCCAATTTGAAACAAGTTTATTGATGTTGGGTTTTATGAAATCTTTCACATGTCAATTCTATATGATTAGTATATATACACACTCATGGCATGCATCTATCATTTTAAAAAACAGTTTGTCAATAAATTACATTTAAACCAAGAAGCAAAAGCATATTTTAAATAAAATCTTTAGACTAGTTGACTATATTTCCATCTCCGGAAATTTTCTTTATTCTCCCATATATATTAGTCAGCCACTAAATATTGCTGAACTTTTCATTCATTTGTACTCAAAGTGGTAGCTCCATAATTTACGCTTCTAATTTTTCAATTAGAGATTTGTTTTGTTTGGTACAAGACTTTAATTAACATGATTTATGGAAAATTATATTTATATATTTGGAATGAAGATGTCCAAAAAGTCATCCATATCATCGTCATCTTCTTGTTTTTTACGTGAGTGGTCTCCATCTTCTTGGTTTCCTTTATCAACCAACTCCATAGGTACTCATCTTCTTCATCTCCGCGGGCCTATCTCTAGTGCAAAAGAGAGATGCATTACCCATCGTTGCAGAATCCTAATAGCTGGGTAAGAATCCACACCATGCTTATAGCTTTAGTAGGAAAATATTTTTCCCGTTTTATAGGTTAAACCTATTGGTTTAGTAAACCTTCGACAAAGATTTGTTTTTCCAAACCTTTGACACATTCCAACGTTAATTACCATATGCTTTGAAGAAACCATGGTCGTAATATTGTTAGGTTAAAGAGATTCTAAAGTCAAAGGAAACCAGGGTCCCCGCTCCCATATTTTAGTTACATCGTTTATTAATATTCTAGTGATGTGCCAAACACATGATATCATATAAAAATTTGTGTTTCACTGCTAAAAATGAGTAACAAATATATATGATTAATAAGTTCCAAGAGGCTTAATACAAATATGTCGAGTGAATTTGTGACATGATATTTTTAACATAAGTTTTAAATTATATCGGACGAATTTGCGACATCTTATTTTTTTATTGTCTTTTTGAAATACAAAGGATTGCATATTAAAGATAATTAAATCTCAACATTAACATAATGGATTAGGAGTGGTGTCAAAATTTGTGTCAAACGTCGTGTCATCTGCCCCATATACATATATATTATCAATAATTTTTAATTATGATCTAAATCACCAAGACATTGTCCACTTGTTCACAACTTCACATGAATCATGTGTATACAGTAGCACTCTCACCCAAACTAGGTGCGACTTGGCACTAATTCAAGAAACTTCAACTCCTAACACAAATATATATATATATATATATATATATATTATTTTTTTTATTTTTTTTTAATAGGACAATTGGTAGGAAGTCATGGTTATCCAGCCCTTCTGGAGACTAGGAAGACTCACATAGGTATTTCAGCATCTCCCTGACCACAAGTCTGGCTTGCAAACTAGCATTGGATTTCGAACCCAAGACCTCCATTTTTTAATTTGAAGGAAGCCTCGCAATTCGTCCTTTATTACTAGATCACTAGCTCGTGGTTCCTAACACAAATATATTGGGGATTGTCTATATATTACCTAAACTTTTTATTGTAGAATCTTATTTGTTAACCAAAACTCTAAAAAAGTACCATTTACTACTGGAAATTAAAATTTACCCAATCATATTTTGCCGGATGCACCATAATTCATGGGGTGAAATGACTTTATCAGATAAAAAAACATTGGTCAGGCAAACCTAGTCAACATTTAGAATTTTATCAAAGGCTTTGCAACAAAAATATTTTGCAGGACAAAAAAATTCGTCAGGCAATGTTTTGATGCAAAGGGAAAAATTGGCCCTTATAATTAATTACTTATAAACATAAAAATAAGAGCCTTTAAAAATATAAATAAAAAAATTGCATTACACGTGAAAAAACAAAAAACGAAAAACCCTATGCATCTTCTTCATCCCCTTCCAGTTTTTTTTAGCCAACAATAAGTCATTTATCCCCCACCAATTAACAAGGACAATCTCTTTCTCTCTCTCTATGGCAATTGGATTCCAATTTTCCATCACCACGGCTGTGAAATATAAGCTACGAGGGTAGAATATAAAATTGAACTCTACAAAATATGAGAGAGAGAGAGAGAGAGAGAGCAGGGGTGCCAAAAGGTTGAAGGTATCAGACTAGGGTTTTGAATTGTAAATCATGTTTAAGGTTTTTGGATTGTAGCCTAAAATCAATTCATTGAATACTTGAGTGAGGTTTAAACAGCCTTGGCTTATCAACTCAATGAATATAGAACAAGTGATCGACCAGGTTGTCACATGAGATACTTATCTCCGATTACAAATAATTCAAATATACACAAGACAAAATAACAGAGAGAAGTTAACTGCTGTGGAGGAGTTGTAGATAGAGATGGACTGTGGAGGAGTTATAGATAGAGATGGAGTTTTCAATTTCGGACAGTCTTGGCTTATCACGTCTAGAGGAGGCGTTGACGGGGGAGCGAAAGGTGCAGTCGCACAGGGTCCTAAATTTGAAGGGGCCTCTAAATTTTTGCCATCTAACATCATTTAATAATGTTCTATATTTAAAAAAAATTGCTTTTGTTAGCACTTTAAAACCGCATTGTGCACTCCTTATTAGAGATTTTTTTTTCTTTTTTTTTTCTAAATATAAAAACTTGGAGTATAATGAGATATTTTGAGTGTCTAATAACACCCTAAAAAAACAATAGTTTCTTAATTTTATTATATAACAACAATATATATTCAAGTAAAACTTTAAAGTTAGAGGTTTGAAGTTTTTTTTTTTTTTTTTTTTATTATTTTTTTCATGTTTGATTGTTAAGATAAAATTGCTTTTGATTATTTAGTGAATGTTATGTTTGTAGATCTTTTTACTTATCATTAAGGACACTTGTAAACATGCAATCAGTGAGTGCTAAAATTTGTTTGTTTGTTTGTATTTTCTTTGAACAAGCGATATTATATACACTAAGGGGGTGGGGGAGTGGGCTAAGCCTCACAATGGGCTAACAATAATGTGGTTCAAATTCGTCTTTGACGATAATTGATCCTAAGACCTTTTACTTCCAAGTGAAGAGAAATACCACTAAATCGTAGTACTAAGTAGCTTGGTTTTGATTTAAGTAATTGTTTTCTAGTATCAATACATTGTCATACTTATTTTAAAACTTAAAACTATCTTAAGGAAGGCCTCTTTTACAAATTTTGTTCAGGCTCCCAAAATCTCAGAGACGGCCCTGATCACTCCTCCACGACCTGAGAGGACGTTGGCGAATGGAAAGCTTGAACAATAGGAATGCAAAACGAGGAAGACAAACCCTTGGTTAGCAAGTCTGCAATTTGATCAGTTGAAGCAAAATAGCCAACAACGAGTTCATGTCTGGTTACTTTCTCCCTGACGTAGTGGATTGAAGGCAACGACAATAGCACTAATATTGTCACACCATAATTGTAGAGGTGCGAGAGAATGGCGCAAGTCACGAAATAAATTTCTGAACCAAAGCAAGGCAGCAGAAGAGTAGGCAAGTTGGCGATATTCGGTAATCATCAAGATGGCCAGCATATAGTCCTATAATGATGGGAAGGTTAAAGAGTCTCACATTAGTGAAAGGAGAAACCTTGCAAGGGCTTATAAGAGGTTGGCTACTCCCTATATAGTCAATTAGTTTTATTGTGGAATGAAACCTTAACTTTCTTCATGGTATCAAAGCATGTTGGCCTATGTGTGAAGCCCAACGGCTACACGTGCTCCATGTAACCCAAATCATGTTGTCCATATGTTTGGCTTGAAAATTCACCATATGTGAGGGGACGTGTAAGGATATGAAGGTTAAATAGCCCTAACATAAGTGAAAGGAGAAACAGAACCTCAACTTTCTTCAGGTCCGCATTAGCATATGTAGTATGAGTGAGAGGACTCGATGTGTAAACAATACCTTGATCAGCAACACCTTTTAAATATCTGAATATCCATTTTACAACAGCCCAATGCATGTGAAGTTGTAGGAGAATGCATGTATTGACATACTTGATTCATTGCGAATATATGTATTGACATAGTTGATCCATTACTAATGTATGTACTAACATACTTGGTTCACTGCGAATGCAATGTTAGGTTTGGTAAAGAGTAGATATTGGAGAGCACTAACAGCATGCACTAACATACTTGATTCACCACGAATGCAATTTTATGTTTGGTAAAGAGTAGATACTTGAGAGCACCCACAACACTTTGAAATTCACTGCATCCGAGAAAGGGTCACCCTCATGCAAACTGAGGCGGCAACTAGATAGGGATGGTGTAGAAAGGGGTTTGCAATCACTCACTTTGGTTCGTTTCAGAAGATCCAAAATTTATTTGGGTTGAGTTAGAAGCAAAAGTGCAGATGTGCGAGTGAGTTCCACTCCCAAAAATAATGCAAAGGGGTCGAGATCCTTCATAGAGAAGAGTTTGCCTAACTGCATTATAAAACTTGAAATTTGTTGACTATTGTTGCATGTGGCCAAAATGTCATCAACATATATAAGTAAATAGATAACTATAGGACCATTACAGTATGTAAACTATGATAAATCTACTTGTGAGGCCACAAAACCCAAGTCTTCAAGATGATATGAAAGACAATGAACCAAGCTCTTGGAGCATGCTTAAGGCCATAAAGAGACCGACATAATTTACAGACATGTGAAGGATATTGAGAATCAAAAGGAGCTTTGGGAGTGTGCAAAAGGCACAAGGCCCCGAATTTTTGACAGGCCCCAAAACTTTTTATTCTCCTATATATATTACATATGAGTATTAATTTATAATAATAAAAATTTTAACTTAAAAGAAAAAATATCACCATATGATTTTACAATTGATTAAGTGGAGCTTATACTTAATATATTAATTTTCTACTCTTCTCTAACAATAAAAAACTTGTGTATTACTTTCTTCTACTTTTCTTAAGCAACAAAAAACTAATTTGTGATTATTACTTTATTCCACCACAAACGTATTTTCATATCTCTCTTTCAGTTGTGCTCCATTTTTTCAGAGATGAACCTAAATCATGATTTCATGGTAATTGGAGATTATTCAATTAGTAAGAGTGAGATCCTGATTTCAATTAAGTTTCAATATTGATAGTTGAACTTTGTATGAATATATTGTCTAAGAAATTATTATTTTTAAATAATTAGGAGGGTCTTTTTATGAAATTCACATAAGCCCCCAAACTGTCAGAGACGACCCTTTTGAGAATCCACAAAACCTGATGGTTGTCGCATGTATACCTCTTCAATCAATGAACTGGTTGGGGTATTTACTAATTCTACTGTCTTTGATAAGGCTTTCCCCAAATTAATCTTCTTTCATCTAAGAACTTGCCAAAAGAAAATGGAAAGGGCTGCAACTTGCGAAAAGGAAATGGAAAAGGCTGCTGAGGAATTTGCTTGTGAATTGTGTGGCTCACTTCATCCAACTCAACTGTTTTTGGTGGCTCACAAAGATGACAAACACATTGGTTCGGGTAAGAAGATCAACTGCAACATATGCACCGGCATGTACTTTAGGCATTGGGCAGCTTTGGAGCAGCACTACAATAACAGGCAAAAGAAATCATACAAGCTATGCAACAACAAGAAATGCACGGGTCCAGTCTCCAAAAGCACGAAGTCCATGTTTGCCAAAAACAGGGTGGAGGGTTTGTAGATTGCAATTTTGGTTGGGGTAATTAGGCTATATTGTCTCTGTGATAATGTGGGTAGGGCTGCCATGGAAGATCATACAATGGTGCTCATGCCTTCCTTTTGTAGGCAGCCAAGCCTTCTCAAGGAAGGTCAAGTATGTGGTCCATATATATGGAGTGGTGAATCGGCCTCTTTCTATCTATTAAATAAATATCTAAATATCAACAAATATCTAATCTTGGTCAAATAGCCAAAAGGTCTTCTAATGGAGTGCGAGTCAGCGGGCCTTTCATCCAATAGTGTTTTTCTAGTCCATGGTCAAAGAGCCTTTTCTCAAAATAGTGACTTGGCAAGAGTAAGACCAGGTCAGACAAATTTTGAGATAGTCCCAATTTCTATGAGCAATGGAGCATAACACAATAAAGTTAGTTAACAAAATCTTCATTCTTTTCTAAGTTACATGGAAGTCGAAATTATGTGGTTGGGTTTAAGATCAGTGAGACTGAAGGTTCATAAAAATTTCTCCAAGCCATACACCAGGTTCTGCAATAAAGAAACAAAGACAGAAGATATATTATCGGTTGAAGCAGGATATGCTTGAAAATTATAAAAGATGCGATGCGATACAAATGTATTAATTGGTTACCTTTATGCGCACAATCTTTCTGATTGCTAAGAGAAGGCTTGGCATGAGACATTGAACATCTGTGATGTCATGTTTCAGAGAGTAAACCTCTCCGAGACGAGAAAAATGAACTGTTGTACTAGCCGGAAGCCCTGGAAGGACTAAGCTATGCACTCGAACTCCATCTCCCAGAACTTGGCCCCTTACCTTATGCACATACGATAAAAGTGTAGTAATTAGTTCCAATCCAAGGCATAAAACTTGAACCAATAAACAACAATTTGTACTTGTGCTTACTAGAACATCGGTTGAAATATCTTCTCTGTTGTAGATTTGGTCAAGGTTAGACAGGTTGTTGGCATTTGGGTTGCATCTGATGATGGAAAATCCTGTACCCCAAATTCAACTTTAGCATATGATCTTCATGTGTAGGATAACTAGGCTTCTGATGTTACATATTCAAGGGCAAACAGCTATAGGGGACATTAAAATATGTGTTACGAGTTACATAGGACATACAATTATATGGTTTCATACATATAACAAAGTGAGAGTTTGCCATTTTTACGAATGAGTAACCAAATTTACCGTTGCAGATGCTCTTGATTCCATAATTTCTATATTATTGTAATGGAAGGAAGCTGAAATTGCAGCTTGTTGGAGAAGTATCGATCCAATGGACAAAGTCGGTGCAACGAGACAACCCTATACACAGTTGCAGCTCCATATCAGTGACAAATGTATGGTTTAATTATGTGATAAAAGAGGGAGAAAAAAAAAAATCTCTTAAAACTTAAAAAAAAATCTCTTAAAACTTATTGTATGAAGTACGTCTCACCCTGTGCTCACTATGCTGGCTTTGTCACATAATGCAGATAATGTTGATACTGTATGTAATTTAATTTTCGGCACATAAACCACACTTCAATTCTCATGCCAAATGCTGTTGCCTAGTAGAGAAATAATCAATCAAATGAGAAAACGGAATCAGGGTTTTTAATGTTTCATAAATAGTATTTGTGTAATTACATGTCGTAGACTTTGGAAGGCTCAGTGAAATCAACAACTACTCCTAATGCTTTAGACTGCCAATTGTCACAGAGGAATGAGAAGTATCAACAGAATAAACACATACGTGTATCTATTTATTAATGTTCAACCATTGAATTGGTTACCTGTGAAATGGAACCTAAGACCATTGTGAGATCATTTGTTATCTGTATTTCCAAAGGCTCTTCCATGTCACACACCTAAAATTTGTTAGAAGGAAAGATCAAATTATCCCCATATGTTAACATGCTACTTAAAAAAGTACAATGTATAAATAGGGATCGCTGTTAACAACTCTCGTGATGAGTAGATGCTGAGAGTGTTGATGACAATACTAACAGAAAATGAAAATGTATTAAGAAATGTGAAAATACTCTCCCAATATCTTCTCCTACGAGATAAGAGTCCACTGCACCAGCCACCTCCATTCCTCTAGCTCTGGTCACTGCAGTTACAGCCGCCCTTCCAATTTCCTTCGCTGCTCCGTTTATAATTACCTATCTCAAGACATAGGATCACGTTTAGCAACAAATTTTAGTTTAATTTTCAATAGTTCACATTATATAAACACCTTGATGCTGTTTTGTGACGGCTGCATTGAGCAACAGATGGAAGGTTTCGCTTTGGCATGTCTTTAATTTTTGCAGACCATACGGTGATGAAATTTGCAGCTCAGTGCTGCCATGGCTATTTAGTCAGTTCAGCAATTTCCACAGTAAGAGATAAGGATTTTGGCCTGTAGCCACTTTCTTTGGTCTCTCTCAAAGATAAGGTTTTCGTTAAGTTGGATTGGTTTTGTTTGGAGGGAAATGTGTGACAAAAATTGCCACATTGACAGGTATGCATGTTTCAATTTGTGTCTTACTTTTGGGGCCATGCATGTTTGCGCATGTGTCTCTGGGAACCAAGCAACATATTATTTTTGTGGTTTCCACATGCTTCCGTTTTATCTGCACATTTGCTATATATTTGTCAAATTTTTTCCACCTATTATTATGTGTACTTGAGTATTTCCCATTGCTCCCACTACCTTATGATGAATATATTGGATGCTGAGTGCTGATCTGTAATAAACTAATAATGCAACCATAGGGTCAAAGATGTCCCTATACAACCACGTCATTGTCAAACAAAATTATAAATTTGTAGGTTGAATTGATTTGATTTAACTTGAATAAAATAATTAAACATTAAGCTTTCACGCACTGTGTTATTAATTTACGTATTATACTGTAAACAAAAAATAATGTTGATGCTTTATGAACTTAGGATATATATATTTTTTAATAAATAGGTATGTGTGTGACAACATTGGTAAATTAATAACACTATGACAGTATGATGGTTGTAAAAAAGCTTACCCTTGCTTTGCATGTTTGTTTCCTTAGGTCATCTCCAACCGAAGGGTCCAGAGGGCCAGAGGGCCGAAAATAGCCCGAAAACCATCTCCAACCGAGGGCTAGGCCAGAAGGCTCTGGAATCTGAGAGGACCCCACAAAATCGAAGAGGGCTGGAGGGCTAGCAGCCCGGGGTTGTCCAGAAATACTAGGAATCCTATCGGTTAAAACCGACAGGAATACATTTATATTATCCTATAACTTCCTAAGTCGTTATACAACATCAAATTAAATTAAGTAACATAAAACAACATTAAACAATATGAAATAACATTAAATAACATTAACCAACATACAAATTATAGAACATAAAAGAAAACATTTAATAATAAATTATGTTTGGCCCTCGGTTGGAGACGGTTTTTTGTAGCAGGGTTAAAACGAGCCCTCTGGCCCTTTGGCCCTTGGTTGGAGACCGATGCAAATATGGTCCTGTACTGTTCATTAAAATATTAATATCTTGAAGAATCTTGGAGGGCCAAAGGGCTAAAACGAGCCATCTGGCCAACCATCGGTTGGAGATGGCCTTAAAAATATTAACCTAGACTTCCTAATTAATTTAGTAGCGTAGGACTAAGTTCTATATATTGCTAGAAATTCGTGTGACCAACTGTAATTGATTAAAGAAAAGATAATAGGCTCATTTGGTATTTACCTAAGATACATCTGGAATCAACAGTTCAGAACAATTAAGAAGAAGACAATAAGATTATTGACCAGTAATTCTTTCTTTATTTTCACTTTTTATATTTTAATGTTTTAACGTTTGAACAAGGAATTAACACGTTGAATTGAATTGGGTCGTGTGGATCAAAGATCCAGCATAATTAACTTAATATTCAACCCAATTAAAGAAAGAATCAAATGATTAATTATCCTAAAAGAGGTCTAATAAGGGACACAAGGCCATAGCCCAGTTACACTTTTGATTCTTCAATGATGATGTCCCTTCCAAAAACATGACATTATACCAACATGAATATCTCCCTCCTTACAGTTTTTTTTATATCAAGACACCAAAAAAAGTAACATAAAATTAGAGTTTATTGATATTTATCTTCATTTATAAGTTATAAGTGAGAGTTATTAAGTTCAATTTTCTAGATAGCAAGTTGATACCAAATATTATGACTAACCCATTACGTGGCTTGACCCAAATATCAAACTTCTCAATGTAAATATATCGTCAAATTGAAAAAAAACAAGAAAAAGTTACAAAAAATAAAAATGTAATCTTGAGTTTTGAGGTGTCAGAATTTGATAGCTTACCACAAAACTTAACTTTCACAACGTCATAATCAGGCAAATATTGCAAAGAAAATCAGCCAGACTTTGCAACCCATTGCGTGTATAAGGTGCCACGCATGAGAAGGCGAGATTGCCTTGTGTAGCAAGCATTTTAGGGGATGCCATTGCCAGACCTTTTGCTTGCTTGCTTGCGAGTTGCGAGTGAGGTGCAAATCCAGTGCCCCATCATTTTCCAACGCAATGCCATTTTCCGCAACCAAAAACAAAGAATTTTCCTCATTGAAATTTTGAAACGACTCCGTTTCGAGCAGTCAATATAGAAACAAACCTGGCATCCAATTTTTTATTTCTCAGTTGTTGGACTTTCGTTTTCAAATTAAACCCTAACCAACCAATAAAGATACCTTCCACCATCCTTTTATTTCCTAAAACACAATTAGGGTTCAGATGCTCTTAATTTATACAAAAACCATGTTTTATATTATGAAAATGGACTCTTTTCTGGTAGTAGGGTTTAAGAAATGGACAAATATGTAAATCGTAAGATTTACTTCAACTTTTCGTATCAGTAGGGTTTTATGAAAACCCAAATCATTCCAATTAGCTAAAATGATGAGAGTTTAGACCTTAGACATGCACTTTCCACGTGCCTCCATCTAATTTGGAACACCAACAACAACCTAAGGTTTCATGAGGGACCTAAAAGCTTCCTATTATTCTGCTAACTCCGGTAAGTACATGTATGAACAGTCAATGATTACTTTGCCATGTCATCCAAGCCTCCCAGTTTATAAGGGTCGAAATATATATAGCTACTTTATATGTTGCAAAAAGTCATCGAGATCCAAGACTATAACTCATTAGTTGCAGCTTTGGCTTCGTAACTAAGTAAAATATTAAAGTAATTGGTTGTATAAATGAAAAATTTAGGTAACAAGTAATTTATCATTGGTTCATACTTATTTTACATGCTGACCAACTACCAAATGAGTCCTCCCCATTTACTGAAGAGAAATGTTAAGAGAACTCTTTATGAATATTGTGCTTAAAACATGAGGTGACAAATAATTCGTACGAAATTAACATTAAACTATAAGTGGTAGAAAAGGAAACTTCAACGAAAAGCTCATGATACTGTTTACTTTAACGAAAAATCATATTTTTACACTAAAAAGTTGATTATTGTACTATTCACTTTATCCTTTATTTTGTCCTTATAGTTAAAACTCAAAATTTTCAAGTTCTTTTCATTAGTTTTTTGAGTAAGTCTTCTTATCATTTATCTATAACGAATTATTATAGGGTTAGCTTCTAGCTAGCAGAACAAATATTAACCCTACTACGTATGACTGTCTGGTACGTCATGCTCTTGTGTGGATTTGGCTGCTGGTTACGCATGTAACAGCGTGGTCTATACTTTTTAACCTTTTTTTTTTTTACTTTGTCACAATTTGGGGTAGGATTTTTGTTCTTTTGCTTTTGTTCCTTACTAATTGTCCATTTGGTCAATTGTTAATATAACCCTTTTGACCAAAAAGTTAATTGTCAATATAACCCTCTTTATCTCAAAATAATCTAATTCATAAATTTATGAGGTAGCAAAGTATTAACAACTCAAGATATAAATGATTATGTTTCATTCAGATTTTTTTTTCTTTCTAAAATTAAATATTTTATTTAAACACCATAAGATAGTATAATTAATAGCCAAAGAGTCATTCAAACTCAAACGTAAAAATAAAGAAAAAAAATCGTAATCTTGATTAAAATATTCCCCTCAATGCGAAAATCACCATCGGGCACAAAAAAAAAAAAAAAAAAAAAAAGTAAAGAACACCTTGAAAACAAATTCTCACCCTACTTTTATTCTTAAACAATATAAAATGGTTAGATAACACTTTTTTTGTATTGGCGAAAAGTAATAATACGTATGTATATCGGTGGTGTTAAATCCTCATCGATCCTCCTCTTCCCTAACATTTAAAAGTTTAACCCACTAATGATATCGTTTGTTAAAATAAATCAATATAAAACAGTATTACCTGTTATATACAATTTTCTTTTATAGCAACATATGAAAACTTCAATTGATTTCAATAAAGAAATGCTCCAATGTGACCAGTGTGGTTACTTGGTATTAATAATTTATGTGTTTATATTTTAAGATATAGTGCATCAACAATAAAACAATTGTTATAGTACGAGTTGGAGTGTAAACATGTATTTTGTATAATCAATTTAAAAAACCTTTTTTTTTTCTTTCAAATCTCACGCAATTATATTCTTCTTATGTAAACTTTCTCAAATTAGTGGACATAAAATCTTTTTCCAACGAAGCCATGCACGTTAAAAATATAATTCATCCTTGTTTTAAAACAAACACAAGCAACAAGAACAAGAACAAGAACAAAAACAAGAAGTGTGTGTCTGTCTGGATGTCACGTGCCTCGCAATTTGAAATCAGTCCCACAGAATTATGTAAAACCACTGCGATGCAATGCAAAGGCAGTCCCCACGATGACCCAAATTCTATACACATCGAATGGTCGGTATCCTGTCCCCAATCAAAGACAAGACCTATGGATTAAAATATAATTAACTAAAAATTAAAATTACTCCTTATTGGAAACTACTTCCAAAACCAAAAAAAAAAAAAAAAATATATATATATATATATATAAGCAAATTGCAAATAACCTAACTAATTATTAATTATTTCAAATTAGGGGCAGACATATTAGTTAATGAGAAAATGTTTAAGAGCATCGTAATTGGATAATGCTAAAGAAACTATTTATGGGAAGTGCTGAGAGATTTTTTAGAATGAGACTCTCCATAGAGTTTGTCATCTCATAGTTTAGTTAATTTTCGTGCCAACATTATGAAATATTGTGCAAAACATATGAGGTGGCATAGAGTATAATAAGAGTTTCACTTTAAAGAAAATCCCTATTGCATTTCTCTATCTATTTAAAACATATTTTATAATCATATAACATGGTTCCTAATTATTAAATTATTACCTAAATATCAATTAACGTGTTTAGTTATTATTACTAACGTGTTTAATTACTATTATTCATAAATCATATAATTTACAAATATAATTTAAAATATTAATCTACTTAACATTAGTTATCAGAATTATTAGAGGGAGGCCAGTTTAATATGTCGTATGTTCAAAAGGTTGCACCGTCCCCATCGAGCTACGCAACGCATAGACTTCCAACTTTAACAAATCGCACGGCTCATGCTTGGCTGCGACTCTTTGTATGGCTTACAGTTCGCCACGTGGTTGGAAGCTCCCTCGTGTTGGCTGCACGTATGGGAGTGTCGGTGCGTCCTTGTAATAGTTTATCCTGTGACGTAAACAGTTCATGTTCCTATTTGTTTTTCTAGGTTTTACTAATTTTTTGTTTGTTACTTTTAAATTATAAAAAAATTAATATCCAATTTTAGAAAAAGAGTTTGACTTGGTCTGGTTTATTATTTTATGGGGATTATTCTTTGTCTATTTTCTTATAAAGTCATGTGCAATTAGGTGTTTTATTGGTCACAAAATAAAAAGTGGAAAAAAGAAATGCCCAAAACTATGATGGGATTGCAAAGAAACTTTCCCTTGTTTTGGCATCTTCAACTTTGTTATCCACATGAGTTGTATATGTTTGTCCCTTTATGTGATTAGTCATGCATATAGTATTAATAAAAATCTATATATAGTTTTGTATAATCAATAAGAAAACAAGTAATCTGCGCGATAAAGCGATAATAATCATTGAAACCAGATAATAAACGAGTACAATGATTGGAAGGACCTCCAAAAGAGGTCACAATATCTCCTACAGCAACAAGTCACTAACAAATTAACAATAGTAAGAGGAAACTTAGGGCAAGTACAAATAGGCTGCTTCATTAGCTGGCGGCGAGTGTTAGAAACAGAAACCTCAGTGATCCTTCAAAGCAAAGCTTTGGAGTCCTCCACAACTAGTCTGGCGGAAAGATTCACAAATTGGTCCTGCAACGCTGCTGTGATTTGAAGTTAATGCTCTCGAAAATAAAGTTATGAAATCAAAATTAACCCAAAATTTACTTGATAACAAAAACTTCAATGATCCTTTAGAGCAAAGCTTTTGAGTCCTCCATGACCAGTCTGACGGTGGAAAAATTCACAAATTGGTCATGCAACGCTGCTGTGATCTGAAATAAAGTAAATAATAGCTAAAGCAGCTACTTAGTACGGTCAAGTGATATTTTTCTTCATTTGTAAGTGAGAGGTTTTAAGTTCAATTATCATCAAGAATGAGTTTGAACTACTTTATTACTTAATTCATTATTAGATTAAATCAATTTATTTTTTTAATATAAATAACATCGTTTATTAAAAAATAATAGCTAGAACAACGAATCTTGAAAAGCATATTTTTACAATTGCACAGCCAAAAATATAGTAAAAGCTGAGACACGTTCGCGACGACTTACCACCTAGCCACGGTTTAACCCCGAAGTTTAGCGCCGACCCTCCGTTAATCTCCCACGTGTTGGACTTAAAACCCTCCCTAATTAGCCAGACAAATGATAAAGTACCCTGAATCGGGCACGTGTCAAAAGAGCAAACAAAGTACGGCTAATATTTTTAAGCCTGCAAGTACAGGACCCCTACCCAGTTCGCTGTATGACCCCAAAAATTTTCGTTTCCGCGTTTTTTAAAGCGAACCTTGGCGGCTTTTTTCATTTTATTTTTCTGTATTTTATTTTCTTACAATGATTTTCATAAAATAATTAAGTATATAATTATTTATGCATAATTATAGCTATAATTTAATCATTAATTCATATATATAAATGGGGTTCCAACAGCTCAGTTAGCTAGCTGGCTGGCCACTTGTTTCTTATACTCTTTTTATTTTATTTTTATTTTTCTTCCTCTCCCTCTTCCTCCGCGAGTTCTCAAGAACCAGAAGAGAAACAAAACTATCAGATTCTGATTTTGCATTGATTTTTCCGGCAGCCAATTTGGGATAATCTCGGGTTTCAGCTTACTGGGTTAGTTTTGTTTTCTCCTCTGTTTGACTTAGGCTGCATTTTTTGGCTGAAGATCTGAGTCCTTGTGGGTGTTGTGTTTCCTGGGTCGGACCCGGTTCGGTGAATCTTTCCATGTTTTTCTTCAACCTCAAGGCTTGAACTTTAGAAGTGTATGAGTTGTTGCGTTTATTTCTTTCTCAAGACGCCTTTAAAGCTGTGGCTTTTCAGCGGTTGGTGTGATGCTGCTGGGGTCAGAGCGTGAGAAGTCTGAAACCAGGGTTTTCATCTGCAAGCCTTTCTCTCAATTGGGTTGTTTCTAATTTTTGAAGCAGATAAAAATCTGAGAGATCTCTCGTGGAAAACTAGAGAGTAAAAATGATGAGGATGAAGACGAAGACTACAGGGGTGTCATTGGCCGAGTTGAATGGAAGTTCGGGCGGCGGAGGAGCTGAGTCGGGGCAGGGAGAGTGGGAGCTCAGACCGGGAGGAATGCTGGTTCAGAAGCGAAATCCGGACTCTGATCGGAACTCGGCGCCTCCACCGACAATTAGAGTTCGGGTCAAATATGGGTCCATTTACCATGAAATGAGCATCAGTGCTCAGTCTTCTTTTGGTAAATTTTATTCTCAATTTTGTAACTTTATTGTGTTCGAAAATGGTATTTTTAGCATTGTGCAAATTACATTTTTGAATTGGAATTGAGAAATTTATGTTTTAATGCTTGTTAATAACTTGTGGTGTGTAAAATTGTGTAACTTTTGTTGTGCAGGGGATTTGAAGAAAATGCTGGTTGGACCGACAGGTTTGCACCATGAAGATCAGAAATTGATATTCAAAGACAAGGAGAGGGACTCGAAGGCGTTTCTTGACATGTCCGGGGTGAAGGACCGGTCGAAAATGGTGTTAGTTGAGGACCCTATTAGCCAAGAAAAGCGATATCTTGAGATGCGACGCAATGCAAAGATGGAGAAGGCTTCGAAATCGATTTCTGAAATCAGCTTGGAAGTAGACAGGCTTGCTGGCCTGGTATTGTCAAAGAAGCGTATGCAAAGATTTGTACATGATATATATAATTTGTGTTTTGGAAATTGAAATTTGGTTTTCGGAATTGCAGGTGTCGGCTCTTGAATCAATAATCACGAAAGGTAAAAAAGTTGCAGAGCAAGATGTGCTTGTTTTAATTGAGCAGTTGATGAACCAGTTGCTTAAATTAGATGGAATCATGGGCGACGGAGATGTGAAACTGCAGAGGAAGATGCAGGTACATTTGATTACTATGGTCCTGAATTTTGCTTGACATCTTCAAGTACAGCTTTAAGATGTGATCATAATTTGTTTTGAAGGTAAAACGCGTGCAGAAGTATGTCGAAACTCTAGATGTATTGAAAGCTAAGAACTCCTCGCCTAGCAGCAATGGAAGTCAGATTCCAAAGCGGGTTCAGCAGAGGCATTCAGATGGTCATTCCAATGGGAATGGACATAGACTAGCACCAATTCAAGAGCATCAACCGAGGAATTCGGTTGACTATCCACCTACACATAATCAGCAAGTGCAACAGCAAGAACAACCATCAAGGCATTCGGCATCAGGGCCGGTAGTTGTGACCACACAGTGGGAGACATTCGATTCTGCCCCGGCATTGATCCCAACCTCTTCAACATCCAAAGCCGCCAATCAATCTCCGTACCCTAAGTTTAATTGGGAATCGTTCGAGTAAGCCGCCATATACAATGTATTGTTTGTGTGTGTGGATGTGTTTTGATATTGTCGTCTCCGATGGGTTTGCTATATCTTCTACATTCTTTTCTGTACTTAGAAAATATTTTCAACCCCTTTCAATCTGCCATTTAGGTCATCAGAAATAAATGGGGCTTATTACGATAGGGATTTATTATCAATATGTTGTTTCTCGAATTCTGTTGTCCTTGAATTCGTTTTCCATTTTCTGTGGTTCTGGTTTTTCTTATACTCTATAAAGTTGGCTATCTGTATATTTGTTACTAGAGGAATTTAGTGTCCAAACTTTCAGATCTACATCTCTCTCTCTCTCTCTCTCTCTCTCTTAAATCCAATGATTTAAATTTGTCTCTCAAAACTTCACTCTCCCTCCCCATCCCCCCAATGGCAGAGAAACTAACCTACACTTCTGATGCCTCCGCGACAATATCTCAAACCTATCATGCACTGTGATGTGATTGGTTTGAGGGTTGAAAGGAAGTTATTTTCCCTGACAGGGTAAAGCAGCTCAATCATAAATTTGAGGGGGTTTCATTTTCTATATGAAAATGTGGTAGTTGATGATGAATCATACCTTGCTTCCTGCAGGGGCTACAAACTGACAAAGAGAAAGGTTAAGGTATTGATGAAGGCTATATATCTATATATAATGAGAACTAACCAACCAACCCATCCAATGAAAATTAAGTCTCAATAAAATCGGGAGAGTTGCCATTTAGTGTTACGGTTTAGTGGTATTTCTCTTCACTTATAAACGAAAGGTCTTAAGTTCGATTTTTGCCAAAGGCGAATCTTAACCACATTATGTCTAGCCTATTGTGAGGCTAAATCCACTCCCTTCCCTTAGTGTAAATACTATCGTTTGTTCAAAAAATAAAATAAAAAATCGAGAGAGATGTCATGATTTCAGTAAATAACTATAATAATTAAGAGAAGATGTCCCCTTTGTTATGATTATTTAACACACTTCACCTTTTCCAATCTCAGAATTCATGTTTTTTTACCCCCAAATTCAATTAAACTTGGTGGCTACGGCACCCACTACATATAGCCTGGGCAAAGTCAATGATAAATAAATCAATTTCGATTTCAATTTAGTCTCCTTTGTAATGCAATTAAGTTATCACAACAAGGGAAAAAATAAAAATAAAAACCTACGGAGGTCTTCTAATAGTGAAGTGCGAATCTCCTTGCATTATATTTTTGATTAGATTATAATATCGCTCGATATGAAAAAAATACATACATGTCAACCTGTGCTTTCAAACCAAGCTAATGCAGCAGCTCCACTTTGCACCGGAACCTCTCCTGCAACTAAAATGGACACCAAGAATTTGTGAATGTTGGGAGTTCGAAAAATAAATTCAATATATCGTATCAATCACTTTGCAGTGGATTCTCTTTGTTTTGCTTTTGGGGTCACCCCCTGTTGATTCACTTTAGTTGCAAGTCGTACAAAAGGAAAAAAGGATTGGCGGTTTTTCATCCAATTAAAATAACATAAACGTTGCAAGAGAACTCCGAGATACAATTGTCCAAGTAGAACAATAATCAACTCTACACTATAAACAAAATGCGGGTTAAACCAATTGGTTAACTTGACTAGGGCAGTGTGCATGCCTCCTTCACCCGAGTCCAAAGGATCACTTTTTAACCACAACGAGAAGAATCACTTCGCCAAGTTGATAAAAGGGCACATGCTTCATTCAGTTCGTATAAATTCTAGTAGTAACTTGTATAAAAATTATCCAAATGAAGGAACAAAAGAACATGCATGTATTCGACGCTCAGGTTTTACCAGAGTAGTTGACATCAAGCCAAGAACAATTCTGTTCTCTCTAAGATGGGAAGTAAGCTTTATCACTTTACCTGAATTTTGAAGGCACCGATGGAGTAGTGAAAAAAAGGCATTGAGATTTCTCAGTTGATTTGGTTGGCCTCGTATGCAACGGAGGGGGAGGGAGAGAGCGTTTCGGATCGTATGGGAGGGAGGAGGTTGAATGAATGTAAAACGTGTAAGGCATAGGCATGGGGTTCTCCATCATTTTCTGCGGAGGATAGAGTAACTGACATATTACAGAATTCAAATTCTCCCAAAAATTGAGTTCCCATAAGTGCTTGGACTCGGGCTGTGTGTGTTTGGGCTCAGTCAGGTAATGATGTTTCGTGTCAATCTGCCAACTAGAGACAGAAGTCAGAAAAGAAGTCTGTATCAGTTAGGCCCAGTTTTATTAAGCATATAGTTCAGTTGATCTGCAAAAGTGTCTTGGACACTTGGGCCTTAATTGGAAAATTCCGACACTGCCTCGTAGACTCACAGTCCAACAGAGCTCGTTTGAGATTGTTTTCATAAGAAGTACTATGTTTATAAACATGTTTACTAGGAATATGCTGACATGTGTAATTGCTTGGATAAAATCATTTTTGGTAGATAAAAGCGCTTCTATCTAAGTTTGACAACAAAACTTAAAAATATTTCTGCCTTATTCGAATCGTTTTCTGGAAAAGCGTCTATCAGATGCTTTTTAAGTAACATTTCCAAATTCTAGCATGTCTATTTTATAAACACTTAGCAAAACTTTACCCAAACAGGTCCAAGTGCTTCTTGAAAAAAAAAAACTAGTTAAAAGTGATTTTTTGAGTTATTTTGGCCTACGTATCATCATAAGAGTTTTTCATTTACCAGAAGCACTTTCAACTCCTTCAAAAGCAATTCCCAAGGCGGCTATGAGTTACTTCAATTGTTAAGGGTTTTCCATATCTATTCAGGTAAATAAGCCCAACTCTTGCATCAACATGAAGAAAGGATAAAAATAAAAGAAAACTAATGAAAATGGTTTGAAAAATTTGAGATAAGGACAAAATAAAAGGTAAGGTGAATAGTACCGGGATTGACTTTTTAGTGTAAAAATGTGATTTTTCGTTAAAGTGAACAATATCGGGAGTTTTTCGTTAAAGTTCCCTAAAAATAACCCATCCCTTGTGAAGTCCTTTCATGGCCATAACATATTTCTTCACATATAATGTTCTCTCTTTTTTAGGACAAAAAGAAATGTAACATAGTTCGGGAAAGAATGTACTTCCATCGACCAGTCCTCTAATGCTTTTCTTTTTAATCAAACAACTCTACTTGTCGTTTAGTACTATGGTTTAATGATATTCATCTTTACTTGTAAATGAGATGTCTTATATTTGAATTCTGTAAGTGGCGAATTCGCAACCAATTTATTTCCCCGCCTCCTTAATATAAATATATCGTTGTATAAAAAAAAAAGTCTCCCCAAAGACAATTAAAGAACCATGGGAACTGTTGTTATTCCGGCCGGATTCCGGGTCTTTGAATAATTAATAATAATTAGAAGGCGAGCTTCATTTTGCTTGTAAAACGTATGCACTGACTGCATTGCTCACAAACTTTTTTCATGAAGTTAAAGTCCTAGCCGGCACATAATATATGCAGGTCTAATTCTTAGTTGAAGAGTGCTATATTTTTAGTTTTTAACTATTGACTGCTTTTGGGGCAGGTAAACTCCAATATTTCTGTAGTAGGTAAGCCTTAATTCTTTTGTTAATTAACGTTGGCCAAATTCTTGATTAGCGTTTGACAGGAAAAACATAAAACGGTGAAAATGTTCTAAACCCATGGCGTGAGAGAGAGAGAGAGAGAGAGAGAGAGAGAGAGAGAGAGAGGATATTTTAATTGGTGGGTGTCCATTTTTGGACTTTAAGCGTGCATGAAGCTATGGCTTTAATTCACAGTCAAATTATACTTTTTTTAAACATTTCAAAATCAACCTCGTGCACATTGCAAGCCAAGCTAATTGTTGTTTAACTTGCAAATGTTTAAATTAAATTAATCCGATCGTGGTAGAATTTGATAGATCCATACATTATCTCTCCATTCCGTTTAAGATGGTGGTTTTGTCAGTAGCCGGCAACAATGACGTTGAACCTACATAATATATGCATTTATGCATGCGCAGTTGATCCAGTAAAATTTAACGGAAAGTGAATCAACTTATCTCACTGAATGCAAACATATATTGACAATTGTATTTGTATGTCCCCAAATCTCCATGCAAATCCAGATTCTCCCTCTCTTTTGTACAACTTCAAATTCTGTATATGACTGACAATTAAATTGGTTCAAAGTTCAAACATACTTGCTGTCTTTAAAATAATGAAGCAAACTAAATTAGGGTTTAGTATTTAGCTTTCTAATAAGATAGTATACTACATTTATCGTAATGATTATTTGAAAGTGACATATTGATTAGGCCAGAGTATGGTTCTTGTAGGGACAAGGATTGTCTGCCCTCCCACTTCCGGTGCCCTCCCGTGCCCTCCTGTTTTGTATGGTCACGGTTAAACCACGTCAACATTTTATATTGTTTGTTTTTTATAGAGATAATAAGACAAAAATGAATAGTAATATAAAATGTTGACGTGGCTTAACCATGACCACACAAACAGGAGGGCACGGAAGGGCACCGGAAGTGGGAGGACAGACAATCCTTGTCCTTCTTGTAGTTTGGGCGAAGTTCCGTTTTGGTTGTGTATTTTTAATTGTCGTGATTTAAATCATTCCTTTATTATTATTATTTTTTTTTGTAGTTCAAATGATTAAAAGTGTTTTTGAAAAAAATGTTTTTGAAACTAATACTTAATAAAAATACAAATTAATCATGGAAAATCATTTTAAGTGCATTTAGAACTCAAAAATAATATTTTCAAAATGCTTTTAATCATTTAAAAATATTTTCTAAACAAATCCTTAGTTGTTGTGATAAAATACAATGAAGATAAGACTGTAATCCTTAAAGTAGATTTTCTCATCTCAATATCTGTTAAATTGTAATCTACATTTTTATTTTTTTATCTACAAATCCAACATTTAAAATATAGAGATCAAAACGGAACTTCTTATAATTTAGGGTAAGTCTAACAGAGGCAGAAGCCCTAGCTCCAACTCCAATGCAAGTTGAGAGGGAATGATGGGCCTGGAGAGCTGAATTTGCCTGGGATTAAATGAATAGCGACCGAGCCTCAGCCTGGATCTCGGAGCCTCGGGATCGGGTTGCTCCGTGTGCTGAGCCCTACGCGCTCGTTCCGTACGGTGTTCTTCAATTGTCTCCATGGAGGGTGCCACGACCTCCGATGTTGCCAGTTTCCCCGTTGCTAAGCACTAAATTAACCCTAATTAATTATATTCTTCCTTGCTTTATCTTTTTGGTGTCGTCTTTTTTGGGTGCTTTATTAACTTAGTCCACTCTCTGACGTCAGTGATAGTGACCACTGTCCGTGATTCTCTATTACTTCTCTTTCTCCCGAGCAAATCCTACCTCACAAATCACTCCTCCAATCTTTTTCCCTGTGATTATCATCACAGATCGATAAAGATAAAGATAAAGATAAAGATGCAGGATTTGGGTTGATCTTTATGTCTAATGGGAAGAAAGAATTTCGGCTCCTTAGTTCTCCTTAGCGGAACCAAGTCGCGTGACAGATTCCTAGAAATGATGCCAATCGATCGAGAGGAAACTGATCCATCATCGTAAAAATTTGAAGATATTAATTGTTTAATTTTATTTGTTCAAAAAAATATTGTTTAATTTTTCCCTATCCCCATGATTTTGGTCATCCTCATTAGTGTGTATAGTGTGCTTCGTATGTCCATAGTTGTGGCGACTTCGAAATTCAAACTTTGAGAGATCTTAGTGCTAGAAATAATATGTAATTTTTTTTCTTAGTTGATTCACATAGACTTTTTGTTCAACACTTAATGAGTTTGTTGTAGTTAGTCAAATCATGTTGGGCATGTATCAACAGATATCGACATATGTTGAATCAATCTGATGAGTGATATAGAGAAATTTTTTTGAGTGTTGTTAACACCCAAACTATCGAAATATACCTAGAAAATATTACATCAAACACTTAGTAGGAGAATATTTGTAAAGTCTTCGAAAAACTTCATACTTTGATCCCAAAGTCCATCCACCCCGGGTGTGATTCTATTTTGAATAGCCTCATATTTACAAACTAATTATTTTCAGTCCCTACGTACAAACCCTAGTTATTGTACGCAAAAGATATGTTAGACTTTTTATTTATATTAATAACTATTAGTTTGATAGATTTAAAACAAGCTTATTAATATTTTTAAGTAGTAATAATAATAAAGAGTCGTGCCTATCGAGTTTAACTGAGAAAACGTGTCACATCCCGGCCCGGGGCGGATCACTTCCCCGGCCCGCTCCACCACTGTAGCACGATATTGTCCGTTTTGGGCTTACCTTTCCCTCATGGTTTTGTTTTTGGGAACTCACGAGCAACTTCCCAGTAGGTCACCCATCATGGGATTGCTCTAGCCCCCTTCTCGCTTAACTTCGGAGTTCCTACGGAACCCGAAGCCAGTGAGCTCCCAAAAGGCCTCGTGCTAGGTAGGGATGTGAATATACACTTAAGGATCACTCCCCTGGGCGATGTGGGATGTCAAAATCCACCCCCTTTAGGGGCCCGACGTCCTCATTGGCACACTCGCGACCAGGGTTAGGCTCTGATACCAAATTGTCACATCCCAGCCCGGGGCGGATCACTTCCTGGGCCTGCTCCACCACCGTAGCACGATATTGTCCGCTTTGGGCTTACCATTCCCTCACGGTTTTGTTTTTGGGAACTCACGAGCAACTTCCCAGTGGGTCACCCATCATGGGATTGCTCTAGCCCCCTTCTCGCTTAACTTCGGAGTTCCTACGGAACCCGAAGCCAGTGAGCTCCCAAAAGGCCTCGTGCTAGGTAGGGATGTGAATATACACTTAAGGATCACTCCCCTCGGCCCGGGGCGGATCACTTCCTGGGCCCGCTCCACCACCGTAGCACGATATTGTTCGCTTTGGGCTTACCATTCCCTCACGGTTTTGTTTTTGGGAACTCACGAGCAACTTCCCAGTGGGTCACCCATCATGGGATTGCTCTAGCCCCCTTCTCGCTTAACTTCGGAGTTTCTACGGAACTCGAAGCCAGTGAGCTCCCAAAAGGCCTCGTGCTAGGTAGGGATGTGAATATACACTTAAGGATCACTCCCCTGGGCGATGTGGGATGTCACAATCCACCCCCCTTAGGGGCCCGACGTCCTCGTTGGCACACTCGCGACCAGGGTTAGGCTCTGATACCAAATTGTCACATCCCGGCCCAGGGCGAATCACTTCCCGGGCCCGCCCCACCATCTTAGCACGATATTGTCCGCTTTGGGCCCCGACCACGCCCTCACGGTTTTGTTTTTGGGAACTCACACGAGAACTTCCCAGTGGGTCACCCATCCTGGGAATGCTCTCGCGCGCTACTCGCTTAACTTCGGAGTTCCCATGGAACCCGAAGCCAGTGAGCTCCCAAAAGGCCTCGTGCTAGGTAGGGATGTGAATATACACTTAAGGATCACTCCCCTGGGCGATGTGGGATGTCACAAAATGTGCAATGAAAAATCATGCCTTTCATATATAGAGTCATACGTATTTGTGATATTAAATATAAAGATAGATAATGTTAAGAAATCAAAATTTTAAATCAAATTTGTAAACTAAAGATGTGTAGTTAATAGTAAATAAGCAAGTTAATCGATGATAATTCAATCACCAACTACCATATTATTTGATTTAATTCGGTATAAAAATTTAATTTCCCTAACAATACCTTTTAAAGATATAGATACAACATGACAGCTCAGCATCTACTAATAATATATATAGGCCCATGTACGTGTATCTCAATTAAACCCAGACCATCTGCATGCAAGTGGTAATAGTAAATAATATATTACCTAAGCAGGCAGCAATGCACTTGAGTTGAAGCACTGCATGAAACCTAAGTTATTATATTTATATTCTTGAACAAATCCAAATTCCCAACGTACACATCTGTCTAATTAGAAAAGCCGATGGGCGTTGCTGTTGCTACGTGTAAAACACGATTTTTGACGCACTAGTTATGTATTAAACAGTTAAACCCATCATCTTTTAATTACCTCAATCTATAAATGTAAATCATTTTCCAACTTTTCTTAATCATTTGATCATAAAATAAAAAGTAAGCACTGCACTTCACGGGTATGGTTCATCAATTGTCCAGTCATGCAGCAACGGGCAAAACAACTAACGATGGCATTGATTCTATATATATAGCTATATTACTATTAGCTAGGCCGGTATTAACTATATTCAGTGTACCCAGCCGCCCACCCACTCCCCTTGCTCGTGAAAAAGTAGATAATCATGGTCGGCGCTGGCTTCACGACTCTTGAAATGTTGTGGTGGGTTGGGCGTCTGCTGGGTGAGTTGAATCAGACTCCGTCAGTGACAGTGTCTTTGAGTTGGTCATAGATTATATTTTATACGTAAAATATAGGATCAGACAATATTATTTTCTCAGGGTAAGATGATGTAGAAACTCTTAAACCTGAAAACGAAGGGTCCTACACTCTCTGAGAGCGCACTAGCCACCGCGCATCACCCTATTCTTCATCAGTCGTTGATGATATGCTCTTCCACTAGCTGCTTTCTACGTTTATTTTTCAAATTTGATTTGGAGTTTCAAAGGTCCAAAGTAATTAGTAAATGAGTCCTAATTAGTATTCTTTACTAATTAATAAAATCAATCAAAATCATATGAAATTATCAGTTTAACCTTTTACTTAAGACAGAATATGAATAAAAAATATGAGATAAAAATGTAATTAAAAATAATAATAAAAAATAAAAAATAAAACTTTCTACTCCCACATTCTCTATCACTTTCTTCATCTCTCATTCTATTTCAAAAACAAAAATAAAAATTTTTCTCACACATTTTGTATGTGCCCATATGCTAATGTTAATGATATTAGTGCGTCAGCGTGCATGTGCGTTTGCTTCATTGTATAATTTAAATCCTTCCGTTACAAGATATATCTTTTACTTTGATTAATTTATAGGATTGAGTTGCCTTTTAAGGAGGAATCATTGAGTTCTTCATCGCTAGTTCATCTAGCCTAGGGTCCTTTGGCTCGTCGAAAGGTATATACATAGGCTTATATATTATATATTTTAGAGAACTTTAAAGAAAAGTTTTCGTACATTTTTGATGAAAAATCATATTTTTACATTAAAAAGATAATCATAATACTATTCATTTTATCCTTTATTTTAACGTTATCATTAAAATTCAAAAAATTTAAATAATTTTTATTAGTTTTCTTTATATTTTATGAGATCAATGAATACTTTTGACAACTACGTTTTTGATGTTACAATTTTAATAATAATTTTTCACACGTAATTCTTTTACGCGTAGACGTGCTTGATGTTACAATTTTGATATTATTAATGTGATACATGTCAAATCACAAGTTTAAAGAAAATCAATAATATTTCGTACATAGTTGTTTACACGTAGACTTGTGACACGAGACTGAGATATATATATATATATATATATATATATATATCTCTCTCTCTCTCTCTCTCTCTCACATACGTATTGAAAATGACATGAGTAATTTGTAATTAGGCTCCTCAATTGGTCTCAATATTATATGATATATACTATATGCACTAGGCTGAAGGCAGTAGCAGTTCCCACATGAAGCATCAAAGTTATACGCCTTTACTCAATTACATGCATTTTTGTGAAGCCATCTAACTCCTCCACTTTCTCCCCCAAAATAGAAAAAAGAGTTCGCAGTGTTGTGATCTATTTTATCTGACAGGGAGAGAGAGGGTTGACGGCAAGATTGGAGAAAGTGAGATAGATATGTTTGTAGAATTGTAGGGGAATGCGTGTTATTATCCCTCCTACTTTGTGCCTTTATTTATAGTAGTAAAAAAAAGAGAAGATATTCCTTCATTCCCAAGGAATACAAGTTGTAATAGGAAATAATAACTAGAATCAAATCTAATCTAGGATTTACACAATTACACTTAAACTAGGAATGTTTACAACACTTCCCCTTGAGTGTGTAAATACTCAAGGTAGATTCAGCATCATGCAGAAGTTGAGGAAGTCGATTCGTCGGCATTGATTCCAAGGAACAATGCTTATTCTCAATAAGGTAGGAATTTGCATAAGTAGTAAGTCTCACTAAAAAACCGTAAGGCTATGGCAAAAACCCGAGGAGGGACAAAATCCATGGTTTAAGGAGAAATGTGTGAGAAATGCAAAGTCAAAAGAAACGTCTACAAGACGTAATCAGGGATATGACCAGCCCAATGTGGGTGCCTCGTTAAAACCTAGTTAAGTAGTAAAAACCCAGTGGGAAAAATGCTCCTAATCGTAGGGAAAAAGAGTACATTAAGATCAAGCAAGTATCTTCAGAATACTCCCCCTGAGTTTGACACAATTCCAAAGAGAAATAGCAAAGTTACAACTCAGAAAGTTTACGCATATCAATTCCATGAACAAACTTCTAAAACGTCGTCTTAGGTAGTGATTTGGTGAAGATGTCGTCCAGATTGTCTTATGAATGGATTTGCGTGACTTCAATCTTCTGATGCTCTTGTTGTTGATGTGAAAAGAAGAACTTTGGCGCAATGTGCTTGGTGTTGTCTCCTTTGATGTAACCCTTCTTGAGCTGTTCGATGCATGCATCATCGTCTTTAAAGATCATTGTCGGGATATCAACGACATGATAAAGATTGCAGGAGCTTCAAATATGGCCCACAACTGCTCTTAACAAAAAACATTCCCGAGTTACTTCATGTAAGGCGAGAATTTCAGCATGGTTAGACGAAGTGGCAACTAAGGTCTCTTTAGTTGACCTCCAAGAGATTGCGATGCCTCCAACAATAAAGACATAACCCGTTTGAGAACGCGCCTTGTGCGGATCAGTGTCAGCATAACGAACAAGGTGAGAATCGACTCGAGAAGCAGGGGGTGCGACATCACTCGAGGATTCGTAGGGATAGAAGAAGCCCAAATAAGTAAGACCTTTAAGGTAACAGAAAATGTCTTTCACGCCAGTCCAATGTCTGCGTGTAGGTGCATTACTGTATCTTGCCAAAAGATTAACAGCGAATGAGATGTTGGGTCTAGTGCATTGAGCTAAGTACAATAAAGCGCCTATCGCACTTAGATAAGGAACTTCAGACTCCAAAATCTCTTCATCATCATCTTTCGGACGGAAGGGATCTCATTTTGCATCTAGCGATCGAACGACCATAGGAGTACTCGAAAGCTTCACTTGATCCTCATTAAAGTAGTGCAAAACCTTCTGGGTGTAGTTCGATTGATGTACTAGGATTCCATCCAAACAATGCTCTATCTTGAGACCGAGACAGTATCGAGTCTTACCTAGATCTTTTATCTCAAATTTTGACTCCAGGTGCACGGCAGTTCTCGCGAGCTCTTCAAGAGTTCCGATGAGATTCATGTCATTGACATATACTGCAATAAACCCAAATTCGGAATATGACTTCCTAATGAACACACAAGGACATAGTTTGTTGTTCATATATCTTTGACTAGTCAAATACTCACTCAGACGGTTATACCACATTCTTCCGGGTTGCTTTAAACTGTAGAGTGAACGCCTTAGCCGAATTGAGAGCGTGTTTAGGGGTTTGGAAATATTTGAACCAGTCAATGTAAGTCATTCGGGAACTTTCATATAGATACACGGTTACTACGTCCATCAGCTGCATATCCAGTTTTTCGAAAACTACCAAACTGATAAAGTAGCGAAAAATAATCACATTCATAACGGGTGAATAAGTTTCGTCATAGTCAATCCCGAGGCGTTGTGAGAAGCATTGTGCAACAAGACGAGCTTTCTAACACATAATTTTGTTCCTCTTATTACGCTTTCAAAAGAAAACCCACTTGTAGCCAACGGGCTATACATGTGGAGGAGTAGGAGCTATAGGTCAAAGCACCTTACGTTTCACAAGCGAATCGAGTTCCATTTGGATTGCTTGTTTCTAGTTTGACCAATTAGTTCTACGTTGACATTCATCAATGGAACACAGTTCAATGTCATCGCTTAACATCGTTGACAATCATCTCATTTCTACACCACACATCATTTAAACTAGCATAATAGACCGAAATCTCATGACTCTTCGTCTCTTCAAGGACACTTCCATAATCTAGAATTTCCTCATGAATTGGGTAGAATAAGTAAACGATAGGCTCATCAAGACCTTATGCCATGGGTTTCCTCTTCTGGGGGTGTGAATCCTTTGAACCAAAAGGTCTACCACACTTTTGTGTAGGGGCAGATGATTGGCTAGCCATTAATGTACATAGATCACTAAGATTGGCATCCCGAGCCTCCAGGAGAGAAGTCTGTCGTACATTTGGTACATCCATCTTTGTAGGCGTATTCGCAACTGGAATATGTGATATTGTCACATGCGCTAGATCGATGAGAGGATCTGGCATGCTCTGAACTATGCTCTGGAGATCTAATATGCGTTGCACTTCAATTTCAGACTGAACAGTGCATGAATTTAAATGAGACAAAGTGGGAGTCATCCACGATAATTCGTGTCGTTCTTCAGGAACGTGGACATTCTTATTTCCCCTAACGACTGGAAAACTATCTCATAGAAGTGACAATCCTCAAAACGAGCGGTAAACATATCACCTATCAAAGGTTCTAAGTAACGAATAATCGAATGAGAATTATATCCGAGATAGATTCCCATCCTTCACTGAGGCCCCATTTTTGTACGTAAGGGAAACGAGATTGGCATATATACCACATAACCAAAATCGCATAGATGCGATATGTCGAGTTCGTATCCGGTAACCAACTAAATGGCACTAAATGGTTATGTCGCAATTGGCCTCAGGCGAACCAACTTTGTTGCGTGCAATAATGCATGGCCCCAAGCAGCAATCAGGAGCTTGGTATGTATGACCAACGATCGATTAATCATTTGTAAGCACTTAATGAAAGCCTCTGCCGGCCATTTTGGGTGTGAACATGGGGTACAAGATGTTCAACTTCAACCCTAACCGACATGCAATAGTCATCAAAAGTTTTAGATGTGAATTCTCCAGCATTATCCAATCAAATATATTTGATCAGATAATCAGGGTGGTGAGCCCTGACCTTGGTAACATGAGCTAACAGTTTGGACCTTGTGGACAACAAGCGATCACGCCAAAGTGTAATTTCGTGTGCGATCCCAGTAGTAGGGTCGGCCACATAGTGGCATTCTATGGGGCGTATGGTCGTAGTATACAGACCACTCAAGATACGCTCCATCTTCTCTAGAATACACTTTTAGCCATATTCGTAGGAAGTGATGCACATAAATTCAACACCATTTTCTACGTGGGTTTCAGCATGGTAATTGTTATCTCTAATGTCCTTGAAACTCAACAACATTCTTCCGGAATGTGGAGAATTAAGTGTCTCAGCAATTGTCAAGATTGTACCATTGGACAACATTATACGTGCCTTACCGTATCTTTCTATCAGGTTGGATGGGCCTGAGAGGGTTGTCAGAGGTGCATTCTTAGGTAAGAAGTTAGTGAAATAGATGCGTTCAAGCAAAACTGTGTGCATGGGTGCACTATCTGCCAGACAACTAACTTCTCCACTAGTCATACCTAGAATGAAAAATTAATTTGAATTGGTCACATGCATAAAAGTTTTAAAAAAGAATATCAATTCAAAATAATTTCATTTATTCAAGGATGGTTCTTAATTTAAAACTTAACATCCAAAAATAAATCACCAACAAATAATCCAAACATAAAGGAAAATTGTTAAAAAATCAACAAAAAAAAAAAAAAGGGGGGGGGGGGGGGAGGGGGAGGGCGGGGTGGTTCAGCCACTAGGTGGAATTTGCCCCCATTGTCTTATTTCAACTAAAAAATAAGTCTATGTCTAATATTCTAATCTTCCATAGAGGTGGCATCCTCCTGAAAATCAGAAACCTCCATTTTTGTAGTCTTCAGTTTGTCCACTTGCACAAAGTTTGATTCAAATTTCTTATGACGAGAATGATATTCATCTATAATCTTCTTGGGAGCTCGGCAAATACGGGACCAATAGTCATTTGAACCACATCAATAGCACATATCTGCATCCATGGTTTTAGGTGCTTTGCCCTTTATTCTTGAAGTTCGGGATCTTAGGAGCTAGGTTTGAGCACTTCTGGGCTTTGTTTCCTTCCTTGGATAGGCCTTGACTATGTTGACCTTGGTAGGATGGCTTCTGGCCGTCCCTACGAAGCCTCTTTTGGCGTTTTGGGCGTTGATTTGTGCTATAATGTACTTAAGGCACAACAATCGCCCTAGTAGGTCTATCTTGATGATTCTTCATCAATAGCTGGTTCCGTTTTTCAGTAAGAATAAAACAAAGATCAAATCTGAGAACTTGGTGAACTTCTGAGCTTTATATTGTTACTGTAAGACAATATTAGAAGCAAAGAAGGTCGAATAGGTCTTTTCCAGGAGATCCTCTTCGGTCAAAGTTTTGTTACAAAACTTGAGAAGCGATCAGATTCGACAAACTTTAGAATTATATTCATTCATAGACTTAAAGTCTTGGAAGCGCAAATGCTGCCAATCATGTCTTACTTCAGGCAAGAATATGTCATTTTGGTGATCAAAACTATCAACCAAAGCAACCCAAAGTGCACGTGGATCCTCCTCAACAAAAGACTTAGTTTGCAAAACGTCATGGATATGTCTTCGGATGAAGATCATAGTAGTGGCTTTTCAGCTTTGCCAACAGGGTTGTCCGTCTCTTCTTTAATAGCGGGATGCAAGTTCTTTGCAGTGAGATGAAGCTTTACAACTTGGACCCACTTGAGGTAGTTCTTTCCAGAGACCTCCAAATCGGTGAAGTTGAGTTTGTTCAAATTCAACATATTCCTATCACAAAATAGATGGACAAGATGTGGTTAGTGTAATGGAGAAAAAAAATCAATTCATTCACATATGAGTAGAACATACAGGTTCTAATAGACACATATTGGTTTAATTTTGCATGAAAAAACTTTGGGTTTTCATGGGTGATGTTTTTAAAGAAAACTTCAGGTTTCAAAATAATTATGAACTTCAGGTTCATATATTCCTTCAAGCAAACACAAATATATACGCAGAAAATTTCGAGAAGAATATACAAGAAATAGAACTTTGAGGTCTATAATTATAATTGGATTAATTATTTGGTCTGCAGACCAAATTAAAGTGTGGGTGAAAAAATATAAAACCCATTGGGCCTGAAATAATTAGGCAAATAAAACTTGGGGCCCAAAAGAAAAAAAATAAGGCCACATGTGGCTTAAAAAAATGTGATCCGTGTGACCTAGGCCCAAAAATTGGGCTAGGTTTGGTCTCGGGTGGGGATGCAAGCCCAAACAAAAAGGACACAAATTAGGTGCGGCACAAACAGTGAAACGGGCCGGTTAAACAACTTATGGGCCAATACAAGGGGCCTAAAAATTAGGGAGCCGGCCGAGAGATGGAGCCCAATAGGGCTCGAGTTGGGTCCAAAGACACCCCAGCCGTAGCTGGGTATGTTCGCTGGGGAAGAAGGCTGGCGCCACCACTTCAGGCAGCCGTGCTTTGGAATATGTGCTCGGGGCGAGTCCATGGGTCAACAAAGACTTCAAATATGAACGGAGATTGAAAAATCTTGACGTGCTATCAAAACCCTAATAATATGAATCGAAAATTTAAAAAATTTCGACAATATTCGAGAATCTCAGTTAACTGGTATCGGGGACGAGCTTCAAGCCGTCAAACATAGTGACCTATGGATGGGGATTGGCTGTAGGCTAACCTACGATGGGGGAAGACGCCATGAAAGATGTCGAGGTCTCTGGGTTTTCAATCTTGAAACCCTTAGCTCTGGCTGGGGAACTCGCGGCTTAGTACAGTTTGGCCACCCAAGCTGTAGGCTTGGTTCAATGGCTTAAGGGCATGGGTTCGAAGAACCCAGGTTGCCTGTTCCGATTTCTTTTCTTTTTTTTTCTGTTTTTTTTTTTCAATTCAATTCATATATAATTTAATTCAAAGCATATTCAATTCAATAGTATAATGCATGTACATATATTTGATGCAATTCATGGCAAATATCAAATTCACATAATTCAACAATTATGAATATAATGCATACACAATTTATGTAGAATCTAAAATTCGAAAAACGTAAAGTTGGGTCATGCATTATGGTGAATGTTCATGCTATCAAGGCTGCAAAAATATCGAGATAAAAGTCGTTGTTTTGGAAGAACCTGATTGTGTGATGATATGGATGAACTTGTTTGATGTAGAAAAAATTCTTCAACGTTAGATTCCTAAGCGCAGCGGTAGGAACGTGCTGATAACTTGTTGTGGTCTATTTTATCTAACAGGGAGCGAGAGGGCCGGCGGCAGGATTGGAGAAAGTGAGAGAGATGTGTTTGTAGAAATGTAGGGAAATGTGACACACCCCGACCCAGAAAGTCCACTTGGACCCTGAATCGAGCTGTGCTGGCCGACACCTGGAAGGTGACGAAGCCATAAAATGTGATAGTGTATAAAAAGTGAATAAATTTGAATCTAAAATTGTCTAAGTACCAGAGTGAGCTATGAGTGCGAGCAAACCAATTTCACACGCGATGTCAGAGCATAAGTAAGGTACAGTAGTGTGGGTAAGAATCATACCCTCAGAAATATCCATTAATACTAAGATTCACCACATATTCTTGTCGATACAAACTCAGCAGCTAAAACCTGGAGGGCACCAAACAGAAGGTGTGAGTAAGCAATAAAACCAAGCTTCCCAAAGTTATTACCTCTCTAAAAGTAATGCCCTAAATGTAAAACCCGTATCGTTTTCCATAAGACAGTACAACATATATACATATATCCAAACCATACTCAGAAATGACCAAAACCACGGTTTTCCATCAAATCCACCATACATTAATAAGTAGGCCAAATGAACTAAATCAATACAAAGTAATATATCAGTCAGAGTCATCTAAAATGACCTGTACAACTTATCCGTATCTCATCAATCATGGCTAGCATATAAGTCAGAGTCACCCATAGTGACCTGTACGACTTATCCATATCTTATCAATCATGGCTAGCATATAAGTCGGAGTCACCTCTAGTGACCTGTACGACTTATCCATATCTCATCAATCCTGGCTAGCATATAAGTCGGAGTCACCTCTAGTGACCTGTACGACTTATCCATATCTCATCAATCCTGGCTAGCATATAAGTCGGAGTCACCTATAGTGACCTGTACGACTTATCTATATCTCATCAATCCTGGCTAGCATATAGCTCAATAAGTATACCTGCACACGAGTCGGAACCACCTAAAGTGGTCTGTACGACAGGACTGGGTGTAAATAAATACGCTCGAGTGCTACGATCACGTGAAGACTGGGCGAATAATCGCGGGTCACCTACGAGTCGGAACCACCTAAAGTGGTCTGTACGACAGGACTGTGCACCTACCTTGGATCCAAGGTGAGCGTAAGGTGCGGGAGGTGAACATCACGTGAAGGACTGTGCCCTGGCCACAGGCAGGAGCACTAACACCGGGGTGCAGGTTTATGAGCTCTCAATGCATCTCAATATAACATGTACAACTCATGGCAACCAGTACGACAGTATCGAAGTTGCCTAACTCATAACTGTAGT
This sequence comes from Pyrus communis, assembly GCF_963583255.1. Lineage (NCBI taxonomy): Eukaryota > Viridiplantae > Streptophyta > Magnoliopsida > Rosales > Rosaceae > Pyrus > Pyrus communis. The sequence goes on from NC_084818.1 coordinate 2,675,083, forward strand.
CATGCTATAACGCAATCGATTCAACTAGTACCATAAACTCACCTAAACTTACCTGGGTGCCCTGAGTTCACCTTTGCACTTGAAAGCATTCCCAATAATTATATGCAAGTAATATACATATGGATATATCATGATGCAATATACTACTCAACCATGTCGTAGCATTTTCAATTATAAACAATATGGTGTGAAGTGTACAATCAGTAACGCCCTACTCCCAAACTACTTATTTTCAGGGATAATTATTCATGACAACCCAATTAACTCTAATTTAACTAACTAATTCACAAAACTAAAACTTGTCTTTACCAATTTCCTTCGCATTACTCAATTTCCCAAGCAAGGCTTTTGTCTCAAATATTTTATGGCTGCATCTAACGTCTCGTTAGACTGCCTACGTACCCTAAATAAGGATCAAGCCATTCGTAGTTCATATAGTACTTCAAGCATTCACAATAATTATATATGAAAGTAATATACCTAATCAATTTAAAAGTGTCGATAGAACTCTCAACAATATGTACGATAAAAAGGAAAAGATCCACTTACCTGGAGTCCACGCTATGATTCTCTAGCGCACACATCGAGGTGTCCTGAATGATTGGTCCCTGTGACCAATTATCAAATCACATCTCAGAACTCCTATCTGAAGAATACGTAATTCACATAAAACACAACCTCAACGACATTCTAAAATAGTTTGGGACTCATTGACCACAAGTCAAACGTCGATCAAAGATCGACGGTAGGGTTTACAACCCTGTATAACTTGACCCGGAAGATCCGCATATCAGATTTCCCATCTGCAACTCCCAACGATCCACAATATGTTTCTAGAATAACATATTAAAGTTTCATTACGATCCAACGGTCAGATCTCCGCCAATTGCCTAAAACAAGTGGCCGTGAACATTTATTTTACTAACTTACAAATCCAATTCAGGAAGATCCGTAATTCGGATTTCCGATCCGTAAATTCCTATGATCCTTAAATATTATATATTATAATGTATCCAATTTTGGTGACGATCCAACGGTCGAATCGTCGATTCATATTTTTATCAAGTAACGTATCATAACGAATTTAGGTTCCAATTATCAACCTACGTCATTCAAACGACAAAACTGAATTCAAAACATTCGACATAGCCTAAAAATAGCATTGGCGGCTCACTGGCCACGCGCCGCCGCACGAGCCGCCGCGGGTGGCGGTCGGCCGCCCCGACTCGCCGGAAAATCCAACTATTTCCAAAATTTCTCAAACTTCACAGAAATGAAGATCTCAGTGAGTGGAGCAACTTTCATACCTGCCACGAAGTCCAAAAGTGGACGGAAGATGGTCAATTTTTCCCACGAAGCCGGCGGGTGCCTAAAACTTCCCGACGTCGATTCGTCGTCTACGGTGGTCCAACGGGGTCAAGGTTGGTTGGGTTTTTCTCCTGGGATGATGGGCTACAAAGCCCAAGTGGTGGCATCGGCCATTGCTTTGCCGATTTGCCGGAAAATCGAAAAGGGTGGCCGGAGCACCATTGATTTTCGTCAACTTTCGTGGCCTTAAACCGCCCCATACCATGGTTAATCAAGGTGGTTCTTGGGTGGGTTTTGTAGAGGGGAATGAGAGCTTCAAGATAGTGGTGGTGGCATCCAAAAACTCCACCGGAGTTGGCCGGAATCGGCCTTGGAAGATGGTCTCGTGGTGGTGCGGGTATGGGTGCACGGGAAGCTTTCTTCCCTTTTTTTAATTTTTTTATTTTTTCTTTTCTTTTTCCTTCTTTTCTTTTTGATTGGCTGCAAGCTTCACTCTTATATTCTAATTGGTTCCTTGTCCCTTTAATTTAATTGGTCCACTAATCCCACAAGGTGGGAATTCAAATATTTAAATAACCAATTTCAAACGTCCATAAGTATACCGTTATAATCCGGACTCGCAAACGGATTTCGTCTATACATTCGTACCAAAGAGTACTACGAGGATATATTTAAAGAATAAGTCCCACATCTCTCAAGTCGATGGTCAACGGAAGTCAAAGTCCTTGCCTCTAGGGCAAATTTCGTAAATTCACGCTTTTAAAATAAAATAAAAACGTAAAATTTGGAACGGGTTGTCACAAAATGTGTGTTGTTATCCCTCCTACATTGTGTCTTTATTTATAGTAGTAAAAATGAGAGAAGATATTCCTTCATCCCCAAGAAATACAAGTTGTAATAGGAAAGGATAACTAGAATCAAATCTAATCTAGGATTTATACAATCACACTTAAACTTGGAATGTTTACAACAGGCATAACCCACTTATTATATTTATATATTTATTAGCAAATGTATACATGCTATCCATATAATTATTAAAACAAAATAAATTTTAAAAAAGAAAAAATATAAATGATTTTGGTCATTAAAGTTTTATGGTGACAACTTTCAAATGGTTTTTAGTCACTGAAGAAGTTGTTCATATATAACTTCAGCGATTGTTTTTAACTAATTATTTCATCATTAAAATTTATTTTATTTGGTAGAAACGTGAATAGAGGGTGATGAGAGAAAAAATGAAGACAACTGATAAGATTAATTGGCAATAAGAGAGGAAAAGAAAAAGAAAAATTATTTTGTTTGTAATATTGCGTATAAATTATTAATTTTCTCTGGTGTTGTTAATAGAGTTGGAACCCATCTTTCTACTTTTTTTTGTTGTTGACAAAAAAAATATATAAAGAATCAGTGCCAAAATGGAAGTGAATCTGAAATTAGTCTAAAGAGGGAGAGAGAAAGATGTAAAGATGGCCTTTGCCTTTTCACGTCGTCCAAAAGTGCACCAAGTTGATTTGACACGGAACTGTGGCTATTCAGAGTTATCAAGCAGTGCTGTGATTATACACTAATTAATTAGAATTAAGATGAATCATGGGATGTTGATGATGTTGTGTAGTCCAGGGACAGGGAGCCACGCCTATTCCCTGAACCTGTGACTGTGTGTGTACAACGGTCGATCCCCGAAACCCTACAGGTTCGAGCCGTGCGCCGACATATCTGCTCCGGAGGGTTCCACCACATTCTCTTCTGATCCCATGCATCTGGCACTCCACTCAGTCATGCCGTGCCCAATTTTGACAACAAAATTGGCCCGTTCAAAATTTAGTAATTTAAACAACAACGAATGAGATTCAAGCGTGAACATGCCCACAATGACCTCACGGTAGGATGGTGGTACAACTTGGTAGATATATACTAGATTTGGAATCCATTATAATTTAAGCTTAGCATGCGGTTTTTATGGGTAACACACGTCATCTGATTAAAGATTGATAGAGACTTCCATTATTAGTCAATAGTCATGTGTATGGAGAATTATTTCAATGTGTCGAGAATATGGATTAATACATTTAGTATCATAATAAAAATGGTTAAATTTTTTTTTCTTTAAATATTCAACCACTTGTATTATGACATTTGATATACTAATCCGTACTCGGTATTCAAGCACATTAAAAAATCATTCATGTCTATGCAATCAAGATAATCAATCATTGAGGGCTAAAATAATTAATTAAAGTAAGTTAAGAAATAAAGAGAAATTTCAAATGAATGTCTTGGGACTTTTGCGCGCTTATGTCATCGTCATAATAAAGTAATAGGAATATTAAAACCAATAATTAATAGAATAATAAGCACTTAGGATGATTTTAGACAGCTTAATGTCCAAAGGTTGCTCTTAAATATATCGTATAATATCTTAAAAGTTGAATATATGACATAATCTTTGAGCTTAATCAGTTAATATTCCTTCATGATGGCTCATATCCATTATCCCACACGATGGAGTATTAATCAGTGATTAATCACGTCAATGAATGAATTAAGCCAGCTAAACTATTCTATTCAAGCTAAACTGTTCACGGGTTGGGATTAGGACATGCAAGTATATATGCAACTACAGGCTAGTGGTTGCATCAAGCAGAGGATTCCATGTACAATAATTCTCTTAATCATTCAATTACTTTTGGTAACAACCATTCAAATTTGAAATTTACCTAACAGCCTCAAAGGACAGTTTGACAATATACATTAGTTTAACTCACTAACATTATTGTCGGTTGTCCAAAAAATTGTAAATTAGTTTTTCTTACTTTCTAAGGATTCTTAATCCTTGAAATCCAAGATTTGTGATGTATATATATAAAAAAACAGTTTACCCTATGAATGAAATCATCCAATTTAATATTTTTAAATGGTATCATAATTCCGACATATAAAATGTTAATTAACCCCATAAAACATAACCTTTTATTGTTTTTCATTTTAAATTTCGATGATAATATCACTACTAAGGTAATTAACTCAGTTCATTTGGATATTTTTTGTAGTTCCTTTATTGTTTACTCGATTTCTGCTGATATAAACATAAAAATGTTGATGAGGACACCACTGAACAACCGTAGCTTTAGAATTTGAATATTACAGAGTATTCTCTTATAATTTAAATCGTGAATATGGAGATTGACGTGGAATTCAACCAAGCAATTGTTTGGAAGGCTGTAAATTCCATTCTGAAGTTTACAAGCTTTTGAGTCACACATATTATCGCACTCAAAGATAGCTTTTTTCTACTTCAATTTGTTCCTAACGGTATATGTTAACTCAGTTACTCAACAATGTGCTTATTTTAGTGTCATGATTCCATTTTTCTGTTGAATTAGTGGTTTAATGAGTGTACTCTTCCATTCCGCAAAAACCTGCCGGCCAAAGTTTTCCAATCACATCGCAGGCTACGCTAAATTAATGTTTCCGAATCCAGAAACATTAATTATGATAGAATAAAACCCTAGTTTGGATTCCTTGTTTCACAATCATTATGTAAATTAATTTTTCTTACTTTTCCAAAGAATTCTATTCCTTGAAGCTTAAGACTTATGATGTATATAAACCCTATAAGTAAAATACATTAAATACAGTATTTCAACGTAGTATCAACTTAATTCTATACTCGTACTTTGACCAAAAAAATATCCACACCTGTATGCAGGGGCGGATGGAAATAGGGACCAAGGTGGTTCCATAACCACTGGTCCGGAAAATATACATGCGAAGATCTTCCGATAACCCTATGAATGTTTGGGAACATTCCCTTTTGTGCTTACTAAATGTTTATGTAATGCATGCTAGGAATATCTCAATAGGTTGCGTCGACAAAATAGAATTTTACAACTTAAATTTCATTATATTACATAATTAAAAAATATACACATACAATCCTTGTTCCTTAAGGAAACAATAAAGGACACAAACATATATCATTCCTAATAAAGGACTCCTAATATTTACACAATCTCTACATTCCCTTTTAATATTTACTCACGTTTTACACTTCCCCTCAAGTTGGTGCATAGATATCACACATGCCTAACTTGACAAGTGAGTCATCAAACTTTCGACTACACACAGCATGAGTAAGAATATTTGCAAGTTGCTCCCCTGAATTCACAAACAATATTGACACAATCTTCTTCTCAAGCTTTTCTTTGATAAAATGTTGATCAACCTCCATATGCTTTGTCTTATCATGCTGCATTGGATTATCAGCTATATCTCTCACTGATTTGTTATCACAACACAATTTCATGGTCTTCTTCAGCTTGAACCCAAGACCCCAAAAAAGTTTCTGTAGCCAAAGAATTTCAAAAATGCCATGGGCCATGCCCCTATACTCGGCCTCAACTGAGAATCACGATACCACCTTCTGTTTCTTAGTTTACCATGTAACCAGATTCCCTCCAACAAAAGTAAAATACCCAGAAGTAGATTGCCTATCATTTACATCACCTGCCCAATCAGCATCCGTGAACCCTTCAATCTTCAAATGATACAAAACTTTTTTTCCTGTTGTAGACTTCAAATATGTTAGGATACACATAACAACAGCCATATGATCTACACTTTGTGAGTGTAGAAACTAACTCACAACACTCATAACATAGGCGATATCTGAACGTGTATGAGCCAAATAAATTAGTTTTCCTACAGGTCTCTGATATTTACCTTTATCAACTGATTTCTGATTTGGAACTAAATATAGATGATTTTTTTTCAACAATGAAAATATCTACCAACTTACACCCTAGCATTCCAGTTTCTTTTAATAAATTCAGAACATACTTTCGTCGAGACAAGAAGATACCTTTAGATGAGTAAGCAACTTCAACCCCAAGAAAATACTTCAAATCCCCTAGGTTCTTCATTTCGAACTCGGTGGCAAGGTTTCCCTGCAACTTCAAAATCTCATCAAAATCATCTCCTGTTATAATCATGTCATCTATATAGATGATTAAGGGTGTCATTTTATCTTGTCTCCGTTTTACAAACAAAGTGTGATCAGAATGACTTTGACAATACCCATTCTTTTTCATAACTTGAGTAAATATATCAAACCATGCACGAGACGATTGCTTAAGTCCATAGAATGACTTATGCAATCGACATACTCCGGTATTCCCACCAGCACCATACCCGGAAGGAAAATCTATATATACTTCTTTCTCCAAATTCCTATAGAGAAAAGCATTCTTCGCATCGAACTGTTTTAATGGCTAGTCCATATTTGCAGCTAAAGAAATCAGAACACGTACCGTATTCATCTTGGCAACTGGAGAGAAAGTTTCCTGGTAATCTACACTATATGTCTGGGTGTATCTTTAGCTACCAACCTTACTTTGTACCTGTCTATTGACCTGTCAGCTTTGTATTTAATTGTAAACACCCACCAACACCCAATTGTCTTTTTTCCTTTGGGTAGAACTGTCACTTCCCAGGTATGATTTTTATGTAATGCCAACATTTCTTCATCCATTGTTTTTGCCCACTTTGGATCCTTCAGAGCTTCCTCAACTCAGGTTGGTACTTGAATAGACTTCAGATTGTCCACCAAAGCTTGACACTCCGGTGTAAGACCATTGCATGAAACATGGTTGGCTATTGGATACTTCACATTCCCTTTCGGAGAAAACCTATCAGGGGGCTCACCTCGATTTTGTCTCGATGGTAATCTATATGTACTTACATTATTACTTGGATTAGTTACATAATCATCTACAATACCTACCTCAGGTATATTCAGAGAACATGTATTGGACGACATGTGGAGCTAGAGAGAGAGGGACATATAAATAGGTTTGGCAAGTGTCTGCCGTGATTGAGTACTAGTCTTAGCAAGAATTTGCCATGGTTGATCAAAAGTTGTCTCGGCAAGCCACTAGGCATTGTTGTTCTCTACAGAAACCAATTGAAAAACCTCATTCTCGGCACCTGTAGCCGGGTGGTCTTCAGTAGTGGCAGCATGTGTATTATTGGCAACTGTGTCTCCCCTAGGTCTAACCAACCTAGATAACCAATAGTGTTCACCCCTGGGAGATCTGAAGCGGAATGCACCGAAGTATAAAAATACTTCGATTAAGAAAATGTCACATCCATGGTTACGTACATATGCCGAGTCTTAGGATGATAACATTTATATCCTTTTTGATGAGACGAGAAACCCACCAATACACACCGTAGAGCACACGGATTCAATTTACTACGATGAATTTTCTGGATATGAACATAAGCCACACACCCAAATACTCGAGGGGTGAGAGTATTAGTAAACACCACTAGAGCATGTTGAGTGAGAACTTGGAGAGATGTTTGAAACTCAACAACCCGAGATGGCATACCATTAATCATATGCACAACTTAAGTAACAGCCTTAGGCCAAAAATGCTTAGGAATAGATGCTCCAAGAAGTAGAGCACGTGTCGTTTCTAAGATATGGCGATTTTTCCTTTCAGGAACCCCATTTTGTTGTGGGATATAAGGACATGTCGTTTCGCGAAGAATGCCTCGATCACAGAGAAACTCCGACAACTCAAAATTAATATATTCACCGCCATTGTCAGAAAGTAGAACTTTAATAACGGAAGAATATTGTGTCTGAATCATCTGAGAGAAAGATTGAAACACCATACCAACATCACTTTTATTTTTCAACACATATAACCAAGTCATACGAGTGCAATCGTCAACAAATGTAATAAACCATTTAATTCCAAAAGAGGTAACAACTGGAGAACGTCCCTAAACATCAGAATGCACAAGTTCAAACGGCAAAGATCTTTTATTCATACTAGGAAGAAACAAAACACGATCGCTTTTAGCAAGAATACATACTTCACAATATAAGTCTAATTCATTTATTCCACTAAATAAACTAGGCAATATATGCCGTAAATACCCAAAAGATGCATGCCCTAACCGATTATGCAATAACCATACTTCTTGTAAATTACTAGTACGAGACGCTCGAACCGCATTAACTCTGCTAGGAATGACGTCATCCACATAGTACAACCCCTCTCTCTTAGTGCCACACCTAATTATCTTAGTGGTTTGAATATCTAGAAGTAGACAAAATGACGGATACATTAGAACAACACAATTCAATTGTTCAGTAATCTGTGGTATTGATAATAAATGATGTGATAAAAATGGAACAAGTAAGCAACAATATAAAGAGAGAGATGGTGTAAGATGCACAGTGCCAGCGCCAACCACAGGTGCAAGGGTGCCGTTAGCAGTTACTATACTTTTCCTGTGAAATGTTGTCATATATTGAAACATATATTTATCATATGTCATCTAATCCGTTACACTAAAGTCCAGAATCTAACCTGTATGATGCTCAATATTGGAGGCTAAAAGAACATGCCCCATAATACCTGTGTTGCAGGATGAGTCACCATGAGTAATATGAGTCAACAGAGTTTGACTTGGATCATCAAAGCTAGGCTCAGCTTCCTTGGCTGTCGATGTGGCAGTAGTAAGGAGGCACGACCTTTAGTTATTCCCGCAGTCCCACATTCTTTGGCACATAGTCGTTTCTTCAATTCTAGAAACCATTAAGGCATCCCATGCTTGATAAAACATGTATCTTCAGTATGACGGGTTTGACCGTAGAAAGTACACTTCAAATCATCTTCGTTTACTCGGGTACCAGGGTGAGAATTCAAAGACGGATTAGAAGAATTAGCTTGATGAAAGGATGCAGGTGGCCGAGACACTTTAGCCACCGATGGTGTCCCTTGGCTCTGACACCAAATAGAATTTTATGACTTAAATTTCAGTGTATCACATAATTGAAATATATACACATACAATCTTTATTCCATAAGGAAACAATAAAGGACACAAACATATATCCTTCCTAATAAAGGACTCCTAATAGTTACACAATCTCTACATTCCCTTTTAATATTTACTCACGTTTTACAGACAACACTTGACAAATTCTCTCCATATCACTCATTGATGAGTGCTTCGGCATATATGCCAATATCTGCTAACCTGTGCCCATCATGGTTTAATTTGACTGACACAACAAGCCCACCAATGTTCGACCAAATGTCTCAGTGAATGAACATATTTTTTTTTAGCACTCCGCTCTGTAGTCCTACCTACAAACTTGTATTTAACACTGAAATCCCTCAAAGTTCAAACTCTGAACTCGCCTCTGCTCATACGTACGTACATTCAATATAATAGTGTATTAATTCGGCAATGCATGCAGGTGTAGCGGATGCGTGGTGATATTAAACGGCAAGATTAACTAGCTAGCCAACTTGTTTGCATTGAGCTGGGCCAGCTTGTCAGCATTATTATTCTTCGTATATTGCTTCGACAATAAACCTTAAACATTAGCACACGCATGCATGCTTATGTACTATGTACTCGGTTATTGAATCATGACACATGTGAGAATTATATTTAAGAAGTGAGCAATCAACTAACTGATCATTGAAATTAAATAACTAAAAAATAGAAAATAATTTTCTAAAGAAAGAACCTCACCCACGTAGAGAAGTTACTGGGCCATTTTTATGAATTTATTATAAATAAAAAATTTATAGCATCAAGTTATTAAATTGTAGACCTTATAATATGCCACGTCAGCTATTTAACAAAATTTGAACGGAGTTTTTTTTTTTAACAAACGATATTATCTACACGAAGAGGGTGGAAGAGTGGCTAAGCCTCATACTGGATTAACAATAATGTGGTTTAAATATGTCTTTAGTGAGAATCGAACCTAAACTCTCATTTGTAAGTGAAGAAAAATAACACTAAACCGTAATATTAAGTGGTAAGAACGCATAAAAAAATGGTGAGTGAGTCAATGCATATATAGAAGACAAAACTAATGAGTTTAAAACATAAAAGACTTAAATTAAGATTTTGCAATACATATAGGACCGTTTGTGACAAATATCCTATATAATATAGATACGGGACAGAAATCTAGCTAGTGTTTTATCCCAACCAAACTCATATCACATATCACTAGTTTTTTTTATCCTGGACACAAAATTTTAAACTTCGTTGTGCAAAGTTTTTACAAAAATAAATAAAATAAAAAATTATTTTTTAAAACCTTTGCACGACGAAATCCAAATATATCAATATTTCGTCGCTTAAGCCTTATTTATTTATTTTTTATTTAATTTATATTTTATATTGTTAAACTAAATTATTTTTTTAATTTTTTGTTATATTTTTTTGCATGACGAATCATCATTTGGTCACCTAAACCCTATTTATTTTAATTTATTTATATTTTAAATTGTAAAATAAAATTATATTCTTTTTTATTATTTATAAAAATTATTTTTATAAATTTTGCGCTACGAACCTACATTTCGTCGCGCAAAATCCTTAAAGTTGGGTAGGTGCCAAAAATGGGATGTGGGAATTAAAAAAAAAAAAATTTAAGACTTTATGCGACCAATCATTCGTCACGCAAAACTTTGTGCGACCAACACATATCGTTGTGCAAAACCCTAAAAATTTTTACGGATACGGGAAATTCTTTTTAAGAGTTTGTGCAACCAATATTTCGTCATGCAAACTCGTATCTTTTGTCACGCAAAGTGATATGATTTTTACAACAAAAAAAACTCCTCCACAATTTTCTCAATGTCTTTCTCTATTCTTTTACCTCTCCTCTCTCTTTCCCTCTCTCCAATCTAACCCTCTCATACTCACTCCTCTCACTTAATCTCTCTTCTCTCTCTCTTCTCTATCTCTCGCTCTCACTCACTCTCTCATATCTCTCTCTCACTATCTCCTCTAACTCTCTCACAATCACTCATCTCTCATTCTCACTCACTCTCAATCTTACCAAAAGGTATTTTCTCCCCAAATTTTAAATTTCTTTTTCATTAATGTGTGCTTTGGAGTTAATTTTAGGTATGGTGTGGGGTTTGGGGTCGAGTATAAGGTGAGGAGTGGAGTTTGGGGTATGCCAATTTTAAGGGAGATTATGCTGATTTATGGTATTATGTTATGTTTTTTTTTGTTATTTGACCATGTTTAGTTTTTTCATAAGGAATCGTCGAGACTTTGACAGCGAAAGTTGAGGATTAGGACACTATTGGACCATATCCCCCGCCACTACCACCACAATAAACTTGTATTATGATTTTATTATTGTACTTTGTTAATTTATGTGTACATTTTAAATATATTATATATATTGGATAATTTAATCACTATTTTTCATATGTAATTCTAGGGGTGGGCAAATGGTCCAGGACCTGCGAAACAGGGTGGGTAGTCACGGTTCGGGGCAAATTTGATTTTTTCAGAAAAGAAATGGGGCGGGGCGGGGCAGTGGTATTTCTGGGGTTGGGCGAATCCAATTTTTTAAAGGCACAGGGTCCCGAAACGGCCTATTCGTAAAATGGAATGAGTGGATGAGATTTGCTTCCCGTATTGACCTAGCCTCATATCCCACTCAACTCATCTTTTTCCCTAATTTCCTATCTTTCCTCAACGACATAGCCCAAACCCAGACCATCATCGATTCACCACCATCGTCACCCAATCACCGCTGTCACGACCACAACTCAGTCCTCCCTCTCAAATCTTGATCGTCGATTCTCAGACTTAATGACTCTCCTCCCTCTCGATTTGCAGGCTCCATCTCGAATCTTGAGAGTTAAGCTTCCTCCTTCGGCTCATGTGAAGTCAACTCCGACCACCACCATTAGCTTCTCTAAACTCTGACACCACCTAATGGTTCTTGTTAAAGCCAAATCTTCAATCAAAAGGTATTCAATTTTAGGGATTTAGGAAGAGTAACTTTTAGGGATTTTGGGTTATTGATTTGCTACTAGTGTATGAATTTCAATATTTAGATGTTTTCCTATTCGTGAAGATGCAAAGAAAGTCTATCACTGGAAAATCTGTGTTTGTTTCTTTACATCTGATTCAATCCAAGTTTTTTAATTTTATTTTTATTGTGTTGGATAAAGGATTCATGTTGTGACCAAAAAATTATTTTTTCCATCTCATTCAGTTCAAGTTAATTTTTCCATTCACTTCTCCATTGGATAAAAGATTCATGTTCTCGCTCGGCAAGGAAATAATACACAGATACAGTAATTTGTTCTAAAGGACCCGTGAACCTGGCTCGATGGGCCCATTTAAAATAAGCCGAGTAAGGTCCGGTTCCAAATTCAGAAATTCCATTACCCATCCTAGCCTGCCTCGTTGCATATTTAAACGGGTGAGGTCTGGTTCATGTGAATTTGGCCCCTGCCCACCCCGTGTCCATCCCTATGTAATTCTATTTTGAATATATCAATTTAAATTAAAGTAATTAAAAAAAATAAAGTCATACAATTAAATCAAATTAAAAAGTAAAAATTCAAAAAATCTTGCGCTACCAAATATTTCGTCCAGCAAACAATTAATATAATTAAATTAAAATAAGAGAAATAATAAGGTAAATTACACAAAACTTGTCATATCCCAGTCTTGACTCCGCCGTAGCACGATATAGTCTGCTTTAGGCCTCGGCCACGCCCTCATGGTTTCGTTTCTGGGAACTCACGCGAGAACTTCCCAGTGGGTCACCCATCCTGGGATTGTTCTCGCCTGAACTTGCTTAACTTCGGAGTTCCAATTGAACCTGAAGCCAGTGAGTTTCCAAAAGGCCTATGGAGGTAGGCATGTACATATAAGGCACATCACCCCCTCTCAGTTGGTCGATGTGAGATGTTACAAAACTACCTCAACTATGAGTTGCATAATAGTTTCATACCTCATTTTTTTTAAACATTGCAATCTCATATTCCATCTTATAAATTTGTTGCAATGTCATACCTCCGTTAACTTTTCTATTAAATGATGACGTGGCATGAATAGTGTTACTCCCGCCCCTGCTTATAAGTGAAATTCTGTAATTCTCCCTAAAATTTTATAAAAATTATCACTTTAGTCCTTAATTCTTCACCCAATCAAGATCTGGAAATTTCGTTTTGACCCTATCCCTAAGCTGCCACGTGGCAGTACCCCAACTCACCTCTCTTTTCTCTTTTTGTCCCTTACTTTCCATGACCTTCCTTTTTTCTTCTTTCTTCTTCTTTCTTTTTCTTCTTTTTCTTTTGTTTTGTTTGCACTTTTTCTTGCCTCTCTCGAAGCCCTCTCGTCTCTCTTCCTCTCCTACACCGTGACAGTGCACATGCACCCATAGCTACACCTGCTCAGGGAGATCATCATCATCATCAAACATCATCTCTCTCTCTTTGCTCTCGTCGCCGTGAGGATGTAGGAACCGAACATCTCCGGCGAGTTTCATTGTTTTTCCAGTTGGGTAAGCTTTGATTCTTCCCTTTTATTCATGTTAGTCGTTGCCTGGGTGTGTTTTACTGAGTTGAGCTCGTTATTTCCAAGGTGTTTGAGTGAGATCGGCACGGGTGAAGGCACACCCATCTCCGGCGAGTTTCGTGGTTGCCAAAGGGTTTTCCGACCACCACAGGTCATTTTATGGCGAACCAAAGGTATAAAAATACTCCTCTCGTCTAGTGCTTCATTTTGGTACCTAGATCGGGGTCTCGTTTGCACGTTTGAAGTTGGCCGGAGCTGTGGAAGCTCCGGCGTCCTCCTCCGGTTCGCACCAGGCCTTTAGGCCGTTTCCCCCACACGGGCCTTAGGCCTGTTTTGGTTTTTAGCCCAAAACCCTAACCCTTTCCGTTTTTGTTTTTATTTTATTTTGTTAAGACCCAAAGGCCTTAGGGCCGTGTTAGCAAACCCAAAACCCTTTCTATTTAGGCCTTTGGGCCGTGCAGTTTAAAACCCTAACCCAGCCCACCTAAAACCTAAACCCATTTGTCCTAACCCAAACCCTAGGGCCCAAACCCGGATCCAATACCCAAACCCTAAACCGGGTTGACCCGGGTTGACTCTGACGGGTTGACCCTTCACCCGTTGACCGTTGACTGGGTCAACGGTCAGCGTTGACTTTTGACTTTGACCAGTCAACGGTCAACGTTGACTTTGACCTCGGGGTTAACTTTTTTGGGTTTTAATGCGGGACCCCTCCTAGGTTAATTTCGACGTTTTGAACCCATTTCCGATGTTCGTTTTCCCAAAGTCAATTGTTTGAGTAGAGTTTGACTGAAAGTACCGTTTGTGTGTTTAGGCGCGATTCATAGCAGTGTTTTCGTTATTCCTGTTGGGTACAGTTTGCACCAGCGGTGTACGGTGAGTGGACCCCTTCTTAAAATGCATGTTTTAATGGTAGAAATGCATACATAGAAAAGCATGATTTCACAATTATGTTTTATGAAACGCTTTGAGATAACATGCTTATTGAGGCTAGTTTGAATTATTACTATTTTTCCTATAACCTATGTTCTTATAGAATATCTGATGGATGACGATATGATATTTAGAACATGTTTAGAACACATCTTTATAGTATAGATGATGGATGACTTTATACTATGAAGTTGATTTTCAATATATGTATGTTAACTGGTTTTGTACTTACCTAGTGGTCCTTTCGGCTACGGGACGTAGGGATAGATCTGGTTCGTCTCGGGCGACGGTTTGGTGTTGGCATAGGGCCTGGAGTGTGTTTCCTCTAGCTATTTAGCACAGGGACGGGGAGCCGGCATGGAGCTTGAAATGTATTTTTCCTCTAACTGTCTGCTCAGAGACGGGAAGCCGGCATGGGGCCTGAAGAGTTATCGGACATTCACTAGTGTTTATTATTTATGCAA
The DNA here is from genome assembly GCF_963583255.1 of Pyrus communis. Taxonomy (NCBI): domain Eukaryota; kingdom Viridiplantae; phylum Streptophyta; class Magnoliopsida; order Rosales; family Rosaceae; genus Pyrus; species Pyrus communis. The sequence goes on from NC_084818.1 coordinate 2,690,172, forward strand.
ATTATGATTTGAGGCATTGCACAGCATGCTAGGTTTCGGAAAACCTACATTTATCATTATATTTGTGTTTTCATAAAACCTGGGGGTTAGTACGTTGATAACTGTTTTATTGTATTTTTATATATATATATATATATATATATATATATATCAACTTGGTCCACTCATGTTTGTTTTGCGCCCCCTTCAGGACCTATGAACGAAGAATACGATCTGAGCTACAAGGCATTCCCATACCAGTGACATTGTGTTATATTCGCTCCGTTTCGCCATCTATTGTAATAGCACTTCTCTATCTTAGTTTCTGCTTGTACTCTGTGATATACTTATGCTCTGGACGTGTTGTGTATTTACCTAATTTCAATACTTAGAAGTTGAACTTTTATTGTGTAACTAGCCCCTATTGCATATTTTAGCTTATTTCTCAGTTTTCGTTTAAATTAAATGGCTTTCGTCACCCTTCGGGTGTCGGCCAGCACGTGACCATCTCGAGGTCCCTAGGACCTCGGGGTCGGGGCGTGTCAAATAGGGTCTACTCAATTGTTAATTGAAATAAAATATTAATTAATTAATAATAAAATATTTGTTATTTATTTAACAATTAAAATTTTTTGAAGGATTTAACAATTAAAATTGATAAAAAATAAAAATAAAAAAAAATATGGGTCCTTCCATCCTAATCTCTCTCTTTCTCCCTCAAATTCTCCCTTATCTCCCATTGTTCACATCTTATTCTCTGTGTTCACAGAGAAGCCGAGCTTAGAACAGCCATCCACTAGACCACCACCACCATAACCATGTCACTCTCTTCTTTGCTCCCACAACGCTCAACTCCCCAGTTTTTCTAACCTCTCATCTTCTCTGTACAATAACACAGATGGGCGTCACCGCCACCTCAAGGTTTCCTGATGAAAATATGGCAATTCCTCGTCAAATTGGACAAGACTAGGACCACAAATCACTTCCCTTTCACCCTGAGGTTCAAATTAGAGCATGGGAGGCTCGAATTTGCCTCGATTTCGCGCGAAACCACAAACCCAGTTTTGGGCTTACAAGCTTAGGCCGTTCTCAGGCCATTATCCGGCCACGATTTTGCCTAAAAATGGTATATTTCTATTCCTTCTTCTGTGATCTTCATTTTGAGATAAAAATTTCATGTGTTTTGGTAGAGATTCGAGGTTGAACGTAGCAGAAATTTTTTGGCCTTCTTCCTGGTAGAATTCAGTGGTTGCAATAGTGCAACATGCAACCTAGACCTAGTGTACCTAATCACATGGACTATGCGGCGATAAAGCAACGGATGACGATAGTGCAATAGACGAACAGTGAGTCACTGCAGAAATCGCCGACCAGTGGGTGGCTGTTTTATTGGATCAGTTTCTCAGTGAACACAGAGAAAAAAGAAATGTGAGCGTTGCTTGAGAATAGAGAGTTTGAGGGAGAAAGAGAGAGATTGGGATGGGGACCACAAAATTATTTGTTTTTAATTAATTTTAATTGTTAAATAAATAACAATTATTTTATCGTTAATTAATTAATTTTTTATTTCAATTAGCAAATGAGTGGGCTTCGTTCATGCCACGTCAGCATTTAGCAAAAAAATTAACATAAAAGTTGACGGATGTATGACATTGCAACAAACTTATAAGATAAGGTATAACATTGCAATGTTTAAAACATGAGGTATGTGACTGTTATGTGACTCATAGTTAAGGTAGTTTTGTGTAATTTACCCGAAATAATAAAACAAAAAGTCAAAAACCTTGTGCGACAAAATATTTTGTCCCACAAAATATTAAATTAAATTAAAAAATTAAAAACCAAAAATCTTTGCGCGACGAAATATTTCGTTGCGCAAAGTACCTTCATGTGACGAAGATAAATTTCCACCGCGCAAACGCTATTTTTAGAAGGATTATATGAAGTTTTATCATCAACAACAATTTTGATACGATATAATGGAATTTGGGAGTGCATACTATACTAAAAAATAAAAAATAAAAAATAAAAAAACCACACACACAAACACACATAAAACAAATAGGTAGATGCCACATGCCAGAGTGGCAGCCCGCAACCAGTAAACTCTGTTTAACATTTCGGCAGGCATATATAATCGTTTGGTCAAATTTTATATTCTCTTACTATTATTTTTTTTTTCTTCAATTATACACTACTGAGAATATTCAGAATTCTCTGTAAAATATGTACACGTAATCACACTAAGATTCAGCCAGGAAGAAATAAGGCCATCTCCAACCGAAGGGTCCAGAGGGCCAGTGGGCTGAAAATAGCCCGAAAACCGTCTCCAACCGAGGGCTAGGCCAAAGAGCTTTGGAATTTGAGAAGGCCCCACGAAATCCCAAAGGGCCAAAGGGCTAGAGGGCTGACCACTTCCGGCCAGCCAACTAGCCCCGAGCTGGCCATTTTTTTTTTGCTTAAGTTGGATTTCCTGTCGATTATAACCGACAAGAATACATTTGTATTACTAATATAAATAATACAAATGTATTCCTGTCGGTTATAACCGACAGGAATTCTTTGAATATTTTTTTTAACAGTTTTATTATTATTTTTTATTTACAAAAATTTTCCTATAACTTCTATTTTTCATTTTTTTTAAATTTTATTTTTTTCCTATAACTTTTATTTTACAAATTTGTTTCATATTTTTTTTTAAATTTCATTTTTTTTCCTATAACTTCTATTTCACAAAATTTGCTTCATTTTATTTTAAATTCTATTTTTTTTCTACAACTTCTATTTCACAAAATTTGTTTCATATTTTTTTTTCTATAACTTCCTAAGCCATTATACAACATTAAATTAAATTAAGTAACATGAAACAACATTAAACAATATGAAAAAAATATTAATAACATTAACCAACATAAAAATTATACAACATAAAAAAAAAACATTTAACAACATGAAACTTAAACAACATTTAAGTTGTAGTTTTTAAATAATAAATTATGTTTGGCCTTATTGTCCTTTGACCCTCGGTTGGAGACAGTTTTTTGTGATAGGGCTAAAACGAGCCATTTGGCCTTTTGGCCCTTTGACCCTCGGTTGGAGATGGAGGCAAATATGGCCCTGTACTGTTCACTAAAATATTAATATCTTGGAGAATCTTGGAGGGTTAGAGGGCTAAAACGAGCCATCTGGCCAACCATTGGTTGGAGATGGCCTAACAATGCCAATTAGTTTTAGTTTTTTATTATATTCTTTTGACTCAAATATTGTATATTCTAGAGTTTTCTTTTCATGTATTCAACGCAGCAAAGAGTGTTGGCCTTAATTAAAAAGAAAACTAATGAAAAATGCGTGAAAATTTTAAGTTTTGACGATAAGAACAAAATAAAGGGTAAAATGAATAATACCAGAATTGACTTTTTAGTGTAAAAATGTGATTTTTCGTTAAAGTTAATAGTACCGGGAACTTTTCTTTAAAGTTCCCTTAATTAAATTGTTCGTAAAGAGGAGAGAGGGTCCTCGCTGGATCCTCTTTGTGGGATCCTCGCCAGATCCTCTTTATGAGAATATCAGGGATCCTTCAATCACATCCGTTCATCGTACATTGTGCGGCCAATTTTTCGTCAGGTACTGTTTATATTCAATTTTAAATAAAAAAATTTACAATGATTTTTGACCGCACAATTTACGATAAACGAATATGATTTAAGGATTCCTGGAATCCTCATAAAGAGAATTCAACAAGGATCCGACGAGGATCCTCATTCCGTAAAGAGAATGAGAAAAGGGAAGTTATACTTATCTAGTATAAGCCACATGCCCCATGCCCCATGCAAATATATTCCAAGGTTTAACAAACCATGCAGCTCATGCATGCAATCACTAATCTTAAATTATAGGACACTTGTTGCAGTGCACGCCTTTGTGGAGCTGCACAGTCCATTAAATTCCGTTCCATTGTCTTTCATTAAGTTGTTACATGAGGACAAAGTTTTGTGCCATGCAATCACTCCTTACGCCGTGGGCATTGCCCTTCTCCTTCGTGCCTTTTAAGAGGCGCCCGAGTTCAAAACTCTTTTCTGCATTTAAGTCCTAATCATCTTTAATAATTTAGATAATCATGTAAAATATTTATCTTTTGTCAGAAAAAAAAATTTAATAAAATAAAAATCACATCTGTCCTTAGTTTGCACTTCATGATTACTTATAGGTTATCTATTTCCGTAGAATAAAAGATAAGTCTTTCATGAGTAAGGATAGAGAGAAAACATACATATACCACATTGGTGTACCATTTCATAGTCCAATATGCATGCCCACTCTCTTAGGAGAGATATAGAGATTACACGAGCAATGTCAAGGGAGAAATTAATCATTCTACAATAGAAACGATCATAGTCTTTTAATTTTCTGTTGTATATTCATTTTCAATATGCATGGAGGTAATATACAGGGATTTACATAGGACTACAATAGGACTACAAAAACTAATAATAAAAGTAATTTCCTAAAACCACACAACCAGACATTAAGACCTAGCAATGGTGAAAATTTTGAATGTGACGTGAACACGGACCCGGTAGATTAAGAGTCATAACACATGTGGTTGAAATTTTTTTTTTCTCTCTCTAGTATCTAACCACTTGTATTATGATATTTAATGTATCAGGCCGTGTTCTCAACACATTAAAAAATATCTCTTTGCAATAAGGCTGACCGATGTAGACTTGACGAATCTTGAAATGAGTACAAATGTCACAATATCAATCAAGAGAAGATTTTGTCGTATATGAAAATATCACGTATCGTTGATCAAGTAGGTATATAGGTACAAGTAGGTATACATAATACCAATTCTAATGCAGAATAAAGAAATTAAAACAATGTAAACCATCATAGTGCACAGCCTACAGCTGCTGTCTTATGTATTTGGTTGCATCTTCCAAGCACACAATTTATTTGCATAGGGATCTCTCTTATTCATTTGACCAACCCTGTAGGCACTAAAATATTTGGAAGACTAAATTAGCTTCAAGAATTAATTCAACACTCGGGTCAACTACGTATTTCCAGCAGTTTAATTTGTTCTTGTTTTATTTAAATTTCCAGAAGTAAAGGGTACTCCAGCAATTCAAATTTCTAAGTGAAAATTTGTTTTAAGCACGGAATTACTAAATGTATATCTAGTAAGCTAAGTAGCTTGTTACGTACATGCCGGCATGGTACTTCGAATCGAAATGGCATTTCATCTGCAACTAGGGCAAGAAATATTCGTCATCTAATTATTTGGTGCGTGCATCCTAATTCCTTCATTATAAATATATATTATATTATTTAATATGTGTATAACGATTGAAGATATTTTAAAGAAATCAAAGTCATAATTATACGCGTTCCCAACCAATCTAAATTTCTTTGTTTAATAATTCTTTATCATAAATTTTGACCTTTCCTTACAACATCTCATGAGTTTCATTCTGATGTTGATCTGTTGCAGCAAAATATATACTTACTAATAATAATAATAAAAATAAAAATAAAGCAATGTTAAAAGTGAATAGCAAATTTATCTCAACAAAAAATAAAATAAATAAATAAAAAATAAGTCAATGGCAAATAACAGAAACCAAAAAGCCATTATTTTGTAAACCAATGTAAGGTCAAACTTAGTTGTCGTTATTTGCTCATCTCCATATTGAATAACTTGTTATGTTATGGGCTCAACAAATAGAATAACTTGAAGGTACCAACATAAATTTAAGAAAAAAGAATCCAAAATCTATTAAAAAAATAAAAAAATTGCAAGCTGTGCGGGGATTGGGGGTAATTAATTTAAAAAACATTAACCTTTGCTTGTTGCTCATTCCTTGCATGTGACAATGTAATCATGGACAAATTAACCTAATTAATGTGAGGATGTGAGAACAAAATCTCACATTGGTGATGGATTAAATCATTCGAGGGCTTTTAAAGAGTTGAGCTACTCCCATATGCCAATTCTTTTTATGTTGGAATCCTAACTTTTTTCATGGTATCAGAATAAGTTGATTCACATGTGAAGTGTCATCCAATTTGTGTTGTTTATGCGTTAAACTTAAAATTCACCACACATGAGAGGGCGTGTGAGAATGTGAGAACAAAGTTCCACATCGGTGAGGGACCAAACTATATAAGGACTTATAAAGAATTTAACTACTTCTCATATTGTCAATTGTTTTTTATGATAGAACTCAACTTTCTTCGATTAAGGTATAAGAAATAATGGCATATGATTCCCTGTAGTTCTTAAATCCAATTTCTGTAATACTCTGTTAAGTGATTATTTGTAACAAAAAAGGGCAACAGAGAGCGGTTGGAAAAGGAATATTAGGTCATGTCAGACTCAGTGTCTTGAAACAAACTCGGAGATGTGTGTGATTTAGGGAGTAGGATTCTCTCCTTTTTTCTTTTTTTTTTTTCCCTCCCCTTCCCTCCCCTCCTATTTGAACGATCACTGTTAAGCCACCTCAATATCTTATATTAATTTTTTATAACAAGAGAAAGAAAAAATAAAAGAATGTGAGAGGAGAGGATGGAAAGACAAAATAAAACAATGTGAGAGGAGAGGATGGAAGGGGATGAAAAGAGAAGGGAGAGAGAATCCTAGTCTGTAATTTAGGGATCAATTTGGCAAGTTGAGATGCAAGTTGTATGTTTTTATGTGGTTAAGGATATGTCTCTACATTTAGTCCCTTTATTTATTTATTTTATTTTTTAATATATCACTAAGTCAACAGGATCAGTAAGATGCTCAAGACCAGTTCTTGCATTTGCAGCCGACTGACTAGTAATTTTCAGTCCGGCCATATCAGTTGACCCTTTGAAATTTCTACTCCCAGATACATTTGCTAAGCCTAAGATCATAACAAATTTGCAGCACTTCCAGTAAAGGTTGAGATCGATAATCTGAATCAGAGTAACTCACCCCTTTTGTTATTTACTTTTTAACATAATTATTAGAATTGTTATTTTGGTTAGGTAACCTCAAAGGTACATACATAACATGGATCTTAGGAACAATAGTTAAACAGCCAGCATCGTACCACAGATTAGTTGAAATGGTTATTAGCAGACTCTATAAGGTGCTGTAACAACTGAAATCTCTATATTAAAGAGTTAAATTATTAAAAAAAAAAAAAAAAAAAATCAAGAGATGCTATAAAAGGCTCTCTATTATAGTAAAATGAACAATTACTCTTTAAATTTAGAGAGCATAATTCACTTGTTAAATATTAAAAAAATATATAAAACTATAGCATTGACATCTATTTGTTAAAGCTAAAATGTTTCTAACTTCTCAATTATGTTTACAGCTTCTTGGCATGAAACTTTTGGTACTTCCATACTGTCATCCTCATGTTTCTTATTTAGGAAATGGAAAGGGATCCTCTTCGGATCCCTTCCTCCTAATCCATCAAATCAGAGAATCTGTGTCATTGAAAATTGATCAAACGACTGAAGTTATTATAACTTTTAAAATAAGCCCTTGTTTGTAGCCGTTGGATCAAATTTCAATGGCACGGATTCCCTGATTTGGGGAATTAGGAGGAAGGGACCTTAGGAAATATCATTAATTAAGGATAAATAATTAAATAAATAATATTTTTAACTACACCTCTATTAAGTAATAACATCCCTAAAGTTATAAAAATATCTTGGTTCCAACTTTATGACTTTATAGAGGTTTTATTATAAAATATTCAAAGGTTGCTAAAATAGATAGTGTTGTTGGACATGAATATCAAACTAAGTAGCTAAAATATTTTTTTTGCCACTGTTCATTTGCTAGTTTAACAAAAATTTAAAGTTTCTCTTAAAGAGATGCTCATCAATTGAAACTAGAGAATTTTATTTTGTTGTCAGGACGACTTTTTTGTGTTAATAATAATTGCCCATACTTTTAATGGTGCAAATAGGTAGAACTGCATAAAACTATTTAAAACCCCCTTTCTTCCAATTAAGACTTTTGTTAATGCACAAAATTATATTGACTTTAGAATGACATAAAGTGTTAAGGTTGTAACTTTTGCGAGATTGTTCAAATCACCTAGTGAATGTCATATATAAAGAGATAAAGATAGGAAAACAAACATAAGATCCTAAATTGAGCTACGTCCACGTGGGATTCTAGGAGTTTTATTATAACGTTAACATTTGTCACGTTGTGATTGGTCCATTAATTGGAGACAAACTCTTGTACACGAATCTTTCATTTGAAGGTATGAAGTTGACAGATGCTTGATAGTTTCGAAATTAATGAAGTATGGTACAAACAACTTTCATGCAATAGAGATACACATCGCAAGCTAACACACTATAATACATGAAAGCATAAAGAATTGTTCTATGTAGGGTTTGTAGCTTGTAATGTATAAAGCTTATGTTTCGATAAAATAAAGGAAAATTTGGATCTCTACTAGAATAAATCTTCTTTGAATTTCTTTTGTATCCGATTACAAAATACAGAAGAGGGTGGGATTTTTGTTCCTAACCCAGCAATTTTGCTACTTCCTATGAAATTCAGCATTAGTTGAATTTCAGTGGAAGTGTACCAAAAGAAACACTTCTGGAGATAGAAAGTCCTCATGTCAATAGAAATATCCTCCCAAAAAAAGAACAATCTAAACTCCTCCATCTACATGCATCCACTACTATACAGCTTAATTAGGTGACAAAAATGTAAAAATAAAAGGGGATTAAACTAAGCTAACCTAAACATGTGAGCTATAATTATCGTTTTTATTATTATTATCGTAATCTAACTCACCTAATAAACATAAACAATCTTCCTTGATTTCAGCTTTGCTTGGCTTGTCCTCCTCAACATCTTCGCTGTCACCAACTGCCACCTCAGCAGCATCAGCCCCGGTCAGCTCTTTGGCTTTCCGAGCTTCAAACTCCCAATCTGTACGACCCAAAACCACCAACATGGTCAGAGCGCAGCTGCCCTCCGCCGCCAAGAGGCCGAGCCACAGCCCCTGAAAATCAAACCCAAGAAAGAATCCCAACCCCACGGCCACCGGCATTCCGACAAGATAAAAGCACCCCAAGTTTATGTTTGCTCCGACTTTCGGCCTTGCAGTGCCTCTCAGAACTCCGCACCCCGTCGTCTGAGGGCAGTTTCCGAGCTCGCAGAGCCCGATTATCGGCAATACCATCGATGTTAGCGCTATAATGTCTTTGTCTTGTGTGAACATGCTTGCCCAAATGTTCCTCACCGTTGTTGCAAACACCAGAGCTGAAAGGCCTAGCATAAAGCTGCAGCAGAGCCCTACAATGGCTGCAAGTTTCGCTTTTTTCGGGTTGTTCGCCCCGATTTCGTTGCCGACTCTCGTGGACACACTGAAGCTTAAGGAAGAAGGAAATATGTAGATTAAAGCGGTAGTTTGAATTAGAACGCCCATCGAAGCAACGGTGGCTCTCGGATTTATTAACAACCCACAGAGCAAGATCATGATCTCATACCACCACCATTCTAAACACACAGAAATGCAGCTGGGCACCGCTAAATTTAGAAGAGTCCTCCATTCTCTGAAACAATCCATTGAAATCCCTCCCCAGGTTTTCTTGTGGACCCCAGAGACGATGATGTATACAATCACGGAAGCTACGAGGTTGAAGTTAGACCAAACCCCACTAAGAGCAACACCTTTGATTCCCAAATCGAGGTGGGAAACGAGTAAATAGTTGATGGGAATGTGGAGGATGATTGCGAGGGTTGCGCACAATGTGAGAGGCAGAGTGATGGATTGACTTCTGAGGTAAATTCTCAGAGGGTGGAGAAAAGATTGAGCGAGAAGATCAGGGAGAGAACAGAGGAGGTACAACTGAGCTTCGGCGGCGATGGCTTCGTCCTGGCCGCAGATGAGGAGGATTTTCTTCATGTTCAGCCAGAGAAGAGAAATGGGTAAGGATGTAAATAGTAGGAGGAGGACCGTCCTCTGCAAAGAGAGGCCGAGTAGAGTGTTTTTTTTGGCGCCAAAAGCTTGGCCGCAGAGAGGTTCCATTCCCATGGCGAGTCCGGAGAGGATAGAGTAACCGGTGATGTTGGCGAAGCCCACGGCGAGGGAACCGCCCGCTAAGGCGAGCTCGCCGAGGCCGCCGAGGAAGAGCATGGAGATCATTGACCTTGAGTAAAGCAATAAGCCGGTGAGTATCATTGGGAAAGCTATGGCAGCTATGGAATTCGCTTCTTTTAAAGCCAAAGAAAAATGGGATCTTTTGTGGGGTTTGAACTGTGATTTATGTACTTGTTCTGGTTGGGGTGTTATGGTTTTGGATATCAATGGAGAAGTTAGGGTTTTGGGTTCCTTTGAGTCGTTGATGGAGACAAGGTAATGGTGGTCTGTATTGCCATTGCAGCAGAGAGGAGATGTCACTTTGCACATTGTAAGTTACTTTGTAGAGAGAGAGAGAGAGTTGAGAGAGATTGTGGGTGTGGATTTTGAGAGGGGGGAGATTGTGAGGGTTTTATAGGGGTTATGGCGCTTAGAATTTAGTGGCGCACTCTTTTTTTTTTTTGGAAGGACTAGAGTTGTGTCTTTGTGATGACCGGCCAGAAAAAAACATAGTGAGAGATGGGTGTAAAATCCACTTTGTCTCAAGAACTAAGATTCATATATATATATATAACCTTTTTTTTGTTATTACAGGTGGCAAATCATTTATCGGAATGTTAATGGATACTCGTCAAGATCTATTTCATTTGATATCACCTTTATATAGGCATGTGATTAGTTGTAGTGATAATGGTGTAAAGTAAAATTAAACTAAATGAATCTTAACAAGTACCTATTAACAACCCAATTAATTAATTAATCACCTCTAATTATAAGGGGCTCAAAGCCGGAGCAAAACGTTAAACAAAGTTGTTGATAAATATACTGTCGGTTTGTTTCGTCTTCTACATTTTATCTTCAAACCTTAAATTAAAACTTTTTTGAATCTTACGAAAGGGATCAAAAACCAGAGACGGAGTTTTGCATATATATATATATAATTAAGATTAGTCATTCGGATAAAGATTAACAACCGGATTAATTCAATAGAATTAGAAGTCAAAGTTCTTAACGATTTTTTTTTCCTGGTGGCTGGTTGAGAGGCCATCGTAGACAGGGAGCTAGGACAAGACTACTTGTTGGATAGTAGTCTTGGCCAGTTATACAATGGATTCAATTTACACAATGAATCCAAAAAGCCCATCAGTCTGGACCCACCATTCCTATGCTGTCTTCTTTGACACAAAGAAATTGCAGAAAACATTTTAAGTACAAGCTAGAGAAGATTAATGGGATTAATCTGACTAATACCCTTTGCCAGCCCAAAAATGGTTTGCTTCATGCATACTAGTATTTGTTTACACACTTTGTGTGTATGAACATAGTTTTTTAGAAAATGAGAAGGAAAGAGGGGGAGAGAGAGAGAGAGAACGTGAGGGAAGCGGGAGGTTTTTGTTCTTGGTTTTTTTTTTTTTTAATTTTTTTTTTAAATGTTGGAGGTATTTTAACATAACATGTAGACAAAGTTTCAATAAAAAACAGTAAAATTTGGACCTGTTAAGTTACATTATTGCCCATCATTTTTTTTGTGTGATAGAAGACTAAGTAGCCTTTTCACCCTCTTTTGGTTGATAAAGAAGATTTCATTAATTAATAAAGATTACGTAAACGGCTCAAACCAAGCACTTCTGGGGTTTTAACTCTTTTGTTGTTGGTCTTATGGATATGTCCAAAGAAGCCGTCATTGTTCATCCGAATTTGCAACATGAAATGGAGAAACTTACCTACCTATGCTTGGAATGCTCTATGAAAACTGTTTAAGTTAATCACGGACTATCATATACTCTATTGTTTTTATATGACAATGCATTAATTGATGTGGAATACCATCCGTGGCATTGCGGTTGCACGGAAATCATTCCGATCCGCAACATGAATTGTGAGCAATGAGCATGCATTAGTCAAATCAAGGATGTTTCAACTGCGACCATGTCTGTCTGCAGCCATGCACATTAGAAGACCAGAGTGGTCTCCATACGGAACCTTTTGATTCACCAGTTCCATATCTAGGGCATCTTTTGTTGAAGGTACGAGACAATTGTATTTTCAACTTCTCACTGAACCCCATTTGGTTCAACTCCATCATAGGTTCACGACCCAGTGGGAAAAGTCAGCTTTTGTTGAGATTTTCTTTCTTTGATTGTCGTTTTTTAATTGTGCTTCTCTTCTGGTAAGCCGTTGAAAGTCCTTTTGCTAGAAGTCACACCATCAGAATGAAGCAGTGCCAAGTGGATGGCACTATTGGTTCCACACGCTTGGCTTAGTCCGTCCTCTCTCTCTCTCTCTCTCTCTCTCTCTCTCTCTCTCTCTCTCTCTCTCTCTCTCTCTTACTGTTTTTAGATAAGGATAATAGTAGGGAGGATAAAAATTTAAAATTAAATGTGCAATTCAAATGATGTGGTTATTAATGATTGGATCATTACTTAAGGTTGATTAACGTGTTTATCTCATATTGATAACACATCATTTGATTTGTAAATTTAGTTTAAAATTTTGATCTTCCTAATATTACCCTTTAGAAAATTAGGTAAAACATTCGAATTGACTCCTTATGAAAAGGCACAATTATGAATCCCATTGTAAGTAGAAATTTTATGAATATCTGAAAAATAAGTGTGTTATTTTACGTATTATAATAAAGATAAAAATTATATCTTAAAAATATCTCTATTGATTAATGAAACTCTCTTTGTCAACCAAAAGATGGTGAAAATATTACTTAGTCTTCTATCAAACAAAAAAAAATGATGGGCAATAATGTAATTTCATAGGTCCAAATTTTATTTTTTTTATTGAAGTCTCATCTACAGGTGATGTCACATCCCGACTCGGGGGAGATCACTTCCCGGGCCCGCTCCACCACCGTAGCAAGATATTGTCCGCTTTAGGCTTACCATTCCCTCACGGTTTTGTTTTTAGGAACTCACGAGCAACTTCCCAGTGGGTCACCCATCATGGGATTGCTCTAGCCTCCTTCTCGCTTAACTTCGGAGTTCCTACGGAACCCGAAGCCAGTGAGCTCCCAAAAGGCCTCTTGCTAAGTAGAGATGGGAATATACATTTAAGGATCACTCCCCTGGGCGATGTGGGATGTCACAGGTGATGTTAAAATACCTTCAATATTAAATAAATAAATAAAACAAAACAAAACAAAAACCTTCCACTCCCTCACTCTCTCTCTCTCTCTCTCTCTCTCTCTCTCTCTCTCTCCCTCCCCTTCTCATTTTCTAAAAAAATGTGTTCATACATACAAAGTGTGTAGGTAAATGCTAATGTTAATAAATGAAAGATCAAATTCACAAATCATAATGAGGATACAATAGTAACACATATTATATTATTTGGGTACTGATCGAGAGACTAAATTTATAGAGAAAATTTGTAAACTAAATAATGTGTCATTAATAAGAATCAGCATGTTTATTAACACTTAAATAATAAACTAATCATCGGCTTTCATATCATTTAATTTTTAAAATTTTGCCTGTAAATTTACCCTCTCTAATATTATTCTATTATTTTACGTATTATTAGAATTACGCGCAAGGCCTAAAGACCTTTTTATTTCATGGGTCAAATTATATAGAAAAAGACAGCGAAAATGGTTGTTGCCATAAAAACGTGTAGAACATTCAACACACAAATAAAAAGAAGTCTGCATGCTTTGTTATTGGGTCAGTTCACAAATGTGTACTTTGACTAAAATAAAATCGAGTTCTTCTTTGTGTCTTTTGGACTAATAATTTTTTAACTTAACCAAATTGCTCATGTCGACCTTGTTTGTAGTTATTAGGATTTAGAATGTCCATTTTTTGTTGTCATTTTTATAGGAGACCAACACTTTCAGTGGAACCTTCGATGTGAGCGTTAGGGTTTAGAATATATTCCCTAAATGAGGACCAAGAAAAGACATTAAAACAGCAAAAATTGAAATCGGACCCGAAAAAGTATGCAAAAGCCAAAGTTTGGAGAAAAAAAAAAAAATGAAGAGACATACATGCCGACTTGATAACATTTAGCTATTGGCAAGAAGAATCACAATCACAATCATAGTAATCGTGTGAACACGTACATTGCCCAAAGAAGGAAAATACCATGTTCCCTTTGTGCTCTTAACATTTGTAAGAAAAGCAATACTTTGAATAAAGGGGTTTTAAGGGGTAAATATAAAAAGTATTGATATTCTTTGTTGTAATAAAATTGTAATGTTATGAAATTATTCAACATCATAATTTATTTTTGAACTTCTTGCATTATACTGTTTTACAATAATGACGTTAACATTTAATGTCTGAATTATTAGATGTAAGGTTACATTCGTCAAGTTTACAATTCAAGACTTCAAAATATGTTAGATTTATAGTTGATAACACACAATGACGTTATTATTGTAACAAAGTTGATGTTTGCATGGTAAATAACCTATTACACTATCAAGGTAGGTTGTTATGAGTGTAGATGATCATATCAAAAAATCATCGTTTAAACCTACAAACAAAAATGACATATTGTTGACATACCTAATAAATATCATTCCCTTGAGTCCAATTAGAATTATTGAAAGTGTTTTTCTACTTTTTTTTACTTTTAGTTTTGTTGTCATATCATTCAGAAAAACATTGAAAACTGCTTTGTTCTTGACTGCAAATTAAGGACAGCTTCCACAACCAGAAACTTATACGTGTTTTCTGGTCGAGCTTTCTCACGGCAGAAACTCACGACAGAGCTCAATGAATCCAATTCAGAAAGCAAATTGTATGCCGTAATGATGACAGTGTAGCTCTAGCTAGATCCTGCACCGATTAAATATCTTTCTGCTGAAAAATTGGGTGCAAAGTTTAAGAACACAATGAATCTTTGCCGACAAAAGACATGGATGCCACAAAATTCTTCGGCATGTGCAAAAATAACTTGGATTATTGGTAAACACCAACATATCTCATCAATAACAACACAAAAATGGACAGTTCAAACAATTGTGGCATAATTTCTAATTAACTCCTTTATAATTCTGTGAGCTAGGAGTAACGGTTTTTCAATTTTTTTTTTTTTTTTTTTGTTTTGTTTTGTTTATTTAGACGAATTAAACACATGCATAAAATAAACAGGACTGAACAATTGAGTCGTATTTCTTTTACTTTTTGACCATTAGTAAGCTAAACTAAAGTATCAATCAAAATCAAAAAATTCGAAGACAACAAACGGATCCTTGCAGAAAGTAAAATCTGACGGCAACCTAAAACCACCAAGTTACAGAAAGCTATCGCTCACACCTTGATACTACTGACCAAGTTTCAACTTGATTCTTTTGCCCTGATCTCTCGACAAGACTAAAGAAAGCTGTAACACTGAACGCATTACCATTCAATCTGCCGTCAATCTTCATGAGGGATGATGAGCAAATCTTATCTAGATTTTCTTATTTTACTTTCTCAACTCTTCTTCTTATCTTACAATGTTGCACAATAATTTAAACGGCTTATTTTCTAGGTCAATTTTTAAAGATTATTACTTCATCCGAAATTGTTTCATCATCTAACAATTATTCAATAAATAAATGACTCATATTTCTCACTTTTACACTAAAGTTGTAACAAAATTAATCGAATAGGTTTTAACGATTTTCTGATTTTGTTGGGTTTTTATAGAATCGAACTTTAAGGGTGATGTAGAAAGTCAAGAGTTATGGTTATTAAGCAACATGACAGAATAAAGAGAAGAGTCAAGAAGGTAAGGCGTTATTACATCCCATCTTGTTTCTCTTAATTTCTTTTTAAAAAGGAAAAACAACTACAAAACAAAGGAGAAAATAGTTGAGGAAATTAACCTAGTTAATTTGGCTACTTTGGACTAATAGTACGATGACAAATAAGCTATCGTGTAAACAGCTTAACTAAAATGTCCTAGTCGAAACAGATAAATATATGTCTTAATAGATCCAAAAGAGAAGATAAGCTTAATGAGGGGTCATGTGTCCTATCACCAGAATCCAAACATACGTTCACATTCAAGCTGGTGTACCCAACAAACTAATTAATGATCCAAATCCTATGAGTCTGCAAGATTTGATTAGGATCTAATTTTATGTGTTAGCATTAATTGGTCAAAGAATTAGGGATGTTATCTAGATAAACTTCTTAAAGTTTCAGTTCAAACAAATTAATTAAACCCTCTTATGTTTGCTTTGAACTAAGAAAAAGCACTTTGAAGAGAAGCATCTTAAAATTCCTTTTTTGACTTTGGCTACTCCCTAAAAGCCATTTTTGATGCCACTTTGTTGCTTATTGTCTACTTCACCGAAAGCCATTTTCCCATTTGGTTGGTAGTGTGGGAAGAGACAGAGAATAGGGCGAAATATTGTGTTAGTGAGGGATTAATTAGATTAGTGTTCACATATAAGGAGAAAATTTTTGGTCTGCCGAAAATACGGTCTGATACACCAAGTATCATAATATAAGTAATTCTAAATTTTTTTTCAAGTATTCAACTACTTGTATTATAACATTTGCTTGGTGTACCGGCCTATATTCCTGTTACACTGAAAATATCTCCACACATAACATGCAAAGTGATACAGTGGAAATTAATTTACACGTGTCAGCAGTCCATGTATATAATATTTTAAGTTATCTGAATGTTTTCCACGTCAGAAAATGGGAGTCATTTGCTTGGTCGGGTTTGACAGATTGATTAGATGATTTGGACAATGTTCAACAAGGATGATAACAAATTTAGCAAGAGATGTAAGAAATGAGATACCAATTCCATTTCTTATGGTGCGGCGAAAACGATACAAGAATTTATTTATTTTATGTTAATGTTTGTACATCTTTGGAAATCAGATCAAATCTATAATTTGTCAAAACTACGATCTTTAAGTTTTTTAAAGACTCTTTTGCGAAGAAAAACGTTGCAAGACATTTTTCAACAATCTTGCCATTTCTGAATCTTCAAGGTGGAAAGTAGAAAGATATGTAAAAATACTAGTGCGGTTAAAAGCGTAGTTAGAATAGAGTTTTGTCAGCCAAAACATCTTTTGATTATCCTCCATTGCTTTTAAGAAGCCTATGGTGCTACTGCTACACTAGTCCGACTAAAAGTTTAGGCCCGAAGCATTTTAGAAACGGAAGTCATGATGCATATCTTATTGTTCAAAGAAATAAAGGGAATAAATGATGACTTTTTAAGGTGTTAGTCACAATCCCTTCGTATCAAAGAAGAAAGAAGAATAAATAACAATTCAACTCCCAATAACTACAAGTCTCTTACTATGGGAAAATGATCATCTCCGGATCCCTTCCTCTTAATTCATCAAATTCAGAGATCCGGGTTATTGAAATTTGATCCAACGGTTAAAGTTATTATAACTTTTAAAGTGGACCCATATTTGTAGCCGTTGGATCAAATTTCAACGGTCCGAATTCCCCAACTTGACGGATTAGGAGGAAGAGATTCAAAGAAAATCTATTTCCCTTACTATGTATATGCCTAGAGCCTAGAGCCTTATTTAGGTTTGGAAGAATATATACTCGTTTAATTGCTTAATATATAATAGGATTTTTAGTTAAAATGATCATTGAAATTGACACAACTCACCACTTTGGTCTATGACAAAAAAATCATTAAAAAGATAATCACGTGATCATACACATGACAATTTAACGAGAATATTGATGAATTTTTCTTAGAATGATAAAAATAATTTACGGTGAACAAATTTAAAGACCACTTACTGATTTTCATTATGACTAACCAAAGTGTGGAATTATATCAATCTCAAAAACCATTTTAACTAAAAAAAACTTGTAAAATATTTAATCGCTTCGATATATCGACAATCATTTTATTTTTAATTTATATATATTGTATATAATATAATAAGAATAGAGAAAATATATGAAAGAGATGGCCATAGAAGAGTGAAGAATGACTGAGAAATCTAAAAATTATGAAGAAAGAAAATTACACAAAACGGAAGGTAAAAATCAAAACCTATCTCAAGTTGCTTTTACTTTCTTAATTCTGTTCTTATTAATGCTTCTTCCTGCGTTCCCTTATACCCACATCTAAAACACACAAAGTAAAAACCCTAATAACTAAAAACTAAATAATTATCTACCCTAAACAAAATCCCCACAAGGCCGGCCAAGAAACAAACATAAACCAATCAACACCAATCCACCAAAATGCAAACGACGATAACCTTCTTCAAACACAGATCAATTGAGAAATCGAAATCAAGAAATACCAGACATCCAATTCTGTAATTGTAACTCTCCTTCAACAGCAATAATAAGTTCCACCATAAAGTTTTGAGCACAAACCACAGCGGATAGAAAGTATTTAAAAAGCTACAAATAAGAAAGTCTACAAGAAACTACAAAAGTAGCATTACGATTTGATTCCGCGGTAGTTTTCAAGGGAACAACATCAGTCAAGCTTCAGGATCATTCCTCCTCAGCTTGTGGAGAACGGCTGCGGTTAACAAAAGAAAAGTGTTAAACAAAAGAAGCTCAGAGTAGATAATTAACAAGGTTAATAATCCAGCAAGGTTAGTGGGATTGAAACTCAAACCTGCTATATCTCTCATTCATGGGGCTTTCAGGCCCTCCATAGTTGGGGCTGTCCCTAGCTTCAGGCGGAGAATTTGGGCTTGCAACGCGACCATTTTCCGGACTGGTCCTCTCCCTTTCATAAGGACTTCCACTGGGGCCACGACCATTTTCAGGACTGGCCCTCTCTCTCTTATATGGACTACTGCTTGGGAGACGGCCAATTTCAGGACTATCCCTCTCTCTCTTATATGGACCACGTCTGGGACCATTTTCAGGACTACCCCTCTCTCTCTTATATGGGCTCCGACTGGGACCATGGCCATTGTCTACCTCAAGCTTCTCTCTTCCATAAGGACTTCGGCTACGGCTACGATCACGAACACGGTCAGTACTCACCCTCTCTTTTCTAGGACTACGACTAGAGACGCGGCCATGATCAGACCTGTCCCTCCTATATGGACTTGGGCTGCGCCCGCGGCCATAGTCAGGACTTACTCTCTCTCTTCTATAAGGACTTGTTACATGTCCATAATCAGGACTGCCCCTCTCTCTCCGGTAGGGGCCGGGGCTAGGGCCACGACCATAATCAGGGCTACCTCTCTCTCTTTTGTAGGGACTTGGGGACCTTCTTCTATCACGGCCTCTGTCTGGAGACCTATCACGACTTCTCTGGTCAGGGCTAAATCCATCACTTCTTTCATCATCATCACGAACTGCATATTCCACTGATATAACTCGATCCATCAACTTGCTACAAAAATACACCTTATCAGCCAAAATTGAACTTTAAATCAACATGACCCATTAACTAAGAAAAAACAGAGATGGACAAAGATAAGGAAGAGAGAGAGAGTGAGAGAGAACGGGATATCCACCTCATGTTTGTAGCTTCCAATGCCCTGGTAGCATCCTCTTGCGACTCATATTGAACAAATGCAAAATTTCTTCTGATCCTTACACTGACGATTTTCCCATATGAATCAAAATGCCTCTCCAAATCCTTGGTCCTTGTGTGATATGGATCAAAATTTATGACGAACAAGGTCTTTGAAGGTCTTGTATTAGTCGAAGATCTTCTTGATGCACCAGATCTTCTAGTACCACGTTCTTGCTACAATACAAAACATAAGAGTGCTAAGACCACGACACACTTGAAAAAACAACAAACAGTGACAAAACTAAATAGTGATAAAAATGGCCTACATTTGCTACCTTTGTCCATTCGACACGTAGCCTGCGTCCTTTTCGACCAAATTCTTTTCGGTCAAGTCCCCGAATGGCATATTCAGCATCTCTCTCATCCTCCATATAGATGAAAGCAAACCCTGTAAAAAAGTAAAGTACAACATTATGCATTGACAACAAATCCCACGTATTTTTGCCAAGCAAAGGTAAGATTTCCCCCATACAAGGATTCTTCAATAAGAGACGGCATTGCTCCTTTCGACAATATACAAACCACCTAGATTCTATCCTAATTAAACAGTGAGGCAACCTCCGGGAAATCTATAAACTAAGTGACCAATAAAATTAGTAACAGACCTTGCGTTATGAACTAAGTGATGTCAAGGGACAAGAATCCAAAAGTGGATGTCTCATGGTGGGTCAGTGTAAAGAAAGTGCCTTCTCCATCTAATCGGCTGCCCCTTCCATGGGATTGGCAGTGTTTCAATTGTGATTGATGGCTGGGCGAAGGTCGTGAGGAATGAAAGGCAATTGTGACTGGAAAACGTGGGATGGCGGTAGTGCAATCGCAGATCAGAGTAACTCTTCTTGAAAACAAGAAGAGGGAGCTCATCACAAGCAAGAAACGGAATTCTGAAGAGCCCATCCACTAGCCTGGAGGATTATGGATATCCCAAGATAATCCTGCGTCAAAGAAAATGTTGAATATGGGGGTTTATGCGTCAAAAAATACATGCTTTTTCTTAAACGTATCCGGAACCCCCACAAGAACTCAACAAGGAAGACTGCTGCCACTGAGAAATCCAGACCGGATGATTCTTCGGCCGGACTGCTGATGAAACAGCGTACCGCAGGTGCCATGGTTACAGATGCAGACATGCCGTAGTTGAGTTGCCTTTTGAGCAGTAAGACCCAGTTTTGCTTCTCGTAGAGGGCTAAATGATCGTTACTAAAAGTTTATTCCACTGCAGGTTACATGCATGCACAATTTCAATCCAGTGTTTTCTTGTCTTCCAACAGAACCCTCACCCAGACAATAATTTGAACAAAGTAACAAATTATAGTGATGTTCATCCCTCAAACCTCAAAAATCAAATCAGTATACCAAGAACCTCAATGCATGATAAATCTAGATAAAGTTGCTTTTAAGTACCCAACTCAAAACTGGGTGAAATAGGAATGCAAGATTCAGAATCTAGAACATGTTTACAATCATTCGTGTCAATTCTGGAAATAAAGAGATTTAAAATTTTGAAGATGTTGTATTAGAATTCACCCTTTAATTTTGATCCCAAAAGAATTAGAAATTATTTATTTACCAAAGTTACTAAAATCACTTTCACACCTCAAATCTTACCACACATCCAAGTTGTAAAAGTGCAGTAAAATTTTGAAGCATAAATATATGGTTCGCCCGTGTGAGTTTAGAAGTCAGTCCTCATTAGTTCAAATAAAATAAAATTATTCATAACTCTTTCAGGATCAAAACTAGATGACGAAATCTCATATAAAATCTGAGTTGACTATCCAGCTTCATGGTGCTTTGCCATGTGAAGTTGAGTATGCTTTGAATATTTTTGAGGAGAACAGATGCATCATTTGTGGGAGAGAGTTAAATGTTGGTACCACAAGTGAAATAAGCACAATACAGAGACGAAGAGAACTAAAAAGTGTACTCACCAGACTTCATATCGACCCTATCAACTTTCCCATATCTACCAAACAGCCGCTCCAGTTCATTCTGTCGAGCATCATATTCAAAATTCCCACAAAAAATTGGCCTCATTTCCTGGCATAAATGGGAATAATCTGTCAGCAATTATGAAAGTAATCTTTCACACTTCATATTGCACGTGAGCAGCAAAAGACCAGTCTACCATAGAGTATGCATATGATAACAAACAAGAAGAAAACCCAACACTAAATTATTTGATAAACAAAGGGCACATAATTTCAGAGAACACCACCTGACGCCAAACATTCTTTCAATTGCGAAAAAGAACACGGTGTTTAAATGTAAGATATAATAACCATGTTACGTTCACAAAGCACGGGTCTTTTCTTATACAAGAACCGCTAATTCACAATTACATTAACCAAGTTCCGAATCACAAGAAATATCATAAATACTGGAAAAAAAAAAAAAAAAAGCAATGCCTACAAACAAATTCACTGTGTAACTTCAGGTGTGCATAACCTAATTTAGCTAAAGAAAAATTAAATCCAGCTAAGAATTACACTAAAACAATATCTCGGTCTCAAATTTAAACAAAGAAAAGAATATAAGAACACACAAATCCAAATTAATAACAAAAAAAAATCCCCAATTTTATAATTAGCCCCAAAAATCTAACAAATTCAAATAAATTAAGCAAAGAAACCAGAAACAAACACCAACAGTCAGATCTACCACTACAGAAAGCCTACGTGTCAGATCTCCATTTATTTTCCGAGAAACGGCACGAAAGATACCAAATTGAGCTAGAAACGCATAACATAACCAGGTCACGAAAGAATTTGGTTTCTTTTCAAACTTTCTCGGAAACAAAACGGAAAATTGAGATTATTCGAATGAAGCTTCAGGTTTCAGAGAGTTTCGTACCTTCTCTTTGGAAGCAACAGAGCTTAAAACTGTAACCCTAGCGAGCGAGCGAGCGATGGATGTGAAGGAGGTAGGTGATACTTTCTTCGATTTGACCTTAACGAATTCTCACGTGATTGGAATAAATAAGTAGTAGAGGAAAAAGAGAACGACGTTTTTGGATATTTGTAGAAAAGGGCCCTGTACTTTTTGTTATTTGTAAACTTGGCCCTTTCTGATGACATGGACATGGAGGTATGGTCTTGGAGGGACTTTAGAAAAATAAAATTAATATCAGGGGCAAATTGGATATTTAACCCTGTTCCTTTTTTGTGCTCTTATTTTTTCACTTTCGGGCCTCTGGGCTTCAGTTGATTAAGCTCCTGGACCTGATTTCATTGGGTCGAAATTAGAGAACTCCAATTTCAATTTGATCCTAATCATGATTTTGGTCCGCAGAGTTATACAATAGTTCATATAATTTCAATTGTCGTAATTTAACTCATGTAATTTAAATTGTCACGAGTAGTATACGTGGGGATAAATTGAAGTATCTTGCGTGCTAATTAAATTGTAACAATTAGTAAACTATAAAGTCGAATTGTAACAATTGATAATACATTAACCAATTATGATTTTAGTCTTTGTGTGTCTACCTCATGATTGAGGTTCAAATCTTTTAACAGTAGCCAATTTTAAAATCATACACGTAATGTTGCTTCGGAGTAATGTTTATGTCCCCCATTCAACCAATTTTGTATCTCCCGCCATCTAAATTAGAGTAATTGGAGTATCGTCTTGTAAAAAGATAGGTAATGTTTCGAGGCAATGTGTTTGGTTATTCATGAATCCGAACTAATCTTACAACATCCAGTACACAAAATGGAAAACGAAACAATGCAATTTGTAGCTAGTTTGCATTGGATTGAACCAACAAATGAAATGAATATCAATATTTTGGTAACCTTTATTTTCTTTTGCAGACAATAAAGAATCAAATAAACCAAGGAGCTTTGGAGGAAGAACCAAATAGGGTTGCCTCAACTTCTGTTTGGTCCGGAAAGAAACTTAAGTCGGACTGAACTTCTTGCGTTTGATGCACATGATGTTCTTGTCCTCCTCCTCCTCCACCGCCAGAGTTGATGAAGGCAATCTCAGCTCGTGTTTTCGCTAATTGACATTCTGCGTTGTGAATTTCATGATGCAATTGGGAAATAGTCTTAACACAACCGTACACTAAGTCTTGTATTCTACATTCGGCTTCATAGCACAAAGTATCTGCTACTTCAGCTCTCAGATGGTCTGGTAGTTGCTGAGGAATCATAAGAGAAAAATTAAAGTTAATCACCTCACTAATATAAGATAAATTTCTCTTAAGTTCATAATTAAGAATCGACTGTTATTCAAACTTTCTCAGAAACAAGTCCAAGCGGGAAAATTTATGTTGCCACGCGCTTGAATCCCTTATAACAACAATAAAGAAATAAATCTATTATGTGTATGTATGCAAAAATATAATTGAATTGATTATGTTTCTAGAGTAGTAGGATTATGTACCTGGAGCATTTTGGCAACGTTGCTGGCACCATGGATCCTATGAACAGAAGCAAATCTTTGAGGATTATTTGGAGGAAAATATGGAGAGAAAATGCAATCGGAAGGACATCTTCTTCTCAGATACTTGCAAGCTGCACAACGACCAGAAATCATGAATCAAAATCTAGAGGAGGATCGAAATCTCACCCTAATAGATTCTTTTTTCAATCTTTCAGAAGAGGAAAATCTTAGAAAATATTTGTTGTGAGTTAATTTTTTACAAGGCAAAGATATAAGCACGCTATTTGTATTGAAAGAAATTTGCATAGCTTTGGAAAGTTTTTTCCAACGGCTACTTTTTTATTGGCAAATTGAGAAAATTTGATGAGGATGGCAATCCTAGATTTTTAATTAGCATTTGGTTTCTCTTTTTAGATTTGTTTTGCTGATCACAACATTTTCCATTCGAAAACTTTGTATTTTCATTGGACCAAGACTGCCATTTTTTATTTTAGGAAGCTAACCATGCAAGAGTTGACCAAATTTTATTCAAACTTTTAGACCATAATTTTTGGCATAAGTTTGATGCGATCCGGCTAATATGGACCTTACTCAATTTTGTTTGACATACATGCAAGCCTTGCCATCATAGCCCAAATCTTCTTGAGTGAAGATACTTATGCAAGAGGCGGGATAATGTGTAATCAAAGATATATCATATTTCTATCTTCTTCATATGTCAGATAAATAAGAAGGCATTCCAGCCACACTTTGAGTTTTTATTTTTCTTGTGAAATAGAGTAAACATTTCAAATGTCTTAACAAGGAAAACATACTAGGTCTTTATTTTATTTGCAAAATACAACTTAGCTAGATAGCCAAAGTTCACCTTAGCTAGATGCCAATGGTTCAACTTCATAGCCAAAGTTCAATTTATTCAGCAAACTATTATAACTATTACACCGAAGCAAGCCAGCTCTATAATCTAAATCCAATCAAAATAAGTAAACAAATTTCTCCAGGACTGGATTTGGATTATTCTTGCTCGCTGTTAACTCCCTTTAATACAAACTACAAACCATCACCCAATAAGACATTCAGGAAATCATCGTCACAATCCTGCGTAAAAAAAAACAAGTAAAAGAACCAAGATGTTGATTAGCAAAACTTATCAGGGATACCATGTCAAAATCGTATAAGTGATAGCTATAAATTGAATTCTTGACTTGCCGGAAAAGGGAGTGCTGTCTGAAATAACATGTTGTAGTCCTCTGATTCAAAGACATTGCCGCTGAATTCAGGGTTGAGGACTTGTTGATCACCTCCCTGCTGCTGCACACAAGCACAATATAATTAGTATCGTGATGGAATCCTTTGTGTGTTCGTGCGCGTGTGTGTATGTGCTTAAAATATGAAATGAACATGCATGCCTGGCTCCAAGATTATTCATTAGGTCCGTTTTCTTCAACATGGTATGGGCCAGAAGATTTAGGGTTTGAAACCTATAATTAGTATATACCGTGATCGAGTAAATATGCGTGTGCACAAGAGAGTATGTGATAAACTATGAAATGAAGTAGGCATGCCTGGCTCCAAGATTGTTCATTAGGTGCATTTTCTTCGACACAGTAAGTGCCAGAAGAGTTAGGTTTTGGGACCTGGTCAGGAGAAGGGTCGGAAACTTTGTTCACAGCAGTGTCCAGACCTTGGTCCGCAACAGCAGGGTTCATTTGATTCGGAGTAGCGTCCGGCACTTCAACTGGATATAAGAAACTAGAGAAGTCAGGAGGAAGTTGATCTTGATCTCCACCTTGTTGCTGCAAACATTAAAGCAGACAATTTGTTGAGAAAACAGTAGAAAAGAAAAGAAAGATCATTAAGGTTTAGAATTTTATATGTACCTGAGAAGAAGGAGGAGGCTGATAGTTGTTCTGCTGGTCCACGAAAAGATTACTAATCATCAAATCATCAAGAGCTTTGTCCATTTCTTGTCCTGGAGACAAATTATTCTTGTTGACCAATGTAGGAGTAGTAGTGCTATTATCATCGGTATTCTCTGCTGGCGGTGGCAACACTGAAACATTTTGTTGCTGATCTTCTCTGTTGTTACTGAAATCTTTTCGAAACTGATATGCACTAGAAGTAGTAGTGCTAGTCCCAATCCCAGCCGAAGGCGACAACGATGAAGAACCTCCTAAGGTAGCCATTGGTGGAGTAGTACCACTCAGACTCACGTTTCGAACCCTATTGGTCAAGCCATTGATAGTCTCATTGTTGAAGTTAAACCCACTTGATGAAAATCCACCAGTCCCATTGAAATTATTGAGTATTCCCAGTAGCTCAGATCTGCCATTAGGGCTCATCATTTGGGTTCCTGAAAAATTACCAATCAGCTGCTGATTAGTAACATTGTTCTGAATTCCAGGTGTGCCAAAGTTGTAGCTGAATGGGTTGTTATTGGTGAAAATGCCATGCTGCCTTGCTTGTTGGAAAATTTGGATCAAATTATTTGTAATAATATTATTGGTGGTAAGTCCAGTAGTATTGGCAGCATTAGAAGACATGCCTCCACTTGATCCAAAATTGTTCATCAGTTGTTGCATTCCAAAAACCCCTGGGCGGCGACTTGCTTGAGAAATCAGCTGATGATTCACATTTCCAAGCCATGGTTGATGGCGGAGAAGATTAGCTTGAGTGATATGGTTCAGCAGACGGGACTGCCCCGAACCGATAAGTTGAGGCATGGATCTCATGGTGTTGCTGCTGCATGAAGATTGCTGATAATTAGGGTATTGGATCGAGCCAAGGAGATTAATGTTATTTCCATCAATCCCAGCTGAGGATGGTTGAAATGCAGAGGCAATATTGATTGGAGATGCTCCCATTTGCTGTTGTAATTTCAGGTACTGTGAATATTGGTCTCCTGCTTCCATACTATTGAAGACCGGTCCTGGATGGCCAAATGCAAAGCTTGACCTGAACACCCTCTCAGACAAGCACTTGGAAAGTCTAGCTTTCTCAGCAACTCGTTTCAAGAACATGCGATACTTCTGCAAATTCACATAAATATGCACACACCGTCATTAACAATTTGGTCATTAAGCATAATCTTTCTAGCTCATATACATATCCATACAAATGTTTTGTGATAAATATTGGAATACTTGTTACCGTGCAACAAATTCGTACTTCTCTTTGCTACTAGGGTTTGGTCATTGGGTACCGAAAATAGCAAACAGCCGGGTATCTTAAAACTTATTGAGTATTCCTTCGTGAGCCAAATAAATTGTACTAGTTCTACTAAGTACCCGACCATTGCAAAATATGAGATTATCACTTGCTATTTTGGGTACCTAATGGCCATGAGGAAGGTGTCGTATTAGTTAAACCAAGAAAAAAAATGATTTAATACTATACGTACCATGACATTAGTATTTCTAATATGTAAACTTTTAGACAAATATATGGTTACTATGCAAAACTCTCTTTTGTGTTATTTTGCAAGAATTGACATCTTCACACATACACACACATAAGTTCTCTTTCTTTCATTAATATTTCTGTTATGACTGAGAGAAACGAAAACCAAACATTAATGAGTTAATTAGGCCAGTTGATCATAATAGTATGTGCGCCCCTTTGTACTCGAATTTAAACATCCCTTCCCGTAGGTTACACTAGCTTAGAATATATATATATATATATAACAAGAAAACGGCATAAAAATAGATGAAAATGTGAAAATGACCTGCAAATGACTAGCTACATTTTCCCTGGTCAAGCCTGGCACATTCATGAACTCGAGAATCCTCTTTGGCACTGCCTCTGCATGAAACCAATTACATTAGTCAGTACAACGCAAGTATGTATTTAAACACAAAAATTAAAATTAGGAAAGAAAAAATGAGAATTGGCAGTAGAAAATATCACATACTGTCCAAACCGATGTGTCTAATGGCCAATAGAAACTGATTGTGAAGTGAATTTGTCCACACCACTTTTGGCTTCTTTGGTGCAACCATGCGTTCCTCATTATCGCCTTCCCTATTTCTCTTTTTTGCCTTCTTCGCCTTTGCCTCGGCCTTTTTCTCATGTTGTTCCTCATCAGTATCCGAAGACATCCCAGAGTTAATTCCATTGTCCACCTCACCAGGTGCTTCTCTTGGAGCACCTTCTATTTCCTCTATGACAACAGATTTACCTTTCTTAGCTGCCTCAGCATACTGCCATACATTTTTAATGTCATCTTTGCTCACAGGCTTTACCATATAATCAGCAAATCCGCCCTCTAAACTCTTTAGTATCACATTCTCGTTGTCATCTGCGGACATCACTGCATTAAGAAATGAATTAAACAAAATGAGTTGGACATGTATTGACTAAAACTAAAGTATACTTAAGAGATTAATTTTTTCACTTAAAAATGACACTCACTAATAACAGGTAGCTTGAACTCATCACGAACATGCTTGTGTAATTCAAACCCATCCATCTGAGGCATATGGAGGTCCGTAACAACAAGATCAAATGCGCCCTTTTGTGCTCGAAGAATAGCCAAAGCATCCATAGGATTCTTAACAGCGACAACTGAAATCAAGTGTGGCAAGAAAAAAAAAATATTAGTGTTGAAGTAAGTGTGTGTGTGTGTGTGTGTGTGTTGGATCAATGAAATCTTGCAAAATTGTTCAACGAAGTAGTAAAGCGATCTAACTGAGAATGGGTCTTAGAACCCTCATAAGTAAGCATGCATGTGATTTACCTTAAAATCTTATATATACGCAACTAAGGAATGGATCTCGTAAGGAGATTTTTTTTCTTTCTTATTATAAAAAACAAAATAGTTTTTTTTATATACCCTGATTGGAAGTAACCAAGTCAACAATTTTTTTTTTTTGTTAAACGATAGATTTTATTAGATTAGATGTTATATTAGCCACCGAAATGATTTGAACACCTTTCCACCACTATAGTAAAGAGCCACTTGCAAGAAGCCAACAATTGACTACCCCTTCTTTTGAACCAAAAAAAAAAAGCAACCAATTATCCTTTTTACTAACTTAAAAAGTTGCACAGCCAAAAATTCTAATTGCAAAACAAAGATATATAGGTTTTATGATAATTCTTACAAAAAATTAAATCGGCAGAAAGCCTGAAACTAAAAAAAATTAAAAAATTCTCTTACATCCATTGATTGAAAATGATAAAATAAAAATAAATAAATAAAATAAAAACCGCATGCAGCAAAAAATCTGATCAAATTTATATTGTATAAGATGGGATCTAGCTAGGTCTGTCTATAGAAAAAAGGTTGGGTCAGAAAATAATTTTTCCGTAATTTTTCTGAGAAACATAACACATCGATATATCAAAAGGCATGCAAAGGCCTTACACAAAAGAGTGAACCATTTGAAGATTTTTTTTGTCAAACATATGAAAACGAGTTAGCCATTTGAAGACCTAGGTAACTTATGAAACTAAACAAAATAAACATGATATGACAAAACAAAAGAATTAACCAATTATTCTAAGAAATATTTAAATCAAAATGTCATTTTATTGAATTAAGAATAATCTAGATGAAAATTTCAAATATAAAATATATAATATACAAAAGGCGCCAATTCATGACAAAAATTCCAAATTCCACTCTTGTTGTGTACATAGGTGGCCAATCAAAATGGAATTTGTCTTCGAATTAAGCAACAAATATTAATTCTTAGAAATTATTGTCATACGCTTAAATCTAAACACAATATCTAAAAGAAGAGGCGCAAAATCATATTCAAAACATTTTTGTTTTGATTTTGGTTACATATTTGAAACAATTTTAAAGTAGTAGTAGTCTTCAATCTACATACCTTGATAGCTCCATGTTTTGAGCATTGCTGAAACAATAGCTAGAGTGGTGGCATCGTCGTCCACAACCAAGATATTGATCATACCAACGAAAGATGGTTTGGAAATGGAAGAAGATTGCCTAAACTCAGCACTATCTGTAGCATCCATTGCTTGGAATGAAACTTCTCTTGCACCAAACTATTCAGTAGTGAGGGGTTTATATAATGCAAGGGCTGGTTAAGTCAGCCGTGACATCAAATAAAGGCGCAACAAGTGTAAGAAAACTGCTTAATTTAAAGAGAGAGAGTGTTTACCTTTATCTAAATTACCTCTTTATTTTTTTTCAGACAAATGCATGCAGTTTACATTGTAAGTTACAAAAGATGTATATGCATCGCCCACTTTAACATTTCACACTAATTAATGGTAAAATCTAGTATGAAATAAAACATTTATATTATTTTACCAAACATAGGAGATTCTTACATAGAGTTCTTTGTAAAGAAGATTTCACAATCTTTCAATTTAATTGCCTTCCATGAAAAATATTTTCCCAAATTTGGAGTACCATTCCAATTTTTCAACCTGAATGCATATCATTTTATTTGCAATTCAAAATTTCAAAATTTGGTTCATTTTTTTCAGGGAGTGTTGTTCAGTTAATTTAAGACAATTCATACATTTATGCAGTTAGCATTTTTGTTAGTTCAATTTATATAATTTTGAATTATCCATTTTATAGTCAGCCAAGTTACTTCTCACATCTCGAATTAAGGTGTTATTAGTGTTATTTAGTTAAACATCTTCAACAAAATTATGAATGAATACATGTAGTAGTTATATATATATTAACGTGGAAAGAATGGTAAACAATTAGGAGTTTGTATTGAACAAAGAATGGTAAAAAAATTAGGAGTTTGTATTGAACATCTACTAGTTCTAGCTTGATTAAGTGATGTATTATCCATTGTATATATAAAGAAATAATAAAATCTCTTGAAATTAACAGTTTAATTATTAACTGTCTAATGACCTAACGGGGTTAATGACTTTACGATTTCCACTTAGCTGCCTATAACGATTCACGAAAAATCATTTGCACAGGGAAATAATAGAATATCTTGAAATTAACAGTTTTAACAGTCTAACGACCTAATGGTTAATAGCGTAATGGTTTATTCTTAGCTGCCTATAACAGTTCATGACCAATCATTTGCAATATATATGCAAATTTGCTAGCGTCAATCACCACGTGCTAGTTGAAACCAAAATTTATTTTTTCGCTAAAGTATGTACTCTCTTATTTTTTTATTACAAGCAATAATAATATTTTAAGTTACATTAAGGGGATAGATGGTTTTGAACCTAAACGCAACATGTTGAAAAGAAAGACCCTATTCATCAAGGTGATATATCAATTGTTTTACTAAACAAACTCATTTTGTCACATTTTTTTAACTAAACAAATTAACTACTAAATGCTATAATATTTACCTCTTTTTAACCAAAAAAACTCAAAACAAGAAAATCAAACGCAGAATATTATGGTTTTTTTTGTCCGTAAAATTCAGAAGATTATTAAGTAAAATTGTGAAAAACTAAAGGTGAGGCCCGTTATAGCAAAAGCATTGGTAGCAAGAAAAGTGGTCAAATTTCACTTCTTTCTGAGTTTCGTGTTTTAAATGTAAAAGCTGGTAAAATTTGTTTGATATTATCTTGTTACACTTTACAGTCTCAACGTCTCAAACTTTTGATTTCAAATTGGAGGGAAACTGAGTATACATATGCCAATTGGTTGTCTATTAGGGCTGGCTTTGGCTCACAATAACTTACCATAAACTAAGGCTAATGTGTACATTAATATAAAATCTCAGAAATGAAATCAGGATAAGGCAACTGGATCGTGGTATTTGAAAACCATTGTCTTAGTTCAGTCCATTGTTTCTAACCAAGTAATATGACAATATTGCCTCTCTGTTTTACTTCAAATTACAATATTAGCATCAATCATTTACGTATATGTGGACATCTATATCAGAAGAGGATGTTCATGCATTAAACAAAGGTGAAATGGTTTTAGTGGTTGAAATCCAACGGAAAGAAGGAACGAAATCCAGGGCCATTGATTGGATTCTTAAACTTTCACCACCTTTGGATTATGATTGGCTAAATTGTCATGGACTCATGGATATCGTTTAATGACATCCTTATCGCATAATCTATTAACCAATTGACACTTGTCAACTGTTTATTGGTTATAATTACCATCACTCAATTAGTTAATACTGTTAGAGAGTTAGTTACAAAGGGTATTATTGTAATAATCCATGTAATCTAGATACTATATAACACATTGTAAAGGCTTGTAATAATTCAGAGTGTGAAATATAAAGTGTTCTGAAATTCCTTCATCTCTAAGCTTCTATCCCTCTCTCTCTCTCTCTCTCTCTCTTTCTTTGTAACTCAATTTCTCAATGTTATGATAATCAACCCTAATACAACCATTTGTCAGACAATACCAATGGCCAATCCGATGGTTTGCTCACAATATTGACGTTATTGCTGACACATACGTTTTAATAGAAGTGGGCCTTCTTATTAATTGTATGTAGGATCCACTTGTATTAAAGAGTGCGTCAGCAATAACGTCAATTTCAGAAGTCATCCCAAAAGTGAAGCCATATGCACCAAGTCGAATCACTCCTTCACACCCAGAGTAGGAAAGCCTTAAACAGGAAGGTTTAATTAGAGATGTAAAAGTTTCCTATAAATTACTTGGTGTTTTAATTCAGTTTTTGTTTATATCCTTAATTGTTGTATTAAGCTCCCCTGCCACCTCCAAAAAGCAACATAACATTCACCTTCAGCTTTAAGCAGTAAATAAATCAATCTTACCATTTTAATTTGTTTGAGGTGAATATGAATTGCAATAATACAAAAATAAATTATAAGCTTTTGTAGCAACAATCTTCAGTTCCCTTTCCTTATCAGTTCTTAAATTTTTTTTAAGAAGATACTTGATTTCTAATATCTAAGGATTCATTACTCCTTACAGATCAATCACATTTTGACACGTTTACAGAAGTTATGATTTACATGTAAGGAAGAATGAGTCCTTAAATAGAAAGGAGCCGAGCAGATTCCAAATCTATATACAAAACAAAGATCAAATTTTTTCTTTTTCAGCCATTTGGGATTTCAAATCAAAATGGACACTCTAACCCACCTTTTATGAACTGCTCGTACAATGCCCACAGGAGGGCGGCAATGACAGTATCTCTAATCAAGTCCTGGACCAACTTCACAATCCAACCATTAGAAGAAGCATCAGTAGTACCTGTAGACCTCTGTCCTACAAGGTCCCTAAACCTTAGGTCTCCCAGGTCAGCTAGTAAGGCATATATCACACCATTCATGTGTCCCTTTCCAATAACCCCAACTACTGTCTTACTCTTATTCACAGCTTTGCTCCTCTTTAAAGACCATGCAAGGTACTGAAATATGTAACAACACAAAAACAAAAGTCACTTGTTAACTTTCATTCTGCATTGTATTATAGAATGTTCATAATCCGGGTTGAATTGAGATACTTACAGTGTCTCGCTCATGTATAAGAGGTTGTAGGAGTGAAGGATATGAAGAACTTAGCTGCTTATAAAGCTGAAATGTGCTATCACTTGTACTTGATTCCTACATTGTAATCAAATATACGTTTTGTTAGAATAATTAACTTAATTAAGATCTAGTAAGTATTGAACAGTTGTATAGTTTATTTTTATGTTGTAATATTAATCTTGTTAATCAAACTTTACCCTGTCTAATTCATCATTGAGATTCTTCTTCGACATATCGGACTGTGATGTTATCCCACGAACAACAGAGCTCACTAAGCTCAGTTTCTCACTCCAAGTCAGAGAATTCCAAGCCCTTTCAAGCTGCAAAAACAAATTATATACAATTTACCAAAATTATACATCATGAACCTTTCTACAATGCTGTTAATTGACTTGCGGTCAAGTTTATCAATCACATATTAAAAACCATACTAATCACTTATCAATAATTGTAACTTTGTAAATACGCATGTAGTGTCAAGAATATCGATACCATCAACAACATGTCCGTATTAAAAAAATGCAGTTAACGGCGTAGTAGAAAAACTTATATATATAGTCCTGTATTACAGTAGGGTTTCGATTTGCGCATACGGTAATTTCAATTGGACGATCCCCCAACACAATTTGAGCACCAACTTCTTCAGAGGCTTTTCGAGCAGATCGAAACTGCAGTCCATTAAAGGTCACATGGACATGGTCACACACGTGATTTCATTTTCAAGCAGTACATTTTGTCATCAATAAAATTTAATTGTAGTCAACTACCTCATCACCGAAAGGACGATTGGTGTCGGATGAAATCTTTGATGAGAAAACAGCCAACAGTACTCGTAACGCTAGAGCAGTTTGACCCCCTATGACATAAAACTAAACCAATAATTTCATCTACACATAAAACTATTAATTGATACACAAGAAACTGGCTTTTTACCCAAGTTTATGCTTCGACCTACGGCCCCGAAAAACCCAGTTCCACTCAGAGAGAACATATTAGACCTTAATTGTTGGCCTCCTGCCTCACCATCCATGGAGGCATCAGCATACATAATCCCAGCTCTGAAATTGGGTTCTGCAACAATTTCAGTTAAGATGTGGAGTATGGATATATGGATGACTGAATGTACATAAACAAAATTATAGCAATATTTTACTGAACTGTATGACTCGGGGCACATAATCTCATATGCAAATTGAAGGACTCAAATGTGACTCGGAATAATTTATGAACGTCACTACAATTATTCTACAAAATAACAATTGATTAAACTATGTACATATAGTTGAAAAATAAGGGATAATTGTAGCTACAATCCTTGAACGATACAACTCGAAGCACATAATCTCATATTGAAACCAAAGCACTAAATGCGACTCAGGGTATAGTTCATGAACATTGCTACAATTAACCTAAAAAGTAACGATTGCTATTGTAACTATGTAACATTTTGAGATTAAATTCCAAGTCAGACTTGCCTGCTTCTACATAGCTCCACCACCACATTATCCGGCTTCACTGCCCGGACCACGCGTTCGACCTCCACCGCAGAGTCTTGAGAAATATGATTGGTTCCGACCAACCAGATGGCCTGCGGCTCGACGAACTCTGCCCTCCATGCTGGGACGGGACCGAACTGGCTCTTCTCGATCAAGAACAAGCTCCCATTCTCAGCCAAATCAAGCAGTTCAGGGTGAGTTCTGGCTATTATGGCTCTTGAGTCCACCGAAATTTCTGACCTGAAATCAAAGTCCGGCGGTGGAGGTTTGATGGAAACCTTGGAGCGTCTGAGAGGCCTGGGGGTGAGGAAAACTGGGTTGGTGCGGAAAATTGGGAAGCTTGATGATTGAATGGTCTCCATGGATGAGATGAGAGAAGAGACCTGTGCTAGACGGAGAAACTGACTTTTAGATAAGGAAACTAAATTTTAACGGTCGGACAGAGAAAGAGGGAAGAGGTATGTAGTTTTTTTCTTTTTTTAATTGTTGATAGTGTAAATGTGGGTCTCTTGTGCCCATGAAAAATGGGATTTGGTGTTTTGTGGATTTAGAAGTTGGTTTGACAACCTAATAGGTTTTTCCTCTTTTCATTTGTTGTTTCTTGTCTTTTCTTACATAGAACTGAAATGTGATGACAAAAATAATTTAGGAGTTCGTAAATTAACAGGTAAGACGAGATTTTTTTTAGTGTACTAAAAACACGGTCTATTATATTAAATGTTATCACTTTCATTAACTCGTCTTAATTTGTGATTTGCTACCATGCACTTATTTGAGGTTGGGTATGTTATATGTGTTTAATTTGACCTTAGTAAAAGGTGATAATGAAATTTTTTTAGCTCAATTGAATTATCTTTTATACAATAAGTTTTAAACATTGCTTAGTTACAATCATACATACAAGACCTGACTCTTTCATTTTTCAATCGCATGGAGAAACACTAGATTTAGTCTAACAAGCAGCATCAAAAGAAAATCGAGTAAAATATAGAGGGATGCTAGGTACCTTTTCTTCTTGCATTTTCTACTTGTCTTTCCCACTCATCATTTCCACTATCAGATTAAACTACAAAGTTAAGGCTTTAAAATCATAAATTATATTCTTGAACTTTTACCTTTAATGAATTTGAGAATTGAAAACAAAACAGATTAATAAGGCCAGGCCACTCACCCATCAATCTCTCTCTCTCTCTCTCTCTCTCTCTCTCTCACTCTTCGACTTCCTCCCTCTAGGCAGCAAGCGACTAGCTAAGTTAAAGACGTCAATGGAGTTTTCTTTTGTGGAACAGATTACACGTATTCCACTTCAAAAAACATCTGAAATTTTGAGTCTTTCACTTATGAATTTTGTTACTGCTCATGGATATATAAAATGCTTCAAGTTTTGGTGGTGGTGAAGTCATCCACCCGTTGCCCAGGTTTTCCCTTGCAGAACAAAAAAAGAAAAAGAAATAGGAGGATGGGGGGAGAGTGATTGAGAGATGAGTGAATGGGTTGACAACTGCTCAACGGAATTGGCTACAAATTTTTTTATGACCAATTTTAAATTTTTTGTATCATGATTCATGATTTGTTTTCGTTAACGTAGGTCCAAAACTAATCTGGTGAGTCGAGCTTTTATGTCACAATAAACTAGTAATAATGTAATTTAAAATAGCACTTTATTATGTCAAAGAAAATTCACCTTGGACACTCTATTCTCTTTTTTATGTTAAAAATAAAACTAGACAATTGTTAATGGTGCAGATGACATCCGTACAGTCAAGCAAAGCAAGGAGTGTGGTGTAGATGCTGAGAAAGTGATCAGCATGACGCAATTAAATTATGAATATCACCCCCCATATCGCACAACACGTCTTACATTATAAGTATAATACTAATTAAATTTCAAAGGGAAGATCTTGATCAAATGACCAGGTCGACAACAGCTAATCTCCAGCTGCTATGGGAGACTGCTTCAGGGCTTAATACGTGTTCCCTCTGTAATTTTTTATTATGATGGAAGTATAAGTGATACATAACCTATTTTGACGTAAGTGGTAGAAAATTTTATTTTTTAGACTATTAACATTTTAACACACATATCGCATCATTTACATAATAACAAATGGTGTATCACCTCGTGTACCCGTCATACTAAAAAAATCTCTCCATTTCAACACCATCTCTCGCTCATAAAGTATTCATTCTTAAATCTTAATCATGATTATTAGTCCTATTTAGTCACACAAAAAGATTTAAAAAGCCAGCAAAAGCTCCGCGATTTTCCCACGCTTCTTACAAAAACAAAACAATCCCCCATTTTTCACGTATAAATAGGATGATCATCTCACATATCCGTTACAATTCATTAATATTTATATCGTGGCATGCATTTGGTCATGAATTCACATATATATAAATACATACATGCACATAAAAATTGTATGTAGATTATACCTTATGGCCAATCCGTATAGCAACGTGCCCAAAACCCCAGTTGACCAACCAACTACAACCTCCAATCCCAATCCCTTTATACAAATTCCTCCGACTCCTCCTAACCCTCCCACATCAACCCTACCTGACGATTCCTCCTCCTCCTCATCCCCGAGACTGGGCGTTTGGTCCCCATCGGGAGGCTCGACATCAGGCTCGCCGAGGGGGCATACGGTCTACCGGGGAATCCGGTGTCGGAGCGGGAAATGGGTGTCCGAGATTCGGGAGCCA
The DNA here is from genome assembly GCF_963583255.1 of Pyrus communis. Classification (NCBI taxonomy): domain Eukaryota; kingdom Viridiplantae; phylum Streptophyta; class Magnoliopsida; order Rosales; family Rosaceae; genus Pyrus; species Pyrus communis. The sequence goes on from NC_084818.1 coordinate 2,727,760, forward strand.
CGTAAGACTACAAGGATATGGCTTGGCACTTACCCTGAGCCGGAGATGGCGGCGGCTGCGTACGACGTGGCGGCGATCGCGCTGAAAGGGCCAAATACTCCCTTAAACTTCCCCAACTCGATTCTTACGTACCCGATACCGGCTTCCTCCGCCGCGAGTGACATACGATCTGCGGCCGCGAGGGCAGCACAGTCGAGGGCAAATATGTTAGTTCCCCGGGAGAGGGAGAGAGGGAGATCAGAGCCGGGTGGTGTTGATAATGAGGGTGTTGGTGGGGTGGTGGGCCAGCAGGAGGAGGAGTTTATGGATGAGGAGGCGCTTTTGAATATGCCGAATCTGCTGGTGGACATGGCGGAGGGAATGCTGGTGAGTCCGCCGAGGATCTCTTCCGACAATTCGCCTGAAAATTCCGACGGAGAAAATCTTTGGAACTATTAATTAATTATTTAATCAGATTTTCAGTATCTGGGCTCACTATTTGTATCATCATTCGGACTCAGGAAATAATAAGCGAAATCAATGCTTGCATTGTAACGGATATCATCAGTGATTAAGGGTATGATTCACGAATCGCAATATATTAATTAATTAGTTATTTTTGTGTGTTTTTGTTGGAATTATTTTAGTTTAGCTGCTTCATCACATGTACTGCTGTCTTTCGTTCTTGCAGCTGATTAGTATTGTGTTAAAGCTTTTATAATTACTAGCTCTGGGAAATTAATGGTTATTAGGTGATGGATTTTTCTACTACTATCAGATGATCACAACTAACTAGTTGCATTGCATATACTAGTTTGCTGTTTCTTTGAGTTGTGTACATGTTGATTGATGGCATGAAATGCTCCTGAATGCGCTACTTTCCTTTTTGGATTTGTGATTAGCACCTGAACGTTTAGGTCTTGGTTATAAGTCAAAGTTGCTAAACAAGAGGCAAAATTTGTGCCCAAGATTTAGGGCATATCATATGATCATATAAATACACTATGCATTACCAAAATTACATAAACAATTCTCAATTACTATTTTTGGTGATTGGATTCATTAATGATAGGGTTTAATTAGGAGAAATAAAGAAAGAGATGTTGAGAATTAATCACACATTAATCAAAGAATAGACTTTGCATGAGCTAGCTTATAAGTAAATTAAGCGACTCTCTATATAGCCAATTGGTTTTAATTGTGGAACCCTAACTTTATCCAAGGGATAGCTTAAAAATAAGAGAAGGAAGAGGAGCAGAATCAACTAGTCCCCTAGTTCATCTGATTTTTTTGCTTTGTTTTTAGGTATGATCAGGATTTTAATAGGAAACTAACGGTTTTCTGATTCCATGTTTATAACACATGAGAAAGTTAAGAGGTGAGGGCATGGACATGCTTACTTAATGGAAATGGGAAAAGGAAGGAATTAGAGATTTAGAAATAGATGAAGTATTTGACCAAAAACAGGAAATAGATGGAAGTAAGGAAGGGGATCATAATTTCTAGATATTTTATTATGGATTTTTAGGGTATACTCGCACTTTTTTATTTCATATGTGTCAGTAAACATGTAGAGAAGTTAAGAAGTGAAATTGTTGTCATGTGCAAACATCAAAATGATTCCAATTCTAATTCTTATCAAGTAAACATGTGCATACCATATTAGTAATTAGATAAATATTATAGAGACACTTGGTACCCGGAATTGCGATTGAAAATTGGGTTTGGTTTTCAGATCAGCATCAGCAATATAAATGAGGAGAAGAGAAGTTATTATCCCTTGCGCGTATATGTACTACATTGTACTAGTCTTACGGATGTAGCTAGGTAGGTATTTGGTGGCAGACTTTAACATAAAAACTTATTATTTACACTGACGGAGGTACAAGATGAGGGATCAGGATCATTTCGTGATCTAAGGATGAGGATCCTTCTGATCAAGAAATATGAGCCGTTGGATGAAAATCCAACGATTATAATTATTATAACTTTAAAGGGACCTCCTTATTTGTAGCTGTTGGATTTTCATCTAACGGCCCACACTCTTTGGTCAGGAGGATCCTCATCCTTAGATTAGGAGAGGATAACTCTTTTTACTTTTCATACATTATTCTTAATTTACGAATATCGGATCAAATGATTGAAAAAAATTAAAAAACACATTAATAAAAATGTGTAAAAAGTAAAAATAAATATATGTATAACACCATATATGTATAACACCATTCATATTATATGCTGCTGCCACTACTAGAAAATGGCTCTAAAGAGATGCGGATATAACAGCAGTCTATAGCATGTTAGAGGGGACTAATCAATAGATTTTCATGCCTAACAATGTAAAGTAACCGACATCCGTGGCATGCTTGGCCAGAACTGACATACAAAAATAAGGGTCTGTTCTGGATTTAGTTTTTAGTTCTCATTTTCAAGAGAAAAATATGTGGGAGAATGTATAAAAAAAAAGATTCAAACTTTTACATTTCAAATGAAAGAGAGAAGTCATCAATAAGAAATGGCCATTTGCATGCCGAATCTGCCGAAATCTGCTGGTGGACAAGTAAGGATAAAAGTTTGGGAACGAAGTATGGATCTTATTATGTTGAACTCTCACAAATTAGCTTGAAAGATAACAAAGTAACCACTAGCCTCTGCTATAGGAGAAAGATATATAATTAATATTAACCAAAAGATAAGAATGCATTTGATACAACCCAAGAAATATATAGCAATAATATTCCTTCCGGAGCAGAGTCCAGGCTCTCTCCGATGATCTTCTAATTATCGGACAAAAGATACGATCAGTTTCATGTATTACTCACAGGCCAGATATACATACATACATATATATGCATGTAAGTATAGAGAGAATCATTTTCTATTTACAGAAAGCTTACTGCGTTACCTCCAAATGTATCCACGCAGATTATTAATGATGCTTTCCTTTCCCTTAAACAATGAGACTCCTCTTGCATCTCTGACTTGATCTATCTCTGAGCCTGGAGCTGCATCCTTTCTGGTTGTGATATAATTAAACCAAACCAATAAACATCTAGGAGCGCACGGTTTTAACCTCTTGCCCAACTTTATATATATATATATATATATATATATATATATATGAAAAATACTAAGAAGACTTCTGAAAAAGTGGGACTCGTCATATGAACTCTTTGTCACTTCACAGTTTAACGTCAGTTTTCATGTCAACATCATAAAACATTGTGCTAAAATATGAGATAACAGAGAATTCATGAAGAGTCTTATTTTTAAAAAAATATCATTAAAATTTCTCATATATATACCTATCTTAAACAAACGATGAGAGTTGGCTAAACCAGTTATATTGTCCATATAACTCGTATTTTATTAGGAACACTAGTTTCGGTGATCAGTGATCACACATGCGATGTTCCTATAATGCGCTACATGACCAAAATGCACTATTAATTAAGGGCGTATTTGCATCCTAATCCAGCATTTTAATTAGCGCAAATTTCACTCAAAACAGTGAAAAATGATGACATGGGAACTTTTTCAGGCAGACAGAAGATTGTCTTTCTATTTCTCGACATAAAATGTCGATCAAATTAAAGTGTTAAAAAGTAAGGTATGAAAAAGTGGCGGTCTGAAAGAGGAGAGGAATTCTTGTAGGGTTTTCATTGTGGGTATTTCAAAAATTCTTTTATCACATTCGTTCATTATATATTATACATTTAATTTTTATTAGGTACAATTTATATTTAATTTTAGATAAAAAATTTATAATAATTTATAATCACACTATATACAATGAACGAATATAATTAAAATTTTTTTAAAACCGTCACAAAAATGATCCGACAATCCATTAGGTCCAAAAGATGCTGTAGGTTAAAACTTAACGACACCCTGCCGAAAGCCGCTTTAAAAAGTTGCTGACGGTGTCGGATGGTATCCAATAGTGGACAGATGCAATTGATCTGGTCTGGAGGACGACTACTGTTCCTAAAGTGGCTATAAAAATTATATTAAAAAAAATATAATAAATATCCGTTTACTACGTGATTTTCAATATTTAGTACATCAAATTTTTTTCGTTCCAGAATCATGCTTAAAATGTAAATTTTAGAAAAGTCTCATACCCGTTAGTCAAACAGTTAATTCTTCCGTTAAGTGATAACGTGGTGCCCATATAGATAATGACTGGACTCACGTATCGGATCCAAGTGGAATTTTAATTTTTTTATTTTATTTTATTTTATTTTTTCTTTCTTCTTCTTTCTTTCTTCTCTTTAGAGAAGGGGTTGCCGTAGATTTTTATTTTTATTTTTTTTATTTTCTTCTTCTTCTAGAGGAGTTACGTGAATATTAAAAAATTGCAAAAATTCTGGCGTTCACCCCCTCCCGACCCCCTTCCTCCTTCTCCCTACCTTCTCTTTCCTACACCCATCCTCCCCGCACACCCACCCATTCCCCTGTTTCCCCCTCCCTTCTCTCCTCTGCAGTCCACACGGAGCTCTTCCACCCCTCCCTCCGATTCCTAACCCGAACCTCAAAATTCAGAAACCCAGAAAGCTCCGCCGCAACACTATCAATCAATTTCCAGTAAAAATCACAAAAAATACATACCATAAATGCCCACATTCAAATTCGTACCTCATTATCCAAATTTCAGATTTTTCAGGTGCAAAGCAGCTCAAAACTGCAGCAATCACAATGGTATACACACAAAATTACCAAATCGCCACCGACACTGGCTCCAATTTTCGATTACGAAACCCTAGATCTGCTTCTCTTCTTACAAAGAAACACCAAGTCAACAGAGAAAACGAGAAAAAGAGGGAGAGAGAGAGGTACCGTATGGAAACGAAGATGCGAAAGTTGGAAGGAAGGAGGGGTGGGAGAGCTCCGTGTGGACTAGGTATCTTCCGGTCGAATCAAAACCAACCATGGCGGACAAGGCAGTCACCATCCGTACCAAGAAGTTCATGACCAACCGCCTTCTCTCTCGCAAGCAATTCGTGAGCTCCTCCATAATTTCTTCCTTTTTGCATCTAGCATTTAATTGGGTTTTGGATCTATAACTTGTGTGTGCATTTGTTAGTGGGTTTGAGCTGTTTTATTTCTTTAATTTTGTTAATTTTCTTTGTAAAGTTGCATACTTTAATCTGGATATGTGATTTTTCTTATGAAGCTGTTATTCACCCAACTGGATTTTTAATTTTAATTTGGCTACCATTATTTTTCTGTGATTTTTCTCTGTAAAATTGCATGCTTTGATCTGGATTGGAGAGAAGAAAGGGAGAAGAAGGGGAATGGGTGGGTGTACAGCGAGGATGGGTGCAAGGAAGAGAAGTGAGGGAGAAGGAGGAAGGGGGTCGGGAGGGAGGGGGTGAACGCCAGATTTTTTTTTTTTTTTTTTTTTTAAATTTTTTAATATTTACGTGGGCTCTATATTGATACGTGACGTCTAATTATTGTCTATCTAAGCGTCACATCATCAATTAACAGTTGATTTAACATTCAAACTAACAGATATATGAGACTGTCTCAAAATTAACATTTTAGGTATGATTCTGGGATGAAAAAAACTTCATGGACCAAATATTGAAAACCACGAAACTTGAGAGTAGTAAACTGAGATTTACCGAAAAAAAATATATTGAGGGAAGATTTACACAGTTCGGATCTTATAGTTGGTAAAAAAATGTGTATTATTTGATAATTTTGCTAAAAACAATATTCTTGAAATTTGGGCTATTTTTAAAATTTTAAATTTAATTATTTAAAATATGTAATAATTTCTAATTCTTCAATAATATATTAAAAAATACGTATAAATAAGGTGAACTTTGTTTGTATTATCCAAAAATATAACGTATATTAAACATGAAAAGCACGTATGTACATATATAATACGTGTGTGTACGTTGGAGAGTTAAAAACAGTGCAATTTAACAAATTATTAAAATATGTATGGAACACGGAAGTATTCTAAAAATGAGAGATTATATTAACACACTCAAACTACTTCCCTCACATTTTTTTTTTTTTTCTATATTCTACACACGGATGAGGATCCTCTCCGAATCCTCACATCCTAGCCGTTCATCGTACATCGTGCGGTCAGTTTTTATTAAGTACTAATTGAATTTTATATTTAAAATTCAAAATAATTTATAACCGCACGATATACGATAAACGGTTAAGATGTAAGAATCCATAAGATCTGCACAATTTGGATCCGAATGGGATCCAAATCCTCTACACACCACTTACGCTTGATAGAAAAATATTAAAATATTAAAAAAATTTAAAAACGTGTGGGAAGTAATTTGAGTGTGTGGATATAATCTCTCTTAAAAAGTACATACTTACATGCTTAATATGCGTATTATATGCACTGTTCTAAAACTTCCCACCTAGCGTCACCTAGGCACTAGACGACTGACTACTGTCTCGATTAAAATCTAAGCGTTCGAAAGTTAAGAAAAAGTGCCTAGACCTATTGAGGCACCCACCTAGACCGCCTAACCCACTCAGACCTGCCTAAGTTGCGACTCACTTACAAAATAGATAACTTTTATTTTACATTTTTATTTTTTCCAATAAATTATAAGAGTCTTGCTGAATACTTAAATGAACACACATTATATGATTGTTCCCCATGTTTTCATTATGTTTAAATAGCTCATAATATATATGTCATTTTATTTTGTAGATTATAATGAAATTATATATATTTTAAGTATAAACAAACACTTATTTACACAAAATATAATCGATTTAATTAAATTCGCCTAGTCCGCCTAGGCACCCGCCTAGATCCTGCCTAGCCAGCCGCCTGACTAACGCCTAGTATCTTTTAGAACTTTTAAAATGGGCTCTTATTTGTAACCGTTTGATCAAATTTTAAGGATCCAAATTAGTCGACTATGTGAATTTAGAGGAAAGAATCCAGAAATAATTCCTTTCCTAAAAAAAGTACTACGAATCTTGGGGGACGAGACAACCGTTGCTAAAGCGGCTACAAAAGTAACAAGAAAATAAGTAGAAGTTTACGAACTCTACCTCTCTTTCTAATTTTAGTCAAGAATAAAAGGAGCACTCAATCTCTCGAGTAGTCAAGTGAATGTATGGAGCCTCTCCATGTCGGCTGATTGGCTCAAGAAGTTCTGTACGTCCGCAATGTTACAGTATTGACCTTGATAACTGTAAGAAGATACAAATGGCCCTATACTTTTAGTAGTATTCGAACTTTTTGCAAGTCTACATTGCTCAAGGCCACAACTCGAATCTACCTCAAGTGCTTGTTGAGCCATAGAGAACAATTTGAGCCCTCTTGAGGACAACTCGAATCTACCTCAAGTGCTTGTTGAGCCATAGAGACCAATTTGAGCCCTCTCTTGAGAACAATTTGAATCTATCTTGAATGTTTGTTGAGTTATCGCTCTTATCTTTAGTGTTATATTCATTTATTTTTTATTGTATTTACTAGGGGGTTTCTTTTTTATTTTTGAACAATATTTACTAGAGGGTTGGGCTCAAGTTGTTTTCTAGGGAGGGCAAAGAAACAAAGTTTTTAACAAGTAGCTTGGCTGCAATATTTTTGAGGCTTTAAAAGCATCTCTAATGCAAAGATTCAAATTCTAAACCTATTTTCTTATATTTGAAGTTTGTAATTCTTTTGTCCAATGCAAGGACTTATATTCTTAGACATATATTATTGTATTTTGAAATTTCAGATTTGAATTTTTTACATTAGAGGGGAAAGCATTGGAGTTTAATTTGATTACTTGAGCATGTGTATCGAAGATGACTGAACTTAAAACATAAATTTTTATTTTTATTTTCTTTATGAATAACATTTTCCTTATTAGCATGGGCTCCATTGGACTCAAATAGTATATTCTCTCTCAAATTTGGAATCCACTGAACCCTGCCTAGTCCGTCGCCCGACCAGTGCCTAACATCTTTTATAACCTTAATTATATGCAAACTTACTAAGTATGACGTATACACTACTATCATGACGTCGTGTATCACTAATTTAATATTATATGTAAAAAAATTTGCATCATATAAATTTGAAGACGCAATTATGCAGTAACAAAGTTGCTCTCAAAACTTGGGACACCACTGTTGCTAAAGTGGCTGCAAAAAGTTATATGAAAAAAGTTAAGGGAATCCTTTTCGGATCTCTTCCTCCTAATCCACATAGTCAATTAATTTGAACCTTTGAAATTTGATCCAACGGCTAAAATTATTATAACGTTTAAAGTGAGCTCCTATTTGTAACCGTTGGATCAAATTTTAAAGATTCGGATTAGTTGACTATATTGAATTTGAAGGAAGAGATCTGGAGATGATTCATTTCTTGAAAAAACCAGAGAGTACTACGAATCTTGGGGGACGAGACAACTGTTGCTAAAGTGGCTACAAAAGTTATAAGAAAAGAAAAAAAAAGTTAACGAACCCTACCTCTCTTTCTAATTTTAGTCAAGAATAAAAGGAGCACTCAATCTCTCAAGTAGTCAAGTGAATGTTGATTGGGTTTGGAGTCTCTCCACGTCGGCTGATTGGCTCGAAGGAAAAGAGCGCTAAAGTCCAGTTGATCTATACATTTCAGTGGTCGACGTACTCGTGAATCCTGATGATCACCCTCGAATGGACGGGTGATCAGTGATCACACCACTTAGTTGGGGATGGTTCTTTAAGACATAGTTCAGTATCCGTGATTTGTGATACGTCCTCGAGGTTACAGTATTGACCTTGATAACTGTAAGAAGATACAAATGGCCCAATACTTTTAGTAGTATTCAAACTTTTTGCAAGTTTACATTGCTCAAGGCCCCATAGAGAACAATTTGAGCCCTCTTGAGGACAACTCGAATCTACCTTAAGTGCTTGTTGAGCCATAGAGACCAATTTGAGCCCTCTCTTGAGAACAATTCGAATCTACCTTGAGTGCTTGTTGAGTTATCGCTCTTGTCTCTAGTGTTATATTCATTTATTTTTTATCATATTTACAGGGGGTTTCTGTTTTTTGAACAATATTTACTAGAGGGTTGGGCTCAGGTTGTTTTCAAGGGAGTCTCAAGCAATAGAAACTAGGCAAAGAAAATTATGAGGTTAGTTTAAGTCTTTAAGGGAGGGTAAAGAAACAAAATAGCTTCGTCGAAATATTTTTGAGGCTTTAAAAGCATCTCTAATGCAAAGATTCAAATTCTAAACCTATTTTCTTATATTTTGAAGTTTTTAATTCTTTTGTCCAATGCAAGGACTTATATTCTTAGACATATATTATTGTATTTTGAAATTTTGGATTTGAATGTTTTACATCAGAGGGGAAAGCATTGGAGTTTAATTTGACTACTTGAGCATGTGTACTAAAGATGATTGAATTTAAAACACAATTTTTTTTTTTATTTTTATGAACAACTTTTTCCTTATTAGCATGGGCTCCACTGGACTCAAATCACATATTCTCTCCCAACTTTGAGTCTCATTTGATTAGAAACCCAAATATAAGTTGTAAGTCTCCGGTGTAATGGAGATGATTAAACACATCTTTAGACTCTAATCTTATATTTGAGTCCTAAATCTCCGTTGCATTAGAGAAAAGCATATTTTCAAAATTTTCGATATAGCCTATATGCATGTAAAGTATGGAAAATGATTTTTAACACACTCTTTTAGTTTCGTATATATTAAATTATATAACTAAAACTAAAAACAACAATCAAGATAAATAAAAAGTGCGCACGAAATAAAAAAAATTTGAGTTAAAAGCACTACCCATAAAGCACCATTCCATCTAGATGCGCTACAAGGCAACCAGGCCTATCTCCACAAACCGACTTTAACTGAATCAACCAACAAAATCAAACTTGAATTAAGTCAAGAAAAACTTCCGAGTTCAAACCCTTGATCAACTCCTCTGTATCCATCTAGAAACTAGTTGACGGCCCAAAGAAGAAAAACCGACCCTTGACTTATAAGTACGTCATTCATGATGCACCCCCTTATCAATATGGGAAAAGATGGTAGGACCAACTCTATAGATAGTAATACTTTAATGAGTCCAAGTTGATATCGGAAACCCCAAACCCTAACTGGGCTCGTGGCCTTAATTTTCCACCCATTTGACGATGCCCTAATTTATACTATGAACCGCAATATAGTAGTTAGAAACCGACTGATTAACTTGATAAAAAAAATGGCAGAAGATAAATTGATCAAAAAGCAAGGACGAAGCATAGGTACGGGTTGCATGGGCTCCATGTGGAAATTTTGAGAGAACATACTTAGTTATCTTTAGTTGCCCACAACTCAAACGATTAACTTTATAGTATGCACCGGTATATAGTGGCCAAAAGCTAACTAATGAGTTAAAAATAAAAGTTTGAAAAATGATCGATGAGGAAGGCTGGACCATCTCAGTACACAAGTGATCTTTGATTGTTAACTATAATATTACAGCCTTTAAATTTTTAGGCCACATATCAAGCTGTTTAACGTTCGTGCATGTCATATGATTGAGTATAATCGAGTTTTTGTAAGATAAAACCACATGAGGAAAAGAATTAAAACGATACTAGAAGAAAGAAAATCTCCTAGAAATTGACGGAACTGGATCCTCTCCTGAGCAGCCCATCCGGACCGTTAAAATTTGATTAAAAGGTTCTAAACAGAGGACCCCTCTAAAAGTTATAATAATTATAGCCGTTGGATCAAGTATTAATACCTCAGATAGGCTGCTCATGAGAATCCTAATCCTTAGCTGGTCCAGTTCCGAAATTGACATCCTCACTTTCCTTTCCCACTTCCAACTTAAATTATCAGAAGAAAGAAGGTAGGTCCCAAAACATGTTTCAAGGATAAGATTAAGTTTAAGAAAATCTCTGGGTGCGGACCGGACCAGATGGTATTGTCTTTGGGGGAGACAGACTAATGAGGCACGTGGCTCACGCGTCAACCTAACGCGGGAAGGCCACCGGATTTCCTCTGTAATCTTAGCAACTAAATAAACATTCAATTAATTCGAAAAGCATTTTTTTCAGTTAACTTATTAACCGTCAACCCTGTTTTGGAGACTGTCTGACGTCATTTCAGAAAGGTTTGCCCTTCTCGCCACGTCATCGCCGCCTCTTGTCTTCATGTGATCTGCAGTACACTAGCAGTAGCTTCCCACTGGCTTCTCTCTTCTTGGATTCAGTCTCAACCAAATTAAACGGTCACAGAAATTTCTTATATATATTATACAATAAAAATAATAAAATATATATTAATTTTCGGTTCGCTTTGGAATTAAACAACATATTAATAATATGACGGCCCGATTCCCATTCTGAATTATTAGGATTTTTTCAATTTCGACTTTTTTTGGGTGAAGTTTGGGACATTTTGGGTCGAGTTCACATATTTTGTTTTTTGTATTTTTTTTTTCAGCCCTAAGTTGGTCTTTTTCTTTATTGAAGTATTTTCTTGGACCCCAAAAGATATATTTTCTTTTTACTTGGTGAAAGTGAAAAGTTAATGATAAATATCGCTTATTTTTAGCTACGCCACCTGAAAGTGGAACTCCATTTTGATTTCATTTCACTTTTTACAACTCAAAAGTCATCACTTTACTTCTTGAAATTCAAAATTCGTTTCACTTTTACTTGTGAACTCTTTGTTCTCCCTAAAACTTATAAGTCGCCTCTAAACATATGTGAGACCAACACCTAATAAGACTATGACACATGTGCAATAAATTTGATTACAAATGTCCATTATACATTAACATTCAAGAATAAGAGAATATTAAATTTAAAAGACATTGAAGAGATAAAAAAATAAAAAATAAAATGATTAGCCTAGCGCATCTAAATCAAACTCACATAAGAAATTAACAGATCTAAGGCAATCTAAAGCAAATTGTGAGTTTTATAAATACGACTTTCAAGTTTCAAGGGGCAAAATAGAATCAAAAGTGAGTTTCAAGTGGCAAAATTGAGCGAACATTAAGTTTTAAGAAGTAAAGTAATGATTTTTGAGTAACAGAGAACATAATGAAATTAAAATCGAACTCCAGGAAGCGTAACTAAAAATAAGTCAACATCCTTATATGAAATGACCAAATAAAGAGATAAAGAAAGAAACAAGTTGATATAAAAAGGTAAAGAAAGAAACAAGTCGATATAAAAAGGTGAAGAAAGAAACAAGTTGATCTGACGAAGCTGTTTATATACAGTGCAGCAGGTGTGAAAGTAAAATTTGAAGCTTCCAAAAATACTAAAATGAGTCAAAGTATAAATACACATATATATATATATATTATATTCATGTGGATTGCGTAATGAGTGAGTGAGGCCAACCTTTGACCTTGAAAGCAACAAGATTCATTCACTTCAATATTAAAAACCAGTCAAAACTCAGAATCCACACACTTGGCACACACAAACAAAACTAAAATCCACGCCCTCAACTTGGAAAAAAAGGAGTAGGGGATACAATCCTACGACAGCTGTCGGGTTTATTGGTTTAATATCCCCTAAACGGCACCCAGTCCTGCAATTACTCCGTGGATTCCATGCCTGCCCAGCCTGGCTCCGTGTTCGCGTTTTTATTTGCCCAGTCACCTTTTTGTACTCACATCACACTTTATATATATCCAAACCAAATCTACTCATAAAAAAAAAGTACATAACCAGAACAAACAATCTGAGATTATCCACAATTTTTCATCAGTACTAGGTTTCCAACTCCAAAACTGCAAAGTACTAGATTGTCCACACTTGCGACTTTTCCAACTATAAAGCTTGAATCGCTTGTAGTTTAATTAGTTAAGAGGTCGTTTAAGCGTTTGAAGTTTTGAGTTTGATTCTCGTTTGCTTCAGCATCGTTTGTGTTAAACGAACTCTACACTCTCGTACCTAGAAATGGATGCTTTCTCTCATTACTACGTGGACCCGCAGCCGGAATCGTCCGCTTCTGACTCCAACAGTGCTCGCCCCATGTTCATGAATTTGTCGGACGAGGAGATCCTGCTGGCGTCCACTTACCCGAAGAAGCAGGCTGGACGGAAGAAGTTTAAAGAGACAAGGCACCCTGTGTACCGCGGTGTCCGGAGGAGGAACTCCGGCAAGTGGGTGTGCGAGGTGCGGGAGCCCAACAAAAAGACAAGGATTTGGCTGGGAACTTTTCCCACAGCCGAAATGGCCGCGCGCGCTCATGATGTGGCGGCCATTGCACTGAGGGGGAGGTCGGCTTGCCTCAACTTTGCCGACTCTGCGTGGCGGCTGCCAGTCCCGGCCTCCGCCAACGCGAAGGACATTCAAACTGCCGCGGCGGAAGCAGCAGAACAGTTTCGGCCGGTGGAAGAGTCGGATGAGGCTTGTGGTGCTTCTGCGGTGGCTCCCTCGGAGTGCACGTCAGCGTCGGAGCAACAAGTGCATTTTCTGGATGAGGAAGCGGTTTTTGGGATGCCGGGACTGCTGGCAAATATGGCGGAAGGAATGCTACTGCCTCCACCTCATTACAGTGACGATCATGACGTGTGTGTTTATGATGACGTGGATGTTTATGGTGACGTACCATTATGGAGTTTTTCCATTTGATCTCTTTTCAGCGTAGTCTCTACTCTCCAGAACGCAAAAAAGCAGCTTCTGTGAGAAACTATTTTGTAGTGATCTTTGGCTTGTAGAAGTGCTTTTTCTCCGTACAAAATTTTGACTAGTACTGAAGCACGTATAGGAAGAAAAGAAGAAAGATAAAAGTCAAATATATGTACCACAAAGATGTATCGTGTGTAAATTTATAATATAATTGAGAAAAATTACTTTTGAACTAATTATTCAATAACGGCGACAAAATCTCAGTAAATTATCTAATAGTACGCGAGTAATGTAATACGAATAAATATTTCTTGGTCCAATTTCAAATTGGAAGTCACTAGTGTTCGTTGCTCGATATCTGTGCTTCCATATGCTGGCTTGCTTCTTCGAGAGACATTTTTTCCTTCTCGAGTGATTCAAGCTTGTCTGCGTTGGCTTTCTGAATCTTCTCCGGGACCTTTTCTTTGTAGCCAGCTACATGCATCGCCTTCGATAGCTTCTCCTTTTGCCTGCAAGTTAATAAAAACAGCTGTCAGCAATCAAAACCTGGAGGGAGTTAAAGTGTAATCTGAGCTTTCAGTCACCAAGTAAATTCAACCGCAAAGCTTACAATGTAATGTCTTCCATCTTCTTCCGGATCTTTTCAAGGTCGGCTTCTAATGAACGGCTTCCTTGAAGCTTGAGATACACAGAAAGGTTTTCGTTTACAACACCTACCACACATCCAGTTGGAGCAGCATCATTCTCGTTGATTACCTGAAGGGATAAGAAATATATTAACTGAATTTGCATAAAGCAATGGTCAGTCAAAAAGCAGTCGGTCCTGTAATTTTGTTGCCTCGTTCTGTTGCTAGAGCAGGTTTTTTAAACAACGCATGACTTACCGTCAAAGATGACAAATTGGCGAGAGTTTCAATCTCCAGTTGGTGGCTGCATATTATTTCCCTATCTAATGGTGTTCGACAAAGCACAGAAGCTGGTCGCCTGAAAGAAAAAAACACTAATTAGATCAATTCACAACATGACAAATCAAAATATTTCACACTGCACTGACAAGATATACCTTTCACGACTTTCTTTTGCAAGTGAACGGAGAGATTTCACAACAGAATCTATAAGATTCATCTCGGTCTCTGCCCTTTCATTTGTCCAGCACTGTATAAATGACAAGTTAGAAAGATGGTTACTTACACATACTATAATCGTCTCCGCAACATTATCCCAAATGTACAGGGTCATAATGAAAACCACCATTCCCATGAGTAATCCATTATGGCCTAAGAAGAACAATGATGCAAGCATACTTTTTGCATGATCATTTGCCTCTAGCTTTGGGCTGGTCAGGATCATCCAATTTATGTTTGGAAAAAAAAAAACACCTAACCAACCAACCTCTAGAGTGGAAGGATATTCGCATATCATAATTGAGGCTGGCCTCTTGCGATCCTTTGGTGATGGAAGGCGCTGCCACAGTTCTTCTGTGACGAATGGCATAAACGGATGAAGCAACCGCAGACCATTGTCAAGACATAACCATAGTGTGGCTTGTGCAAATCCCCTTTCAGACTCATACTTTGGATCGTTGCCAGAAAAGTACGGCTTGATAGCTTCAATAAAGACATCGCACAAGTGGTACTGCCACCAAGCATACACTGCAGTGGCTGCATCTGAGAAGTCGTACGCTTCCAACGACAAAACAGCTTTGGATATGACTTTATTTAGTACTGAGAGTATCCACTGGCAACTAAATGGAAGCACATCTGGATTTACATCTGAGGGTGGCACAAAATCATCCCCAAGCCTGCTCATAGCAAATCGTACTGCATTCCACAGTTTATTGCACCATTGACGATAACCCACAACCCTTTGGATGTCCAGATTTATCTTATCTGACTGAAAAGACAAGAAAAGACAATCAGATAGATTACTAGATCCATGGTAGAAAACCATTACCTGCCAGAAATATAACGATAAAATCCTAACCTGAGAAGTGTAAGAGACAAGAGCAAAACGAAGAGCATCAGCACCGCATTCTTCAATACCCTTGGGAAAGTCCTTTACTTGCCCTTCTTTGGCTACAGTCAATTCCTTGGGATCCAAATTTCCCTCTAAAAGCCTCTGATGCAGACCTTCAAGGGTAATACCATTTATTACTTCAAGAGGATCAATGACATTCCCCAAGGACTTAGACATTTTACGCCCATGTGCATCACGAATCATCGGGTGCAAATAGACCTGCAAAGCGACCAAATTCCACCTGTCACTTCACTAATCAAACTATAATGTAAAATCAAAACCATCTTTGCATGCTCAGAACGATTTTTGCAAAAATTAAGATGGTGAAAAAGTCACGTGTCTCTAACAAATGCCCACTGGACATTTTAACAAGCTCGTGTACATATAAACATGTAAACTGGGAATCTGGTAATAACAATGTAGTAGGATTCCACAAAATTTCTTTTCCTTCAAGCTTTTACCAAGTAGAAAAACACTCAGTAATGTTAAGTATAACATGCTCTTGTTTCATTGTCAAGCAACTGGAAATAATAATTTAGGCAATATGCAACACACACAGAAAGCCATTACATAAATAATGTAAAAAAAGTTCGCACCTTTGTAAAAGGTACGTTGCCACCCAATGTATTTCCAAGCATTACCATACGAGCAACCCAGAAAAAGAGAATGTCATGACCAGTTTCAAGAACTGAAGTAGGATAAAACACCTTCAGATCTTCTGTATCATCAGGCCAGCCTAACACAGACAATGGGAAGAGACCGGCGGAAAACCACGTGTCAAGCACATCAGGATCCTGTATCAATTGAAATTTCCCCTCATATTTTTGACTGGCATGTCCTTTGGCCTCTTCTTCATTTCTTGCAACAACCCAGCGCTCATCTGATGCTCCAAAATTGTCTGGATTATCACCATCATAAACAACATACCACGCAGGAACACGGTGACCCCACCAGAGTTGCCTTGAAATGCACCAATCACGAATGTTCTCAAGCCATCTGTACAATTGAGACCAGAACTAAGTACAAATTTTAGCCTTTATGTTCAGAATTCCATTTATATAAATTGCAAAGACACAAGTTACAACTAGAATTCATCCACTGACTTGTCCAAAACCTGAACTTATTTTCTTGGCAATGCTCTAAAAAAGAACATAACTTCTGGAAATATGATCTTATTATTCCTTACAATGCATACACAAGAAATTCCAAAAAGTAAGGCAAAGAAAGAAAAAAACCACACCTCTTCCAATCAGCAGTATACTGTTTCGGGATGATCTCAAGTTTCCTGTTCTCATCATTTATGGCAGCATGAAGGGCTTCTTTTCCCATACCACTGCATTTAACATACCATTGGGGCTTTATCATGGGCTCCACAACATCTTGACTTCTAGAGCAAATTCCAAGGCGCATCTCATTGGCCTTAGCATCTCTAAAGAGGCCCTAAATGCAAGGAGAATAGGGTCAGTGAACCATCTATAAAATTGTAAACCGAAATGAATTCAAACAGACTGTACCCTCCAACAACTAGGAAGATTGATGCACGTGTAACACAAAACTGGGAATGCTGACAAGTGACATTATTACAAGTAGGGTATATTAAATTGTGCGAAGTGTCTGGAATTATGGGGATGCAAACAATTTCATTTCATAAGACATTTTTTTGGAGGAGTATCAACTTGAAAACGATATTAAAGAAGTGTGGGAGGAGGTGGCAGTGATAGTGTTAAAGGTGTTACTGCAGTCAGCCCAGGAAGTCCCCACTAACAACCAATATATTCATCTACTCGGTAAGCATTTAACAATTGCATAGGAATATGATACACTACGTTGATAATTAGAATTAATTTTTTTTTTAATCACCATCTATACGTAAGGTAAACATGCAGTACTGTAAACAGATACCTTCTTCTTTAACGCTTCAGTCACTGCCTCTCGGGCTTTGAAACGTGGCATCCCTACAAATTCTCCACCATCCTGATTTATTTTTCCATCATCAGTAAAGACGTTGATAAATTCAAGATTATGGCGCTTTCCAACATCAAAGTCATTAGGATCATGGGCCGGTGTAATCTGCATGAGGCAAAAGAGAAAGATCGACAAATCTTTATAACCTGAAACATAAACCAGAAAATAAATTTAACATAATCTTTCACAACTTATACGTTAAATTTACCTTCACAGCACCAGTCCCAAATTCTGGATCAACGAGAATTGCATCACATATTATACGAATCCTTCTTCCATTAAAAGGATGAATGGCATGCTTTCCATGAAGATGCCGGTACCTTTCATCATTAGGATGTACAGCAATAGCAGTATCACCGAGCATAGTTTCCACTCTAGTAGTGGCCACAACAATCTCACCTAAACCTTCTTCCAGAGGGTAAGCAAATGAAGTCAACATGCCAAATTCAACAGGGTTCTCATATCCAGGAACCTTTAGTAACGTCCTTTCTTTTACATCAATATAGTCCACCTACATAGACCCAAAAAAAAAATCATAATGCTGAAAAATTTGGGAAAGTATCCCACTAAAAGGAGAAAGCTGACCTCTATGTCAGATATTGCTGTCCGCAAGACACAATCCCAATTCACTAGGCGATTATCCCTGCAAAATAAAGCCAGAATGTGTACAAACCAGAGTGCATAAAAAAGGACATAGAGAGGATGAATTATAGGAGTAGATGATTGGAGAAGTCCATTGGTCGTTAGTATTATCACCCAATCCTTACCTCAACTGGCTAACTAAATAAAAAAAATGTACATATGAAATCAAACAAAACGCAGAAAAGCTAGCATCCACCATGACATAATGTTAAACCTAGAACAACACAGCTCCTGTGCCTAGCATACCTGTAGATAAGCTCTTGCTTATGAAGCCTTACAAAAGCCTCTGTCACAGCCTTTGATCTGTTCTCATCCATTGTAAAGCACTACAATTAAGAAGGAAACAGTGGGAAAAAAATCAAGGAAATTAGTAATACATATAATAATACACACACACGTAAGAGAGAGAGAGAAAGAGAGAGAGAGCTTCATGACTAGGTCTAATAAAGAGAACAAGAAATTTAACAAGACAACTAATTGTTTGCTCCAAAAAAAAAAAAAATAAATAAATAAATAAAAATCAAGAATTCAACTGATTACCTCACGGGACCAGTCCAAAGAAGCACCCAAACGACGTAGCTGCTGTAAAATTGTGCCCCCATACTTATTTTTCCAATTCCAAACCTTTCAACAACCAAAGTTACCAACAACAATTATGAAAAGGAAAGAATGGATCCATTAACTTTAGAACATCAAAATTATGAATGGATATAATACTAGCTAGTTTCAGTTCAAACTCACTTCAGCTACAAATTTCTCGCGACCAATATCATGCCTGGTTAACTGCCTTTCGCGCATTAGCTTCTTTTCTACAACAACCTATAAATGGCACATAAATATTAAAATCCAGAAAACAAATAACAAATGACATGAACATAATCCAGATATATATATATAGATGCATATGTAGGGTTTTCATGACAAGGTTAATAAATTCATGAAGCACGGGCTATTAAGCACCGCACCTATAGGAAAGAACATATCATGTGCTGTTTACTCAAGTCCACTAGTTTTGTTAGGAGGAAAACCTGGACCCTAACTGGTCCTCCCACAAGCTTAATAAGGCCAAATATGTATCTGATTGATCTTTGAGATTTTGGCAAAGACACCATTCTAGTTGTTTTTTTCTGTTATGAAAAGCTACACCACTGAGAATAAGATAAAATATAAAACACCACTCCTGACTACGGCTTAATTTTGAAAGAACGCGCCCTTGAGGACATCAGACATGTATGAGAGTAAAAGTTGCTATTTAAGATCCGACATCCTTCATGCGGAAGTTCTATATCCAGAGAGCAGCCTACGTATCAGGCACTAAAAACTATGACCCCTACAAGACCCCCATCCAGCCACATAATAAACTGGTGCTGTTGAGTTTGTGTGAAGTGTTGGAATGCAGGGAGTGCAGAATCACTTTTGCTTAGATTGGTAATACTCAAAAATTAAACTATAGTAAATATTCAATAATTGTTAAATGAACACCTGTGTCGCTATCCCAGCATGGTCCATTCCAGGCACCCACAAGGTATTGTAACCAGACATTCTTCGCCAACGGATTATAGTGTCCTGCATATAACAAAATTATATCCAATTAATTTTATTTTCTTTTTTAGAAAACATACTTTGGAAGTCACCAAAGAACAAACTGGGGAATCACCTCAACAGCAGCAGTAAGAGCATGGCCAATATGAAGGGCACCAGTCACATTGGGGGGTGGCAAAACCTGTAACATATGCGAGTTAATTTTATTTTGTTTATTGGTATCCATGTCAATGCAAACTCAAAAACAAATTTGATGGAGCAATATGACACTCACAATGACAAAAGGAGGTTTGGAGCTCTTAGCATCTGCCACAAAGAATCCCGTCTTCTCCCACCATCCATACCACCTAAATCGTCAAGCATAGATAACATAATAAATAAATAAAAAGTAAAATTGTTGGGAGAAGTGGTGAAAAGAAAACATGACACTCACGATTTCTCTACTGCACTTGGACTATACTGTTTCGCCATTTGACTCGACATCCATTTCATCTCGCCAAATGGAGTCTCTGGGTCGATAAAGTCCTCCGGATTCTCCTCCCCCTCGTTGGAACGCTTTACATGCTTCTTTTCACTCTTCTTAGAAGAACTAGATGCTTGTTGTGCCTAAAACCATCAAATAACACCATATCCTTTATCAGTCATCTCAGGGACTGACGTTCTACACCACGCAGACGCATCACAACAAAATATATTCGACAAAACCAAAAATGAATCGAAAACCTATACCAAAATACATTCACCATCATTACCTGAAGCTTGGCAGCTTTCTCTAAAGCTTTCTGCTTTTTCAATTCCTTCTCTCTTGCCTGCCCATATATCAAAGAGTTCGAAATTAATTTCTTTCTAAAATTCAGTCATTCACATATTTATTCATCCGGGTCTGCAATTATAACATTAAAAGAAGCAATTTTTCAAGAGACTACCTTTTCTTCCTTCTTCCTTTTCTTCTCTGGGTCTTCAATCCCTTTTCCGTTATCCATCTGCGGCATCAGAAGAACGACACGGTTAAACCAATCCCAAAATCCAAAACGGATGGAATTTCTAGAAAGCTTAAATCTTTGATCAGGTGGGTGAGTTCACATACCGCCGCCCTACCGGCCGCAGGAGAAGCCTGAAGAGGCCTCTGAACGTGGAAGCGGCGGAGGAGAGGCGGCGCCGCTGCTGCAAAGTTGATCTGGTTGCTGATGAAGTGGTCGAGTACTTGGGTCTGCTTTCCTAAAACCTTTAAATGGGACCCAATCACATAAGTATTGTTGGTCCTTGGTGCCAGAAGTTTTTAACCGTCGAACACTTGAAGCTCAAGCTCCACATATAAACAATGCAACACCTTTCCTAATTTCTTATTTTTAAAAAACAAAAAAACCATCAAGGGACTTCGTCTAGTTCATCTTTTTAAAGACCAGAAAGACTTGCAAAGGTGTTTCACTACCATCATGTGATTTACCAGCGTTAAGAATCAAACTCACGACGTACCTCCCAATTTTTTCTTTTATGTTGCAAAAATTAAGTAAATATCTGGTATTTCTTTAAAATAGCACTTAAAGTGCTTTTGGAATATATGCTTTTTTCAAATAGCACTTAATCACTTCCACTAAAAGCGTTTTCAATCATTTTAAAAACTCTTACGAACTCTACTATAGATAGAAAAACTTAAAAACACTTCTACCACGTCTTGGACTTCCAAGTACCATTCCAAAAAGCAATTGGATGTGGCTGCAGTTTTGAAACGTTAATAATAAAAACGCTTATAGCAAAAACATTTATCAGTAAAAGCTTTTTACTATTTTTTTTTAATTGATACCTCTCTCCATAAGCTATTCCAACACTGCATAAACAACATCACCACACAACATCCTAAAATGGTATTCGACAAAGATTTACAGCACAACACAGTAACTTGAGAATTCAAATCTTACATATAGAAAGTTTCCAGGAAAAAAAAAACCAACACAACGACCTGGAAATCCGGATTCCATCAGAGGAAGTAGCCCACCGTAGACGGCGGAAACAAGACCGATACCAATGCGAAATGCAAAATCAAAGGGAACCACATCACGGTAAGCATTTCGGAGAAACGCATACACATGAGGAAAAAAAGAGAACATTTTACGAACTAACTGAGCTGAGCATGTCATGTACTTTTGAGTCTTTGATACAATCCACCATTTGATCACTTCATGCTTTTCGATTCAGATCTACTACTTTGCTTTCTTAAGGAGAGCCGATGTAACAAACTCGGCATCATCCCTCACAAAACTCCACCAGAGATATGTAGTAGGTATGTTGATTGCATTCCAGAGAGCGTGCGCGTCAATAAAGCCTCGGTAAGGTGGGAAGTCATATATCTCGAAGAGCAGGGCAAGGGCTTCTCCTGCCACTACCACCCACAACTTCCAGCGCGATGGATGGCAACTAACACCAGCCCAAACTGCCCATGTAAGAAGCTGAATGATGCCCATGGCCATGCACACTTTCATGTTCAAACCTGCAAAACTTGTAAGCTCATTGCCACGGCAAATAGTTTTGTATTAAAAGCAACAAAAAGTTTGGCTCAAATTTGCAACAGAATGTCTTACCGTAATCAAGTTTATAGAAGTTCAGGTACAGTATGTGTGTGGTCACGAATGCAATCAGTGGAGCACAAACCATGACCCTTGCAGCCTCATCTCTCACATCAAAAGCTCGAATTAGGGTCACAATGAGTGAAAATCCAAGTAGTGCTACAGAAGAAGAATAATCTAGCTTCTCTGTCAACTCGACATCTCTACATTGGATAACAAAGCAGCAGTTAAAAACTGTCTGAAAACAATTAATGTTATCATATCAAAATCGTGTTCCCTCACACCAGGCACAATCAATGCGCAAAAGTTTTGTATTCGTTACAAGGTCAGTTCCACAAGCTATAGCATAGTCTTGCTGTTGAAATTTAGCAGAGAAAAATTCTGGCCGATGGAATACCCTAATTCCATATGCACAACACTACACTAAATCTTGTCCTGCTGTTATAAATTGTGACCATTAATTTGTTTAAATCTATAGGTTGCGAGGTCTAAGAAGTGCATAGTACTAAAATATTTATCTTTCACCTAAGTTGACATTTTGGAGCAGATCACGGTTGTATGTATAAATCATTACGGTGTCAAAGGAATTTAAAATCACTTACCGGCTGTGAAATACACCACTCCAAAACCAAGCATTCATTGCCAAGATCCCATAGATGTGCCACATACCAGTATATTCATAGTACGTCTTCCTATTTGGATTCAATGGCAACTTGTAGTATATAAGGATGAAAAAAGATATCCAGCCATGAAATTGAATGGCAAGATTGATAGCTGAGAGAGCCACAGCAACTGGTTCCTAAACAAGTTCGTTAAATGGTTAGGCCATATCAGCAAGTAAATTAACTTATTTAGATTAGTAATCAACTAATTTGCTCTACTAAGTATCAGTGGAAGACCTGGATGCCATAAACACGCTGAAATGGCCATTTCCCATGGTATTTGACAGGTTTATGGCCGAGTTTCTCTCTCTCTTCCTCCCTTGCAAACATGCAGTGGTACCTGCAGTCACTGCGGCAGTCCCATTGTTTCCAGCGCAAATAGAGGGGCTCTTGCATGTACCACGGACCATCAATAGGTTTCCCATCCGATGAAAATTTACAGTGTTGAAAGCATGTGTCCCCTACACAACCAGATTTTTCGCACTCCGCCACACAAGACCTGGAAAACCCATAAAAATCATAATGGTTATCACCCAACAGCCACGAAACAAGCAACATATAGATGAATACAATACAAGAGAACACCTAATGAACTTCCGTGAATGTAAATTTTGTACTTGTGAAATCACATCAATCAAATAGCATAACCAATATAGGGCTCGTTTGGAAGTGCTTTTAAAATGATTGAAAACCCTTTTGGTGAAATTGATATTGGGTTCCAAAAGCACTTTAATTGCATTTTGGGAGAAGCACCAGATACGTGCTTCTTGCATAAAAGCACTTTTCTAGGATCCATTTGAACTTTTACTAAGGATTTGATTTCAAAGACATTCTCACCAAAAGCGTTTCAATCATTTTAAAAGTAATTCCAAACTCGTTCGCCTAAAGCTCCTAAATAAAGAACTTTCATCATTATCTGCATTAATGCTAGTTAATTACAAAAGATTTCAATTTTAATTTTCCCTAGCATTAAATGATTGTACAATTTTCATAATTATCTTCACAATATAAATCCATCAAGTAATAAAAACATCACACTAATCGTTGATTCGTTGTACGGAATACACGAAACTTAGTCCAGATTTCCGAGTTTTCAACCCCGAAAAAACGAAAACTATATCAAATTTCTAATCAATTTGGCTATACAAACAACTAAACCAAGCTCATCAATCAAACAGTGAAAGCATTCAACTAAACTAAAATACTTCAAATAAACAACTCGATGAGCTCGAATATTATAAATAAACCAAACCAAATCAAATACTGATACGAACTCGGAAAAACTGAAAGAAAAACGAAAGCGAAATTCCAAGTCCTTTCAGAAATCAAGCAAAAATCACAGAAAGGAAGGCATACTTGTAAATCGGATCAGCATCGCCATCACTGGCGCGAAGAGCAGGAAGCAGAGAGGAGAGGAAAACGAGGAGAAGAATGCAACGAAGCTGCGCCATCGGACTCTCGGAAGCAGAAAGTCAACAGTGGAAGAATCTTCTGGAGGTTTCTAGAGCTGGCGAGGAATGTTCGTGTGGAGATGCGACTGGCTGCGTCCCATGGAACCGCGAACTGGTTAGAGAGAGAGAGAGACGGCGGAGGAGGAGGATAAGGAGAGGGAGGTGGCGGAGGAGGAGCTGAGTGGAGGAGCGAGAGAGGAGGAGTTGAGGTGATTTGGGTGGTGAATCGAGGCGATGGGGCGGAGACCAGAATCTCGTGAGGGGCCTCGTCTCGACTCTTGGCGATACTCGAGGAGACACGTGGGCGGGAAATGGACGTGCTGATGCTGTCTCTCTCTCTCTCTCTCTCTCAATTTTTTATTGTTTCCTTTTTCGAATCCCTGTTTTGCCCGTGACGCAGTCAAACAATGACGACTTTAATGGTAAAAACTTGGTCATCTTCATTCTTCAGAGGTAAATTAATCAATTTATAGGTGAAAATTTGATTATCTTCATAAATTATAGGTCAAATTAATCAATTTATAGGTGAAAATTTGGTTAAAAAATATACAAGTCAAGGGTTTTTAGCATTAATAATTTTTTTGAAATGTCACGTGAACTTGGTTTCGGACATTTGACCTCCTTTCTATTAGGAGGTGGACGAATCAATTGATTTCTGATATTTGATTTTTTTTTCAGAAGTTCTCTATTTTTTTTTTTGGTACGTACTCTAAAACATTGATTGTTAGAAAAACATGTCGCGTTTGATTCAAAAACTTATGTTAAACTACTAAAAAAGTATATTAGGCTCCCTAACATGGAATTTAACTAGTTGCAAGCTTTAAGAATTCAATGCACTCCATCCCGTTCTTAAATAAAAAAAGTGAATTATCCAAAATAGTCTTGAAGAGGTGTGGGAGTTAAAAGTTCCGAAATAACTTCGAAATATTTTGGATGGAAAACTCGGGGTGAAATGACGAATTAATGATTTTGAAAAATTGATATGACAAACAAACCCCTTAAGATTTTAGTTTATATGAAAACTACAATTAAAAGTTGAACATATTCAATTCCAATCCTGACCATCGTTGCAAATGAATCTGGAAATGTCAAAGCCTTTCCTTTTTGCGGCATTAGAATTTGCAAATCAAGCACAATGCCAGTTTAATTAGGTTTTCATTTATTGGAGTTCTTTGCCGCAGGCCATCAGTAGTGCATTGGATGCAGTTAGTGAGCGCCAGGTCCAGGATGCACGTTGGTGGTTGCTCACCGATTAAGCACAGTACGTTCAAAATGCGCATCAAATTGCTTTGTGCTCCGATGGAAGGATAGCTGAACTCGAACCCAAGAAATCTCCGATCGTTGAAAACAAGCGAGCAATGACGGAGCGCACGAGTGAGTTCTACACTACTATATAGCATATGGAGAAAATGAACGTAAATTGTTAAACAGTCGAATTCAGCTGCATATGAACATAAATCTGGCTCTACATATTTTTGCTTTCGTTCGACAATGACTTTGATTACGCGAAAGAGTACTACATTGCAGGGGCGATGACCGTCTCTCGTGAAACCACTAAGAGCTAGAGAAGGAAATAATAGCGTTCAAGTCGGCCAGGCATTCCGTGGGAAGGCCAAGGAAGGAGTTGATCAGAAAGTCATCGATAGGATCAACGGTTGCCACCCCAACAAGTCTGCACTTTCCTTGTTTATCCAACCTCTCCCCTCTTCCACTTCTCATCGTTCCCTTCGATTCCTCGGATGTCAATACCGTCTTCACCAGCAGCGGAGGAGCCTTGTATATACTCCCAACCGAAAACCAAAACTCCGCCTTGAATTCGAGATCAACCTGCAAAATAAAGTAGCAAACAGTGGTTATGAAACAAACCAGTTAACATCGCTCTACCGCTAACCAGTTAGTAAGTTAATGCGACACTAAGAATTACTTTTGTCGAAGCATTTTACCTGGCCGGAGTCTGGATTGATGCTCCCACTGAAGAACTCAGGGACAATGTCAATCGTCAAAAAGGGCGGCAATGGCAACCCCAAGAACTTTGTTGTTGCACTCTCCAATGGCGGGATATAGAGCCTTCCGATGTCAAACGACACCAAAACATCGCCATTCGAGTTGCTTTCCGTGACCTCTGTGGCAGAACCGGTTCCCGCTCCACCTTTAGCATTGTATTCAAAGTCAGGATACCTGGCTATGCCAAGCTTGCAGGCACTCAAAGTCTTGAAGTTTACGGTATAAGGTTTCGATTTTCGATCTTCGGTTTGAGAGAAAGAAGGGGAAGAGAAGGAGATGATGGTTTTGGTTCTGGGATTTTGGTTTTGAGTTGGGAATTTCCAGAGAGCTGGAAGGTTGGAGGTGTTTATCCTGCAGCACCCCATTTTTGGCGGGTACCTTTCTTCTGTGTTTCTTTTTTCTTTTTTTAATTTCCCACTGCAAAATTTGAGGCTGGTGTTGATTATAAAAACCTTATCTTTTTATGTTGGAAGATTTAAATTCTATGTGGTGACTGGTTGTGCAATTGAGACGTGTACACAGACAAGTCTAAGCAGAGAAATGTGTTTGTGGTCCCCTCCATAACCAATCGCTGCCACAAATTTGCAAATAACTACTAGATGCGAGTTAGATTGATCGATAGTGATGTGTTTATCCGTGAATTGTTTGTGTGTGTCCGTCAATCAGATTAGGTGAACTCTTCGACCAACTTAGGCTTGGTTTGGTATTTTTGTGTTTTGAAAAAAAGCTATTGTGAGAATAAGCGGCTGTGAAATAAAGCTAACAAAGTGTTTGGTAAACTTTTTTGTAAAAATGCTTTTGGAAAAAAAAAAGTATTATAGTGTTTGGTAAACTTTTTTGTAAAACAGCTGTGACTGTGTGAAATGACCAAAAAGGGTATATTACTAGATGTGCTATTAATTTAATTTTCTTAACAAATAAAAGTGAATTACTAAATATATTTTATTTTTAGAAGAAAAATATTTATAAACTTTATCTTAAATATTAATTAGTATGACAAACTACTTTAATAGAAATATTTTAGAGTGAATAGCTAGGATTCATTAGTACAATATTGTTAATGTCAAATAGAAATGTCTGGTTCCGATAACTTAGTTACACACACAAAAAGAAAAAAGCAGGTCCATCATAAGCCAATCAGCTCCTGAAGCTGCTTCATTCGAAAAACAAATTTATTTCAGACGAATTTTAGGAATTTTAAAATAAAGCGACTGTAAATAAACATCAAATGGCATGGAGACTCCGTATTATATAACAACAATGAAAAAAAATAGCATCACACATCATTTGTGTTACGAGAAAAACTTAAATACAAGACACGGCTGTGTCACTTATGAGAACTATGTACAGCACAGAATCCAAGCTTTGGGTTTTCTGTATCTTGTAACCAACACATTTCTAGTCACCTTATGGAAAAAAAACTAGCACAAACCAAGGAACTAACTCAATGTCTACGAAGATGCATCCGTAAGATCTTCCTGAATAGACACATTGCATATTTGACAATTAAATCACCGTACATCTGCAGCTTCAAAGATGTGCTCGAATCTTATAGACCAAACATGTTGCTAAAACACAGCGGAAAGCACCCGGTCAACAATAATGCTTAAGAAGATAGACGAGAGCATTAGCCGCAATTACAAAAGCAGCGAACCAAATGATGACCCCAAGTATGAATAAAATGAATTACCATAAAGGTCACTTGGCTGAAGAGATGCGCTGCAGTGATTGAATCCAGCTACTCGAAGGACCTACTTTATTGCCATGTCCATGACCAGTGTTTGTAGCTTCAGTGGGCAAAAGAGGTTTTGTGGGGTTCCTTCTTGAGGTGCCGGAAAATGAATTAGACGGAGGAAGGTATGCTTCATTCGCAATCTAAAAAGGGAAATTTTTATCCGTGAGTTATATTCGGAACTAAATTTTGAACAATGTAACAGAGTAAAGATACTGCATAAAAGGAGCAAGAAGAAAAAATTTCTTTTCATCACAGTAGTTACTGGACGGTAATATGACTTACATTCTTTTCAAGAGGGTTGTCATAACTTAAATTCCTGCCCGTTGTTGGAGATTTAAATTGCATGCGGACACCAGGACCAGTGGGATTGCTTGATCTAATTCGATCTGTGACCTCAGCTGGGTAAGATGGGCAAAAGTTTTCACTAAAGGAAAATGCTCACTCTGCTGTACTAGAGAAGTTAGTTATTTAAGATATGCAAAAGTCCATCATGAAGATCTAACCTTGATGATTATCTACCCGCATTGGCATTGCATGACTGTTGCTTCCTCCAGGAATCGGCTGAACATGTGGGACTCAAATTAGAAGCGCAGCAGTAACCCAACATTCTCAGAGTCATACAACCAGAACACACTGAGAAAAACCAGAAACCAAGCAATCATGGAACAATGGACAGAAACAAATCAAATATCACAAATAATTAACACATGTCTTACAATCTCCGCCAAAGAATCAAATATCACAAATAATCAAATATCACAAATATCACAAGTAATCAAACTTCTCTCTCATTTTTTTTTTTTGTTTCCTCCACAAACCCTAATTTTTTCCCCAATTAATTTTTTCCACAAACCATATCACCTTCCCCAATTAATTTTTCCCCACCCTCCATCCCCAATTGTTTTTCCCGACACCCATACCCTCATCCCTTTGCTCTTCCCACCCCTCTTTCCCTAATCTCCCCATCCCTAATTTGAAAAATCCAAACAAATAAATGAGAAGCTTACCTGGAGAAACCTGGAGAACGAGAGAACGAGTTCGCTAGTTTTTGGAACGAGAGAACGAGAGAGATCGCTCTGGTTCGGGTTATGCGAGAGAGCTCTGAGGTGAAGAGCGTGCGAGAGAGCTCTGGAAAGGTTAGAGCGTAGGTGAAGGGAAAGGGAGGGCAGTTTTGAGTTATTCATATTTCATTAAACGTGTACACTGTTCACCCGTGTGTGGGTGAAAATAAGTTGCTTTTGGAAGCTGCAAATTGCAGCTTCTTGTCATCTCCTGGTTTTGGGCTTTTTTTCACCCTCAACTTTGAAACAAAGCTGTTTTTCAAAGTTTACCAAACACCAAAAATTTTCATAGCTTTTTTTCATAGTAGCTTTTTTTTTAATCACCTCAATCCCAAACAGGCCCTTATAGAGGTATGGAACCCTTGCATTGAGGTTTGTATTTTGTACCTACACTAAAAAATCTCAAGGAAAAATCTCATTTTAATTTTTAAAACTTCACAATAACACGAAGGTGAAAATAAATGGATTGAACGATGATTCATGTACGAATTTGCAGAACTGACTGAAAACCGTGAGTGTTAATTCATCTTTTTAAAAAAATAAAAAATAATGCAAATTTTTTATTTTCTCGAAATATATTTCGTGAGCATTAAAGAAATCTTTATAAGGTATTTGGAAGCAGATTTATAATTTATTAAGCAACAAATGTATATTTAGTAGAATATTTAAGCCGAGAAGTAAAAAAATGTCAAGATGTTAAATGTACATCTAGTGTGTGTGTATATATATATATATATATATTTTAATTAGAGATGTTAAAATCATCTGTTTGTGAGGCTTAAACAAAAAATAGCAAAATTTTGTTTTGTTAAATAGATTTTCACCTTATATTTAGATAAAAGAAAAATTAACAAAAAAAAAGTTAAAATATCTTTCAATTTAGGTTTTAAATTGTTGATTACAAGTGTTTAAATATAAATTATAATATATTTTGTTTTAAAATTAGAGATGTAAAATCGCATGTAGTTGAGGCTTAAACAAAAAATAGTAAAATTTTGTTTTGAATAGTCTTTCACCCTCTTTTGATTGACAAATAAGGTTCTATTAATATGTAGTTTTGATTTAGATAAAAAAAAAAAACGAAGTTCAAATATCTTTAAATTTCAGTTGTATCTGTAACAAAGATGTCTATGGAAGGCTTGTCGTTGACTCGCTCACTTGAAAAGAGCATTTACTCATGCACTAGAGATCTCGTGTCCGGCCCGCTCGATATTGTACCACCGTGAAACTGATAAGGTGGATAAAAAAATAGGGCAGAAAGATAAATCACAAGACTTGGAAAGCACTTCTATGAACAATGACTTTATACGAAGGGGCAGAAGCTCATTAGGCATACATCACATAGCACTCTTCTTAAGCTACCAACATGAAAAATGGCACTAAACATCACGAATTAGCCGAGTGGAAACACAGACATGGAAACAGACATGAACGATATATTACATTAGCTTACAGAAGCCTGTCAGTTTCTGGACGTCGTAGCAAAACTTCATCGGAACACTCCCACCTCCATCTATTGCCCTTCCTACCTACCCGTAATCATGAAGACATCTCTCATCATACGACCACCTACTTGAAGTTGAAACTAAAGAGAAAAGTGGCACTAAACATTAGGAATAAGCCAAACGGTACCATATGTGCGTGCTACAATGCACGAGCTGAAGGACTTTAGACTTCATATGAGCATCAGGGCCCTCCGCCTTATCTTTTACTGCTTCAGGTCCAGACGGTTAACAGACAAGAGAAGATCTCAGAGATGTAGGATAATGTGTGCATGATGACCAACGAATGATTGATTCGGTCACCATGAAATCTAGTTGCTCGTGCTCACCAAGTCCAATAGTACGGTTCCTCTTGCTGTGAATGGCTGATGTCCTAGATCCAGTTGTTCCACCTGTCCTTATAGCTTCGGCTGGTTTGTTAACCAATTGTCTCGTTTCAAGTCCGAATGAAAGAGAATCTGGCAATAATAGCAGCTTCCCTGAGATTGTCTCTGCATTATAATACATTAAAATGATTGAGACGAGATTTCTATGATACTGATGCAGGGAGAAGCGAAATGTAACTCAAAATACCTCCATGAATTGTGTCTACTCTGGATATGCTGGCTGAGAACTCTATTGCACAACTACCTTCCTCGACCAAAGAACTAGGGCTGAAGAATGAAAAGCTTGGCATGGAGGGAATAGGGGAGGAGAATTCCAAACCATTAGAATCACCATCACCACAGAATGAAAACCCGCCGGATGCTAATTGGGGAGTAAATGGTTCCACCATGAAAGCGGAAAAAGATGACCTACAAGTAAATGTAGGTGATTGGGCATCACATACACTAGCTGATGCAGAGCCAAAGCTGATGTCTTGACTCCTGGACATACAGAATGAGCTGCCGGCTAAATCACATTCTCCACGGCCTCCATTTTCACATTGACTCAGTAGTTTGGGATATGGTTCATTAACCCTCATCCAAGGATGATCTACAGGGGAAAGTTCACAACGAACACATATTAGTCAAGCACACCACGAAACTTCTTTCATTCGCCACTCACAAACACAGATTTCATAACAAATCATTCATGGACTATTAACTGTTACAGCATTTCAATAAACTCTTGGTGAATGTGTGTGTGTGTGTGTGTGTGTGTGTGTGTTTTTGTGCGTGCATTTGACCTACCTAAAACTTGCTGAGCTGTGAGCCTTTGTGAAGGATCTTTACAGAGCATTGCTCTAACCAAATCCTTAGCTGATCCAGTAATTCGATCCCAGGGATCGGATGGGAATCTCAGGTCAGCTGTCCTAACAGCATCAAATATCCGTGACTTTGTCTTCCCCCAAAATGGCGGCATTCCACTAAGAAGAATATAGAAAACAACGCCCGCACTCCAGACATCTGCAGCCTGGTTATAACTACCTGCAAGTACCTCAGGAGCTATATAAAACGGACTCCCAACTAACCCATGCAAACTTTGCCCTGCTTCGACAAAAAACATTGTCAAAAATCTGAACTCAAAGTTTTAGTGGAAAAAAATTAGCCAGCCAATATAAGGGAAATATGGAATTACCAGGCTTGATGTAGGTTGCAAGACCAAAATCTGCCAACTTGATTGGAGACGAGGAGGCTTTTGTGGCCAATAGGATGTTCTCTGGCTTCAAATCTCTGTGAACAACCCCATTTTCGTGACAATATAGAACTACCCGAATCAGATGCCTAAAGAGAACCCTGGCATCAGACTCAGGGAATCGTCCGTGCTTCTCCAGCTGGTGGAAAAGCTCCCCTCCTGCACAAAGCTCCATCACCAAATGAACATACTCTTCCTCTTCATACACCGCCTTAAGATCTACAACATTTGGGTGCCCAGATAACCTGGTCATAATTTCAATCTCAAGTTTAATGCCTCGCACATCGTCTGAGGTCACTAATCGATCTTTAGCAATTGACTTACATGCCAAGACCTCTCCAGTCAACTTATCGGTGCACACCCTAATAACACCAAACTGCCCCCAACCTAACTGCTCTCCTAGAATGTACCGATCCTTTAGATTTGAGGTCTCGTCTGCATCTAAGATGGAGGAAGTCAAGCTAGCGACTTTGTAGCAATTGCACAGCCCTGTTGACGCTCCACTGTTGCTGTTCCTCTTGGCAACAGCCATACCAATATCCCGCTCCTCAACCACCCAGAACACTAATCACAATTTCGGCCCACAAATCTCAATTTTCTGGCTTTCGTGCAGAACATTTCAAAATCCTTTTCCAACAGATGAGAAACCTGAAGTTTGAAGTCAATATCTTGAATTCTCAGTCAAATCAGAAGAGAAGCTTCCTGGGATAGTAAACAAAGTTCTCAATAAGGCTTCTAGAACACTTGAACCTTAACAACAACAAAAGTTCAAGCTTTCAGCAGGGAATTCCTTTTCGACATGACCGGATCACGTGGATCCGGATAGAAATCAAGCTGTACCAATTACCAAAATTCAGTCTCAAGCATTAAATTCAAAACCAAAAAGCAATCACAAACGATACCCATTGGAGCAAATTCCATTTACAGCAGGAAAAAAAAAGAAGAAAATCTCCTTGCTTTCTATGAACAGGTTGCTTCTTTTCGGACTTTTCGACCTCCGGAATCAAGCACAAAACAGAATTCAAGTTCAATTCAGACACAAATCTTCCACCTTTCACAAACCACCCAAAAATAGAAACAAAGGAAATTTTTTTACGTATAGATCAATCTAGAATCTCCAATAACAAGCTCTAATCATCTGAAAACAAAATCCCAAAAACACCCAAATTCCATCAACCTAAAAAGTTCCCAACTTTACTAAAAACAACAAAATTCAAACGCAACCCATCAAATTCCAGTTGAAAACAAAACAACCCCGATCCAATTTTCCAAGTACTTCCAGAAAAAAGCACTTACATACGAAGCCCAGAACCCCAAATCCACACACACTCAAACATATACATTTAGAGAGAGAGAGAGAGAGAGAGAGAGAGAGAGATTGTGAGAGAGGGAAAGGTACCTGCTTGAAGAGAGATAAAGCGCAGAGAAAGGAAAGGAGGCCGTTGGAGCAGTGGTGGAGCTCCGCAAGACAGAACTCTCTTCTGTCCTGTGGCTCGCTCTCTCTCTCTCTCTCTCTCTCTCCCTCCCTCCTTGGATTTTGGCTTTGGATTCCTCCGAGGCTGCTTTAAATTTGCGATGTTTGGCTCCTCCCTGATTCAACTCTCTCTCTCTCCCTCCTTGGAATTGGACTTTGGCTTTTTTTTTCTTTTTCTTTTATTCATATTTTTTTCAAATACGGATCTATCGTTCTGTACTCGCTGGGTTGGTTGTAATACGACGTACTCGCCTATTCTTAACTACTTTCCCTTTCCATTCATTCAGCCAGATAGGAAAGTAACTAACTTTCCTTTTCAGGAAACTTTTGACAATTTTGAATCCAACATGAACACATGAGGAAGTTAATAGCCATCAAAGAGATTAAATTGGGATTAGTCCAAGTGCTTGATGAGGAATTGAGATCCTATTTGGATCTCTGTGTTCGGAGATGATGGGTTCAGAGATCTGAGTTACTCATTCAAAATACCACGACCCTCGTTTGTCTATCTCATTGGCCCATTTCACACAAACTAAGGATTCGGATGTCTCTCTTCAACCTTGAAGAACCTTGATTTTTCATTCCGTTTGTTTCGGACTTGGAGATACGGAAAGGATCTTGATTCCTTAACTAGGGATGTGTTGAGTTGGAGGTATAGTTTTATGCTAGCCAGCCTTGTAATGATGTTATAAGTCAACTCCGTCTCCAATTTTAGAGTTCAATTACGATGAATCTATATTTTGACTGAACTCTAATCATAGAAATCATTCTTAGAATTTCAACATACCCTTTTTCTCATTTTGATCAACGGTCTAACAATGTTGTTATTGATCTTGATCTCATTTCATAGTATTGTCGTTAGCATAAATTCAAAGGTTCTTTGAAGTGATGGAGAGGAGTATCGCTCTTACATCATGTCGTGGGTTTAAACCTCATCGGCCCGTAATCTAACATCTAATCTAACAAATTTATCGTTTGATAAAAAAAAATAGTTGTTTTCATAAATATATGGCTTTTTAGCTAAAATTATTCCTAAGATTTTCATAACTCCTCACTTTGGTCACTGTGATTTAAAATCAATAAAAATGGTACCTAAGTTTGTTCACCATCAAACATGTAATTTGGTTATTCCGTGAAAAATTCTGTTAAATAAGGATCAAAATGATAAAAATACCCTCTATTTAATAAACAGCAGGCCAAAATGATTTGACAAAAAAATTGATGGTATTTTTGTCAATTTATTCTTATTTAATGGAGATTTTTCACGGAATGACCAAATCGATTGATGGTTGGCAAACTCAATGACCATTTCTATTGATTTTAAATCTCAGATATCAAAATGAAGAGTTAAGTCAATCTCAATTACTATTTTGGCTAAAAAGTGTGTTGTTAATTACATGTGAAGGAGAATTAAACAGTTGTAAATAATAACAAAGATTTTCTTAGAACTAGAAACAAGAATGCTCTTAGATATGCTGCAAAGTTTGGATTTTAACGAATGCCTGCTTAAATATGCTGAAAGCTTATTAGAAAAATCCAAGGTAATATTCTTTTTAAGGAAAATTAATGAAAAATGTTTGAAAACTTTGGATTTTAACGATAAAACTTGTTAAGTGATATCGAAGTAATCTGGTGAGTGATATCGAGAGAATTTGTTTAGTACGCTTGATGTAACTTGTTGAGTGCTGTCGGAATATGCCTAATAGACATTACATCAAACGTTTGAGAGAAACACAAGAGATCTATACCAAACATTCGAAAGATTCTAAGAATGTAGATTTTCCGAATTCTAAACGATGTTAGGACCACTTTAGTCTCAATGTACATCGGTCATTGGCTATCGAAGAAATATATATTGTTATTATTTATCTTCTAGAAACTGAAAAAACGACAACTTGTTAAATTCTATAGAATCGACAGATGATCGATGATGTACGTAGTATTTTCCATATCCTCTCAGCTCCCGGGCTGCCGCGTGCAGAAGAAAGTTGTTCAGTATTCGTTCTTAATCTGGAAAATCCCAAATGACAAGAAACCAGGATACTTCCTAAACTTGGGCCTTGGTGGCTGAGACGTGTATGCATGCAGTCAACTAAAATGTTCATGATCTAAAATATTGCATGCGATTGGCTCGATATCTGCCAGTTGCAGACATCAGTTTGCAGCGGCGGCGCGATGAAATCGAAAACTTCCTTATCCACTCGGCTTTCCGTTCCTTTTGTTTGTTTACTAGAAAGGGTAAACTTAGGAAGGTCGATTAATTCTTCTAGAGAAGAAGTGGAGGAGAGATGAGATTTATAAACGAGCTTGAGTATTGTGATAAGCGGTTAACTATTTAACTATAAATATGTTAAAAACTTGTAGAATGAAACATTATTTCAAGACAAGTGGTTTACTACGCTATCTTGAATTATTAAATTTTCCTTGTTATTTATGTGCAATTGTAAGTCGTGAATTAGTCTTGTAAATACAATAAGGTCTAAGCTAAAAATTATTTACTCAAATATTTACTGTACTAAGAACAAGTGTTGAGCCTTGGATTTTAACAAATGTGGTGGAAACATATAGAATACTATAGTGTTGAGCACCTTTATGAAACCTTAGTATAAAGTTTAAGTGTTCATAAACTATGTAAATCATCTTCAAATTATAGAGGTTTAAGTGTTTTTTATTTTTTATTTTTTAAATAGTTTAACAAACATTCAAATTCATGATTAGATTATTACTTAAGTATTGATTAATCTGCTTATTTTCTATTGGTGACACATCATATAGTTTACAAATTCAGTCTAAAAAGTTGGTCTACCTAACATTACTTCGAAAACAATGAAGACTGGGTGCTCTATTCGTCCAACTAGTATGATATGTTCAGAGAGCACTATGATATATGATATTTCTTTTCACTTATAAATGAGATGACTCAAATTGGACTTTCATTATCAACGAGCTGGTGGCTCAGTGGTAAGGGGCGGATTACAAGGCTTTCTTAAAACTAAAAACTGGAGGTTTCGGGTTCGAAACCTGCTGTTGGTGTGGAAGCCAGACTTGAGGCCAAGGGAAGGCTGAAATGCCTCTGTGAATCTTTCCGACCCCAGAAGGAGTGGATAATTGTTAAAATGGGGTGTGCAGATATCACACCCCTAAGATTAGAAAAGAAAGAAAACTAATGAAAATGACTTGAAAATGTTGAGTTTTAACGATAAGGACAAAATAATAGATAAAATGAATAATACCGTGATTGACTTTTTAGTGTAAAAATGTGGTTTTTTGTTAAAAGTGAATAGTACTGTGAGTTTTTTGTTAAAGTTCCAAAAAAAGAAAGAAAAACTAACGAAAAGTTATAAAAAAAACTTTAGTTTTAACGAAAAATGACAAATAAAGGTGCATATGAATAGTGCTAGGAAAGGTAAAAATGTAATTTTTCATTAAAAATGAACAGTACCGGAAATGTTTCGTTAAAACTCCCAAAAAAGAACTCTCCATTAATTGTTAGCACGTGAGACTTACTTTATCTTTTAGTCTCACATGTGAGTCTTATGTCCTAATAATTAATGGAGAGTTAACAAAATTTTCGATTTTGAGTCAAAATCGTAACAGACTTCATCTTAGGCGTTTAAATTCTAATTTTATTATATGAGCTATTTTCCGACTACCATATCACCACGAAACTATTAATCCAATTAAGCCTTGAGAAATGCTAAAGAGACTCTCTTAAAATGAAACTACTTACCACCTTACATTTTAACGTTAATTTATGTAATTATAAAATATTATGTTAAAAATATGAGATGACGAAGGACCCTCATGCTGTGCCTTCCCATCAGAACCAGGGTATTTCAGTAATTCAATCTCCTCGTAGACACGACGCAATTCCAGTTTTGTCCATCGCCTCCCTCCTCCTACCGCGCGAGCGAGCGAGACTGAGAGAGAGAGAGAGAGAGAGAGTGTGTGCGTGTGTGTGTGTTTCACAAATCAAACTCTGCTCCCCGAAATTAAATTAGGGTTTTTCCCAAATTTAAATTCCCCCAAATCCGCCACCCTCGAGAGAGAGAGAGAGAGAGCAAGAAATTCCGAGCTTCCGAATCTCTCCAACTCCATGATCGGATTCCAATCAGCCAATCCATCCAATCAATTTTGAAAAAACCCAGAAAAAGGGGGGAAAATCGAAGCTTTTGAGTTTCAGTTCAAAGTATATAGCCACAGAGAGATTCGAATCCGTAGCTAATGGATGTAGACGGAGGGGGAAGCAAACGGGTCTTCCACAGACTGGGTGGGCAGCAATCCGACCCGTCAAAGAACCAGAAGGTATGCTACCATTGGAGGGCGGGCAAGTGCAATCGCCACCCTTGCCCTTTTCTCCACAGAGAGCTCCCGGCGCCGCCGTCGCAGCCAGGTCTCAATGGGACGGCCTCGACTAAGCGCCATCACGCCTTCGCCGCTAACACCGATGGTCCATCGTCCCGGAATCGGGGTCCAAATAACTTCAATGGCGGGGCTTCTTCGACGTGGGGCCGTACAGGAGGAGCGAATAGGGTGTTTGTTAGGAAGATGGAGAAAGTCTGTAATTTTTGGGTCCAGGGGAATTGCAGCTATGGGGACAAGTGTAAATTCTTGCATTCTTGGAGTATGGGGGATAGCTTCAGCTTGTTGACGCAGCTTGAGGGGCATCAGAAGGTTTTTTTTTGGATTATATATGCGGGTTCTCATTGTTTCTATTGGGTTACCTTGTGTGCTTTTGGGAACTGATGGGGGTTTTTGGGAACAGGTTGTTAGTGGGATTGCACTGCCTTCTGGGTCTGATAAGCTGTATACTGGGAGTAAGGATCAAACTGTAAGGGTTTGGGATTGCGCATCTGGTCAGGTAGTTATTCACTTTTGGGACTCCAATTTTCAATTATTTAACAATATTCAATGCATAGTTTCTGAGGGTTTACAGTTAAATAGATAAGTTTCAATACTTCTTCCCCTTTTCTGTGACGGGGGAAAGTTTAATGTTTGAATAGATGGGTAAGGGACTCCTGTAGCGTATCTCGTTTCTGTTCTTTGGATTAGGTTTAGTTTAGTACATTTGGTAGACATTGTAGTTCCTACCCATTGTTGTTTATAAGGTCGTTGTGTAATAGGAATATTAGAGTTGTATGCCAGCTAATGACTCTGTAAAGAAAGCTCTTAGTGATCACAGTCAGTAGAAGCCTTATACAATGAGTGCAAGTTGTATGTACAAAGTAGTTTCCATACCACATCACTGAATGCAGCTGCCGCTCAAATTATAGTTTAATTGATGGTGATCACATCAGCGAGCAGAGTGTGCAAACTTATGTTCTGGAGGATGCATAGAAGAGAGCTCCTGACATTGTGGACTGAAAAGCTTTCCAGAGATTTGCTCCCATTTCTCAATATCTATTGACTTTTTAGTTTTCCTAAATCACATGGTCATTGCCACTGGGTTTACTCTAGATGGTTGGACAATATTTTTTCACATGTCTCATTGCCATTCCAAAGGGCTGTGAAAATAATTCGTGTGCTTCTATTTGGTTATTTTTCAGTGCATGGGAGTTATTAATCTTGGCGGTGAAGTAGGTTGTATGATCAGTGAAGGTCCTTGGATATTTGTTGGCATACCAGAAGCTGTAAAGGTAGGGCAGGAGGATTCTCTTTTAATGTAAGCTTATAGGATCAGACTCTAAGGATACTTTGTCTCATTTGTGTATGGATATGTTTTGTAGGCCTGGAACACCCAAACTAACTCGGAACTGAGTCTTAGTGGGCCTGTCGGACAAGTTTATGCCATGGTTGTGGGTAATGATTTGCTCTTCGCCGGTACACAGGTAATTCCTTTACTGCCATAATGGCTTAATTTTTGTTTGGTCCCCATTCTTGGTCAAAATATTTCTTGTTAGGGCTTTCAGCCATGAGGTATTTCACTGTTTACAACTATATTATGTGAACCACCCAATTGAAAAATGTATTATTGAAGGAGCAGCAAACTTTGTTTTTTTCTTTTTTATTTCATATCTTTTTCATGTGAGTTGCATCTAATTTAGCGAAGGCCCTTGCATCTGCTTTTTCCCTCTCTGTTTTCCTTTGTGCATTCATGTGTGGGATCGACATATTTTCTAATATTTGGCAAAATTGTCCTTCAATGCAGGATGGTTCTATATTGGCATGGAAGTTTAATGCTGTGACTAATTGCTTCGAACCAGCTGCATCACTGATAGGTCACACCCTTGCAGTTGTTTCATTAGTAGTTGGAGCAAACAGGCTCTACTCTGGTTCAATGGATAATTCTATAAGGGTAAGTCGGGTTCAGCATCACATGTTTTCTGTAATAAGCATAAATTCTTGCTGATGGAACATTTGAGGCCTTAAATTGCTCCACACCAGTAGCTCAGTCATGTCTTTGGTATTCATTTTAGGTCTGGAGCCTGGAAACTTTGCAGTGTATACAAACGCTAACAGAGCATACTGCAGTTGTCATGTCTGTTCTTTGCTGGGATCAGTTTCTCTTATCATGTTCCTTGGATCAACAATTAAAGGTGTGTTTTCTATGATTTATAACCTTTTTTTGTGGGTGTGTAACTGTGTGTTGCAGTAGACCCGTAAACTTATTTAATTGTTCCACTTCATTTGTTTGTGCAGGTCTGGGTTGCTACTCAAAGTGGAAACTTGGAAGCAACATATACTCACACAGAAGAAAATGTAAGTTTATGTTTCATTATGTTTCATTCTTCAGTTAATCCCTGTTCCTGCATTGACTAAGAATAAGCTAGGTATGTTATAGGATTTTTTAGCCCTCTGTTTGGATGGGAAACGTAAAAGTACCCAGGAAGTTCAGACTCAATTGTTAAAAATGCACTACAAGGGTACTACCAATGAACTACTCAAGCACTACAAAGCTACTACTAAAAGTCTAAAACACTACAAATGCACTACAAATACAGTAACCAAAGGACTTTCAAAATGACATCATGACAGGTGTCATTTGAAAGTCTTCTCAATTGTGTTGCATCAAGTTCATCTATCTAATTTTGTAGTACATTCCTAACAAATTTAGCCACGGATCCATGGAAACTCAAAGTTCCTCATCCAAACATAGGGTATAGGAACATTCAAGGCTGACACTCTGGCCGTACATTTAGAGTATCTAATGCAAGTTCTATTTGCTTAAAACTAGGTTTGGGTGGAATTATAGAACCACCTTTGTATGCATGCTACGCATGTATTTTGTGTTTAAATTCCATAAGCATCGTTGAATTTCCCATAATAAATGAATCAGTATGCTTGATGTTCACCTAGCAGTGGGTTTAATGTTGAGTTTCGTGGACCTGTTATCATTAGAGGTTATGTATGATTTTCAAGGTGACATGAAAGGTCAAGTTTAATAATGCTTAGGACCTTGCTGCAGGGTTTGATTACACTTTGTGGGATGCATGATTCAGAAGCCAAGCCAGTCTTACTGTGCGCTTGCAATGACAACACTGTCCGTGTATATGATTTGCCATCGTGAGTTTTCAACACAATCTCTCTGCTGTAGTCCTTTTATCTGTTAGGTCTAGAAAACATTTTTCAAGCATCTCACTTTGCTGCAATTGTCTTCTTTGCTATGGTCTAGGTTTTCGGAGAGGGGTAAAATTTTTTCAAAACAGGAGATAAGATCGATTCAGGTAGGCCCTGGTGGCTTGTTTTTCACGGGTGATGGAACCGGTCAAGTGAAAGTATGGAAATGGACTGAACCAGCTGCGGTCACTGCCTGAGAAAAGGGAGATTATTTATATTGGCCACATTGTATCTGTAGTTTTTTCATTTTTCTTTTCTGGGTTCTTTCGTAAGTGTTAGCTCTGAGGAATGAATTACGGGTTTTCTATTTTCGGGTTGGAATGGATTGAGTTCTCTTTTTTTGGAGGATTTATGGAGCTAGGAATTAGTAGCATTAGCACTGTCCGCAGTCCGCTCTTTTGGGTGCCATGAATGTGAAGAAGCTTCTTGGCTCGTTCGAAGTTTTGACTGCAGGACAAATATTCATAAAAGAGTGAGTTTATAAACATTCTGTTTGCAGCGGATGATCTGTATGCATTGCCATGTGCTGATCTTATCAGTGATCGGAGTTGCTTATGGAGTTTTGAGTGTAATATTTCTCATCTTGGTTTTGAAAAATAAATAAAAAGTCGGCACACGTTAAATCTCTGTTGATTAGATCGTAATCTTTTTGGTTGAAATGAGCAGGCACTTAACGATTCTGTTATATTTCTCCTTATGATGTATTACTGTTAACAACACGTAGGACCTTCGAAGTATTTTTTTTTTGTTTTTGGGAATCTGGGAAATTCATTACCAGGGCAAAGATGCTAAAACAGTACAAGAAAAGCCTACACCGAGGCAAGCGAATAACTAAGCAACCAATAAGCTGAGCAGCGAAGTTGGGTAGAAAGTGAAGACGCTACAACATAATTAAAGCGTCGGCCCCTCCATTGCCTATGCTAAGTTTATTTTTTTGGGGGGGGGGGGAGGTAAACCATGGTTAAGAACATGAACCAATGAAGATGGAGGTCTATTGACCCATGTTACATTGCACATCTCTGCATTGCATTTCTAATCGATACTAACGAGTCCGCTGTCATATTGATTGATCTTGGAATCTAAGACCAGCGACAATCCTGAAAAGACTCCCCTAACCTCTTAACTTTCGCCAAGTAGGAAAGGCCTCCCATCTATCATTTTCCTACGAGTCCGATAAAGATGATATGGATTCCAGCGAATCAGACTCAATAATTACCCTTCGGTGCCCCAAAGCATCGGCCAACTCACATCCCCGCAGAATGGCCATGGCTTCTGCCGTGGCAACATTTGGAGTTTGGATTGCATACCGAGCCGCAGCCACAAACAGATACTCAGCTCGTCTCATCACGATCCCCACAAAGCCATCTTGCGTCGGCTCCCTCCAGCCGGCATCGACATTAACTTTCAGGAGGTGAGTGTTTGGCTTGTTTGAAGGCTTTTAGAATAGTTACCAAAAGCACTTTTGTAAGCGTATATAGCATACGTTTTTTTTAGGAATACAGGATATGCAACAACTAGGAAAGGACCCGCCGGTGGATCTGCTGGGTCAATTGCTTTAATGGGTTCTTATTCTTAAACAAGGTCAATTGGGCTGGGGAGAAACATCCAAGCGCAGAGATGGAGATGGCTCTACTGTTTTACGTGCTTTTTTAGGAAGCACTTCAGTTTTAATAAAATTTTCCGACTTTTATTCAACGAAAAGAAAAAGCATTTTCAAATGGGCTTTAAGGAAGTCCACCGAGAACCCTAAAGTGCTTTTCTGATCAATGGGGGCCTGGTGTGGCATGGTAACCATTAAACCAAACACATTAGCTAAACGGCCATTAGCCTATTTCGGAATAGTTCTAGGCCTAGATAGCCCATTACAATGTCATGAGAAACACTTGCAACCCAAAATTTGGGGGCCTATTAAGAAAACTACTGCCAAGATTAAAAAAAAAATTTGAGCAAGGCTGTTAGCTACTCCAATTCGTCTTTCTCAAACCTCGTTGAAGAGTAAGGGAGATGAAATTTGTAGCATTCAGTCATACTATTGGTTTGTAATGTCACGGTAGCCTCACAACGAGTGTAAGAAAACCCTAAAATTGAGGTTTATATAATTGAAACGGTTGATCTCAAACAGTAAAAAGATACCAAAACCCACAATCAATCTGTACCATTGATTGCAACGGTTCATAAAAAAATTTAA
This sequence comes from Pyrus communis, assembly GCF_963583255.1. NCBI lineage: Eukaryota > Viridiplantae > Streptophyta > Magnoliopsida > Rosales > Rosaceae > Pyrus > Pyrus communis. The sequence goes on from NC_084818.1 coordinate 2,771,302, forward strand.
AATGAAGCAACATGTGTTGTGGGACCCACGCTTGCAGCTGTGACAGATTTCATGTGGGTGGGCCACTCTTTCCACTCAAAACGCCCAATGGGCTCCACTCTTTGCACAATAGCTTAGTCCCTATGAAGTCCTCAATTGTGAGGATTTTATACATACTCTGATGAGGCCCTATACTATAGCTGATGAGGCCCTATACTATAGGGTCTTGTTTTCAGACCCATTGGTAGGCCTTGGACCTTATATACGAAGACTATACGATTGTAGAGACTATATATGGGGTATAGACTGAGGGCATTCATCTATGCACTAACGTTAGACTAAAGAAGAGATCCAACAATGGTATCATGTGCCAAAATCGCCTTCAAACGAATTCAAACGCCCGCAATTCATCGTACATCACGGCAAAGCGGTGAGTTTGATGTGTCTCGTCGTTTCGTTATCAGAATAGTATTATGGAGCAAAATCAGACTCCGAAATCAAAAGTTGCGTTAAACCTGATTTATAGCATTAGACACCTCTTTTACAACCGCGTCATCTTCTGATCTTATCCACTATATTCCACATTTAACTTGGTCAATCGCACACATGGTTTGACTGCAAAGCAAGTCGAAAGCTTCTCCCACATGCGTGCCTCTTCTCCGTGAGTCTTGGACGGTGCATCCAATTTCCTAAGCTTCTTGCCTGAATTTTCCTATCAAATTATCCAAAATGAGGCTGAAAGTGAATATATATCCAAATGGAAAACCTCTGCGACAATTCATAAGCTTGACTATGTAGGTTTGACTTTATGTATGTTTTGATTTGACTATGTACCATGTAGTAGGTTAATTTGCTCTTGAATTTTGGCTAGTAGGTTTACTCAAAGTTGAATGTTCAATTTATGCCAAACAGCCTTGTCCTTGAAGCAATACCCTAGTAAATACTTTTGAGTTTTATACAATTTTGGAGATTTGGGCAAAGGATCTTCCCCCCTTTCCTTGACTTTGTGGTTTCCATACTTTGAACTAAACTATATTCTACCAGGAAAAAACGAACTATAAACATATTTTATTTCGTTTTTCTTCTAGTGGAACGCAGAAAAGTATATGCATGGTGATGCAGCAAGAAATTTATAATTTAAGTGTTTATTAATGCTTGTTAGATCTTGAGTACGAATTTTCATCTCTCAATATTGATGAATTAGAAAGAAAAAAAATGCATGATAACATGTGATCTGTTTATGTAGCATCACAATTTCTTAGTATCTAAGTCAACCTTTAGCCTTGATCTTCCTCCAAAATCAAAGGTTTTACAAGGCACTAGGCGCTAATCGGGCGGTTGGTAAAGGGCTAGCATCTAGGCGGGGTCTAGGAGTTTTTTTTTTTTTTTTTTAATTTTTTTTTTAATTTTAACTAAATTTATTATACAATGTATATGTCACATCCCGACCCTGGACGGATCATTTCCCGGGCCCGTTCCACCATCGTAGCACGATATTGTCTGCTTTGGGCTTACCATTCCCTCACGGTTTTGTTTTTGGGAACTCACGAGCAACTTCCCAGTGGGTCACCCATCATGGGATTGCTCTAGCCCCCTTCTCGCTTAACTTCGGAGTTCCTACGGAACCCGAAGCCAGTGAGCTCCCAAAAGACCTCGTGATAGGTAGAGATAGGAATATACATATAAGGATCACTCCCCTGGGCGATGTGGGATGTCACAATCCACCCCCCTTAGGGGCCCGACGTCCTCGTCGGCACACCACGGCCAGGGTTAGGCTATGATACCAAATTGTCACATCCTGGCCCGAGGCGGATCACTTCCCGGGCCTGCTCCACTACTGTAGCACGATATTGTCCGCTTTGGGCTTACCATTCCCTCACGGTTTTGTTTTTGGAAACTCACGAGCAACTTCCTAGTGGGTCACCCATCATGGGATTGCTCTAGCCCCCTTCTCGCTTAACTTCGGAGTTCCTACGAAACCTGAAGCTAGTGAGCTCCCAAAAGGCCTCGTGCTAGGTAGAGATAGGAATATACATATAAGGATCACTCCCCTGGGCGATGTGGGATGTCACAGTATAAATAAATGTCTATTTACATGTAGCAAAAATATATAATGGTATATATGAGAATACATAAATTACAAAATAGAATGACATATAAATTATAAAGCAGTTGAATATGTTGAAAACATAGGAAACAAACGTATAATGAGTGTTCATCTAAGTATCCAACAAGTCTTACAATTTCTTAAAAAAATAAAATGCAAAATGAAAGTAATCTATTTTCTATTTAAGTAAGAGTCACGACCTGGATGGTCTAGAGGCATTTTTTTTAAAAATTAATCGTGACGGTGGTCAACCGCAACTGCCTTACTATAAGCATCCAGATAATAAGGCACGATTTGTTTAATGAATGGCAACAATATCTTCGCAAACCAACTTTATTTGTAGCCCTGGCAATTTTATGGCAACAATATCTTAGCAAACCGACTTAATTTCTAGCCATGGCAATTGGCATCCCCAAAAACCTAACAGAAATCTGATCTAACGAGTAGTAGGTAAGAATGTTTTTTTTTTTTTTTTTTTCATTTTTTGATCGAGTAGGTAAGTTGTGGGGGACACGAACCATCTTGTTTTGAAAGTTCTCATGTTCTTATTCTTTTTCGTGGTTCCTGCTGAAAACAGCAGTCACGTCTCGTTTGATTTGGATAGTGTTCCCTATTATGAAAGAAAAATTTGTGTGGGACTTAGTTTTTTATTGGATTTTGCTGAATGGCACTACAATTTACTCAAAACTCGTTACGCAACAAGTTTTAAAATAATATGTTTCATTCTTTTATATTTAAGATTATTATAATTATTTTTTCTACTAACTGATATACACCATGAAAATGTTCCCTCTGTGTGTTTTTTTTCCCCGAACTCTTCACCTTCTTCTCTGATCTTCCACTTCTCCCTCTCTCCCAGTTTTTTCTCTTGCTTTTCTTAAAAGGAAATCCTAAATCTTAAAAAGATCACTTTCTCCAACTTTTATCATGGGAAGAAATTAAAAATCTGTAAGTTTATTTATTTAATTATATAGTAGTTGATTTATATACAGGCATATTAGGGTTAATATGTTAGTCTAATTTTGTTTATTTGTTTTCGTTAGTATGTTAGTCTAATATTAGGGTTCATATGTTACCCATGAGTCCCGATTTCCCCTCTCTTGGTTGGATCAAGAGAGCCCTGCACGTTAAAGAAAGCATGCCGTGCCCATTTTAAAGCAGTAGAAGCTGATAGCGTGATACATAGAAATTATCATTTAGCAACTGAACAAACTTCAAAGTGTGCATATCCCTACACTATAAGCCACCTTACTTCAGCAAGTGAATAAAGATGGGGAAATGAACAAAAAAATGGCAGATGGAAAGAAGTGAAGAGTCCAGCAAAACACAAACGGATGGAATATTTGAGAAGAAAAAATGGGGAAAAGAATAAAAAAGTTAACCATTAGATTGATTGTATATTAATTAATACAAAAAATAAGTATGAGAATCTTAAAAAGAATGATAAATGATTATATTTAAAACTTGCCACATTGCGAATTTTGAGTGGATTGTAGTGCCACTCAGCAAAATCTAGTAGCAAACCATGCCCGACACAAGTTTTTCTCTATGATGTGACAGGTGATGATTGAATTCCTTAAAAAGGAAATTAAATTATGACAGGTGATGATTGGAGTCACAAAATATGTTTCTAATAAGACTGTCTCTCTATCATTTTCCTTGCAATAATGCCAAAGATTTGGTAAATTTGTAAGTGAATCTTTTTGTTAAACTTCATCGTTATAGAACAACCCAAGAAAGAAAAAAAAAAAAAAAAAAAAAAAAAAAAACCAAACAAACAAAAGGGAAGTCCGTATAAGTCATACTATAAAACATTATGCATGAAACCATACGATTGGACTTGTTTATTGACCTCCTTTGGGCCAATAAACTTGCTTATTGAGTTATAACTAGTAATTAGATAACAAAACTTGCAGTGTCTTTACAAATTAAACATGACTTTGATGGCATTGCCTCCACGAGCACTGGTCTCAAAGGCATCTTCCACTTCCTTCTGGGAAAATCCAAAACGGTGAGTAATAAGCGGTTTCACGTCAATCTTCCCGCTTCTCAGAAACTCGATGCAAAGCGGCCATGTGTTCTTGTATCGGAAAATTCCAACCACATCCACCTCCCTGTGTTCAAACACATAAGGAAAAAAAAAAAAATATTAGATACGACCAAATTTGTAAACTCACACTTTGATTTATAGTGTGCCCTAAATAAATTTGTTGACGCAGAATTAGAAAACGGTCGATCTTTATCCAGAAAAGAAAGAAAAATAATACCAAAATCGTAACGCCCTCCATGACCTAGCAACAATGCCCTAATATATTTGTTGACATAGGACAAGAAGGGGTTGATAAGATGGAAAAATAAGACCAAATTTGCAAACGCACTCCATGACCTAGCTATAACGCCCTAATAAATTTGTTGACTAGGACAAGAAGGGAATCGATCCTTATCGAGAAAAAGATAGGAAAAACAGACACGTAGTGGACAAAATCTATACCTGGCAGCAGCAGGAGTGAGAGGGACAGTCATAATGCTGTGTCCCATTCCGACGAGGCAGACTTTGCCGCCGGGACTAGTGGCTGCGAGAGCTGTCGACATGGTTTTGTTGAAACCTACACAATCAAAGGTCACATCCACTTCGGATTTCATGGCTTTTTTAATCTTGGCAACTTCGTCATCCAAATCCTCGGCTTTTGTTGAAACTTTGACGGTTTCATCGGCACCAAGAGACTTTGCCATAGCTAGACGCTGATCATCCACGTCCACAATGACAATTCTCGGCGCCCCGAAAGCACGAGCAGATAGCACGGATACCAGCCCGATCGGCCCTGCTCCGATGATGAGAACATTTGTTTCTGGAGTGACATTGGCTCTCCGACAGGCATGAACCCCAACACTCAAGGGCTCACACATTGCTCCTTCCTCCAAGCTAACATTCTCCGGAAGCTTAAAGCACAAGTCCGCAGGATGCACAATCTGTAAAAAAACATGATTATCAAACGGGTTCATAGTATGAAACACTGTTAAACTACAACGTTATGTTCGGATCATATAATAAAAGTTGAAATTTTGTAGTTGTGCGAATATTTTGCCTGGTTCGCCAAGGAACCATGAACCGGTGGGGTGGCGAAAAACTTCATGTCCGGGCAAAGATTGTAGCGGCCTCCTTTGCACTGGTGACACTTTGCGCAGCTGATGCCGGGCTCTAATGCCACACGATCGCCAGAAACCAGATGCTTCACGGCGCTCCCAACTGCGTCTACGATCCCAGCACACTCATGACCAATCACCATTGGCTCCTTAACTTCAAAATCCCCGCACTTCATGGTCTGAAAATTTTCCAAAAATAAAATTTAGAACAAGGGAGGTTAATTACAATCAATAAACATCAAAACGGGGAAATATACATGGAAGGAATAACAACCTTGAGGTAATGGACGTCGCTTCCACAAATGCCGACGGCTTTGATCTTAATTCGAACATCATTGGGTCCTAAAATTAAAGAAATCCCCAGAAAACAAGGGAGCAAGATGTTAGCCAAAGCGATGATACATAATTTGACATGAAAACTAAAAACAACAAAAAACAATTGTGGAATCAAAAGATCAATTGTAGCGAGTGAGATGGATGAATACCAAGACTCGGGAGAGTGAAAGCCTGGATCTTGAGGTTGTTAACACCAAGAAGCCATGCAGCCTTGTTTTCTTGTTCACCATCTTTGGCATCTCCGTTAGTCGACTTGCCTCCCTTCCCCATTGTATTTTTGCTTTTTTTTTTTTCTCTGTGTTTGAAAGAAAAAGATTATTGTTCTGATGTAAAAAAGAGTGCCCTAGCGATAGTATTTATATCAATCCTGTGAAGAAATAAGATCGGTGCTCCTGTAACCTTATAAATCTATACTCTGATTTGGTCAAGTTTCGATTTGCTACCGCTATATATAGTTTTAGTCCTTATTTAATGTATATCCGTAAACATCCTATCTATTTTTGGATACTCTTGCTTCTGTTACAACGTATCCATATTTCACTGAGATTGGGAATTAGTATCTTAGTGGAGAGAAGCTCCTTGTTCATCTAGGACTTTCACACGTGGAGGTATTTCAAACCAATCACATCTATATCTAAAACTGTAGTTGTCTTAACTTTTTCTGCAGGTGAGAAACTCCTTACTCATCTAGGATTCTTGCACGTAAAAGTATTTTAAACCAACTGCGTATTAATCTATTTCTATGGCAAGTGGTCCTTTACCACAATGGTGGAAAAGTGTTGAGTCATTGCATAACGTTGTGGGTTGAACTCCTTCATTGGCTAATCTAACACCTGATCTAAAAATATCTATCGCTAGACCAAAAAAAAAATTTTGAATTCTATGGTTTTCTTAACCTTCTCACGTCTCAATTTGTGGTCAAATTGGAGTACTATCGTCACATAACTTCATATGTGCATGAAATCTGATATGGGGAGCTTAACTTCCTACGTCTCATGAGTAACTAATTTTCAAACTGTCCGAAAGATTTCGTCTCGATTTAGCGAGTTAGTTGGAATTAGCGGAGTTTTAAGTTGAGTAGAAGATTCGAAAGGGGTCTTTTTACGACTTAAAATAGGATTAACGGATATTATGGAACTGCTGAATGGGTGCCACGTAATGCAGAGTCATATTAACATAGCAACCGTCCCTATTATTCCCATGGTGGACCTCACATGGAATTGGAATTGCGAGTAGGTAGACGAGTAGTATGAGTAGTATTAAACACAAATTAAGATAAAATAAGATAAGGATTATAGCCAAAAAAAAAACATATTTGGAAGTAATCCTTATTGGATAAATGAGATCATATAGCATAAATTCTTCTTAACGGTTCGAAAAAACAAAAACTTAGGTAAGGAGAAATTAGGTTCACATCTTTCATTTTACTACTATATTGATTAAAATCTTATTCATTTTCAATTTTTGATCAAGGTCCTTGAGTATTAATAACATCATTAATTATTTGAATAATAAAATATTTTTATTTTAAAATATATTCCTTTAGTGTTAAAAATGTTACAATTAGTATATCCATATTTATGGCTAAATTTTTTATCATATATTTTTATTTTTAGTTTGTACCTATTTTTAATTTGCAAACTTTTTTTAATTTGTACCAATTTTCTTTTCATTTTTAATTTGTACCTATATATTAGTTTCTTTTTGTGCCCATATTTTTTAAAAGTTTTATTTGTATTTGTACCCATGTGTTTATTGTTACATGATATTGTATATTTAGTCAACGATAGAAAAATTACATATGGTATATTTATGTTTTATGGCTAAATTTTGTATCATATATTTATATTTTTAGTTTGTACCTACTTTTAATTTGCAACATTTTTTAGAAATTTGTAGTATTTTCTTTTTAGTTTTAATTTGTACCCATATATTAATTTCTTTTAGCGCCCATATTTTTAAAAATTCATTTGTATTCATATTTTTTTAATTTTTTATTTGTACCCTAATTTATTTATAATGTACCCATTCTTCTTTATTAATGTACCACTTTGTTATATGTGAAATGTATCATTTTTATTGCAAAATGTACCAATTTTTTTAACACTATGGATACATTCTTTTGCCATTTATTATTTCTTATTGTTACATAGTTTTTATCCATTTATTCAATCAAAATGTATGAATTTTTTTATTGCAACCGTTTCTATAATGAGGAACTTCATCAAATAATTAATGCCAAAACTACAAAAATAAAAATATTAATAGTAATATAATGAGGTGTACAAAGTCAAGGGACTTTGATCAAACTTTGAAAACTATTAAGGTTTTAGTCAAAGAATGTTAAACATTAAGGACCGCATCCAAAGTATGCCCTTAGGTAATCACTAGTGAGTACCTTATATACTCATTTTATTTTTTAAAATTTTAATCCAATAATATTTTTAACATATGTTTTATTGTTTTAAAAAATAATAAACATGTTAATTAATTTTATTGAATTTTAAAATATAAAAAACGTGTGATATTTTTTGATTGCGCTAAAACAAAAAAAAAAAAAAACTATTAGCTCGTCATGTCGATTTTATTATGACTTCTTCTTAATTTTCATTTATCGCAATTTTAAATTTTTGCTTAAACACAGATTATGTTATTCCGAGTCACCCATACTCATTTTTAGACGATCCATTATTCCATGAATATTAGATTATGAAATACTTAATTTTGCCAGTGGAAATAAAGTTGGTTGTATCATAATTATAACAAATCATCTGTCTGATTTATTTATTTTATTTTTCGTCGGTATCTCTAATTAATAAAATAAATGATCCAATGTCAACTGTTTAACAGAAACGAGTTGAGATGGGCTCTCTGTGTTGCCGCTGGCTGCCCTAGGTTTCTCCACGCATCAAAGATAAGTAATTAATTTCCACGTTAGAATTATGTCTAGAAATTTCTTTGAAGTGCGATTTTAGCCAAGTCAAAGAGGCGTGGTTCTTCACAAATATGAATAATGAGTGCCACGTCAACGTCCAGTAGGACATGCGTTGGCAAGATAATATATTTTTGTTTAGACAACTCTGTGGGACAAATTACGTAAAGTTAAAACAGACATGAGTTAAAGTAGTTGAATAATACTATATTACTAAAAGTTTAATCGTATTTTTGTGACCTCTTCCGCTTTGGACCCGTGATTAAATTAAGGCTTTTAATCCAAAGTGGTTTGTGAGATTTTCATAATACATAATTTTGGTTCCTCAGATTTAAAATCAATAGAAATGGTTCATGAGATTGTCCATCATCCATTATTTTGGTCATTCCATTAAAAAACTTTGTTAAGTGGTCCTTGAGCTTTTTAATGGAATGACCAAAATGATGGATGATGGATAATCATAGGGACCAAAGTTATGTGTTATGCAAATCTCAGGGATCAAAATTATGTGTTATGCAAATCTCAGGGACCAAAGTTATGTGTTATGCCCTCAACTTAACGGATTTTTTTAACAGAATGACCAAAATAATAGATGGTGAACAATCTCAAGGACCACTTCTATTGATTTTAAGTCTCAGAAACCAAAGTTATGTGTTATGCAAATCTCAAAAACCATTTTTACTAAAAAAAAACCTTAAATTAGTAAGGCCTATTGGACATGATAAGGGCTGGTGTTGTTTAACTTTATAAAAATGATAGTTGACCTCGACATGGATGAGGACGACATTGTGGCACGAGGATGAAATTTGCAATATATGGGAATTTAGAGGGTTATTAAATTTACATTTGTAGTTTTTATTATGTTTTTACGTGATAGATATGAGAGTTTTTTAGATTTATGTGTGTAATATATCATGTAAGAGAGTCTTTGGTTTGTTTTTCGTCATGTACCTCGGGCGACATCTTAAATAAAGAACTCTCAATTTGGGAGAATAGCCCATTTGCAATATTCGAACTGCCCATAGAAAATTGATAAAGATTGATAGCGGTTATGTTTAATTTATAGATGATTAATTTTTAAAGTTCTTATAGTTTTATAAGATGAATATTTTGATGGCTTAATTATTGATATTAATCCTAAGCTATCGTTTTTTGCCCCCAAAAAAAAAAAAAAGAAAAAAATAAATCCTAAGCTATCGTTTGAGTTTCACTTTGTTCCCTTTGAAATTCATTTTTGTACCACTTAACCTCAAAACTCAACTTTGTCAAATACTTTGTTAGCTTCTAAGGACGTGGCAACATATATGACCTACTTTTTTTTGCTAAAACACTTGTACCAATAAGTTTAATATTCACAAAATGTTTATATAATCAATTGAAGAAAAAAAAAAAAAGAGATTGTATTGTCACCTATTTTCATCTGGCTTCACTAATATTAGGGTTTAGAACTTTAGGGTGAAAAAGTAAAAGAAACTGCCTTGGGGTGAAAAAGAGAAAGAAAAAGGATAACTTGCAACTAAAGCAACGAAGGCTTTCATCTTAAGTTGCCCGGTTTGGATTGATAAGATACAGAGATTCCACACATAAAATAAATGTACAAGGATTGATCTCGATTGTGCGCTTGTAATACTTACGTATGCTCCAAAGGTGTGCGACTGAGGCCTTGTGTTAAATAAACACAACTTGTTTAAAAAAATGTCATATTGATTGAAGAACCTCTCAGTATAATGTAACATTACATAGTTCATATTTCTTGAAGGAAATAATGTAAAATAAAACAATTTACAACTCTGTACATGAACAAGCTTGGGTTCTATCATACAGCTTCCCCAACAGTAGAAACCAGAACTTTGTCCAAAAAAAAAAAGGAAAAAACTGTAGATAATTTTCACCTAAGATTTCCGAACCATTACAACTTGTCTCAAAGAATCCGATATATAGTAACTTAATTTTCTAAAGATTAAACATGACTTTGATGGCGTTACCCCCACGAGCACTAGTCGCAAAGGCTTCTTCCACCTCCTTCTCGGTAAATCCAAACCGGTGAGTAATAAGCGGCTTCACGTCGATCTTCCCACTTCTCAAAAAATCGAGGCAAAGTGGCCATGTGTTCCTGTACCGGAAAACTCCAACCACATCAACCTCCCTGGCAGCAGCTGGAGTGAGAGGCACTGTCATCGTGCCGTGTCCCATTCCGACAAGGCAGACTCTGCCGCCGGAGCGAGTGGCCTTGAGACCCGTCGACATGGTCTTACTGAAACCCACACAATCAAGGGTTACATCCACTTCGGATTCCATGGCTTCTTTAATCATGGCAACTTCGTCATCTATATCCTCCATTTTTGTAGAAACTTTTACAGTGCCATCAGCGCCAAGAGACTTTGCCATGGCTAAACGCTGGTCATCCATATCCACGATGACAATTCTTGGTGCCCCAAAAGCACGAGCGGCCAAAACTGAAACGAGACCAATAGGCCCAGCTCCGATTACCAGAACAGTTGTTTCGGGACCAACATTGGCTCGCCGACATGCATGAACTCCAACACTCAAGGGCTCACACATTGCCCCTTCCTCCAAGCTCACATTCTCTGGCAGCTTGAAGCATAGATCCGCAGGATGCACAATCTGTTAAAACAGATGGTCATTATATACGGTCCTGATGCCATAGAATTCATATGTCAAAAAAGTTGAGAAAGTCGAAATTTATACCTGATTTGCCAAGGAACCATGAACCGGTGGGGTGGCGAAAAACTTCATGTCGGGGCAAAGATTGTACCGCCCTCCTTTGCACTGCTGACACCGTGAGCAACTGATACCGGGCTCAACCGCCACCCGGTCACCAGGCACCAGATGCTTCACCTCGCTCCCAACTTCGTCTACGATCCCAGCACACTCATGTCCGATTACCATTGGCTCCTTGACCTCAAAATCCGCACATTTCATGGTCTTGAGGTAGTGAACATCGCTTCCACAAATGCCGACAGCCTTAATCCAAATCCGGACATCATTGGGTCCTAAAAGTAAGAAATCCCAAGAGAACAGGGAAGCAACATGTTAGCATCACTACAACGATGAAAACTAAAAACCGAAAAAAAATAACGAGGAATTTAAAAGAATGGAGAGAAGTAAATACCCATACTGGGGAGCTCGAAAGGTAGGATCTTGATGGTGTTGAAATCAACAAGCCAAGCAGCCATGTTTTCTTGCTCAACAGGTTTGGCTTCTTTAGCCACTCCATTAATCGATTGGCCTCCCTTACCCATAATATTTCTGACACTAGCTCTGTGTTTTTTTTCTGAAGTGTACTGCTTTCTCTGTTTGCTTTGTGCTGTGTGTGTTTGAAAGACGGAATACTTGTGTTTTTTTTTTAGATGGAACAAGCTGGCTTGGCAAGGGTGTGTATTTATAGCAAACTTGAGAGTCTGATTTGGTCAAGTTGGTTTGTATAAGATTAGGATAATCTAAACCTGAAACATTATCTGATTCTTTTCAAAAACGAATAAATATTATGGGGGGGACATTGTTTGATGTTTCCTAGAAGGAGTCCTTTCACATTTTTACAAACTAAAGACACACATGCAAAATAAATCATAAAAATTATTGTTTTTCAGTTATGTAAACCAAGAATGTTTTACTGTAAAAAAGACAAACATTTATGAGCTATTTTGTAACTGATTTTTAAATGATTAAAAACGTTTTTTTTAGAAAATATTTTGGTAATTAATGTTTTGCAAAAATATAAGTGAATCTTGAAGAAGCTTTTGAAATGCTTACACAAGAATCGCATAACTAGTGCATCTTGTAGAAAATACTTTCAGTATTTTTCAAACACCAAACATTTTTCTAAAAACGTTTTGAAATTATTTTTAAAACATTGTCAAACGAGCCTTATATTTGTTTATTTTAATACAAAGGACTCCATTTCTAATACTGTTTCCAAACATATTCGGAAGAAGTCTAACAAAAAATCCTAGGTCATAGTTTTAGGCCAAGACAGCCCTTTACGTCAACAAGAAGACTAGCAATGACAGATTGGGGGAGGGATGAGTTTTTTTTTTTTTTTTTTTTTTTTTTGTTTTTTTTGTCATGAAACCTGCAACCCAGATCCACCGGCCACACATGGAAAGCTATGTCATTGGTCTCACTTAGCTCAAAACAATTGTTTGATTTATTTATTTATTTATCGTCGGTATTTCTTATTAATAAAATAAATTATGCAATGTCAACTCTCTTCAGAAACGAGTTGAGATGGGCTGTCTGTGTTGCCGCTGGATGCCCTAGGTTTCTGCACGCTTCAGAGATGAGTGACTAATTTCCACGTCAAATACATGTGGTGACAGAGTTGTGCGACTGTTGGCGATTGCGAAGGTCCAGAAATTTTCTCTAAGGTGCAAGTTTGGCCAAGTCAAATAGGCGTGGTACGTCACAAAAATATGGATAATGAGTGCCACGGCAACGTCCAGTCAGACACGCGTAGGCAACGTATTCGGTGGGACAAATTGTCTTGGTTTAAGATGAAATAGGATCCTCTCCGGATTCTATGAAGGGATTTGAAAGATCAATCAATCGTATCCGTTCATTGTATATCATGTGAATAGAAATTATTTAAAACTTTTTATTTAAAATTAAATATAAATAGTATTTAACCAAAAGTGACCGCAAAAGATATGATTGATTGATTTAAGAATCATCAAAAGAGAATCCGAAAAAAATCCTTGTCCGTTTAAGATAAACATGAATTAAACAAGTTGAGTAATACAATATATTAATAAGAATGTTAGTCGTAAATTTGTGGCGTCTCCCGCTTTTTACCGGCGGTCAAATATGGCCTTTTTGACATGATAAGGGCTGGTCTTGTTTTACTTTGAAAAAATGATGGTTGACGATGACATTGTGGCATAAGGATGAAATTTGCACTTTATGGGAATTTAGAGGGTTACTGAATTACAATTTTAGTTTTTACTACTTTTTTTACTTAATAGATATGAGAATAGAGAGTTTTATGTAAGGGAGGGCACGGACCGAGTCAGCTCCAAATTTGAAGGGACCAAATAAGACCTATTTTAAAATGCAACGGGATGGTCTGGCTAGATTTACGCATCCAATTACATTCTTTTTTCTTCTTTTTTTCATAACAGAATATGTAGATCGGTGTAAGTACCACTGTAACATCTCCTTCACCTTTGTAAACCTTGCCCAGTACAGAGTCTAATTAGGAGAAAAGAATATTGCACACTCCTAATTAACAAAGAAACCCAAGTCACTCTGCAATCCCAACCAAATCGCACAAACAACAAAATTAGCAAATCCCCTACACCATAATTAAAATTATTCACAATCCTGAAACAGAACCAAGTATGAAAGATTGAAACTATCACACGACATATATAAATAACTAAACCTAAAAAAATTTGAAACTAGGCATTCAAAATCAATTTAATTCAACAGAAGAACGAAATTCAATAGATTCAAATCCAATTCAACAAAAGATTTTGAATTGGAACTAAATGTAGGTCAAGATTCAAGAACCCAACAAAATTCCTAAATCTAGAGAACCCTAATTTATTTTCAATCCTAAATCCTTAAAACATAATACCTTAAAACCCAAGGTAAAAATTCAATAGATTCAAATCCAATTCAACAAAAGATTTTGAATTGGAACTCAATGTAGGTCAAGATTCAAGAACCCAACAAAATTCCTAAATCTAGAGAACCCTAATTTATTTTCAATCCTAAATCCTTAAAACATAATACCTTAAAACCCAAGGTAAAAATGTCGACTATCAAGAATCGTCAACTCTGCAAATATGAGTCTGAGTCAAACGGAGGAGATGACTGATATTAATTTCGTCGTTTCGTGTTGTTTGACTTCGTGACTTCATCTCTTCGAGTTCAACATAGAGACGGATAAAAGTGAGAGAGAGACACTGTTGGAAATTATATATTATATATTATAGTATATAATTTTAATAATTGAATGAAAAATATTGTTAACCAATTTCTTAGAAATGTTATGTTGTTTAGTTGTATTCCCTTGATAAGTGATGTATACTTATAGATGAAAAGTTACATCTCTTTGATAAGTAGAAATTAGATTCTATATAAACCCATGAAACCATTGGTATTAAATAGAGAAAATTAGAGTTAATTTTTACTCTTGAGAAATAGGGTTTCCCCACTTTGTTTCTCTCATGCTTCGTGTGTCAAGTTTCGATTCGTGTCTTGAGAGTACGGAATATATAAAGTTTGCCAGAGTCCGAAGATTGAAGTGCTTTGACTTCGGATTATAGATTGTTGAATCCTGGGAGATGGACGTCTACCGAACTACAAGCACTAGAGTAGGGGCGAAATTCTATCTTTAAGACATTGCATTTATGCAAGCCTCGATCTCCAAGTTTGTCAGTTATTCTAACTTTCTTTCTAGTTGTTTATATTAATCTCATATATAATTGATGTTGTGAATTTCTTTGTGATTATTATCATTGGAATTATATTATTATTTTTCATATTTTCCAATATTGCTCCAACAATCTAAAGATATAAAATTTATCCCTATGGAACAATCGGAAATATGAATGTTCTCGATTCTCATATTGAGAGTTTAAAGTTGTGGCTTTAAAAGTCTTGGACAACATATGGTGTTGTATTTGATGTGAAGCCTAGAATTGATGCAATTAAGACTTTAATCTCTGATTTAGTCTTGATGATTGGGTTGGATGATGTTGTGGTATTATCCGTATGGAGCGGTGTCAATCAACTGCTTGTTTCTTTTTGAAAAGATAAAATTTAAAATTATAACTTTTTGGGCAATGCAGCACTTGATGAAAAGGCGTGAGTAGTTTGCTTAGGTAATTTGGATCTGGTATGTATATGCATGCTTACATCTATATGTGTCTGCAAGTTATCTTGAAAGCATGAATTGCATGACTTGTGTGATATGTCTTATGGATAAATTTCTTAATTTCAAAGATCAATAATAAATATTTATATCCTAAATGCACTGGAGGTTACTTATCACAAGTCATAGGCGATAGAAATGAAATATAATGGTTGCCTGGAAATTCATTCCCATTCGACCAATGTGTGTGTGATATATATGGATTGATTTATTCATATGAATATGATGCATCTCATTAACTGGGCATATTTTTCTACGATTAAAGTTTTCGTATCTTCTTGTTGAGTATTGGTAAGGATTGCAACCCTTAAGTCTATACGTAAGAACGACTTAACTACTTTGGCAATGTGCATAATGTAGTTGGGCATAATCAATAACTGCTTATGGGTTTATGAGTTTGGTTCTGCAGAGTAGCACAAAAAACGAGTTGCATTTTAAATTGAGGAAGTAAATCTCTGTTAGCGGTTGTGTAGCCTCTTTCTTTGCGAAAGAGAATCTTATGTTAGTATACATATGACACAAAACTTGTGGTTGTATACTACAGATATGTGAGGGCTTCAAAGCCATAGTGATACGGAAACATGAATATTTGAGTTTTTGTTTCCCAATTAGCTACAAGATCATAATGCAATCTTTAATGTTGTGGCTGGGCATCTAAGGATATAGGCTATATAATCTACAAACTCATTGATTGAATTAGCACATTTATAGAATGATGAGCACTTCCTGATAAAGGAGTAACATGTGAAGGCACTACAAAAATGAGTTTTGCTCATAAGCCATGTTAGTCATGGATAAAACCAAGGCCAATTCTTTTGCAAAGTATACACTGAAAGTGTGAGGGTCTTCGTAAAAGGAATGATGAGGCACTGAAATTGATGCTTATTGAGTAAGCATACATAATTAAATTAGACATGATGATGCTTATTAAGCAAGAATATCAATGGACATGTTATGAATTCAATAATGCTGGCTAATTGAATTTTGATAATTTAAAGTCAAAGTACATATAGGTGGATATGCAAAGGCATAATCAATAATGGAATTGAATACAGCCTTAAGGCTAGAGAAATGTACTTTGTGATAATTTAGCCGAGTAAGGGCTAAACACGATGTCCAAATTGTCAAGAGTAATTTGTTTATTAAAAGAGAGAGAATAAAAAGCAGTTATATCTTATAATGATTAACTTTAAGGTATGAAGAGTTAGAGACCTTCTTACAAATACATTAAATGTGGGGGAAGTCTACTTCCTAGTGTTAGCAAATTACTTACAAAAGTCCCAACATATATATACTTTTGAGGACTTGAAATTGAGAAACAACTACTCTCATATGAAATATAATTTCATCAGATGGATTGTGCACACCATTGAAATAGTCAACCTAGTAATGGATCCAATTATTAAAGGTTTGATTAGAGAGTAAGTTGATCATCGAAGGGAATGAGGCTAAAGCTAACATAACTAATGAATCAGCCGAGTGAAAACCTAACTTAGTTGATTAGAGATCCCATGGTCTAAGTTCAATAGGCAAACTGGTTGGGCATGATTCAAAGAAGTTAACACACTATATGCCTCATTCCTATGGTGGAAGAAGTGTGTTGTTTGCAGACGTTTTAGGTTGTATATTTATACTTAATGACAGTGATATCTTATAAATAAGAGGAATAAAGCAGAATATTCTTAATCAGTGGTCACCTATGTGAGAGTAGAAGTGGGTCGCTTCTATGAGTATGAGATGACTAAATTCTCTAAAGCTCTCATGAATCAGGGATTTGTTCAGGATCAAAATGAACACAACCGTATGAACCGGAATATATTAGGATTAGTGATGTGTGTTGCTTATTGTCTCGGTTTACTACTGCGATGAACAGTTCAAGATTCTATATTCACTGCGTCACCAAGTAAATCCGATAATTATTCACTAGGGTAGGTTCAAGTCCAAAAGACACCTCTCCCGATGCATCTCTTGTTCGCCTGTACTCTCAAATTCTTCCTAATTTTTCATTCATGTGGGGGATTGTTGGAAATTATATATTATATATTATAGTATATAATTTTAATAATTGAATGAAAAATATTGTTAACCAATTTCTTGGAAAGGTTATGTTGTTTAGTTGTATTCCCTTGATAAGTGATGTATACTTATAGATGAAAAATTACATCTCTTTGATAAGTAGAAATTGGATTCTATATAAACCCATGAAACCATTGGTATTAAATAGAGAAAATTAGAGTTAATTTTTACTCTTGAGAAATAGGGTTTCCCCACTTTGTTTCTCTCATGCTTCGTGTGTCAAATTTCGATTCGTGTCTTGAGAGTACGGAATATATAAAGTTCGCCAAAGTCTGAAGATTGAAGTGCTTTGACTTTGGATTATAAATTGTTGAATCCTGGGAGATGAACGCCTACTGAACTACAAGCACAAGAGTAGGGGCGGAATTCTATCTTTAAGACATTGCATTTATGCAAGCCTCAATCTCCAAGTTTGTCAGTTATTCTAACTTTTTTTTTCTAGTTGTTTATATTAATCTCATATATAATTGATGTTGTGAATTTCTTTATGATTATTATCATTGGAATTATATTATTATTTTTCATATTTTCTAATATTGCTCCAACAGACACAGCAGCAGAGACAAAGAGAATCTTATTAGAAATAAACTATGGGAGTTAACTAGATAGACACTCAACAGTGGAGATTTAATCTCCATCTATAAATTAAAGGAAAACTAATGAAAATGGTTTGAAAACTTTGAGTTTTAACGATAATGACAAAATAAAGGGTAAAGTGAATAGTACCAAGATTAACTTTTTAGTGTAAAAATATGGTTTTTCGTTAAAATAAACAGTATCGCGGATTTTTCGTTAAAACTCCCTAAAAACGGTTCCGATGGACATCCCGTTTCCTCATACATTTGGACCCTCCCCACCTCATCCCATTGTATTTGTATGTTTCTAATAATTGGACCTGTTCCGTACTCGCCCCGATCTGCATGTATCCCCAACACATAGATCTAGGACCCGTTTCATGTAAGAGAGTTTTTAGTTTGTTTTTAGTCAGGTGCATCAGGTGACAACTTAATTAAAGAACTCAATTGAGAGAATATCCTATTTGCTTTAAGGTGTCCATAGAAAATCAATATAAAAATTGATAATTGTTATGTTTAATTTCTAAATGCATAATTGTTAAAGTTCTTACAAAAATGCTATTTCTACTATCTATTTGTAATATTATTTGTACCAATCTCTATTAGATAAATAGTACAAATGATGATACAAATAGATAGTAAGTGTAGCACTACTCAAATTATTATTGTATTATAAGATGAAGATAGAAATGGCTTAATTATTGTTATTAATCCTAAACTTTCATTTGAATTTCACTTTGCTCCCTTGAAATTCATTTTTGTATCACTTAACCTCCTAAACTCAACTTTGTCAAAATACTTTAATATTTACAAAATCTTTAATTATAATCAGTTGAAGAAAAAATAGATATTCTTTTAACACCTCGTTATATCTGGCTTCACTAGCACAAGAATATTAGAGTTTAGAACTTTAGGGTGAAAAAAAGGTAAAAGAAAACGCCTTGGGGTGAAAAAGAGAGAAAAAGAGTAACTTGTTGCTAAAGCAAATGAAGGCTTTCATCTTAAACAACACAATGTGGATTGATAAGTAACAGAAAGGCTACACACAAAATAAGTTAAGAATATTTGATTTCGACTATGTACTTGTAATACTTATGTATACTCCGAAGGGATGGAACCAAGGTCTTGTGTTAAATAAAAACAACTTCTGAAAAGAAAAGAAAAAAATGTCTTATATTGATTGAAGAACCTTTCGGTATAATGTAACAATACATATTTCATATTTTTTGAAGGAAATAATGTCAAATAAATCAATTTACAACTCTGTACATGAACAAGCTTGGGTTCTACCATAAAGCTTTCCCCAACAGTAGAAACCAGAACTTTGTACAGAAAAAATAAAAAAACAAATTGTAGCTAATTTACATCTAAGATTTCCGAACCATCACAACTTGTCGTCTCAAAGAATCCGAAATTTTGTAACTTATGGCAAACTTCCTATAGATTAAACATGACTTTGATAGCGTCACCCCCACGAGCACTGGTAGCAAAGGCTTCTTCCACCTCCTTCTCTGTAAATCCAAACCGGTGAGTAATAAGCGGCTTCACGTCGATCTTCCCAATTCTCAAAAAATCGAGGCAAAGTGGCCATGTGTTCTTGTACCGGAAAACACCAACCACATCAACCTCCCTGGCAGCAGCTGGAGTGAGAGGCACTGTCATCATGCCGTGTCCCATTCCGACAAGGCAGACTTTGCCGCCGGGGCGAGTGGCGTTGAGACCCGTCGACATGGTTTTATTAAAACCCACACAATCAAAGGTCACATCCACCTCGGATTCCATGGCTTCTTTAATCTTGGCAACTTCGTCATCCAAATCCTCCATTTTTGTTAAAACTTTGACGGTGCCATCAGCGCCGACAGACTTTGCCATGGCTAAACGCTTGTCATCCATATCCACAATGACAATTCTTGGTGCCCCGAAAGCACGAGCGGCCAAAACTGAAACCAGACCAATAGGCCCTGCTCCGATGATCAGAACAGTTGTTTCGGGACCAACATTGGCTCGCCGACATGCATGAACTCCAACACTCAAGGGCTCACACATTGCCCCTTCCTCCAAGCTCACATTCTCTGGCAGCTTGAAGCATAGATCCGCAGGATGCACAATCTGTTAAAAACAGATGGTCATTATATACGGTCCTGATGCCATAGAACTCACATGTCAAAAAGGTTAAGAAAGTCGAAATTTATACCTGATTTGCCAAGGAACCATGAACCGGTGGGGTTGCGAAAAACTTCATGTCCGGGCAAAGATTGTACTGCCCTCCTTTGCACTGCTGACACCGTGAGCAACTGATACCGGGCTCAACCGCCACCCGGTCACCAGGCACCAGATGCTTCACCTCGCTCCCAACTTTGTCTACGATCCCAGCACACTCATGTCCCATCACCATCGGCTCTTTAACCTCAAAATCCGCACATTTCATGGTCTTGAGGTAGTGAACATCGCTTCCACAAATACCAACCGCCTTAATCCGAATCTGGACATCATTGGGTCCTAAAATTAAGAAATCCCAAGAGAACAGGGGAGCAGCATATTAGCATCACTACAACGGTGAAAACCAAAAACCAAAAACCGAAAAAAAATAACGATGAATTTAAAAGAAGGGAGAGAGGTAAATACCGATACTGGGGAGCTTGAAAGGTAGGATCTTGATGGTGTTGATATCAACAAGATACGCAGCCATGTTTTCTTGCTGAACAGGTTTGGCTTTCTTAGCCAATCCATAAATCTTTTGCCCACCCTTACCCATAATGCTTTTGATACTTGTTTTGTGTTTTTTTTTCTTTCTGAAGTGTATCGCTTTCGCTGTTTGCTTTGTGTCTTCTGTGTTTGAAAGACAGAATAGTTCTGTTTTTTGATGGAGCAAGCTTGGCTAGGGTGTGGTATTTATAGCAAACTTGAGAGTCTGATTTGGTAAAGTTGGTTTGTAAGTTGGATAAGCCAACCCTGGAACATTATCTAATTATTTTCAGAAATCAATAAATTTATTTAATTGTGGGACATTGCAGGGATGTTTCCTAGAAGGAGTCCTTTCACATTCTTACAAATTGTTGACACATATGCTAATTAAGTCAAAAAAATTGAGAAGTTTCGTTTTATATGATTACCAAGAGTGCTTTCCTGCGAAGCACTCCATTTTTAATACTGTTTTCCAAACAGCCCTTTATGTGTCATGAAGAAGAGTAGCAATGACAGATTGGGGGAGGGGGTGTATCAAGAAACCTACAACCATGATCCACCGGACACAAATAAGAGAGCTATATGTGATCCTAACAATTGGTCTCACTTATTTATCTTTTAGGTCGTTTATGGTTAGTCAAGCACAAGTTCTTTTTCTGTAGTTAAGGATCACATAAACTGTAAATTAACGTCAATTCTCGAGATAATCAACTCAGAATATAATCAAAATATTGTAACTTGAGTGATTAAAGCATTTATATGTTTCAATCCCCCTTCATAGTTAACGATCATATATACTGCAAATCAGTATCAGTTCTAGACAGAATCAGCTCATAGTATAACCGAGATATTGTAACTCGAATGATTAAAGCATTTTTTTCGGTTATCGTGATTAAAGCATTTTCTTCATACTCGAACTCATGTGTTTTCAATCCCCTGTTTCTAAAGTTGTTTGTATAAAATAAAATAATAGTCACTTTACACCTTTTTTTTATGACTAGGTTTAGAGCAAAGAACAAACCACCGCCACCACCACCACAACTATCTCCAATCCCACATTTATGCGTGTTTCAATCCCCTTTCATAGTTAACAATCACATAACCTACAAATCAACATCTATTTTAGATAAAATCAACTCATAGTATAACCAAGGTCTTGTAATTCGAGTGATTAAAGCATTTTATTTTTGGTAATCGTGATTAAAGCATTTTCTTCGAACTTATGTGTTTTCAATCCCCTTTCTCTAAAGTTGTTTGTATAAAATAAAATAATAATCCCTTTACACTCTTTTGTATAACTAGGTGTAGAGCAAAGAACAAGCCACCACGAAGACGGCCCCACCACCCCAGCCCCACATGTTTGACAATGAATTTCGCCGGAGTACTAGCGTTATCCACAATTAACAAGTCCAATCCACACTTGGAGGAGAGAGGCTTCTACCACATGCCGGGTCCTCCTCTTGGACGGTGCATCCATTTTCCTAAACTGCTAGCAGGAATTTTCCAGTTGGATTATCCAAATATTTGGAGGCCGAAAGTGAGATTATTAAACGTTATCCAAATCAAGACAGTTGTAACAATATTTAATAAGTTTGACTATGTCGGTTTGACGATCTAGGTTTTAGTATGTACTGTCTACACGGTTTTGCTGTTAGTCACGCCCATGTTAGGTTTATGTTTACTCAAAGTCGAATCTGGAATATGCTGTCCTCCTTCAGTTTATTCCAAACAGCTTATCCTTACAGCAAATACTTTGAGATTCAAATAATTTTGGAGATTATGTCATGGGCTTCCTTCCCTTGACTTCATAACTTTGAAGTAAACAAAATTGTCGACAGGAAAAAAAACAAAGAAAAGAAGGTAACATTATAGTTGAACGGAAGTAAACTGAAAAATTAAAATACATGGTAACAGGACAAAACGGTTGTATTATATAAAACACATAATAACACGTGATAATTTTAAAATACTATCATTTTAACGTTCTGGTTATATGGTCCTATTCAACATTCCTAACACCATTTTAATTGTTGTTGGGCATTATTTTCATCTAAAAGTAAGAAATCCCAAGTGAACAGGGGAGCAACATGTTAGCATCACTACAACGATGAAAACTAAAAACAAAAAAAAAAAATTAACGATGAATTTAAAAGAAGGGAGAGAGGTAAATACCGAGACTGGGGAGCTCGAAAGGTAGGATCTTGATGGTGTTGGCATCAACAAGCCAAGAAGCCATGTTTTCTTGCTCAAAAGGTTTGGCTTCCTTAGTCACTCCATTAATCGATTGGCCTCCCTTACCCATAATATTTTTGACACTTGCTCTGTGTTTTTTTTTCTAAAGTGTATTGATTTCTCTGTTTGCTTTGTGCTGTGTGTGTTTGAAAGACATAATTGTGTATGTAAATTTCTTCCTTCTTATTTTTGGACAAAATTGCACCTACAAAACAAATAACACCTTAGATCAATGCCAAGAGTCTCACGTGCTCACGATAAATGGCGGAGGGCTTTGGCCGAAGAACCTCCGATGCCAAAGTTAGAATTTTGAAAGAAAAGTGTTTGGAGAATTTAGAATTGGAATTGAGTTTTGGAGAGAATGAGAGGGCTTTTATAGGGGTGTGGCCGGCCTCCTTTGGTGAGAGAGGACCACCCACTTGGCTCTCTTAGTGCCCTTTGGTGAGAGAGGACCGCCCACTTGGCTCTCTTAGTGCCCTTTGGTGAGAGAGGACCGCCCACTTGGCTCTCTTAGTGGGCTAGGTTCTTGATTTGTGTTTAATTGGGCATAATTGAATAATTAACTAATTAATTAGTCAATTAATATAATAATTGCCTAATTGATTAGCTAATTAATATAATAAAAAGGGAAAGATTTGGGAGTTACCTTGTGGAAAAGATTTGATGAGGATGGATGGAATAGGTTTTGAATTGTTACCTATTTTGGGCACTTGTGACTTGGTTGAGGGATGATTGCCCGCTGCTCGCGCATAGGAATCCTGATGTGCCTCAAGGGTATTCTTGTCATTTTAATCCAAAGATTCACGTGTCACATTGTGATTATTTTTGGCTCCACAATAATACTTGTGTTTTTTGATGGAACAAGCTTGGCTAGGATGTGGTATTGTTGACCCTAAAAATTACAAAGCCTACGCGGCGTGCAGGCTGAATAACTAATAAGCTAACTAAGTCTTTCGGTTGAATGCGGGGCGTGCCAACTCGTCGGCCGAGCTCGGCCAAGGAGTAAAATTTGTTGTTGTCGCGTTGAGCATGTTGCTGACTTCTTAATCTTGCGACTGCGACTGAGGAAGGAACACTCTCGGTCTTTGGGTTCTAGAGCCTGAAGACGAGGCTGCTAGTTCTGCGAAGTTCACAAATCGAATGTGCTTGATTCAGTCACCGTGATTATATTCGTAAGAGTATAAGCACGTCGAATCAACACCAGACTATACGGACAAAAATATTCAAAGATGATGTATGTCTTGATAGTGAACGTGGTTCGGCCGTCAGAATGTCGAACTCTAAGACTCACTTGTGAATACCCAATCATAAAATCACCCGGCGTCTGATACGCCGAATGTCGTAACTCGTGACACCTTATTTCGCCGAAAAGGCTGATAAGATGACCCCTACCAATAAGGATTCGAAAACCCTCCTCGGCTGAGACTTGGATAGGTAACCAGTCGGCCTCGATGCAGTGCTGTTTATCCAAACTGAAGATGCTCCTCGGTCGGCTGATTCTACAGTGACAGTGCTGTTTATCCAAACTGAAGATGTTCGCCGGTTGCCTTCACAGTGCTGTTTATCCAAACTGAAGATGTGTTGGCGGAAAAAGAAAAGGAAAAATCTCAAGGTGTTTGAGAGGTTTTGCGCAGGGCAATTATATGTTGAATTCCGGCTCCTTCTTTGTTGCATGATTTCTTGTATTTATAACACCAACTCCTTGAGACCGAATTAAACCCCTATCTGAATTGGGAGTCCTTACCCCGTTCTAACTTTGCTTCGAACAACCCTACTCCCATTAGGACTTTGAACTCACCCGTCTTCAAGGCTTTATTCATCGCTGGCTCGAGAATCCTAGTTGCACCAGGATTTCCTCGGCCCTCCTTGCTTATCTGGACTATTCCTTCTTGTGATAGGACTCGACCATCCCTGCTAAATGGCCCGGAATCAATCAGGCAGCCCATAGTATTTGACATTGCTTTGGGTCGAGCACAACCCTACACTCGGCCCAACAATATTATTTTAGGCCCAAACAGGTATATATAGCAAACTTGAGAGTCTGATTTGGTCAAGTTGGTTTGTATAAGATTAGGATAATCTAAACCTGAAACATTATCTAATTCTTTTCAAAAAAAATAAATATTATGGGGGGACATTGCTTGATGTTTCCTAGAAGGAGTCCTTTCACATTTTTACAAACTAATGACACACATGCGAAATAAGTCATAAAAATTAATGTTTTTCGGTTATGTAAACCAAGAATGTTGTTTTGTAAAAAAAGAAAAACACTTATGAGTTATATTTTTAATTATTTTTAAAATGATTAAAAACGTTTTTTGAAAAAATATTTTTGTAATTAATGTTTTGCAAAAATACAAGTAAATTTTAAAGAAGCTCTTGAAATGCCTTCATAAAAATCACATAACTAGTATTTTTTGTAGGAAACACATTTAGTGTTTCTCAAACACAAAAATATTTTTCTAAAAGTGTTTTCAGTTATTTTTAAAGTACTTCTAAACGAGTCGTATATATATATTTTTTGCAAAGCACTCCATTTCTAATAGTGTTTTCCAAACATATCCGGAAGAAGTCTAAGTCATTGTTTAGACAAGACAGCCCTTTAACGTCAGCAAGAAGACTAGCAATGACAGTTTGGGGGAGGGATGGGATTTTTTTTTTTTTAAAGAAACCTGCAACCCAGATCCACCGGCCACACATGGAGAGCTATGTCATTGGTCTCACTTAGCTCAAAACAATTGTTTGATTTATTTATTTATTTTTCGTCGGTGTTTCTTATTAATCAGATAAAATTATACAATCTCTCTACAGAAACGAGTTGAGATGGGGCAGTCTGTGTTGCTGCTGGATGCTCTAGGTTTCTGCACGCTTCAAAGATAAGTGACTAATTACCAGTCTGATAGAGTTGTGCGACTGTTGGCGGTTGCGAAGGTCCAGAAATTTCTCTAAGGAGCAAGTTTGGCCAAGTCAAAATGTCAAATAGGCGTGGTTCGTCACAAAGATATGGATAATGAGTGCCACGGCAACGTCGAGTCAGACACGCGTAGGCAGCAGATTCGGGTGGGACAAATTATGTTGTTTTAAGACAAACATGAATCAAGCAAGTTGAATAATACAATATATTAATAAGAGTTGTAATCGTAGATTTGTGGTGTCTCCTGCTTTTGACCGGCGATCAAATATGGCCTTTTGGACATGAAAATGGCTGGTCTTGTTTTACTCGGTAAAAATGATGGTTGACGACGATACAGTGGCATAAGGATGAAATTTGCAATTTATGGGAATTTAGAGGGGTTACTGAATTACAAGTTTAGTTTTTAGTGCCTTTTTTTTTACATAATAGATGGATAGGAGAGTAGAGAGTTTTATGTGGGGGTGGGTTCGGATCACGTTAGGACTAAATTTGAAGTGACCGGATTAGATCTGTTTTAAAATGCAATGGGACCGACCGTGCTAGATCCATGTATCCATTTACCTTTTTTTTTTCATAATAGAATATTTAAATTGGTGTAAGTACCACAGCAACATCTGCTTCTCCTTTGTAAACCTTGCCTAGTACAGAGTCTAATTAGGAGAAAAGAACATTGCACACTCCTAATTTAGAAACCAAGTCACTCTGCAATCCCACACAAACAACAAAATTAGAGTTTAAAACTTGAGGGTCAAAAAAGGTAAAAGAAAATGCCTTGGGGTGAAAAAGAGAGAAAAAGAGTAACTTGCTGCTAAAGCAATGAAGGCTTTCATCTTAAACAACACAATGTGGATTGATAAGTAACAGAAGGGTTACAAACAAAATAAGTTGTGAGGATTTGAGTTCTAATGTGTACTTTTAATACTTATGTATGCTCCGAAGGGATGGGACTGAGACCTTGTGTTAAATAAAAACAACTTCTGAAAAGATAAAAAAAGGTCTTATATTGATTGAAGAACCTTTCGGTATAATGTAACATTACATATTTCATATTTCTTGAAAGAAATAATGTCAAATAAATCAATTTACAACTCTGTACATGAACAAGCTTGGGTTCTACCATAAAGCTTTCCCCAACAGTAGAAACCAGAACTTCGTACAAAAAAAATAAAAAAACAAATTGTAGCTAATTTACATCTAAGATTTCCGAACCATCACAACTTGTCGTCTCAAAGAATCCGAAATTTAGTGACTTCTGGCAAACTTCCTATAGATTAAACATGACTTTGATGGCGTCACCCCCACGAGCACTGGTAGCAAAGGCTTCTTCCACCTCCTTCTCGGTAAATCCAAACCGGTGAGTAATAAGCGGTTTCACGTCGATCTTCCCACTTCTCAAAAAATCGAGGCAAAGTGGCCATGTGTTCTTGTACCGGAAAACACCAACCACATCAACCTCCCTGGCAGCAGCTGGAGTGAGAGGCACTGTCATCATGCCGTGTCCCATTCCGACGAGGCAGACTTTGCCGCCGGGACGAGTGGCGTTGAGACCAGTCGACATGGTTTTATTAAAACCCACACAATCAAAGGTCACATCCACCTCGGATTCCATGGCTTCTTTAATCTTGGCAACTTCGTTATCCAAATCCTCCATTTTTGTTGAAACTTTGACGGTGCCATCAGCGCCGACAGACTTTGCCATGGCTAAACGCTTGTCATCCATATCCACAATGACAATTCTTGGTGCCCCGAAAGCACGAGCGGCCAAAACTGAAACCAGACCAATAGGCCCTGCTCCGATGATCAGAACAGTTGTTTCGGGACCAACATTGGCTCGCCGACATGCATGAACTCCAACACTCAAGGGCTCACACATTGCCCCTTCCTCCAAGCTCACATTCTCTGGCAGCTTGAAGCATAGATCCGCAGGATGCACAATCTGTTAAAAACAGATGGTCATTATATACGGTCCTGATGCCATAGAATTCATATGTCAAAAAGGTTGAGAAAGTCGAAATTTATACCTGATTTGCCAAGGAACCATGAACCGGTGGGGTGGCGAAAAACTTCATGTCGGGGCAAAGATTGTACTGCCCTCCTTTGCACTGCTGACACCGTGAGCAACTGATACCGGGCTCAACCGCCACCCGGTCACCAGGCACCAGATGCTTCACCTCACTCCCAACTTTGTCTACGATCCCAGCACACTCATGTCCCATCACCATCGGCTCTTTGACCTCAAAATCCGCACATTTCATGGTCTTGAGGTAGTGAACATCGCTTCCACAAATACCAACCGCCTTAATCCGAATCCGGACATCATTGGGTCCTAAAATTAAGAAATCCCAAGAGAACAGGGGAGCAGCATATTAGCATCACTACAACGGTGAAAACCAAAAACCAAAAACCGAAAAAAATTAACGATGAATTTAAAAGAAGGGAGAGAGGTAAATACCGATACTGGGGAGCTTGAAAGGTAGGATCTTGATGGTGTTGACATCAACAAGATAAGCAGCCATGTTTTCTTGCTGAACAGGTTTGGCTTTCTTAGCCAATCCATAAATCTTTTGCCCACCCTTACCCATAATGCTTTCGCTGTTTGCTTTGTGTTTTTTTTTTCTTTCTGAAGTGTATTGCTTTCGCTGTTTGCTTTGTGTCTTCTGTGTTTGAAAGACAGAATGGTTCTGTTTTTTGATGGAGCAAGCTTGGCTAGGGTGTGGTATTTATAGCAAACTTGAGAGTCTGATTTGGTAAAGTTGGTTTGTAAGTTGGATAAGCCAACCCTGGAACATTATCTAATTATTTTCAGAAATTAATAAATTTATTTAATTGTGGGATATTGCGGGGATGTTTCCTAGAAGGAGCGCTTTCACATTCTTACAAATTGTTGACACATATGCTAATTAAGTCAAAAAAATTGAAAAGTTTCGTTTTATATAATTACCAAGACTACTTTTCTGCAAAGCAATCCATTTTTAATACTGTTTTCCAAACAGCCCTTTGTACGTCATCTAGAAGACTGGCAATGACAGATTGGGGGAGGGGGTGTATCAAGAAACCTACAACCACCGGACACACATAGAGAGTTATATGTGATCCAAACAATTGGTCTCACTTATTTATCTTTTAGGTCATTTATGGTTAGTTAGACACAAATTTTTCTCCGTAGTTAAGAATCAGATAAGCTGTAAATCAACGTTAATTCTTGACATAATCAACTCAGTATAATCAAAATATTGTAACTTGAGTGATTAAAACATTTTTGTGTGTTTCAATCCCCCTTCATAGTTAATGATCACATATGTGGATGCAAAATTCTGCCTTCTTGATCTTGGACAAAATTGCACCTACAAAACAATTAACACCTTAGGTCAAGGCCAAGAGCCTCACTCGCCCACAATGAATGGGAAGGGGGGCTTTGGCCGAAGAACCTCCAATGCCAAAGTTAGAATTTAGAGAGAAAAAGTGTTTGGAAAGTTTTTGGAGTTTTACAAGAGTGTGGACCTCCTCTTTCAAGGAAAATGGAGTCCTATTTTTAGACCATGGCTGGCCCTCTTTGGAAGAGAGAGTGGCCGTCCCTTGGATGTTTTTTGGGGTGTAATGGTGATTAATTTGGTGATTAATGGATTAATTAGGAATTAATCCATTAATTAGCCTAATTAATTTAATTTATAGGGAGGGTTTTGAAGGTTATGGAATGATTTCCTTGTAGAGGATATGGAGTAAAGATAGATGAGATAAATTTGAACTTGTTACCTATTTTGGACACTCTTGACTCGATTGATGGATGATTCTTCACTGCTAGTGTGTAGGAAACCGATGTGTCTCGAGAGTAATTTTATCCTCTTCACCTAAAAATCCACGTGTCGCCTCTTGATTATTTTTGGCTCCATAACATAGACTACAAATGAGCATCAGTTCTAGACAGAATCAACTCATAGTATAACCGAGATCTTGTAACTTGAGTGATTAAAGCTTTTTTTTGTTTTTTGTAATCGTGATTACAACATTTTCTTCGTACTCGAACTCATGTGTCTTCAATCCCCTTTCTCTAAAGTTGTTTGTACAAAATAAAATAATAATCACTTTACACCTTTTTCTATGATTAGGTTTAGAGCAAAGAACAAACCATCACGACCGCCATCCCCCACCCCCACCCCACATGTTTGACACTAAATTTCGCCGGAGTTCTAGCGTTATCCACAATTAACAAGTGCAATCCACACTTAGCGGAGACTTCTACCACATGCCGTCCTCCGTTAGTCTTGGACGGTGCATCCATTTTCCTAAGCTGCTAGCAGGAATTTTCCATTTGGATTATCCAAATATTTGGAGGCTGAAAGTGAGATTATTAAACGTTATCCAAATCAAGAAAGTTGTAGCAATATCTAATAAGTTCGACTATGTCGGTTTGACGATCTAGGTTTGAGTATGTACTATGTACACGGTTTTGCTGTTAGTCATGCCCATGTTAGGTTTAGGTTTACTCAAAGTGGAATTTGGAATATGCTGTTGTTGACCCTAAAAATTACCAAGTCTACGTGGCGCGCAAGCCGAGTAACTAATAAGCTAACTACGTCATTCAGTTGAAATGCAAGGCGTGCCAACTCGTCAGCCGAGGAGTAAAATTTGTTGATGTTGCGTTGAGCGCGTTGTTGACTTCTTTATCTTGCGACTGCACCCGAGGAAGGAACAAATCTCAGCCTTTGGATTCTCGAGCCTGAAGACAAGGCTGCTAGTTCTGCGAAGTTCACAAATCGTCGGCACCGGATTCGGTCACAGTGATTATATTCGTAAGAGTATAAGAACGTCGAATCGACACTAGACTGTACAGACACAAGTATTCAAAGGTGATGTATATCTTGATGGTGAATATGGTTCGGCCGTTAGAATGCCGAACTCTGAAACTCACTTATGAGTATCTAATCATAAAATCATTCGGCGTTCAATGCACCGAATGTCGTAACTCGTAATACCTTACTTCGCCGAGAAGGCTAATAAGATGACCTCTGCCAATAAGGATTCGAAAACTCTTCTCGACCGAGACTTGGATTGGTAACCAGTCGACCTCAAAGCAGTGCTGTTTATCCAAACTGAAGGTGCTCCTCGGTCGACTGATTCTACGGCAACAGTGTTGTTTATCCAAATTGAAGGTGTTCGCTGGTTGCCTTCACAGTGTTGTTTATTCAAACTGAAGATGTGTCGGCAGGAAAAAGAAAATAAAAAATCTCAAGATGTTTGAGAGATTTTGCGTAGGGCAGTTGTGTGTTGAGTTGAAGGTCCCTTCCATGTTGCACGACCTCTTGTATTTATAGTGAAGTATCTGCTCGCAGCCTGATGGTATTTGTAGAATTCAATTGCAACTCAAACTCTTTGATAAGCCAATCCCTTTGCTAATAATTATCACAACCTGAATTGGTGCTAGTAAGGCAGCATATTCGAAACGCCTAATGCCAACCACGTGCACTAGAACTCTCATTAATTTCAAACCCTCCATGTTGCTTGGCGGCTAAATCCTCCACGTGTATGTGAATTATGTATGTCGCAAACACCTGCAATTTAATTGCAATGCCAACCCCTGAAAGCCTTATCACATCCCATTAATGTTACCAAGCCTAGGCTATCTAGGCTTCCTATCTTATCACCTTTAAACTCATCCATCCGTGCATGCATCCTGACCCTTCTTTCTTGAATACCAGCTTTGCAGCATATCCACACGTCCACACACATCCCAACTCAATTTAAACTGTACCACTTGCTTTGGGATATAATTCGCACCCTATTTACTTGGTTGAAAAAGATGCTAGGATAATTCATATTAAAAGATAATTATTATGATAAAAACCATAATATTATCCTTTAATAATGACAAAAATTATCTCTACTTTTCCATCCGACGATTGAGAGCTATGTTCACTCAACGACCTTAATTGCACGGACCGATGGTGTAAATTTGGATCCAAACGGCTGTCCTCCTTCAGTTTATTCCAAACTGTTTAATTATCCTTACAGCAAATACTTTGAGATTCAAATAATTGTGGAGTTATGTCATGGGCTTCCTTCCCTTGACTTCATATCTTTGAACTAAACAAAATTGTCGACAGGACAAAAAACAGAAGGTAACATTATAGTTGAACGGAAGCAAACCGCAAAATTAAAATACATGGTAACAGGACAAAACGGTAGTATTATAAAAAATAAATAATAATATGTGATAAGTTTAAAATACTGTCATTTTAACGTCTGGTCCTATTCAACATTCCTAACACCATTTTAATTGTTGTTGGGCATTATTTTCATCTACCTTAGTATCCGAGTAAACCCTAGCCTTGGCATCCCCAAAATACCTGACTATAATCTGCTCGAACGAGTAGGTAGAGCTAACAAGCAGGTAAGCATGCAAGAATGCTTTTTTCCTTTTTGGATCAAGTAGGTGAGAGATGTGGCTAAAAATTTGAGTAAGGGGCCAAAATAATCATTTTGTTTCTTTCATGTATGTAGTTCAATATTCTAATTGGTAGGGTGTTGAGTTTATATACATAACTCAGGATTCGAAACTCACCCGTTCTCTAACTTAATGTAATCAATAGTGACAAAAAAAAAAAAAAATATCTCGCCCTCCTCTCAATAATAGTATTTAAAAAAAAAATAATAATTATCTTATTTTAGGAAGTTATCTTTATCTTTTGTTATTTTTCCTGCGATTCCTTTAACGCCTGAATTAAATATATTTTTGGTCGGTTAGCAAAATCTATTAGCCATTCTGTGAAGTAATGACTCCCACCATCCATTATCAACTAACAAAAACCGACCAAAAACCTAATTATTTAGTAACAGTTGGTTGGTCCCTGTGTAGCCAGGCTTAAACACGAGATGTGCTCTCTGTGTTGCCAGCAAGCCTTAGGGTTTCTGGCACGCGTCCAAGGTAGGTGACGACTGACTAATTCCCGCGTCAGAAATATGTGGGATTGAATTCGGTGACCGTTGAGTTGCAACGCTCCTGAAGTTTCTTCAAAGGAGCCGTTGTACGTCAACAATGGATAATGAGGTGCCACGTACAAGGTGTACCTTCAGACACACGCGTATGAAACATAATATATTGGGAAATTTGTTTTAGTGGTCCCTCTTACAAAATCTTTCCTCTCATTTACACTGTCTTTTCATATGGGTATATTTTTTATCGTGATCCTCAAGTGCTGATGATATTTATTTTTACATTTATTTTCATTGGATGAATTTAAATTTTGAAAATTATATTTAGTATATATATCTCGAATTATATTGATGAGTATTATCATCATATAAGGACGGTGAGCAAAAATATTTCATTTTTCATATATGCAACATACAAATAATGTTTTACACTAATTTACTCCAAAATGATAGGATTTTGGCCAGATAATATAATGGGTTGAAGAGAAATACCCTAACCATTAGGAGAATTCACCACTTAAATTCAATATGGTGAAAAGAGAAATGCTAATGAAACTCTCACAAAGTGAGACTCCCTGTGGACTTTCTGCCACATCACTATTTAATGTTAATTTCGATATCAATATTATAAAACATTGTGACAAAAGTATGATGTGACAAAGAGTTCATAAAGAGTTTCGTTTTTTATTTTCTTCTTTTTTTTTTTTTAAATATCTGTAACATATCTCGGGTGAAAATATCAACAACATCAATAGAGCTTATTACCATTTTGAAAATACCGACGAGGAATATCAACGCATCGACGATGTTAACAAAGAACAAGTTGATTGTCTCTCCCAAAGATCACAGACGGTCTTTGTCAATATTGTCGATGCATCAATGTCGTCGATGTATTGGATAGCTCAGTGATGAGCATATTGACTAAGCAAGGCTACATGAAAATACATTTTTGTCGATTCTCTACAAGTTCCCTAAAATATGTAGAAGAGATCATAGTGTGGGAGGATGTGAAGTTCAAGTTTGGCGTGAGGCGATTAGATGGACGGGATTTGGACCGGATCTTAGTGGTTTGGCAACTAGTAAGTCCAAATAAAAATTGCAAGGGTTAATGTTTAATTTGTAGTATATAATTACGGTTCTTGTAATTTAAAAAGGTGAAAATATTGATCGTTTAATTTGATATCTCCTAAACTATGAGTGAAACTCACTATGTCACTATAAACTCATTTTCGTGTCACTTAACTCTAACTCTACTAACTCAATTTTTATGTATCACTTTATCTTGTTTCGTTACCCTCGCCAAATACTCTACTAACTTTTATAACATGTCACCTATGTGAGCTACTTTACGCTAACATGTAATCAAGTCATTGCCACAAGTACTAACGAGTTTAACATTTAAAATTGTTTATAAAACTAATTGAAACTCACATTTTCTTAAATAAAAAAAGGAACCAGTTGCTGGTCAAGTTAAAACATTCCATTATTTTGGAGGCCGGGAAGACTCAAGGGCTCACACTTCGCCCCAATCGATGAAGCCTCAACACTTAAGACATGTATTCTACAAGCCAAAATGCTTTGAGTCCATTCGTGTTTGGCGTGAGCCGAACTTTGTTGCAAATATTTTGACTCACTCAAGACACCAACTGATCATTCTTAGATTTCTAGTTGTGCTAGGTATGCATTATGTTTAGACTTCGTTTGTACGTAAAGGCTTTGCTCTTTAACTATTTGTCGTTTTAGAAAATAAATATTAGATTGTATTAACCCTCAAAAGTAGTATTGGACAACCATCGTTAACACAAAAGTATTAGGTTTACAACTTTAGGGATAAAAGAAAAAGTAAAAGAAAATGCCTTGGGGTGAAAAGGGAGAGAGGAAAGAGTAACTTGCAATTTAAGTGATAAAGAATGTTCATCTTGTGTGTTAAGATTTGAATTATCTTTGATTATAATTATACTGGCCGATTTATGTGACCAATTTCTCTAACTTAATAAGTTGGGTTTGTGATAATTTGTAAAATTGTTAAGAATTAAGATTCTCATCATCTTTGGTAAAATCAAATCCACCGCGTAGACATTCATAAACTGCTCTACCATATGCTGCTCATACAGCAGCAGGAAATGCTATTGGAACAATAGTAACTCAAGGTATATATTTTCTACACTAATAGAAGTACGTCTATATTTCTGCATGACGATGTGTCTAGTACTCTCATCGATGGTCCAAAGGAACTGAAGCAAGGCCAACAGACTCGTGTCAAATGAAAACAACTTCAGCGGAAAAAAGACTTGTATTGAAGAACTTTTAGTTACATACATAGTTCATATATATTGACGGACTCATGTTAAAAATAAGGGAAGCTATACTACACTGGTGCATGCCGAGATCTAATAAAGGTATACAATGGTCCCTGTACAACAAGAAGTTTCCCCGAACTTTAGAACAAGACCATTCTTCATCCGAGATGATGACTTCCAAATTTGCAAACCATCACAAACTTGTCCCCTCAAACAATCCGAAATTCTGCAACTTCATGGTTGATTTGCTATAGAGTAAACATGACTTTAATGGCGTTGCCCCCCCGAGCACTGGTTGCAAAAGCTTCTTCCACCTCCTTCTCGGTAAAACCAAACCGGTGGGTAATAAGCGGCTTCACGTCGATCTTCCCGCTTCTCAAAAACTCAAGGCAAAGCGGCCATGTATTCTTGTAACGAAAAACTCCAACCACATCAACCTCCCTGGCAGCAGCGGGAGTGAGAGGGACTGTCATCACCCCGTGTCCCATTCCGACAAGGCAAACTTTGCCGCCGGGACGAGTGGCATTGAGGCCCGTAGACATGGTTTTGTTGAATCCTACACAGTCGAAGGTCACATCAACTTCGGATCCCATAGCTTCTTTAATCTTGGCAACTTCGTCATCTAAATCCTCCATTTTTGTCGAAACTTTGACCGTGCCATCGGCGCCGAGAGATTTTGCCATGGCTAAACGCCTGTCATCCATATCTACGATGACAATTCTTGGTGCTCCGAAAGCACGAGCAGCCAGCACCGAAACCAGCCCGATCGGCCCTGCGCCGACGATCAGAACAGTTGTTTCGGGACTAACATTGGCTCGCCGACAAGCGTGAACCCCAACACTCAAGGGCTCACACATTGCCCCTTCTTCCAAGCTCACATTTTCTGGTAATTTAAAGCACAGATCCGCGGGGTGCACAATCTGATTCGCCAATGAACCATGAACAGGTGGGGTGGCGAAAAACTTCATGTCAGGGCATAGATTGTACCGGCCGCCTTTGCACTGCTGGCAATGTGCGCAGCTGATGCCGGGTTCAACAGCCACACGGTCACCAGGCACCAGATGCTTCACCTCGCTCCCAACTTTGTCTACGATCCCAGCACACTCATGTCCGATCACCATCGGATCCTTAACCTGAAAATCCCCACATTTCATGGTCTTGAGGTAGTGAATATCACTTCCGCAAATGCCAACAGCCTTAATCCGAATTCGAACATCATTCGGTCCTAAAATTAAGAAATCCCAAGAAAGAGGAGAGCAAGATGTTAGCCAATACTTCAACGAAACTTGAAAAGTGAAAATCAAAAACCGAAAAAAAACTAGCGATGAAAATAAAAGTAGGGAGATAAGTACATACCAATAGCGGGGAGCTTGAAAGGTAGGATCTTGATGGTGTTAACATCAACGAGCCAAGCAGCCATGTTTTCCTGCTCAGCAGGTTTGGCGTCTCTAACCACGCCATTGCAGGATTGGCCTCCCTTACCC
Organism: Pyrus communis; assembly: GCF_963583255.1. Lineage (NCBI taxonomy): Eukaryota > Viridiplantae > Streptophyta > Magnoliopsida > Rosales > Rosaceae > Pyrus > Pyrus communis. Next base: position 2,807,894 of record NC_084818.1, read on the forward strand.
ATTTTTTACTTTCGGTTTTTTCTAAAGTGTGTTTCTAAGACACAAACTACTACTTCTCCTAACAAAATAGACACAAATAGAACAAAAGACACGGATAAACGGAATGAACGGACTTGTTTGATTTCTTGATGAAAATAGAGTGGCTACGGGGTGGTATTTATATTAGTTTAGGAAGCCTGTGAAGCTGCAAAATCACCTGCTGTAAGTTTATAGAATCTATCTCACATGGCCAAGTAGTGGTTGTCACGGCTGTTTCCTGGGGAACCTAATTTAACGTGCATCTTGAATTATTCTGAAATCTTTCGTTGTGAATGTTATGTTGTTACGTGGAGAAATTAATTTATTCTTATCATATATATTTATCATTTAACATGTATCTTGGATAATTATAGGAAATTTTCATTGTAATTGTTACATTATTACGTGAAGAAATTAATTCATTCTTATCATAATACGTGTATATTTATCATAGTTTCATCATCTACTCATGTTATAATCCATAAATTAATAATATAACGTGACGGTATAAATGTCACACCCCAAGAATTTGGATTTGGATGGAGCGATTTGTTCTCAAGTATATTCCCATTAGTTACAATCACACTTTTGGGGTACATGCGTCTCTTGTTTGAATTGGGATTGGTATCTCCTCTTGAGAGAAACTACTTTATGCATCTCAAATGTCATTCGTGAATTGGCTTCATATGCAGTTACCAGTGTTTAAAATATCCGAAAAATTAAGGATCAATATGGAAAGAGAAAGTGAAATGCCTCACTATATATCATCGATATATATGATTCAGTACAGAAAATTTGCCGGAATCCATTACAGATTTCAAACTTTTGAACTTTTTAAGAAAATTTTCTCTAATTTCAACTAAATATGAATGAGTTGATACACTCACCGCATGGCAAATTACCATAATTTCTATCAAAGACAACTGACATCGATATATCGATATTTTAAACAATAGCCGTTACTATGTGCCATGGACGTTCTTCTCGATTTTGGGAGCCTAACCAGTTTATATTTCTTCAACCACAAAAAAAACATTAGAGATAAATTTTCGCCTAGCTTGTAGGAACTTGAAAGCAGTCAATTTTTTTTATTTATAAAATAAATCTATTATTATATTCGCCTAATCTTCTATGCAAGTCCAATTTAAAACTCCACTTTTACAATTATGACCACGAATGAAGAGGAGTATTATTTAGGGAAGTGTTATTGACATTCTAAAAATCTCATTATACACTCCTTATCAGTGTATTTTTCTTTTCTAATATAAAAAATTTAAAATGTAAAATAAAATTTTTGAAGTGCTAATAACAATTTTCATCGTTTAAACATAATGTCAACTACTAAACAGCCGAATATTAAGTGGAGTGCAAGATGCGCGATGGTGTTGGTGTAGGGACCACCTACAATTAAAATCAACGGATGTGAGGGGACTGCTGAATCGATTCCACGGCATGCAGAGTCAGATTGACGTGGAATTCGTCCTCTTTATCCATCAGTTGGGTCCCACGTCGATTCAAGTTGGGGTAGGTAGTTGAGTAATTTCGAGCTTAATTAAGATTAGCGTTGGAACCCCATCTGGAAACATATTTCACGTAATTACCCCCATGAATCTTGATATGGAATCAGATCGAATATTCCTTTTTTCTTCCTTGGAAGGAAAGTCTTATTTGTTGATTAGGTTATCACAAATATTTGCACCAGCCACTGCTTAGAACTACAGTTTATTTGTATTTGTTTTCATTTGTAAGAAATAGGTGTTATGTTAAATTTCGCTGAATTATTAAGATTAACTTATTATGAGGTTAAGTACACTCTCTCACTTGTTTGTGTAGAATATCAAAATATGACTAGTCCATTGTGAGGTGTAGCTAAATCTCCCACTCTCAGTGCAGATAATATCAAATTAGAAAACTGTTAATTTTTTTTTAATCAAAATGGTCATTGAGATTGACATAACTCCTCGCTTTGGTCATCGAGATTGAAAATCGATAGAAATTGCACTTCGGTTTGTAGACTACCAATCATTTTGTCATTTCGTAAAAAATTTATGTTAAATGAAAAAACAAGTGAAAGGGTTGATTAGACAAAAACACTCTCAATTTCACAGAGACTTTTCACATAATGACCAAAATAATAGATGGTGGACAAACTCAATTACCACTTCTATCGATTTTCAATCTCAATGAACACACATAAATTATGTTAGTCTCATTAACCATTGTGATTAAAAAACAAAGGGAAGTGTTATTGGCACTCCAAAAATCTCATTCTACGCTCCTCACAAATGTATTTTTCTTTCCCAATAAAGAAAGTTTGGAGTGTAGAATGAGATTTTTGGAATACCAATAACAATTCCCAAAACAAAATAATATTTGTTTTAGCCAATGAAATAAATGTAGAATTTATTTATCTAATTTTTTGTCGGCAAAAGACTGATTAATAAAATCAATATAGTCAAATTACTAAAATATTTCTCCCAAACTTTTGCAATGGCAATGTCAACACCCAACCAACCAACTCTTAAACTAATAACCGTCGGATAATATACCAGAAAACAAAATAAACGGTCGGCTGGGTTCTTCTGTTTACAGCCCTAATTTTCTGGCGCATGAAAGATGACGAAGTTTCTTTGAAGTGCAGCATCAGCATGTGAAGTTTATCAATTCAAGTCCAGCATGAAAGTCATAGAGGCGGTCAACAATTGTATCCCAGAAATCATAATAACATACGCCAGGGCAACAACTGTCGCTAATGAGGCTCCCCCGCCCACCATACGGCACCCTAAGCCACCACACCAGCCACCGCTTCTGTCTCGCGTTCCGTCTTTCTCCTCAAATCGATCCCTGATTCAATGTACTTACGGTAAAAATTGAATTGAAGAAGATTTTTTTTTAATACATCGATATTTTTACATTAAAGGAATGAGAAGTTTGGCTAAACCATACAATGAGCAATCTAATTTGGTATCAAATTCGCCATTCACAAGATTCGAACATAAGACCTCTCACTTCCAAGTAAAGAGGAATACCACGAGAATCGAAGAAGATTTTACTAATCAATTTTTTTGTATATCTGAGGTTGTTTGGTTTGTTAATTATTTTGAGTTTTAAAAGACATTAAAAAATTAAAACTCAAATTCAAAATTTAATAACTAAAAATAAGCAATTGTAGTTTTCATTAAAATTAATCATCTTCTGCGTTTTCAAAAAATTTGTAACAACTAAAAATGAATGTTAACTAAAAATACTACGACGAAAATCGAGAGTAACCCACTTAAGGATCAGGACAAGCGAAGCCTAGATCCTGTTGAGGAAGAGTAAGAGAGGTAGTTTAATTACTCGATCATAGGGAGATGTAAAATTGCTTACTTAGTGCTTGCACTAAATAATGATTTGTGATTCCCATATAGCAATAGCAGTGCATCTAAACTGATGCTAAGAGCACAGATAGAGAAAAAAAGGGTTTGATTTCGAACGACATGATATTGGATACGATAGATGGCAGAATAACTCGAATGTGGGACCATGATTTTTCTAGGCTCATGACATAGGGGTGGTTAGAATGACGTGTAAGGCCTCAGAGTAAGATTAGAGCTACACAGGTATTCCGGATCAGACTACCACAAGCCAAAGGTAACCCTTCATGACTCCATTAGCTCTAAGCCCATTAAAGATATTACTTGTCGCCCAAGTAAGGAAACCCTAATTCAAGTCAAATAAGGCTATCTTAAGGATTAGGCAATGTAATCATAATATTCGGAAAATTGAATATCTTATCCTAGATATTCTCCTGTTAAATAGGGATTGCTCTCTCAATATCTCATAAATATCTTACCCTGTGTATTTATTTGGGACTTCGCTTTGATCATCTAATAGCTACAACACACATTCTTTCCGCACATATTCTTTCAAGCGTAGACATGGAAAGACATCTCTTACTCACCTTCGACTACGCGTAGTACTCACCTTCGTCTACGCGTAGACATGGAAAAACATCTCTTACACACCTAAGCCAAGGCACCTTCGTCAATGATGTATTTTGATGTCGTACACATCATAGATACTCATTTCTTCAACAATACCAGTGATTTGATTCTCCAATCCCAGAGATATGTAGGCAATCCGACATGGAATCAATCACACGCATAGCCAACCCCATTCACCTTTCAACAGAGTTCATGGGTCATTTCGACTGAAGACTGTCTTCGTCCACAGATGTGCGAGAATTTAGTTCCAACATCGAAGATCAACTTGACAAGCCTAAATCGAACATCAAGGTCCACACAACATAGGTTTGGGCTCTCAACTCGGATTTGGGCTCGTAATATGTTTTTCTCTTTGAAAATGGTGTCATGTGTCAAACTCACTGATAATTTGTGATCTATGGGTTTCATAGGTTAAATTCCTTTGTTTGCTATGTCAAATTTGGATTTTCATTTTTGAGGATATTATGTAGTTTTGTTATTTTCCTCACAAGTTTCACATAGGATTCCTAGCAAGTCTTGGTTTTAGGTAAACTATAAAAACATTTTTTTTTTCTTGGTGATATGGCATTGTCTTTCATATTATTCAATCAAAACCTTGAAGAATTTTCGGTCTTGTTTGGTATCCTATTTGAAATTTTTTATCATTTCTCAAAACATTTCATCTTATGACTTAAACTAAACAAAGAGATCTAAAAAGAGGAGGTCGCATGAGAGGGAGAAAGAGGAGAGAGAAGGAAAGAAAGTAAGAGATGATTAAAGGAAAGAGAAAAAGGAGAGAGGATAGGACGAGATAGAGAGGAAGAAGAGTGAGAGAAAGAACCAAGACAATGAAGAGAGCGGATTGGAAGAAAGACGAAAAAGGTAAAAAAAAAATAGAGGAGAGAGAAAGAAAAAAAAAGAGAGAGAGTGAGAGAGATAGATTTGAAGTGAGAGAAGAAGAAGGAGAGAAAAGAAATGAATGAGTTTAAGCTTAAAAACTCTAAAAACTCACTTTTTATGTTTTTAGAGAGTATATTATATTTTTTAGTTAGTTTTGAGTTCAGTTTTTTAAAATAGTCCTACTAAACAAGTTTTTAAGGCCTAAAACTTGAAAATTATTTCTGAATTTAAAAAGTTGAATTAAAGTAGACTACCAAACAAACCCTTCTTTTCTTACTCTTTCCTACCGTTCTATTAATAATTCGGGCTATAGCAACGAATATTGTGACCGTGGCTCACCAACCGTGGCATTTTGGTTCAATAGCCACCCTTCTTGGGCAATAACCCTGGAATTTCTCGCTCTTGGTAAATGAGTAAGCGGTTTCTATTAAGCTTCGTCGTAACAGATTAAAAAAAAAACATGGAACTTTGGTTATTGAGTTATGACATGTAAATAATCCCCCCCTCCCTTTCTCTACATTCTAATAAGAATTCGTTAACCAAAACATGTAGCTGTCTTTACAAATTAAACATGACTTTGATGGCGTTGCCCCCACGAGCACTTGTTGCAAAGGCTTCTTCCACCTCCTTCTCTGTAAATCCATACCGGTGTGTAATAAGTGGCTTCACATCGATCTTCCCACTTCTCAAAAATTCGAGGCAAAGCGGCCATGTGTTCTTGTATCGGAAAACCCCAACAACATCAACCTCTCTAGCAGCAGCAGGAGTGAGAGGCACTGTCATCATGCCGTGTCCCATTCCGACAAGGCAAACTTTGCCGCCGGGACGAGTGGCGTTGAGACCTGTGGACATGGTTTTATTGAAACCCACACAATCAAAGGTCACATCCACCTCGGATTCCATGGCTTCTTTAATATTGGCAACTTCGCCATCTAAATCCTCCATTTTCGTTGAAACTTTGACGGTGCCATCAGCGCCGAGAGACTTTGCCATGGCTAAACGCTTGTCGTCCATATCGACAATGACAATTCTCGGTGCCCCGAAAGCACGAGCAGCCAAAACTGAAACCAGACCAATAGGCCCTGCTCCGATGATCAGAACAGTTGTTTCGGGACCAACATTGGCTCGCCGACAAGCATGAACCCCAACACTCAAGGGCTCACACATTGCCCCTTCCTCCAAGCTCACATTTTCCGGCAATTTGAAGCACAAATCCGCGGGGTGCACAATCTGATTCGCCAATGAACCATGAACAGGTGGGGTGGCGAAAAACTTCATGTCGGGGCATAGATTGTAGCGGCCTCCTTTGCACTGCTGGCACCGTGCACAGCTGATTCCGGGCTCAACCGCCACGCGATCACCACGCACCAGATGCTTCACCTCGCTCCCAACTTTGTCTACGATCCCAGCACACTCGTGTCCGATCACCATTGGCTCTTTAACCTCAAAATCCGCACATTTCATGGTCTTGAGGTAGTGGACATCACTTCCGCAAATGCCGACAGCCTTTATCCGAATTCGAACGTCATTCGGTCCTAAAATAAAGAAATCCCAACAAAATAGGGAAGCAACATGTTAGCTAATACAACAGACAACACAGAAAATTAAAAACTGAAAATTGAACGGAACAACGATTAAATTCAAAAAAGGAGACAGATTAATACCGATAGTGGGGAGCTTGAAGGGCATGATCTTGATGGTGTTAACATCAACAAGCCAAGCAGCCATGTTTTCCTGCTTAACTGGTTTGGCTTCTCTAACCACGCCATTGCAGGATTGGCCTCCCTTACCCATTTTTTTACTACTATCTGTTTTTTTCTGAAGTGTTTTGTGTGTTTTAAAGACACAGACTACTTCTTCTCCAAATAAAAAAGACACAGAAGCCACAGAATAAACGGAATGCACAGACTACTTTGATTTCTTGATGGAAATAGCGCTGCTACTGGGTGGTATTTATATTAATCTAGGATGCCTGTGAAGGTACAAGGTCACCTGGTTGTGGTTGTCACAGCTGTATAAAACTAGGCAACTTGATTTATTTATACATATTTTGAATTGTCCAGTTTCATTGTCACGTTGTTATATATAAATTATTGTTATGACATGTGTGTATACTTGTTAATCCCTGCTGTACACTCATATTAGCAATATAATCTACTAATATTTATAATACATAAATTAATAACACATAATAATATGATAATCGCATATGATGCTTTGCAGCGGTGAAAATCAATAATGCCTATGCATTCTAGTGTGGTTTCGTTTCCCCCCGATTTCCCTCCCTAACATTTAATAATTTAACCCCTTAACAACATCGTTTGTAGAATGGATAGGTAATTTGTTTATGAAACATGACCCTCATTGGTTACAATCACACATTTGGATATAAGTGTGTCTTGTTGAAATTGGGAGTGGTATCTCCTTTAGAACGAAACTTTGGTCTACATCTGGAATATCGCACGTAATTGGCTGAGATGCGGTTCTCAATCTCAGAAGCCTAACCAATTTGTAATTTTGAAACCACAAATAAAATTTTAAACTTAGATTTTACGAGTTTGTTTGGAAAATGCTCCATCTCTTTGTTGGAGGTAGAAACTTATTTGTATTATGAGCCTTACGATTATTAAAGAGATAATTTAAATGGGGTAATGATAGGAGACTAAATTTGTAGATTAAATTGTGTAAACTAAATGACTTGGAAGTTGATGATTGGATTATTATTTAAGTGTTGATTAACATGCTTATTTTTTAGGAAAATTAATGCAAATGGCTTCAAAACTTTGCATTTTAACCAAAAACCATCTAATAACATTATTTAATGATAAGGACAAAAAGAAAAAAAAAACATAAAATAAAAACATGTGTGCCTAGTGCGCGTTAAGTTTCATAAACAGTGTCGTATCGTTAAGTTTCACAAGTAGTGTAGTAAATTTCATAAACAGTGTAGTACTGTTAAATATCATAAATAGTGTGGTACCGTTAAGTTTCATAAACAATATAGTAAATTTCATAAATAGTGTAGTAAATTTCATAAACAATGTAGTAAGTTTCAGAAATAATGTAGTATCGTTAAGTTTGATAAACATTATAGTAAGTTTCATAAACAGTATGTGTGAGATGCGCAGGTCCCGTGCGTCAGTTTTTATTTTAAATATTTTTTAATATTAAAATTATGTCTTTTTTATTAAAATCTAAGTTATTTTTTTATCTTTTATATTAAAGTTTAAGGGTTTTTCATTAAAATTTAAGTCTTTTTCATTAAAAAAGCTATAACATGGTTTTTTTTGTTAAAATAAATTTAGGCCAAGCCATTTTTATGAAAGTTTCATTTTTTTATTAGCGACATATCATTTAATCTACAAATTTAATTTATCTTGCATTACTCATTTAAATATAATCTATAAAACAAAGTCTCTCTTGCGTTATATTTTTTTATATGATAATACTAATAAATATAAATTGTCACACAATTATTGGTCATAATGAAGTCTCAAACTCGTAATATTTGAGAGACTAAGTTGAAACTTAACCATCGGTGTAGGGGCGCACCTAAACAAATAATCAACGGATATTAGGGACTGTTGAATGGATTCCACGACATGCAGAGTCAGATTGATGTAGCAAACATACTCTTTACCCATATAGTGGGGACACGTCGAATCAATTTTTGGGTAGATAGTTTGGCAATTCTGATCATAAACTAAGATTAGGGTCGCAAGAAACAAACATAATTGGAGTAATTACCTCATTTGATGTTGAGAAGAAAAAAAAAACTCATTTGATATGTGGGATCCATCAAATAACTCTTTTATTTATTTTGGCCACTAAATTCATTTAGACTTTGAGAAGATGGTAGTGTTTGAATTTAGGACGCATTGATTAAAATCAATCAACATAATTTACTATTTTAAAAAATATATATTTTTTTTTTAAATGGATTAGTTGGTGGTTTCGTCATAGCAACCCATTATTCTGGAGGCTGAAAAGACTCACAGAAACATTTCAGCCTTATCCTGACCACCATTTAAAAATGCAAGTTAGTCTTATTTATTTTAGCAAATGGTATAAATATGAAGTTTATCAAATAAAAATGGATGATCTATTTATCAATTTTTTTGGTCGGCAAACTAAATTGTCAGACGACTAAATTACTCATAAATGTTGCAAAGTGAACATCCCAAGGACCAAAGAAAACTCATTAAATAATAACCGTCAGATTAACCGTCCTTTGGGGCTTTGTGTTGCCAACCCTAGCTAGTTTTCAGGCGCATCAAAGATCAGTGACGAAGTTTCTTCGAAGTGGAGTATGAACGTCAGAGGGCCGTTGGACGGTCAACAATTCGAACCCTAGTTATAATAACAGTCGGATAACGAATGCCACGGCAATACACACTCAAACCCGCCTCAGCAACAACTGGTCATATGTGTTGAATGAAGGGTTTATAGTAGATGTGAGTAAAGTCACTTGAACAGGTCAATAAGCTTACTCTATATTGTATTATTTTTTTTTGTTAAAAAAATAAGATAAATGGTGGTAAGCTACGGTTATCCACTCATTTCAGGTCTAGAGAGGATATTGAAAATTTCACTATGTGTGTGGTCACAATCAAGTAGATTCACTAGCTTACACTTGAGTTTGATTATGTTTACAACAAAATTAGCCTATACTTTAGTCCTCCCAAAAACTTTGTTCAAAATTGTCCTAAATCTTCACTTTTAAGTGGTCTATGCCGCTTTACGAGTAATTCCGGTCTAAATCCCGCCATCATTCTTCTCTTGACGAGGTTTTATTTTTGTTCTAGTTGTGCCATGTCACATATTAAAAATCCCCTCCACTAATAAAATAGCTCTTTTGCACTTAAATTTTGAGTCCATGTCAAGCCTTTTTGCTTTAAGATATTTCATTTTGTCCAGTTGCACATTCCTAACACCATCTTATATTCTTATTGTTGCATAATTCCATCCATAGATTTTTTTTGTCGAACATGAACTGCAACTTAGAGTCTTAGATCTCTTCCTTTGGCAACCCTAAAAGCCTAACAAAAATATGCTTTAATGAGTACAATTTCTCTCCTGCGCATCACCTACATGCGCAGAAATTGAGCATTAGGTCACTTAATTAAATCTTGGCCCTTCATTTTTTTTTAAATGAAAACAAGTGGTCGTGATCGAGTTTTAGAAGTTGATGAGCAACGTATGCGCATGTGGGTAATGCGCAAGGTAGAAAAAACTGCTCAAGAGTATTAGGTTTAGCAAAGGAGTTAGCCTGTTAGGTAAGAATGCTTTAAGAATGGGGGTATTTTTCTTTTCCTACCGTTCCACAAAACTATTTAAAAGTTAAGCTATAGCGACGAATATTGAGGCGTTGGCTTAACAACTGTGGCATTTTCGTTCAATACCCACAATTATTGGGGACCAACCATGGCATATCTCGCTTTTGGTAATAATGGGTGGCAAAATAACATTTTAATTTTTTCCACTATTTATGGTCGGTCGGATTATATCGTGGATGAAAAAATAGGACACTAAAATGGATCTAAAGCACTCTATTTCAAAGGTTGAGTTAGAGCTCATTTAGATGTATTTTTAAAACAACTAAAAATATTTTTGGTGAAAATATTTTTGAAATCAATCCTTAATAAAAATGCAAGTAAATCCTGAAAAAACATTTAAAGTACTTCCTGAAAGAAGCTCATAACTAATGCTTCTTGCCGAAAGCACTTATATAGTGCTTTTGGCATCCAAAAATATTTTCTTTAAAAACGCTTTTAATCATTTTAAAGGAACATTCAAATGAATTATTAGTAAATAGGTAAGGAGTCCTCATATACAAAACAAACAGAACGAGAAGCCCACGAAAAGTAATACTGTCATTACTTAAAAAACCATACATTGGAATGGAACGTGCTTATTGTGATGACCTAAATAATAATATCTCCCCACCCCAACCGGCCACAAACCACCCCCCACCCCCAAAATCCCCATCCCGAGCCCCACCGCCGCCCACCCTCACCCGCCCTCTACATTCTACGAAGAATTTGATAAACAAAACTTGTCATTGACTTTACAATTTGAACATTACTTTGATGGCATTACCCCCACGAGCACTGGTTGCAAACGCTTCTTCCACCTCCTTCTCTGTGAATCCAAAACGGTGCGTGATAAGCGGTTTCACGTCGATCTTCCCACTCCTCAAAAACTCGAGGCAAAGCGGCCATGTGTTCTTGTATCTGAAAACTCCAACAACGTCAACCTCCCTAGCAGCAGCAGGGGTGAGAGGCACTGTCATCAGCCCGTGTCCCATTCCGACAACGCAGACTTTTCCGCCGGGACGAGTAGCATTGAGGCCGGTCGACATGGTTTTGTTGAAACCCACACAATCGAAGGTCACATCCACTTCGGAGATCATGGCTTTTTTAATTTCGGCAACTTCATCATCTAAATCCTCCATTTTTGTTGAAACTTTGACGGTGTCATCAGCCCCGAGAGACTTCGCCATCGCTAGACGCTTGTCATCCATATCCACTATAACAATTCTTGGTGCCCCGAAAGCACGAGCGGCCAAAACTGAGACCAGACCAATAGGCCCTGCGCCGATGATCAGAACAGTTGTTTCAGGACCAACATTGGCTCGCCGACAAGCGTGAACCCCAACACTCAAGGGCTCACACATTGCCCCTTCCTCCAAGCTCACATTTTCCGGCAATTTAAAGCACAGATCTGCAGGGTGCACAATCTGATTAGCCAAGGCACCGTGAACCGGTGGGGTGGCGAAAAACTTCATGTCGGGACAGAGATTGTAGCGGCCTCCTTTGCACTGCTGGCAATGTGCGCAGCTGATGCCGGGCTCAACCGCCACTCGGTCACCGGGCACCAGATGCTTCACCTCGCTCCCAACTTTGTCTATGATCCCAGCACACTCATGTCCGATCACCATCGGCTCTTTAACCTCAAAATCCGCACATTTCATGGTCTTGAGGTAGTGGACATCACTTCCGCAAATGCCGACAGCCTTAATTCGAATTTGAACATCATTCGGTCCTAAAATAAATAAATCCCAACAAAATAGGGGAAAAACAAGTTAGCTATACATCCAAGAAAACCGAAAAAATATAGAACTGAAAACTGAAAACCGAACAGAACAACAACGAAATTAAAAGGGAGAGAGATTATTACCAATAGTGGGGAGCTTGAAAGGTAGGATCTTGATGGTGTTAACATCAACGAGCCAAGCAGCCATGTTTTCCTGCTCAACAGGTTTGACATCTCTAATCATGCCATTGCAGGACTGGCCTCCCTTGCCCATTTTTTACTCTTCTCTGGTTTTTTCTAGGGTGTTTATCTGTGTTTAAAGGACACAAACTTCTTCTTCTCCAAATAAAATGGACACAGATGACACAGAATACACGGAATACACGGACTTGTTTGATTTGTTGATGGAAAATAGAGTGGATGCGGGATGGTATTTATATGAGTTTGGAGGAGTGTGATTTGGTCAAGTTGCCCTTGTACAGCCATGTCTAATTAGGATAATCCAAAACCAAACTGTATTATCCAATTACTTTACGGAAAAGGAGAAGTATCCATTACCATTTAACAAGGATCTGAGCCGTTAATTATTTTTGTAAATTATATTTTGACACGGAAGAAATAAGTCCTCTAAAATGTAAAAAGAAAAATCCAATTGTTATTTGTATAATTGCAGAACTTTTTATTTACAAGAAAATGAGTATTTTGCATATGATGACATTATTTATATTATATATTATAAATTATATAACGTATTTGATGATGATGAAATATTAAATGAGAATTAACATACTTTTTATTATTTATGGCATATCACATACTTTACAAATATTATAAAACTGATCTACTAATATTATACATAACAAAATGTATGAGATACAAAAACATTATAAAATATTATAAAATATATGAGATACAAAAAGTTCATGAAAATTCTTACTTTTGAAAGAGTTTTATTAGCATTTCTCTTTTTTTAAAAGAAATGTTATTGACATTTTAAAAATCTTATTCTACATTCTGCATAAATGTAATTTTCTTTTCAAATATAAAAATTTTAAAATGTAAAATGAAAATTTTAAATTGTTAATAACAATTTCTTTTTCAAACTGCATAAATATTTGGGGATTGATATTTACGAGCTTCTCGGAAACAGCCGAATCGAAGTCACAAGATACGAAAAGTGTAGGAGTGGGCCGGCATGAATGGATATTATGCATTTGCTGAATCGATTCCACGACATGCAGAGTCAGATTCACGTAGCAACCGTCCGTTGTGGTCCCACATCTTAATTATTTAATTTCCATTTGTAGTTGGGTAGGTTTAAAGGATAAATTAGGATTGGGGCTCTTTGCAACTCAAAAAGAAACACATTTGATGTAATTACCTGCCTCGGTACATATCGGATAAAATCTCATTTACTTTTTTACCCAAAAAGCAAATCCTTATTCAATAGTTGATTATCAAATACTTGCCCTAATAATCTTTACATTTGAATTTCATATGAATAGGAAACCTTCAAAAATTACGAGAACTTCGGATTACTTGCCGCATAAGAAAATTAAAAGGGGCGTTTTGATTTAGATACAGTTATATAAAATGTTTAAAAAAAAAAAAAACAATTTATCTTGGTCTTCAATCTAAGACTTTAAATTCAAATGAGGTTTAGATGATGATTAAGAAACAAAATTTTTAGTGTGAGCATACCCCAATCACATCTAGGAGGTCAAATAGATTTACCTATGAGGTGGATGCATTGGGTGCGAAAATTTTATAATAGACCCCCACATATCGTAGACGATGAAAATAAACGATTGAATGTGCATCCAAATATTTAACAGTTAAGGATTCAACAACTAAGAATCTCGCCACATACTATGTTCTGGTTGATACTTGAAAATCCCTAAGTGAATGAGGTACTGTCCCAAATCAACTATTGCTTAGATTTATCTTCTTGTTCTTGGGTTTGTAAATGTCTGATTACCGGCAAAGAAAATTACATCCTAATCCTAATTATCTAATGTTAATTATTTCACATAAATTACCGACAAAAATAGAATTTAATTAAAAAAAAAAAAAAAAAAGATGGACTCTCAAAGTTTGCTAGGTTAAATTAGATGGTCACTCTGTCTGTCTCTGTGGTTGCCAGCCTATATGTTTTCTGGCAAGCATCATACATCAAGTGACTAGTTTCCACGTCAAAAATATGTGTGATATATTTTTGCAACCGCTGAATTTGCAACTGGTCCCCAAAGATTTTTAACATATGCAGCATGTCAAGTCAAAAGTAGCAGTAGTAGTTGTAGGAGAACGGTCAATAATTGGATACCTCCCGAATCCCGAACTCCTCCAGCGAACAGTAACAGCAATAGGACAGGGATGATGACTCCACGCCGATATACAGTCAGCTACGCGTAGGAAACAACTGTTTGTAATCATGCATTATCCAACATGCATGAAACGAACGATCCTCGTTTATGCAAGTTTTTTTCTTTATTTCCGTGGCTAATGATAGATGTGGGTTAGGTTTGCCCTAGGAGTGTGCTCACCATCTTCCATTGGGGTTTGATCTTATTTTAACAGAGTGGAAATATATTAAAGGGAGTGGATCCCCTCTTGAGCTTAAGAGGCTGAGCCTCCTAAGCAAGTCATATAGACGGTTGAATTTTGATTCAACGGTTACAAACAGGAAGTCCTTCTAAAAGTTATAATAATTGTAGCCGAGCTTAAGTGGCTGAGTCTCCTGAGCAAATCATATAGACTGTTGAATTTTGATTCAACGGTTACTAACAGGAAGTTCTTCTAAAAGTTATAATAATTGTAGCCGTTGGATCAAAATTCAACAGCTCGTATGATTTGCTCAGGAGGCTCAGCCTCCTAAGCTCAGGAGGGGATCCTCCCTATATTAAATTAGTTTTGGATGAAATTTCTAGTGAAGTAGCCAGAGTAATCTATTTGTTTATGAGTAATGTTAAGGAGATTAAATTTGGAGACTAAAATTGCAAACTAAATAATGTGTCTAACAGAAATGAGCACGTCTATCAACGCTTAAATAATAAATCAATAATCAACTTCCATGTCTTTTAATTTCTAAAATTTAATCTCCAAATCGAATATTTCTAACATTACTCTTTGTTTAGTCGAAGGTGTTTAAGGGCAACTCTGAGTCTAAATAGTAACCTGGAATAGAGCAATTTTATAATTAAGGTGGAATATACCTTAATATGTAGATATTCATATATTAGTTTTTTTTTTCTTTTTTCTTTTGGAATGTGCTTAATTAGGGAATTGCCGATGACTATAATTTGACTAGACCTAAGAATTTGTTTCACGACCCATTAATTCGACATGAAAATATCGGATTTAGAATCAACACATTAAATAATCGAGTCATCATTGGATCATCCCGTTAATCAACGATGATGAGTGGTCAACAATCAAGCGTCGGTCAATGATGATTAACAGTCATGGATGGTCAACTTTGACCGCTCATGATGAATTTTTTTAATATAATTTGATTTTTCCTACAAAATACCAAAGCACATCAAAACATTCATAAAAATTAATTTAAAAGTGCGAAAAATGTGAATTTTTTTTTTTTGTCAACGTTCGTGATCGCATTCTTTACACTTTGACGATGGTTACATCTTCGTTTGGATTTTAGAGTTTAGGGTTTAGGATTTTAAGATTTAGGGTATGTAGATATAATTTAGTAACAGTGTGGTATGTAACTACTAATTTAGTATAACGTTTTTCATTTGATTATTTATTGAAGCAAAATATATTTTCTTTAACAAGTAACTGGTCAGGTCATAATACTTGTTAATTTTAACAAGCTGAGTTTGGGTCGGGTGATATTACCAGTTCATTTTAACAGATTATTTGACATGACACGTTCTGTTTAGATATCAGGTATATCACGAAAACAACACAAACACGATAAACACGAAATGATCACCAGATCTAAATCTGACTAGGGTTATTGGACTGAATGATTCCCGATGTTACACAAAACCTTCTCAGTTAGATGCAGCGAGTTTGATGCCGGCACACTTTTCAAATGGTGGCCATAGTTGTTTTGCTTTAGCTTTATCAGTTGTTTTAGGGTTTTGGGTTCTTTGAGCTTGGTTATGTTTGATATTTAGTGGTCGATGAGGTTGTTGCCTGTTGTGAGTGTGATGTTGTCCTTTTGGTTGGTGTGTATTCATCTTGTAAATAACTTTGATGTCATGTTGAAGTTTATCTTTATTTATTTTGATAAAAGAATTACTACGGGTTATTGTGATTTTGTTATCAATTAATTATTTTTTATTTTATTTCAAGGCATATGTTATGTGGGGTTAGATTTGCCGAAGGAGTGCG
This sequence comes from Pyrus communis, assembly GCF_963583255.1. NCBI lineage: Eukaryota > Viridiplantae > Streptophyta > Magnoliopsida > Rosales > Rosaceae > Pyrus > Pyrus communis. The sequence goes on from NC_084818.1 coordinate 2,824,168, forward strand.
CTCACCATCTTCCATTAGCCTTTGATCCTATTTTCCCTAATTAAAACAGTGTGAGATAAGTTTCTCAAGATGTAGCGAAAGTGATCCATTTGTATAGAAAAAAGTACTTATGTGGCGCAGGAAAGAACCAAAGGACCGAGGAAAATAGAAAGAACAGGGGATGGATACTTGGGAATCACCCAACTAAGGGCAACGAAATTCACTCACGTTGCTAATTATGGATTCACTCGACACGATCAAGTCTCACACTTGATTTTAGAAGAAGAAACAACTCACTTCGATTGCACTAAGCAAATGATATTTTAATTCATTCAAGTCTCCTTTCTCAAAGGTTAAGTACATATATTTGTAAGGAATATAACACAATAAAACTCTAGTCTGAATTGGACTTTTGATCTACCCCAAAAATATTTAAAATGTTCTTAAACTCAATTAAATATATTTGATGGTTCCTATACGCATGAGACTTACTGCATCATTATGAGAAATTGAAGTCAAAAGTCTCAAGCAATAACTTGAATGGTGCAATTTATATAAGGTGGAATATTTAATTTATATAGGGTGTAGTCAAACTAAGATTTTAAAGGATTTTAAAAATGATAGATTTTATAGGATTTAAGAGGATTAAAGACTCCTACAAAATTCATATGAATTTTAAAGAATTTGAATGGATTGTGGTGGAAGGATTTGAAATCCTAGGGGGTGAGGTTGGATTCTTTTTAGTCTTGGTTATAGCTCTCAAATCCCACAAAATTCACAACTTATTGAAATCCTACAAAATCTTGAGTTTTTTTTTAATACACTTAGATTTTAATGGATTTTAAAATATTTTAATTGACTACACCTAGATTTGAATGGATTCTAAAATCTTTTAATTGACAACACCTAGATTTTAATGGATTCTAAAATCCTTTAAAATCTTTTAATTGATTACACTAGGATCTTAAAGTCTTTTAAAATCCTCTCAAATCCGAGTTTGACTACACCCCCTAAATATATTTAATGGTTCCTATACGGATGAGACTTACTGCATCATTATGAGAAATTGAAGTCAAAAGTCTTAAGCAATAACTTGAATGGTGCAATTTATACAAGGTGGAATATGCTACTCTTGTTAGCCTTTTCTTTTTAAAGAACTTTAATTGGTGATTCAAATGGCTTTTTCATTAGAGAAATTATGAGGTTCAGTAACAGGACCACGTGTATATATGTGTCGCTCCATACACAAACAACACTCACCTACTCCATCCTTCCTAATTTTTCATGCTAATTTTGGCCCATTTTTGGTTCACCCTCTCTTACAAACACCAGATTCCGGGTGCCGTATAAAAGACCCTCTCTTCTCATTGACGTTTGGTAATGTGAAAAACATAATGACAGTTTAAGATAAGGTAACGTTTAGGTTTAATTTCTGGATGGCCAATGACTAGGGTTGTTGGGCAGACTTTTTTGCACCATTGCACCAGGCTCAACTAATTGTCCTTGGTTTGTTGGCGGCAATTTGCTTTAGATATTTATGGGTTGTTTTAAGGTTTTGGGTTTCTTGGGCTTGGTTAGTGATTAAAATTAGTTTTGGTTATGCGCTAGTGTTGTTTAGTTGATGTGGTTGTCTTTCCCAATAGTTTTGTGTTGTTGAACTCTTAGTGTGTGTTTTGGTCTTGCAGACGACTTTAATGTAACGTTGGAGTTTGTTTTATGAAATTATTTATTTGATAAGAAAATGACTAGGCATATTGTAGTTTTATGATGTCAATGTATTGATGATGTAGAGCAAATATATATATATATATATAAACGAAAGGGACAAAGTCACTTGCAAGTTGCAACTTATAAAACTCATACTCTTTGATCAAAGTGGAAGACAAAAACAAGTGGAAGCAGCTGACTTGGAGCAGAGAAATTACATTTTCCTAAGGTTATGAAAATATAGTGAGGGCAAGACTGATTCAAATTAAGAGAGAGTAGGATTCTCCCATCTTCTATTCTTATCTTCTTCTCACTCCTTCTCTCACAGTTTTTTTTTTATCTTTCTTTCTCTCTAAAAAATCAATACAAGATGATAACATGGTTTAATTGTAACCGTTTAAATAGAAAAGGAGGGAAGGGAAGAGGAGAGATTGGAAGGGAGAGAATCCTCCTATTTCATTGGAGACCTTTATCTCTCTCTTGCTGGATATCCCATGGGTCATTGGAACTATCTATCTCCTACCCTTCCCTCTGGCTGCTTTTGGATTGAGAGATCAATATACATTATGCCGGGAATCGCCTTACAGGCTAGCTGCCCCTTCATTGCTCCGGCATTTGGAGTAGATAAATCTTGAGTTTGCACAAACCATTGAAGAGAAGCATCATGAACTCGTAAAGAGCTAGTATCGAGGTTCTCTTCAACACTCGGAGATTTTGAAGCATTATCTAAGTAACATGCACCATGCACGAACACAAGTATCGGTGGCTAAATGCTTTATTCACCTCATCTTGTGTCAATGACTATTGATGCTGTTTTCCTATCGTGTTCGGTCACACACATATATGACATGGTGTGTACGTGTCACTCTGCGTTGGGTAGTAGCCATTAATTACGCAGGGTTGAGGGTTGCATTGCACATGATCTCTTGAATTTCTGAGATTACATGGGATAGCTGGGATGACTGATAAAATGCTTGGAGTCCCTTGCAATGACCTGCTCAAACAAAATATACATGTGAATGGATGTGTTTGAATTAAGAAACGGAGTTGTGATGATGAAATTTTCTTCAATTTTTCCCAAAGTGGCGTTGGTTCAAAGTACACAGCTAATCCATGTCATTTGGAAGCTTACAGATGAAATGGTTCTGTTTTGCAGCTTGATGAATATCGAGTGTCATCTGACCAAGAAATGCATTGATGATATCTATACAGTTCTACCAATGCAAGAGACCGAGTATATTTTTACTAACCGAAAAATTAAAAAAAACACTTACAATGCTTGAAAAGACATGTGACCACATTTGCTAAAAATATTTGGGTCCCTACCTCAGGCTTGGGAAAGACTTAGATGTCATGTCCACACCATGTTTTGAAGATGGAGGATGGTGAGTAGTCAATTTTATGATCTACAACAACTAGGGAAAGTCCCGCATTATAATATTTACATGGTTTGTCACTTTTCTTGCTTGGAAGTTGGAAGTTAGAAGTTTGAGCATGTCTGCAACGAGAGAGCATTCTCGCCGGATTCTCTTTGTGAGAATTTCAGAAATCTTCCAATCACATCCGTTTATTGTACATCATGCAGTCAGTTTTTGTCAGGTACTGTTTATATTCAAATTTAAATAAAAAAATTTACAATGATTTCTTACCGGATGATATACAATGAACGGATGTGATTAGAGGATCCTCACAAGATCCGGCGAGGATCCTCCTGGATCTGCAACACATCCTAGCTGGGAGATATTATTTAAGGGTCCCTTTCAATTTTTTTTCTTTCTACATCATATATTACCTTTTCTTTACCTAACTTGTACATAGGTCACGTTATTGGTACCTCTCATAATCCTCCTCGCGTTATAAGTATCTCTCGTAATCCTCCTCACGATGCATCTATGTATGAAAGCCACTTGACCAAAAAAATAAAACACGAAGTACCATCTAACTCTCAATCTAGTGATACTTTTATTCGTAATATTAGAAGAGGTCTAGAACTTGAACTCGTCCTTTTTTGTTGATAAAAATACTACAATTTTAAATGGACAAGTTCGTTTATGTTTATCAATTAAAATCAATGCGGCCAAGTGTATTTGAATGCTAATATAGATTGCATTTTGGTTAACCTAACTCGTACATAAGTCACATTTGGTTACCCCATAATCCTCCATTTACGAATGAGGTTTATCATCAACTAAAATGCGAGGCACCGACAAACTCTTAGCTTGATGGTTCTCTTCTTCCTAATGCTGAAAGTAAGTCCAAAGTTTTGAATTCCTCATATTCCTTGACGAGTTAAATGATATTTATATGTTAACAACAATGTGGCCATGAGTATGTGGCTATTTTTGTAGAACATAAAGGGTTCAAAGAAATGGGAGAAGCCCTACACCACAACCATGAGCCTTGTGTTAAATAAAACCATTTGTGTCAAAAAAAAAAAAAAAGCCTCGTAGTTAAGAACCTTTAGGCATCATCTTACATATATAGTTCATAGGTATTGAAGGACTCGTGTAAAAAGTAAAATCACAAAAAAAAAAAATAATAATAAGAAAACACTAATGGAGCTGAGGTTTAATGAAGGTATATGGTCTCTGTACATCAACAAGTTTTGCATCTCCATTTCTCATCAGAGATTTATGAACTTCCGATATTCCAAGCCATCACAACTTGTCCTCTCAGGGGTCCGAAATTCACCAACTCGTGACTCATCTTTCACAAAATAAACATGACTTTAATGGCATTTCCCCCACGGGCACTGGTTTCAAATGCTTCTTCCACCTCCTTTTGGTTAAACCCGAACCGGTGCGTAATGAGCGGCTTCACGTCGATCTTCCCACTTCTCAAAAACTCGAGGCAAAGCGGCCATGTGTTCTTGTACCGGAAAATTCCAACAACATCAACCTCCCTGTGTTCAAAAGACAAAACTCTAATATCAGATAAGGCGAGAAACCCCTAATTATCTACTAAGCTCATACTTGCAGTTACACTTTTGATCCACAATGCCTAAAAACTTAAGTTATTGATGTAGGACAAGAGAGGGGTCGATTCGATTTTATCGAGAAAGCTAGAAAAAAAGGACAGGAAATGAAATCGCTTTGTACCTGGCAGCAGCTGGAGTAAGTGGGACTGTCATCGTGCCGTGTCCCATTCCGACAAGGCAAACTTTGCCGCCGGGACGGGTAGCACCAAGAGCTGTTGACATGGTTTTGTTAAAACCGACACAATCGAAGCTCACATCCACGTTGGATTTCATGGCTGTCTTAATCTGGGCAATTTCATCATCCAAATCCTCCATTTTTGTCGAAACTTTGACAGCGTCATTAGCACCGAGAGACTTCGCCATGGCTAGACGCTGGTCATCCATATCCACAATGACAATTCTTGGTGACCCAAATGCACGGGCAGCCAGCACCGAAACCAGACCGATGGGGCCGGCTCCGATGATCAGGACAGTTGATTCCGGTCCCACATTGGCTCTCCGGCAAGCATGAACCCCAACACTCAAGGGCTCACACATTGCCCCTTCCTCCAAATTCACATTCTCCGGGAGCTTAAAGCACAGATCCGCAGGATGCACAATCTGTTAAACGAAACGGTTATTACACAAGCCTAATTAATGCATGTGATAATACAATATCAATCTGGCGCAAAGCCTATAAAATTTTATTATTGTGTATATTTTTACCTGATTTGCCAAGGAACCATGAACCGGAGGGGTGGCGAAAAACTTCATGTCCGGGCAAAGATTGTACCTTCCACCTTTGCACTGCTGGCACCGTGCGCAGCTGATTCCAGGTTCTACTGCCACACGATCGCCCAGAGCGAGATGCATCACCTCGGTCCCGATTTCCTCAATTATCCCAGCACACTCATGGCCAATTACCATTGGCTCTTTAACTTCAAAATCTGCACACTTCATGGTCTGAAAAAAAAACCAAAAAAAAAAAAAAAAAAAAAACACAGTGATTAGGTACCGATCTGTTGGATATAACAGAGAAAATTATCAACGTTCCAACTTTGGTTTCATTCTTATTTCAGGAATGAACAATGCCATCTAAAACCAACAAAAATAAAATTTTAAAAATCCCTAGATATTAAAAACAGGGGAAAGGACATGGAAGGGAGATGAACCTTGAGGTAGTGAACATCACTTCCACAAATGCCGACAGCCTTGATCCGAACTCGAACATCATGGGCCCCTAAATTAAGAAATCCCAAGAAAATGGTGCGAGATGTAAGTCGTTGTGATCATAAATATCTCGACTGAACTAAAAACTGAAAGAAAACTACGATGAAACTAAAAGATTTAGGGAAGGTGCATACCAACACTGGGAAGCTTGAAAGGTTGGATCTTGATGTTGTTAACACCAAGAAGCCAAGCACCCATGTTTTCTGGCTCAGCAGCTTTGCCTCCCTTACCCATTTTTTGCTTGCTTTTTTGTGTGATTGAAATATACAGAGTAAGATTGCACCCAAAATAAAAGAAGGCAGACACGGTGTAGGTTTCTTTTTTGCGTGGGAACAGAGCGGTTCTTGGTGTAATATTTATACTAGGGTTGAAAGCAAGCGAGCCTATGGAATTACAAAATAAGATTTCGTGTCAAGTTGCAATATAGAAATTATAGAGCACCTAATAAATACATTTACGGTATATTCTAATTATGCATATATTTATATCCACTATCGAGAATAATCCAAAATCAAAGTATTATCTACTTTGGATTTATACGTAGGTGATTCGTCCTCATCGAATGTACAAATTTGCCATAAATAAAAGCAAATCCGTTACAATCACACTTTTTGGTTATATCCGTCTATTTCTTGGGGAATTTTCATCCGTATTGGGATTTTGGACCTTAGTTTCTCCCGGACATGAATTTTGAACCCTTACGTGGATACTGCAAACGACATAATAACACTATATAAACTTGAGATACCGTTACATTTGTGACTTTGAAAGTTGTCTCAATATAAGATGTAAATTGAAGAGATGCTAGCAACTTTTGTATTTGAATCTTTTCATTTTTCACATAACATGTGTATTTTTTTTTTTACACAAAAAGAAAGAATGTATTTGAGATTATATTTTTTATTTTTCATCATTAATTCCTTGTCAAAGACTCAAACACATTAACATTTTGTTTTTCCATAAGAAAATGACAGGTACAGTGAAATAATCCAATTACAAAGGTTAGTACAAAAGTTGCTAACAATCCCGTAAATTAAAAGCTAGAACCCCACGGATATTATAGTTTGGCAAAATGTGATCACCATTGTTAGACTATTACATCACAGTTTTCATATATTCCTCATTTATGGGCAACGAAATTTGGGATCATAGTTTCCTTTCCTATGCCTCAAATACAAGAAATTTCGTGTATTACAGTCACATGGTATTATTCATACACAATACCAATGTAACTATTGCTGCACAAAATTATGTCACAGTTACACAGAAAAATTTCCCACAAATACCACGAAGTAGTAACTAATTGGCTTATTTTTAGCTTTGCCCCCTGGAATTCCATTTTAATCTCACTTTGCCCCGTGTAACTTAAAAGTTACTACTTTACTCATTGAAACTCAAAATTCGTTTCAATTTGATTTGTAGACTCTCTCTTCTCCCTAAAACTTATGGGTTGCCTCCTAAAACATACATGAGATCCAACACCCAATAAGATTATGTCACATGTGCAATAAATTTGATTATAAATCTCCATTACGTACCACCATTCAACAATCAGAGAATATTAAATTTAAAAGAAATTGAAGAGATGAGGAAAATAAAATAAAATAATTGATTAGCCAAGCTCACCCAAATCCAACCCACATAAGAAACTAACAGATCTAAGGCAATGTGGAGTGAATTTTGAGTTTCATAGAGACGATTTCAAGTTTCAGGGGGCAAACTGACATCAAAATCAAGTTTCAGAGGGCAAAGTGAAGCGAATTTTGAGCTTTAGATAGTAAAGTGATGACTTTTGAGTTACATAGAACAAAATGATATTAAATCATGTGCCAAATGGTGTAGCTAAAAATAAGCTTAACTAATTTTTCCAGATTACACAAATACGACGATAAAATTGTGCCTTTTTGGAAGTAACTGAATTAAGGCAAGCACAATATGCATGCATGATTTTCCTCAACGGATATTCAGAACTCTGGTGAGTGTATTCCACGAAATGCAGAGTCAGATTCACGTAAGCTCCCGTCCGTATTGTCCTGCATGTTGTTCCCCCATCGAACTTAATTTGATTATTAATCTAATAGCTTTGAAAGATGATTTGGATGATGCAACCAAAACAAGAAACATATTTGAAGTAATTACCTCAAATATGGGATGATTTGTTACGTGAGATCATTTAGGACAATCGGAATATAGTCCTCCTATTAATTTTTGGAACAAAAAAGGAGAATTTTATTGATTAAATATAATGGTTATCCAAAAACTATCCAATGAGAAAAAACATGCCGATTCACCAATTAATCCCAGAATTACACTATGATGTCTTTCTTAAAGATTGCATGCTTTCTTAACGTTATGAATAATACCGTTATCGTTCTTCTAATTAAAAAAGGATACAAATCAAATACCTCATTTTTGTATGACCCCAAATTTGAATATTTCACCTAATTTGACCTAATTATCCTAATAATCCTGATTTTTCATTAACTAGTGATAGTATCACCAAATTATCCAATATCAACTCTTTAATTACAAACAAGAAAATGAACTTTTTCATTATATCCAATACATCGATCGATGTTTTCTCTCTGCTGCCAGGTTTATAAGGGGGAGTTGCTTAGGTACGGTTGAAACCCTAGCCAGCTAGAATGTCTGAAATGCGAAAGATTCAATAGTGTCACAAACTCAACACGAGAGCCACTTAGTACTACGGTCTGATGGTATTCCTCTTCACTTGTAAATGAGAGGTCTTAGGTTCGATTCTCGACAAAAGCAAATTTAAACTACATTATTATTAGCCCATTGTGAGGCTAAGCCCATCCCCTCTCTCTTAGTGGTTCGATTCTCGACAAAAGCAAATTTAAACTACATTATTATTAGCCCATTGTGAGGCTAAGCCCATCCCCTCTCTCTTAGTGTAGATAATATCGTTTGTTCAACAAACTCAACACGAGAATGACCTCTATATTTCTGTTTTCTATAATTCCTTCTCTTTAGAAATGTCATCGTAGCATCCTATAAATCATTTATTTTAAATTTTTCACATAACATCCCAAAAAAATAATACGCTTTGTGATTTGAGTATCCTACATGGCGTTGCATGTCATCTATATGGCGTTGCATGCATGATTTAAGATACAACTAGTTTTACATTCTCGTTTCATACAAATCATTCTTCACAATCACCACATAAGTCCTTCTATTGCCAGCCTAGGTTTCGTGGCACACCTCGCACTGACTAATATTCACGTGAATAATATGTGGGATGATATTCTGAGACCGTCGAATCCCACCCACACGATGGTCCCCGAAGATTGGGAGATTTAAATCTGCAAAACTGTCATAGTACGGTCAATAATTGGATTCCAGAAATAACAATAATGAGGGAAAATGTATGCCACGCCAGTGTCTAGTCAGATACGAGTCGGCACCAACTGTTTCTCATGATGCCAAACCCTAAATAATAATATTTCAAATGCCCTACTGTGAGTGGAAACAAGAATGCATGCTTATGAGATAATGCCCGTTTTATTGCCTTTTCTTAATTAGTCAAATGTTTTTAATGATTCGTACTATATAGTTTAATAATTAGTTGGTAGACGTAGTGCATCGGCGTGACATATATAGTTGGCTTATTTTCAACACCTTATGCGAGGTTTGTTCATTGTTATGTTGTGTATGTCTTGTAGAATTTATGTTACCTTGATATACATTGTTTGGCTCAATTTTTGATAGCTTATTGTTCTTGTTGGTTTATCATAGTTGTCTAAGAAAAGGTATACGACAATTTATGATACGATAGGAAGTACGCAAAGTTTCTGGATCATTAATAAATTATGGTTCTTGTAGTTTTGTGATATGAAATGGACATTGACTTATAAAAAGAAAAGAACAAAAGGTATAAGGGTGAAGAAAGATTCACATGCAACTTCATCGATAAAGGCTAAGGTTCTCAAAGACGCTAGTCAGGCGGCAGGAAATGATTTAGCGCCTAGGCATCTAGGTGGGACATAGGTGATTTTTTATAATTATAATTAGTTTATTATATAACATGAAAATAAATATCTTCTTATACTTAAAAAAAGTACATAATTGTACTAGGATACTTAAATTGCAATGTGGAATGACATATATGTGACATCTCACATCGCCCAGGGGAGTGATCCTTATATGTATATTTCAATCCCTACCTAGCACGAGGCCTTTTGGGAGCTCACTGGCTTCGGGTTCCGTTGGAACTCCGAAGTTAAGCGAGAAGGGGGCTAGAGCAATCCCATGATGGGTGACCCACTGGGAAGTTGCTCGTGAGTTCCCAAAAACAAAACCGTGAGGGAATGGTAAGCCCAAAGCAGACAATATCGTGCTACGGTGGTGGAGCGGGCCCGGGAAGTGATCCGCCCCGGGCCGGGATGTGACATATAGATTATAGAACATATTGAAAATATGGGAGTTAATAAAAAAAAATATTGAAAACATGGGAACAAGCATATAATGAGTGTTCATCCATGTATAACAAATGTCTTACAATTTATTGAAAAAATAAAATACAAAATGGAATTTAAGTGAGAGTCTCAACCTAGGCGGACGCTTAGGCCAGTCTATGCGTCATTTCTTAATTTTCAAAAGCCTATAAATTAATCGAGACGATGGTCAACCCTCTAGCGCCTAGTAGGAGCCTAGGCGGCCCTAGGAGAGGATTTTTATAATAGTGTTAAAGGCCTGTCATCTAACATAGCAAGCTTTTAAATTGACAAATTAATTTCTGTTTATAATATTTACCAGTTTTCTAAAAATCGGCATGGGTATTGGGTGGTGGCCAACCGCCGGGATTAATGCAAAATCGGGACAGGGTTTAGGCAAGCACTGAGGCGGCCTGAGTGGCCCTTGGGTGGCCTAGGCGGTCTGGGAATTTCAATTTTTTCTGTGTTCGAACTTGAGAAAGGATGAATGTTTCTAGTTTTTCTGGACTTCATGCTTCTGGTATGTGTTCGCGAAGAGGAAGAAGATGAGAGAAAATTAGTTTCTCTCTTCCTTCCAAACCCACGTGATAACTTCTAAGCTATTTAATTTATTTTTTTTATTGTTATTATTTTTTTTTTTGTCCATTCAAGTTTGGACAGCTAGTCTTGACTTTTCTTAAAGAAAAAAGGCTGTCAGTCCATCCATAACATCAAGTGCTATTAATTTCTTTCTCATTAAAAAAACATTGATTGTCAGGCTATCAGTTCATAACATCAAGTGCTATGGATTTTTGGACTTGTTAGATATGCATTTTATTATTATTTTACTATCTTATTTAGGGATTTCATATAAATATAATTTTTGGTAAGTATTAGTATATACTTATTTACAAGATATACAAGAAATTTACCTAAATCAGCCTAAGCCGCCTAGGCACCCATCTAGACACCACCTAGCAGCCTAGGTGCTAGGTGTCAGTCCGCTGCCCGACTAGCGTCTAGCGTTTTTTAGAGCCTTGATATTTACAACCATATGGAACAATATGAGCACGTACGACAAGCCGTATGCCTTGAAAATCTCTAGATTGGTTGTAATTAAGGCTAACTTATCTGGCGACGTTTTTTATTTTATCACCACACAATATTACCAATCTAGGTGTTATAATATGAATGTATGGACGTAAGCAAACACCCACTAATGAATACCACAGGTGAAGGGTGTTCGCATATGACTACGCATCTATTCTTATGTCCTTCGCACGACATAAGCTGTCAGTCATGCCGTCGTTTCCGCATAGCTGCTACTATTCTGTGGAGCCGAGATCTGATGAAGGTGTAAATGGTACACAATGGTTTCTTGCCTCTCTTCTGTTCCAAGACCAACCGTGTCAATCCGATGCTGAGCACATAATTGATAATGCTAATAATCATATGCATTCAAGTGATCAGTCCCGACTCTTGAGGGTTGTTCGAAGATATGCCATCTATATTGATGGAACTACGACCAAATGGCTTCTGCACTTTTCTCTCACCCATCAATTCTCTCATTTTCATAGCATCGTCCCATCTATCTGAACCTATGTAAGTACTCGATGAGAGAATGTAATTCCCGCTGTTGGAAGGATCCAGTTCTACAAGCTTGGCTGTGACAATCTCAGCTAGGGCCACATTCCCGTGAATCTTGGATGCACTCAGCAATATCCTCCATACTACAACACCTGGTACCATCGGCATAGTTTGTACAAACTCATATGCTTTGTCTAGTTTGCCAGAGCGACTCAAAAGATCCACAACACATCCATGGTGTTTCAATTCTGGCATCAGTCCATGAATCTTTTCCACGCTTTCAAAATATTCCAATCCTTTCTCTACCAATCCCACATGAGCACAAGCTAACAAAATCCCTACAATGAGTTGGTTGAACACCTTCTCTCAACATCCACGAGAAACAATCGAGTGCAGAATCTGCAAAACCGTTGACAGCAAGGCCTGAAATTACCGAAGTCCATGAGACAGAGTCTTTCTTTTCCATCCATTGGAACAGCTCCATTGCCTTCTCAACCACCCCACATTTGCAATACATATCTATCAAAGCGTTTCCGACATAAACATCTACTTTCACACCATGCGTTTTTATGTAGTGGTGGACAGCCTCTCCCACATCAAGTGAACCGACATGGGCACAAGCAGAAAGCACACTAGCCACGGCTATTTCATCCGGTCTCACATTAGCTGCCATCATTTCTTGAAAAAGACTCACCGCCTCAGAATGTTGGTTAGCTTGAGAGTAACAAGTGATCATGGAAGTCCAAGACACCACATTCCTCTTCGGCATCTCATTGAAAAGCTTTCTTGCGTCAACCAAGTTTCCCACTTTCGCATATCCTGTGATCATGGCATTCCAAGAAACTATATTTCTTTCACCCATCCGATCAAATACTTCCGAAGCCAAATTCGCCAAATCACGCCTTCCATACACATCTATCATAGTGTTTCCCAAGTAAACATTAATCCTAACATGATTTTCTTCAATATACTTAACCACAGAATCAGCAAATTTCCATTCACCCAAAGTAATTACATGCCAAAATAACTTTCACCATCGTCACCGCATCAGCCCTCACATTCGCTGCCTGCATTGCCTCAAATAGACCCAAAACCTCAAACCTATTGCACTGACTATATCCACATATCAAAGAATTCCAAGAGACTAAATCTCTCTCACACATTCCATCAAACAGTTTCTGCGCAAAACCCAAACCACCACAATACGCATACACGTGAATTAATGCATTGGATACAAAAAGATACGACTCGAACCCAAGTTTGAACGCATGGCCATGGACCCTTTTCCCATTTCCAATATCAGAAGCTCGAGCACAAGCCTTGAAAATGAATATAAAAGTCACATGATTCCCGGCCAATTCTTGAAGGTACATACGATTATACAGGTTAATTGCTTCACCTGGTTTCTCACTCTGTGACAATCCACGGATCATATAATTCCAAACCAAGAATGTGGGTCGCTCAATTTGATGAATACTAAATGGGCTTTGTTTAAATACGGCGGAGATAACGCGTAAATTCTGATAACCTCGGAGATGGAAGATGACGGGTCTTTGTGGAGGTGGGTTCTGATAAGGTGTGCGTGAAGCTCTTTGATTGAGCACAAGGTGATTGGTCTGGTGGCCGCTCGCTCTGATTTTTGAACCGCCGTAGAGGTGGTGAAGTGGCGCGTAATGGGTGCTGCGAGTTTCATGAGGATCGGCGTTGGTTTTGGTCAAATTTGAATCGGATTAGATGCAAAAGTCGAAGTTGTTCGACCTTGCCGCCAGTGCTGTTTCCATCTTGTTTAAGCTTGGGCTTAATATATTGAACGATTAACAATTAATTAACATATTTGGGTCCATACTTGGTCCAGCAAGATCCCCTACTATAAATCATGGGCTAGTGCTTGTTTCATGCCATGGACCTCTTTGCTGCCACCAACTTGATAGGGCCGAAATATCTGAGTTATGAAACACAAAGTCGATATGCTCTTTACATCATGATAATGTAAAAACTGTACGTACATGTTATCAATACATTATCAACAATATATATTGTTTCAATAAAAAAAACGAAACAGAAAGTATCATAATACATGTCTACTGAATACTGATAAGAGTGCTATGTTGGTGCCCCTTTCTATGCGACTTAGACTAGACATAGCGTCATATACACAATACTAGTCCACTTTGTTGAATGAAGAAATAAATGGACCACCATGGGGTGACTAGTGATTGACAAATTTCAGACTCGTATTTCATATAGCACGTTATGGGTTTGATTTCTAATGTTAGTGAATCACACGATAGTGGCCACAGAGATACTGAAATGCCTCTATGTCTTCCTCGGTTTCAGAACGATGAACTACCATTATGAACTTTGTCAAACTGGAAAATGAATTATTTGTTAAAGAAACTTATAATTACGATCTCCTCAAAATTATAAACATCGTGCATCACACAAAATTTCTTACTTCCATCTTTTATCATCTTCCATAAACCACATTATATATAATGGACCAAAGTTTTTAGAGGAATGTTAAGAAAACTCTCTCAAAATGAAATTTATCATAAACTTTCTACCATCTCACAATTTAACGTCAATTTATGTGCCAACGTTACAAAAACATTATGTCAAATAAATAAGTTGATAAAAAGTTTTATTTTTGAAAGAATGTCCCCATCAATTCTCAAATTTTAAGGCCGCTGGTTTGTTCATGACCCTGCGGCTTGTGATGTGACAAATATAATCTAGCAGTCACCCATTTAGGTAGCCACAACGATGGCAATTAAACACCAATTGAAAATTTGTCATACGTCGTGGAAGACAGAAATGATTAATACCGAGATGTCACTTCACAATATTGTTTTAGTGCTCAAATGTGGTTGAAATATGTTTAGAGGATAATTGACATTAGGACTATGGCCAGCAATTGATATAAAGAAAAATTAATGAAAATGATTTGAAATTTTTGAATTTTAATAATAAGGATAAAATAAAAGGTAAAGTGAATAGTACAATGATTGATTTTTTAGTGTAAAAATATGGTTTTGATAAAAATGTCTTTATATTGCTTCCCATCACTTACTTGATTGCAATTGGATAACCATGTCATGTCTAAGATATATTTACTGAATAATTGTGGATGGTGACACCAGATTAGGGAAGAGAAATGCTAAAAGGATTTTTTTAAAGTCAGACTCTCTATGGACTCTTCGGCACCTCATGTTTTTTGCACGATATTTTATAATGTTGGCACGAGAATTAACGTTAAACTGTGAGGTGACAGAGAATTCATAGAGCGACACATTGTGCCAAAAACATTTCTCTTTAGGGAAAGGCACCAAATCCAAATAAGGGTACGTATCGTCCTAAGAGAAATGCTAAGAAGACTCTCAACGTAGGAGTCGCCATGGACTCTCTGCCACCTTATGTTTTTTGTTACATTTTTATAATGTTGGCACATGAATTGTGTCAAAAACATGAGGAGGCGGAGAATTCATAAAGAGCCTCACTTTGAGAAAACCTCCTTAGCATTTCTCATCGCCCTAAATCTACTACGATGACAATTAATTTGATCAAGTTTGCCTTTTATGTTTTGTTGAAGTTTGAGAACATCATAACTGTTATTCAGAACATCTTATTTAATATTTATATCAATATAATATTATAATGAAATTGTTATCGTAGTGCTAAAAAACTTTAATTTTGTGTTCCAAATGTACTAATCTGTTTTGGCTAATGATATATACTGTCTGAATGATCTTATGATTTTTATGTGCACAATAGAAATTAACATATCCTTTTTTTATGGATAAAACAAAACTAATATTTGGTGGTTATATAATTCAGCTTGTTTATTGAGATCGAGGCGGAAATTTTTGAAGGGAAAGGGATCCGGATCCCTTTTGACGTACCAATTTCTAGAGAATCGTCCAATGGGTTGGTTGATTGTCAAGTTGGACGGCCACCATGAATATACAAAGTTATATATCCATGTTGCGTGGGAGGATAAGCTACCCTGTTTTCTATACAGGAGACTTCTGCCTTACTTGCATTCCCTCAAAAGTCAGCTATGTCCAAATGCAACTTGTTGATACTTGATACTCTGTAATTTTACTAAAGAAATCACACTTGAATTCACTTCTAATTAAATAGCAACAATGTTTTCATTTGGGACCGTAAGGCTACAGGTTCAAGTCATAAAAACAGTCTCTTTGCAAAACAAGAGTAAGGTTCCGTACAATAGACGTTTCCCTTACATGAGAGCTTTGTTGGTTTAGAGTCGCTATTTAAGTAATTGAAAGCTTGGAATGGTCCTGGATATATACTGCCCATTTTTTAGCTCGTTTTCCTCTTCATTGTTTGAATTTCATACCTAAATTGAGAATGTACCGTTGATGTAATTGTCTATTGATTCAATGAAAATATGCAATGGTTTTCTCACTCTTCTTTTACTTATGCACACAAAAGTCATGAGAAAGAAAATGAGCGGGGAAATCATTTTTTTTTTCTTTAAGTTCCCTGTTTTTGTATTGAACTGCTATGTTGCTGAAGTTTGGTAGGACTAAGGGCCTCAATAGCTCACTAGCCTTCACTATTAATCTTGATCCTGTCAATTGAGTCGAGAGAAGAGGAAAAACGTAAAAATCAAATTTATATTTTACCAACCATTGAATTTGCTACTCAATTTGGCTGAATTGACTACAATACTTACATGTTTTAGTATAATCACTATCTACCGGTCATAAATATTTAAGTGAATATTTGTATTTTATATAATTATCATCTTACAGTTGAAATGATGATTGTATTCAATACATGTAAATATTGTACTTAAATCTCAAATTCAAATAGAATGGGGATCACCACTTTACCAAACAAATAAACCATTCATAACTTTTGTGGCTGAATATTTACACTACCAGCCGCTAGCTTTCCTGGGTTTACATAATTAATCGCCAAACTTACATAATTAATCGTACCCATTTTCTAACTGTGAAAGTAAACTTTTGATGCAAAGCTAGGGCTTTGAATTTGGATCCAAAAATTAACAGCCAGTAGCTAATAGCTATCCATCTCCATTGGTCACACATCTCAATTCTCTACCGACCTGAAGGACTCTCAGCCGATCGATTAAATGCATGTATGCATGCATATTATGATCCCATGAAAAACTCCCGACTTTCCTCACATTGATTGATGATCCACCCTAAAACTAACCCTCCAAAATGTCAAACCTTTCCTCTCTTGGTTTAGTTGGGGGTTCGGGAAATCGGGAATGAAGGTTTTAAATAGGTTCACCGGTTCACACCCTCTAATAAAACGAAAGAAAAAGAAAGATGCTAGAGTTTGGCTATTGTGTTGCTCATTCCTAATTGTACCATGGAAGAGAGGAGAATATGTTCAACAATGCTATCTGAATAGGACAACTCTAGAATCAAGTGAAGATTACGTGATATTAATCTTGAATGAAACAAAATATACAAAATCTTATGTTTTTATGAAAAATGTCATATAAATGACATAATCAAGACATCGTTTCGCAAGTTTTTTCCTTGAGGAGGCGACTTTGTCAGCTGGTCCAATACGCCAAGAATTTGGAACACGCAAGGAGGCTAAGTCCAAAAGTCTCAAAGACCCATTTGGTGCAAAAATGTCAAGGGCTCCCTACTCCCTAGTCATTGTAAAGCATTAAATTTGAAGCTTTCTTTTTAGGTTAGTTGCTTAATGACTTGATAGTTACGGGTTTTTTCTAGGTGGTGGGTGGGAAAGGGCTCCGTTTCCTCACGCCATTTGCCTTTTTCTTCCACACTATTTGCCACCCCACATTTTCCGCCACTACCTTTCTTTAAATTCTTTTAATTATTAAATTAAAAATTTCAATTACAAAAACTCCCATAATACGATTTTTTTAATTAGCTAGGCTTTATGTATAAAATTTTCCCTTTGTATATAGAAATATTATTTCACAGCTACTTCTATTGAATAATATAAGATTCTAATTAGACAATTGACAATTAAATAAGATAAAATTAAGAAAAAATATCAATATATTTAATTGTGAACCGTTGATCCCTCTCTTTAAAATCTTAGCACCTTATATTTGCAGCATTATCTAGGGATTTGGATCCTCTCCAGATCCCCTCCCTGGGGATCCCGGGGATCAAGGCACAAGAACCGTTCATCAAAGATCGTGCGGCCACAATTAAATGTTTTTTATATTTTAAAAGTAAAACAATATCATTTTACGTAAAAAAAAAAATTTAATTATAGCCGCACGATTTTTAGTAAACGGTCCTTATATCTTGATCTTGGGATCCCCAGGGAGGGGATCCGGAGACCGAAGAGGATCCAAATCCGTTATCTAGCATCCACACTCATGACTCACCCCATATATATATATATATATATATATATTTCTTGTTCACCGCCTTAGTTGCAGCCCCTCTAAAAATCTATTCTAATTGCCCTAACCAAATGGAAGGTTCTTTCTCAAATTAAAAAAAAAAAGTTAAAAAATTAGAATCCAAATGAATAAAACCTCAGAAACCAATCATGTCGTTTTCATTAATTCAATCAGTAGTAGCCAAGGAAGGTGATGACTGTATCCAAGTCCACGTTGAACCCGACATCCTCCCAACGCAAACAACCAACCAAAAACCTGTCTTTCTTCCTGGCATATAAACACACACATCTCCCCCATATACCTATAAATACAAATACTCAGACCTCTTTCTGCTCCATAAAAAACACATCACCTCATATCTCATCTTTTTCACTTCTATCTAAACCCTAATTTATATGGCACCAGAAGAAGCGGCAGACGCAGCCTCATGGTACTGCGCCACAGCCCTATTAGCCTTGATCTTGTTTGCTTCCATCAGAGAGAACAACTCTACGCCGGACAACAACAACTCGGTTCGAGGGAAACACTTCAATTACTTCATGATCAACCGGCCGTGTGATGAAATTTATGTCGTCGGAGAAGGTGAAACCCTCCACACCATCAGTGACAAGTGCGACGACCCGTATATCGTGGAGCGGAACCCTCATATCCATGACCCGGATGATGTTTTCCCTGGACTAGTCATCAAGATCACTCCTACCAAACGATCAGCTGCATAGATATATCATCAATTTAAATCAAAGCTTTCAATTTGATCATCAGGCAGCATAGTAGTAGCTTGTAAGTTGTAACATATATAGAAAATCATAGATATCATTTCTTAGGATAGTTTAAATTTTATGTCAGATTTTTCAATTTCTTCTTAAAATTCAGATAAACAAGCACCCAATACTCTTTTTTTTTTCTTTTTTTTTCTTTTTTTTTTTTCATTTACGGCTAAGTGTTAGAGGCTCTGAGATTTTTTACTCTCACAGGTTTCCTATGAGCCCAGATAGCCCGTGTAATATGTATCCTGTATAAGAAAAAATATCAAGGAAATTGAAACTGTTTACATTTAGTACTTTTGTTCTTTGCATTAATAAAGAAATCTTATGTCATAAAATTGGATTAATTTTTTTTGTTCAAAATATTGGATTAATTTTAATTATTAATATGCATCAATTGACGACCTTTTGTTTTCTTCCTGTTAGTTCCTGTGTCTTTGGCTATTTCTGATTGGGACGACAGGTCCTTGAGTACTTGCGGTGAAGAAAGAACAAATTTTATGAATAAGAAAATAATAATTTAAACAATTAAAAGATTTTAAAATTGTTTGGTGAGTAAGGTAACGCCGAAAAAGATATGGCATGCAGTTGGGAAAGATGAGAGCAAAGTTCTAATATCAACTTACTTATAAGTACATGTAAATTTTTTTTTTTTTTTTTTTCCTTGAAGAATTAACACTCTCAATAGCAACCATAAGCTTTTTTCTCTACCTGACTAGGTGCGTCCTTTTTAAAAATAACAAAATATTTTTACGTGTTTATAATTACATTGCAGTATGTTTTTGGATTTTGAAATAGAGCCATAACTGTATTTTGGTTTGCATGGACAAAATTTAAGATACACCCTTCATTACTAATCCAAATCAATAATGTTTCTTTTGAAGGATAATAAGGTCTTAATTACTAATAGAACCATTCACTATAAGAGGATTTTATTTCATAAGGTTTTCGATGTGAAACATGCTTCAACACACTCCCTAGCTCATATAGGACGGCTCCTTATTGTGCCACATGTTAATGCAACTCTACATTGGTAACCAAATTTTTTTATTTTGGTATACCATGTCTAGATACAAGCGATACTGGTCTAAAAAGATATTTAACTTCATTAGATGTCAGATATGCTTCAACATGCATGCCATAGATCCGACCAACCTTAACTGTGAATTGACATGTTCGTCGAACAGATTGCAGGATTATTTCACTTTGCAAAAATGTTTCCTTCATTTTCTTTCTATAGAATCTCTTTTAATTATGTAATTAGAGATTAAAACGATGGATACTATTCATGAATGCGTTAAATTAGTTGGGTTATATGGATGGAAACCTCAACATTTAGATAGTAGAGTTGACCATCTTTACTACAAAGCAGTTATACCTTTGGAAACTACCAGCTAGATCAAGCCGCTCGCCACAGAATAGATAAGAGACTTTCAAGCACAGTTATTCAAAAGAGGCAACTGCAAATAAAGTAATAAACATCAAAGAAATAATTATGGAAAAAAAAAAATACCAGTTAAGTTAACTCTTCCTCGCTTGACTGCTTTGTTCGTCACACTTTACTTTGGGCGTCGTAGCAGAGAAACGCTTGTTGGCTGTCGATTAGACGTCTTTTTCGTATCTTGTTTATCTCTTAGGTATACCTTTAGCAAAGCGTTCAACAATTCAAGAACATGTCATTTTTGTTAGTTGTTCTTAGTGGGTATTGGCTAGTCGACCGCTTGGTTTACTTTTTCTTTTTCTTCATACTTCTAATAAAAATCTAGTAAAGGGGGTCCGTGAGGGGGCTTTTTAGGTGCAACGGTCTTTTCTTCTTCAGGAGAGAGTTAGTGTCTCGCAGTGTTGACGAGTTAATATCACCTAATTCTTTTCTTCAAAATTTTTTAGAAAAAAAAAAGAGAAGAAAAAGAAATAACAGTTACATGCATAATGCAAAATATATTCTTCGGTTGCTTGCTAATTGCTTCCCTCTTTACTATTGAGCATACGTTATCGTATGTAAATGTGGATTGTTTCGTGGGTATATTGCATACCCTATAATTCGTTTCATTTGGGTGATCGGGGTGTGGAATGTGGATGATTTTGCAGTAATCATCTTATCTAGTTTTGGTAGGTCATCATGTTACATGTTTGATGACCTAATCTCAACAAAACCAGCGACGTGCTGTGCACTTGAAACATCCAAGTACAGTATGGATAAAGTTGACTTGGCTTAAGCAAAAATACAACACACCATAACCAAATGTATACACTAATAAACAAGCAAATCAAATAAAAAATATGAGAAAATAAGTTTGTTATGATCTCAACCCAAACTTCCCCTGAAGTTATAGGCTTTATGCATAAGTGTTTTTAGAATAGTTCAAAATGTTTTTACGTAGTTAAGAGTGTTTTATTTGATGATACATTTATATTCTAAAGGGAAAAAAATAAATATTACTAAACAATAATAATAAATTACAAAATATATTTGTAGTTTTAAAGCTCCTAACAAGTTATTTTACCGAGAAGTACTTCTGTTTCAAAAAGGTTCGATGCGATGGAACTGGATCCTCTCCGAGGCAAATTATCGGGATCCTGCTGAGCGACAAACATGGGCTGTTGGATTTTGATCCAACGGCTATAATTATTATAACTTTAAAAGGGACTCTCCTGTTTGTAGCCGTTGGATCGAAATTCAACCGTCGGTGTTTCTCGCTTAGCAGGATCCCGAGGGTTTGCCTCGAAGAGGATCCAGGTCCCAATGTGATGGGAAGCTCTAAATAAACAAACATATTGTCCCAAAAAACAGGAAAGGGATCATCTCTGGATCTCTTCCTTCTAATCCACCAAATCAGGGAATTCGTGTCATTGAAATTTGATCCAACAGTTGAAATTATTATAACTTTCAATGATAAGAATTTCCTGATTTGGTAAATTAGGAGGAAGGGATCTAGAAAGCATCCCTTTCCCAAAAAAACAGATCACATAAGTGGACATTTCTGAACAACACTGGGCCCTGGGTTTATAATATGATCTGGGGTAGCTTTGAAACCAATCAATTTGAGCTCAACCTTTAGCTTGAGTGCTGTCATGGATTTATTGATTGGTGATTTTATTATCTCTAGTCATTTTCAAGGAGAACGTCTCCTATGAGCTTCTTCATAAGGTGACCTTTTCTTCTTTTTTTGAACAGGTGATTTTTTTTTTTTTTAACATATAAAAAGTTGAGTTTTTATTATAAAACTAATTGTAATATGTAAAGTAATTTAATTACTTATATTGTCTCACTTTTTTTTTTTTCTTAACCTTGTGATGTTGCTTGTTTTGTTTTGCAGGTTTAGACTTTTAGGTTCGGCTTTAGAGGGGTTAGGTTTTATGTCCCCCCTCCTCTTTTTCTTGTATCTTTATTGTTTTTGTTTCTAGAAGGGTAAGGATGTCCCCCCCTTCTTTTCATGTATTTTTTTTATCATTTTTCTTGTATTTTGAGGGGTTAGGTTTATTTCTCCCCTGACTAGGTGTACCCTTTTTTTCGATATCCATAAAATCCCATCGTATCGTTGAGGTTTTTAAAAAAAAAAAAAAAAAAAACTTATAAGGACATGCAAAATGAATTTTTTTTCCCTATGTGGATTAACACTCTCAACATCCCTCCACACGTGTAACAAATTTTCAAGCTTAACACATGGACAACACAAACAGGGTAACGTGGAGCACGTGTAGCCGTTGGGTTTAATATGCAAGACAATTTGCTTTGATACCATAAAAAAAATTTAAAATTTCACTATAAAACTAATTGACAATATAAGAAATACCACAATTATTTATAAGCACATTTAATGTCCCTTCTTTTCTTAATGTGAGATAACACTCAACATAGAAAGTGGCATGCCCATATTATCACGTCAAAACAAGCTCTAAGCCAAACATTTAGGGATTATATGCAAATCCTTTACGTTACGTTAATTCTTTTTAGCTGTTTGTACTCCTAGTGCATATAGGATAATTGGGGGCTAGATTCCGTCCAATCGTTTTAATGTGTGGTTCGGTTTGTTAGCCCTTTTTTATTCTGGAATAAACTTTAAAAAAAAATAAAATAAAATAAACTTTTTGTATAATCTCGATATGCATCGTCCTAAGGCCATGTAATGAATGTGCCGGAGTTATTGTTGACTATGAGTAGGATAATATTGATTCATTCTAACATTGCACTTTCGTTGGTCTTGGATTCCAAGATCAGCCAATTTGGCTGTTGATCATTTGGTGTCGTGTAGATGTGTGGAGATATGTGATGTGTTTTGGGTTGATCGATCCTCATCTTCGCAAGTGCATGTCCTGAATAATGATGGTTTACCTTGCCTGCCTTAATTTTGTGCTCGGGGTGCGAGGGGGGACACTTTGAGCTTGACTTCGAGTGTCGGGTTTTCTACCCCCTTGTACTTCCTGTCTGTTTTTTGGTTGTTTGTCTGTTGTTTGGCTTTCGTTGTACTCTTTGGCATCTCTTGCCATGGTTAATACATTTCCAGTTTCCGAAAAGAAAAAAAAATTGCAATTAGTCATATATTTACAACTGAATGAACTATCCAACAAAATTTCCTCCTAGAGAAAGGAAAATAATGCTTCTTTGTTCACTTTTTAATCCAGAAGTAGAATTTACATCTGGAAATGAAACCAAGTCAGGTCCTCAGGTAATTGACTACGCAAAAGGACCTCCATTGATAATCTTGGAATTAACTAGATTCAACCAATACCTCTCCGTGCAGTTGAGCTACTTCAAAAAAGTTAATTTCACTTAATTAGACCTAGCTACCAAAAACTTTCGATCAAGGCATAAAAAAACAAGTACTCGGTCGGTGCACGCAGTTGAATATATATTAGACAATATATAGGATCCAAAATTCGTACCATTAATAAACATTTCGATTTTACGTGACGACTTTATATATTCCTCAAATTTCAGTAATACTTAATGTTCTGCATGCATGGGGCCATGAATCTGAGATTTTGTAACTTCGACGACTGTGCTTCGTGTACAAGGAAGCGACTAATTAGGGTTTAAGCTAGTGATCAAAATGGAAATGGTGCGTATGAAGAGCATTGATTCTTTACATGAGTGGGTGAAAATTTATGTTGTTCAACTAAAAATGTATCTACATCTTTAGGTCGTTCTTTTTGTGCACAAAGAACGTTTGCTAGGGCACTGGGCCTTAAGGATTTAGGCTTATTTAAGGGTGAGTAGCTAGTGTGGTTTTTGGTAATTAAAATCAAGAACACACCCAGATCGTCATATATATGTTGCAAAATTAATTTTATTATCTCTGGGGAAAGTTAATTATATTAGAGGTCACAATGTGTACTACATTTTTTGGAGCTTATCTTCTTGCTGGAATTCTCTTGTTGCTTCCCATTTGTTATTCCGATAAAGGTATGAATATTGTACGCATAAGTTGTTGCAAATTAAATAAATGAATGAGCATTTTAATTATTTTTTCTTTTCCATTATAAATCTGTGTGCAGCTCCGGACTATACATTTGTTAGAGAAGCAATATCAGCCCCAGCAGTGGTTCACTATGACTACATAGTCATTGGCGGAGGCACCGCAGGGTGTCCGCTAGCGGCCACTCTCTCTCACGGTGCCACCGTTTTAGTCCTGGAAAGAGGCGGCTCGCCTTATGGCAATCCGAACATAATCAACATTGACAAATTTGCCCCCACTCTTTTGGACATCTCTCCCACATCCCCAGCCCAGCAGTTCACCTCCGAGGATGGCGTCTATAACATCCGGGCACGCGTGCTGGGTGGCGGCTCAGCAGTGAACGCTGGGTTTTACACGCGTGCCAGCACACATTACATCAAGGAAGTAGGTTGGAACCAGAGAATGGTCAATCAGTCGTATGAATGGGTTGAGAAAGTGGTGGCTTTTGAACCGGAGATTTTGCAGTGGGAGACTGCTTTCAGAGATGGTTTGCTTGAAGTGGGAGTCTTGCCTCACAATGGGTTTACCTATGAGCATTTGTATGGGACTAAAGTTGGTGGGAGTATTTTTGATGCAGATGGACATAGACACACAGCTGCAGATTTGCTTCAGTATGCAGACCCTAGAAAGATCAATGTTTATTTGAATGCACGTGTGCAAAAAATCTTGTTTAGACACATTCCTGGTAAGCGTTTATTGACCAATAATGTTAGAAAAATCATATATTTATACAAGAAAATTGCAAAATATAGTTTTTTTATTTAGTAGTTAGCTCATGGTGTGACTACTTTTTTTATGCAGGAAGACTAAGACCGCAAGCTTATGGTGTGATTTATAGAGATGCACACGGTATTAGGCACTATGCATACCTAAAAATGAACTCCAAGAAGAATGAAATCATCTTATCAGCCGGTGCGATTGGGAGCCCTCAACTGTTGATGCTGAGTGGCGTGGGGCCCGCCTTCCATCTCCGAGCTCACGGCATCAAGGTGGTAGCAGACCAACCCATGGTCGGCCAGGGAATGGCGGATAATCCAATGAATCTTCTGCTCATTCCCTCACCTCAACCAGTTGAGGTCTCCCTGGTTCAAGTTGTGGGCATCACAAAGTTTGAAAGCTACATTGAAGGAGCTAGCGGATTGACCCTTCCCATTCCTTTGGCTCATAGGCTTTCCAATCACTTTAAGCACTTCTTGAGTCAGGTTTCCATTTCTTACTTCTGTTCTCTTGTCTTGCCAGCCTATGCATTTTTGGGCTCAGCTTTTAACTACATTATTGTGCAACATCAGGCCCAATTACCATAGGTAGGGTTAGAGCATCACCATGACAGTTGCTTAATTCACTTTAACTAAATGTGTAGAGCCATATAGGATTTCCTTGCTCCAAGAGAGTTGCTAACTCATTCTTCAAATTTAGGATTTGTACTACACTCTCTAGGTTTAGAGAGTTTCTAACCAAATCTTCAAACATTTTTTTTCTATTACAATAATGTGTACTATCTCACGATATTCCATTAATTAATTCAACAACAACAAAACAACGTGAGACCACCTTGTTTCGTATTAGATATTATAATATTAAAATTTATAGAGCCTGTTGGAGAACAAAATTGTGAAGTAGCAAAGTTTAATCTTCAAATTGCCACATAATGCAACAAACTTGTATTTGAAAAGTTACATTTGTGGGAGCTGTTAAAGATGCTCTTACGAGTTTGGTAACTATAGACACATAGATAGAACCGATCATAACTAAACATAGTACAAACAGGAGAAAATTTACATTGTGACCGGAACACTGGTGGTACATCACGTATTTTTATATAAGTAGTTAGAAATTATATTTTTTAAGTTATTAACTTTTTGACACACATATCCCATCATTTGTATAGAAATACACGGTGTACCACTCCGTATTCCAGTCACACAGAAAAATCTCTCGTATAAGCAGGCTTCAAATCATAGTTTTTACAGATTAATATCCCTTTAGTATACTTTAGCTCTATTTTTCTTATAAAATGTTTGCAAAGATTCTGTGCGTACATATTTCCCGATACGTGGATTATTTAATAGATAGAGATATAACAAAAACGAACCAATTCACAATTTCAAATTTGGTTTCACATTTGCAGCCTGAGCACCATCCTTTTAGAGCTTCACCAAAAATCATGGCTTGGGCAGCTGATACTGTAAACGGAATTGTCAATAAAACTCTCAGAGCCGGAGTCATACTTGAAAAAATCATGGGTCCACTCTCCACAGGCCATCTTGCGCTGAGGAACACAAACCCTGATGACAATCCATTTGTCACCTTTAACTACTTCAAAGAACCAGAAGACTTAAGGAAGTGCATTGAAGGCATGAGGACCATAATCGATGTTGTGAACTCCAAAGCCTACTCAAAGTTCCGTTACAAAAACATGCCGGTTGAAGCTCTCATTAACCTGATGTTGACTTTACCAGTTAACGGAAGGCGAAAGCATACCAACGCTACATTTTCTTTGGAACAATTCTGCATAGACACTGTGATGACCATATGGCACTATCATGGAGGTTGTCAAGTTCGAAGGGTTGTTGATAAAGGATATAGGGTTCTTGGTATTGATTCTCTTCGGGTTGTTGATGGCTCGACGTTTTATCGCACCCCGGGTACTAATCCTCAAGCTACTGTTATGATGCTTGGAAGGTAAGTATATATACATGTGTGATAGTCTTGTTATTCAATAAAATGTTATATAAAATTAATAAAACCTGCATTTTTTTTATGTTTGCATTGTATCTGGTGCAGGTACATGGGACAAAGGATTCTGCATGACAGATTACTCCGTGGATCGAAAAATAAAAATTGATGTGATCACTTTTGTTGCCCAAAGATAAAGTCGATTAATGATTATTGGAATAGATGTCTCTGAGATATTTGATTGAATATTGTATAGATTGGAACCTTAAGAGTTAATAATCTATATTTTTGTTGTCATATTCTATTTTCCTACCAAAATATATAATTTCCAATTAGATTGGAACATCATGTGATTATTCAGTTCACTAAGACCAAAAGGCAAGCATTTCCGATTCTGTTTTAAGAGACTAGATAGGAAGAAACAAGGAGTTGCGGATGACACAACAGCTAGAACTTGATGATCCAAAGGGCTGCTCATACTTCATATAGTCTGTCATCTACGAGAAAACTTTTCCTTCATCCTTTGCATGAAACTGGCATCGCACATTTGCTACATCACGATTCATGTGAGTAGTACATGACCATAAATGTAGGACCGTTGCAAGAAAGTTGTTTTTTCTAGTGCTAGCTAGGCTTGTTTTCTTTAGTTGTGATCATTTTGACAACTGACTGGTAAAAGGAAGATTTGAAAAGTTATTACCAAATAAAGACTGGCTTGCGCTTAATCATGGCTTGGTTAGAAAGAGTTAGATACATACTGGCACGAGTAAGACTGAAATGAACACAGGTGTAGCAAACTACTAAAGTCAAATAAATTTGGATCTAATTTCAACATAAAGGTGAGGGTTATTTGTCTTCAAGACACAAAATGCTAATAATATATATTGCAAATGCCGGTTAGGTCCAGGGCTCGAAACCTTCCAATGTAAATGTCGGTTAGGCCCAGTGCTCGAAACCCTCCAATGTAATCACACATAAAACATGAAAAAACAGCGCTTAAAACAAAAAGACAGTAGAGGAATAAGATGAGGATATGCTATATATAAGAAATTGGGGAGGATAAAGGCATCTCTTTTCATCTACTTTTTTCCTGCTTTCAACTTCATTGCATGGACTCAGAGAGTGGAAGAATCTCACATGAAAACATATGGCGTTTTCAAGGCTCTGAAAAGGTAGAGAAATTCTTGCAGCAGGGAGTGACCCCCAACCCAAATAAAAATCCAGAAAAAGCAGCCCTGATGGATGTTCCCAAAGCATAATCCATTGGATATGCTGTTTCTTCTCACTGCTTTTATTCCATCTCTCTGAGTTAAGAGTCTTTGACCCCAAATCAAAGAACTTATATAACTCGAGCCGGCAGTGCCGTTGTTGAAAACCCAGAAGCATCTGTGATAGAAGAAGTACTTGTCAAATAAGCAAATCAGTCATAGGGCTCCTCCCTCTTGGCAGGCACTGGTGAATGATGAAACTACAATCACTTTCATTGACCTGCCAAAGGAGAGTTGCCCTGCGATTGCTTTAGCTTAATGAATTTTGCAGCCTGATCATGCTGCGGAGATGAAATACATACGATGCTATAAGGTATAATAGCCATATCCTCATTTTTACATTTTTTTCATAATACTAATGAATATCGTAATTCTCTTAAAATATATAGTTGATACATCTATTTATGGGGGTGTGCTTGTTAGACGAAGTCAACGTGAATGTTATCACCGCACCTTGAGGAGTTGATTTAGTTCAAACTCTTATCCTTTCAGCCATTCCTAGTTTATAGGATTTGTTTTTTTTAAATACCTGTTGTAATCTAAGCTGCGCAGATAGCTTTCTGTTTGTATTTTTAAACTTTCAAAACTTCCTTGTATCTAGGTTTTTCAAACCCATGCTGTAACTTTGGATTATTATAAATACATGCATCCCAGTATTGATGGGTATGCAATTGAAGTGAAACCCTCAGCGTACTTAAGTTTTACAGGCTAATGTGCTATCCACACACTTCTTTCTATTTCTCACACACCTCTTGTTAATTTCTATCATTTTATCTTCTTCAATTCATCTGATCCGACAATCGAAAATTAAAAAGATGTGTGATAAGTAAAAATGAGTGTGTGGATATCACATTCCTTCTTTATGCACCTAATGTTTTACCTTGTGAGTTGTGACTAAGCACGCAAAGTTGCTTTTACCATGTGGGTTTTGCACAATGCAAGAGCACATGCGTACTGAAATAGTGTGATTATTGTGGGTGGAAGCCATACAAACAAGCAATGAACATTTCCTACTGAAACAGTTTTGTAGAAAAGATTTCTACAGCTACTCTGACATGCACCAAGGTAGGTGTACTACTAGACAAACGAAGACACTTTTTCAAAGTGAATGAATTTTGGCTTCTTTTTTTTGGTAAAGTAAGGTTGTTTAAGGAAAGAAGGTAAATTAACTGATAGTTTAGGGTGATATTTGGTCATAGCCGGATACCCCCACTCCTGGAAGCGTTATATGGGGCTGTCAGCTGTGATATTATGTTCCACTTCCATTCCATCTTTCTGAAAATGTCGTTCTCGAAGACTTTACGGTCGTTCTTTTCACAATTTTTCAAATATGTACTGAATTTTTTAATGTCCTGTAATCTTTTCAAAACCCTACTTCTCTGTAATGATCATGTAGAAGCTGTATTGATTGATACATAAATGTTCACTGCAGTCTGCAGATAAGAACTGGTAGAAGAGAACTCGTGAAGAACATGACAGACGTTTTTGCAGCTGCTTTCTTCCACTTCTGACCTTAAAACAAAAGAACAAAAAAACTGCTTTTCTGTATGGGATATCACATGGCAAAGAGAGGTTAAGACCCTTTGCTCTAAAATCTTATGATTAGGCTGTCCGACTGTTCATATTCGGCCTATGGAGCTGTCTTGTATGAGTCAGGCCCTCATAAGACCAAAGGGAAAAAGGCTAAATATCCAAAATGTTCCCTGAGATTTGCATAATTAATAGAAATGGTCATTGAAATTCAAAATCACTAGAAATGGTTTATGAGATTGTCCACCATTTGTTATTTTGATCATTCTGTTAAAAACTTTTTGGACTATTAAAACTTCGTAATTCAATTGATTCTTAACCAAATTCGATCTATAATATATCAAAATGAAGATAGGAAAGTGTAGAACAAGATTATACCTATTTGGAAGCCCAATGGTTGCCGGAGATGCAGGAAAATAGCCTGAAAGGTGACTAGTTCGAGGGAAAACTCATCGGAAACTGGGTAAACTTTAAACGTTCATAACTTCTTCAATAATCAACGAAATTGAGTGATTCAAAAACAAAAATCACACTTCTCAATGAGACGAAGATAATGGTGCCTTTCTCGACGGCTAACTCGCCTTGGTTTGGCCGGAAAACGGCTCGAAAGTTCTAGTTAGCTACTTTCGAGCCATTTTCCAGCCAAACCACAGCGATTTAGCCGTCAGGAAAAGTACCATTATCTTCGTCTCATCGAGAATTATGATTTTCATTTTTGAATCACTCAATTTCGTTGACTATTGAAGAAGTTATGAACGTTTAAAGTATACTCAGTTTCCTGCGAGTTTTTCAGTTTTCTCGCGAACCAGTCACTTTTCAGACTTTTTTTTGCCATCTACGGCAACCATTGGGCTTCCAAATATGTATAGTCTTATTCTACACTTTCCTATCTTCATTTTGATATATTATGGGTCGAATTTGGTTAAGAATCGATTGAATTACGAAGCTTTAAAAATTATCCAAAGAGTTTTTAACGGAATGACCAAAATCATAGATGGCATGGATGGTAGACAATCTCAAAGACCATTTAAATTTTGAATCTCATGGACCATTTCTATTGATTATGCAAATCTCATGGATCATTTTGGATATTTAGCCAAGGGAAAGTAAAGAGAGAATATTGCCCCTCAAAAATTCGAATTAAAGTCCATAAATCATAGGTTCCAAGCAATAACAAATGGGCTTGGATGAGTTTGAGCTTAATTTTTTTTATTTGTTGATAGAAGCTATATGCAGATGACGAGTAATTGAACACAGATTCTAAATTCGAGCTTCGGTTCGACTAGAGAAAATCTTATTCGTTAAGTGTAAGCAATAGCTTCATGAATGAACATTAAGGCGTGTAGCTATCAAAAATGAAAGCTCAAATTAGAAGGTCAAGAAAACCACATGATCTCAACCGTCTGCCCTAATTCAGGGTGATAGTATAGACTAATATAAATCCAAATGCGTGAACATTAACTTGTAATAAAAATTAAGGGGCTGTAGCAATTTCGTTTTCAGTTTTCAATTATGATTTTTTTTTAAACTGTAAACTAAAATTATGTTTGATAACTATTTTCAGTTTCAAAAAAAAAAGAAAACCAAAATGTGAAAAATTAAAAGAATTGAAAGACGTATGATATTAAAATTGGATGAAAACCATATACCATATACTTTAATTATTAGGAAGCCCATTAAATAAAGGCTATTATATTCTTGATCACATTTAGCATATGTATGTATGCATTAGCAAACTACCCAACGATCCTTATAACATTTCAAATAGTAATTGGATAAAGCTTTCTTTCTAAATATATTAATGTTCTTACTTTATTTTTATATACGTTAGAAGCAACGAATATATTAAAACCGTATTTATATGTTTATATATGTATAGAAGCAATGAATATTAGAGTGATACTTATATACCTTGTGGCCCAATGTTGAGCATTAGCAAGCTACCTAGACTCGTTGATTATATATATATATATATATATATATATATATATACACACACACACACAAATAATACTGAAGAAGAGATAGAAATTAAAATTTATTTCAAATACAATAATGAATGTTCTTAACTAATTGATTTGTAAATCCTGATAATAAACTATCTAAACTTGAAATTGAGATCAACAATATTCACTATTTTCGTATAAAATTATATTTCCTATGGTCGAAAGAGTGTGAATATTGTTTCTTTTGAGACTTACAAACTACTCAAAGCACATGATTTTTTCTGTTTACATATGAGATTTTTTTGAACAAAAAAAAAAAAAAAAATACATATGAGATTTTGTTTTTGACAGAGTCAACAAGTGAGATTTAGTAAAATCTTGCATGCTTAACTTAAACTAGAGACACACACAAATACAAACACAAACACAGGTGTGGGGTGTGAACCGTGTGATGTGATCAATCGAAAGGTTGTTGTTTCTTTATCTTTAACTTTTATCTTTTTCTCTTTTGCTTTTTCAGCATTCCAAGACATCAATCAAGGACAGTGCAACTGCAATCTACTGATTTTCTCTTTGTTGACTTCCTGTTTTTTATAATTTAGAGCAGCTCCAGGGAGCTCCTGCTCGAGAGACGGGCTCCGGAACAGGGTTGGATTGCCCGAGGGAGGAAGTCTAGCATTGGTTGGCGAGGGAGCCCGAGCAGGCTCGAGCACCAGGTCCGTCGATTCGTGTCGGCTCGAGCGTCCGAAGGCAATATGATGTGGGCTGACGTCAGGACGACGTCTCCACACTTTTTGAGGGCCACAAAGGTTGCTGCTACTGTTCGGGGCTGCCGCGGTGTTGGTGAGCCTGAGCTCGCTTCAAGGCGGCCATGAGAGCATTAGAGATGGGGGGCTCCATGTCGGGACTCATGTTTTGGGCAGTGGGCAACCGCTCTAGAGCCACATTGAAGCAGAGCTCCAGAGCTCGGCACTGCAAAGGGTGGGAGGAATTGGGGTGAGATTTGATGCATGCTTGGCGGAGGAAGCCGGTGGGGGAGGACAAAAGGGTTCCGTCGACCCGCTTTGACAGAGACAAAGGCAGCAACAGCAAATGAAATGAACGGTGGAGATGCAACGGTTAAGACAAGTTTTGTGAAAAAAATACTATTATTTTTTAAATAAAAAAATACTATTATTTTATTGCCTATTGCCAGGGCTATTCAAGTGCAACGGTGGCAATGCAAAAGGCAGTTACTGTTCATTAAGGACAGTCACTGTTCACTAGGTGGATTGAATAGTGAATAGCCTGAGGGGAGGGCTCCCACGCTGGAGTTACTCTTAGGGATTTCTCCTCACTTTGTATGTATTAAGGACATACCTTGGCTCATATGCTCCAGTTTTTAGCCCATAATTAAAATTATATCTAATATTCCAACCATTATTGAGAAAATTAACTTAATTGCCAACTAAAGTTTGTTGAGTTAGTAAGAATCATTTTTTTCGGTAGATTAAGATCTAAGTTTGAGTTTCATTATAGACAATCTCTTTTGTTGCACGATATGTAAAAATAAAAAGAATTCTGAATGAGGCTTATGATGAAATGAAATAACCTTCTCTCTCTCTCTCAACTTTATGTAGATGTCAGTTTTTTCTAATCATTTCTTGCTTGAAAATGATGTTTTTGGAAAATTAGTGGCATTGTACCCATTCAATTTTAGACCGCTGATATTAGATAGAGATAGAGTGGCTTGAAACAATGATGTTGATTGCTGACACCAATATTATCTCTTTCCTATAAAAACATTTTTTTTATAAAAATACTAATGAAAATGATTTAAAAACTTTAACTTTTAACGATAATGATAAAATAAAGATTAAAGTAAATAGTATCATGATTGATTTTTTAATGTAAAATTATGGTTTTTCGTTAAAGTAAACAGTACCGGAAGCTTTTCGTTAAAGTTCTATTTTTTTTATCCTCATTCCCAAGAGAGGGGAAAGGGATCCTCTCTGGATCCCTTTCCACCTAGTTCAGGATCTGAATTGTTAAAATTTGATTCAATAGCTACAGACAGACAACTCTTTAAAAGTATAATAATTGTAGCCGTTGGATCAAATTTTAACGATCAGATTTCCAAACTAGGTGGAAAGGGATACAGAGACGATCCTCACCGAATCCTTTTTGTGAGGATCCTCCGATCAAATATGTTCATCATACATTGTGTGATCAGTTTTCGTCAGGTATTGTTTATATTTAATTTTAAATAATAAAAAAATTTACAATAATTTCTAATCACATAATGTACGATTAACGAATATAATTTGAAGATACCTATAATCCTCACAAAGAGGATCCGTGAAGGGTCCTCATTCCTCATTTCTATCCACATTCACAAACAATATCAAATTATTTATTAGTTGCACATGTATTTCAGATTAGTTGATCATGACAATGTGCTCGTCCAGTTGCATTTGAGCTCAAATCCCGATTACAATATTTCAAACTATCGATAACATATAAAAAAGAAAAAAAAAAAATTATCCAAAATGATCCCCGAACTAGTATAACTTTTCATTTTGGTCTATGAAATTTAAAATCGAAAAAAATGGTCTCGAGATTGTCACCAGCAATCATTTTTTTGTTTTCTTGAGAATTTTCATTTAAAATGAGGGTATTTTTGTCAATCAAACCCTTTCCTTGAACTAGTAGTTTTTTCAATTTAATGAAGATTTTTTAACAAAATAACTAAAATGATTAACTGTGGACAATCTCAAGAACCACTTATATCAATTTTAAATCTCGAAGATCAAAGTGAAGAGTTAGGTCAATGTGATAAACTATTTTGGTTAAAAAGTCCAAAAAAAAAATTATTAATTAGAAAAATCATACCCTTCACAATTGATGAAGACATTGAAGTGAACAGCTTTTAAATGTAAAGTTTATCCCCAATTATTTTCAAAAATTAAGATAGAATCTTTTCTACTAAGGTCATCGGATCAAAAGATCCAGAACTTTAAAATTTCATCTAACAGTTAAAAATTATTATAATTTTTAAGAGGAAGAAACAGTTGGACCTTCAAAATTAAGACGGCTATTGCATTTCTGGCAACAGTCAACAGAAAGAAGCAAATTGAGACAGTTGGAGCCTTTAAGAAATAATAAATAAATTGGCATGCAATCACATCCGAGTCTGCGGCATGCAAAATTTGCCAGGAGGATCTTTGTGAAGGATTCTGAAGATTTTCTAATCACATTCGTTTCTCATACACTGTAGGGTTAGAAATGTCGTTTCTTATACATTGTGTAGTCAGAAATTATTGTAAATTTTTTATTTAAAATTGAATATAAACAATACCTAACAAAAACTGACTACACGATATACAATGTACGATAAACGAATGTAATTAAATAATCTCGAACTTCTTACAAAAACGATCCGGCGAGGATCCTCTCTCCAAAATTTGGGCATCGGCACAATCCATGAAAGTTAAAAGAATTATTCAAACTTAAGGCTTAAGCAAGTTGGAAGAATTCATAGAGATTACAGAAGCAATGTTGGGCACACCGATGATGCCGGCCACAAAGGTAAAAACAGCCCTTTTGTCTTCCACTTTTGCCTCTTGCTTCTCTGCCCGAGTCCGCCTTTCACAAAAAGACATACATTACACTTCTAGAAGGCTCACCATAATGCACGTTTAGAGGGCTCGTTATAATGCACTGATAAATGATTACTACTGTTCATCATGATCATACCGATGCACGCCTTGTTGACTAAATGACGGGTTCATATGAAGTCGTTAGGGTTAGTTGAAGTGATGAGTGAAAGTTGAGTAACAAATTAGAATTAAGATAGGTTAAGTATTCGATTCAGTCAAGTGTAACAAAAAAAAAGTGACCAGTTGAGACCAAATCCCTTGGGTCATAATGATCTTATGCACGCCTTGTTGACAAAATGATGGGTGCAGATAAAGTCGTTAGGGTTAGTCAAAGTGGTGAGTAAAAGTTGGGTAACATATTAGAATTAAGATAGGTTCATCATTCAATTCAATCCAATGTAACAGAAAAAAAAGTGACTGGTTGAGATCAAATCCCTTAGGGTTAGTTTAAGTGGTGACCACCAAAAGTTGAGTAACGGGTTAGAATTAATACAGGTTTTAATCCCTTCAATGTATCAAAAAGAAAATGAATTGTCTAAATCAATTGAACGTTGTGACGGAGTACATGCTAGTTCAAGAATCAAGAACGGCGAAACTAATAAGAAGGTTTAACTGGTTAAGCATGAAATTAACTAGAGAAAATGTCAACTAAGCCACCTGGTTAAGCAGAGTTTTTAAAGTGTAATGACCTGTTCAAACTAAAACATGTAAGACAAAGTAAACTTCTGTACTTTTTTTCCAACGAAAAAACACTTCTTATAAATACAAACAATAGCAGATGACTAAATCAGAACAAAAAACAGAAACCACAGGAGCAAAACACACTTTATCAAAATTGTTGAGAGAGAGAGAGAGGGAGAGAGATGCAGACACTTTGCTGGAAAGAGGTCACAGAAGTATGCCTCAGTGGCTGCTGCCCCACCCCTTTGCAGAAGCTGTCAGCGCATCACCACCGCCCCATGTCCAATTCCGGAAGCACTTCTGCAGCTTGTCGCCGCGACTTTGCAGCCGCGACTTCATCATCTATATTCCCAAACACGGTGTTCACCAACCACGAGTCTCTCCCGTCTTTGCACGAGTCCTTCACTGACTTCACCAATGTTTATCCCAAATACCATGAGACCGCGGAAGTTGATCGGATACGAGCTAAAGAGTACTACCATCTCTCACGGTCAAACCATACCTGCCTTGATTACATTGGCATCGGCCTCTTCTCCTCTTCTCAGCTGCACAATCACGAATCCTCTTCTCAAGTAAGTTCGGATTTCCCCTTCTTTAGTTTGTCGTACAAGACGGGGAGTTTGAAGACGCAGCTGCTTCATGGCGGCCGGGAATCAGAGCTGGAATCTGCAATGACAAACAGGATTATGGATTTTCTTAACATATCAGAAAATGATTACAGCATGGTTTTCACTGCCAACAGAACATCGGCTTTTAAACTTGTGGCGGAATCTTACCCGTTCAAGACTTGTAGGAAGCTGCTGACGGTGTATGATTACGAGAGTGAGGCAGTGGAAGGGATGATTAACAGCTCCGAAAAGAGAGGAGCCAAAGTCATGTCGGCGGAGTTTTCATGGCCCCGGCTGAGGATTCAGTCGGCCAAGTTGAGGAAGACGGTTGTAAGCAAGAGGAAGAAGAAGAAGAAAAGGGGGCTTTTTGTGTTTCCGGTACATTCTAGGATTACAGGCTCCAGGTATCCTTACATATGGATGACCATGGCGCAGGAGAACGGGTGGCACGTCTTGGTTGATGCTTGTGCATTAGGACCAAAAGATATGGAC
Source organism: Pyrus communis (assembly GCF_963583255.1). Classification (NCBI taxonomy): domain Eukaryota; kingdom Viridiplantae; phylum Streptophyta; class Magnoliopsida; order Rosales; family Rosaceae; genus Pyrus; species Pyrus communis. The sequence goes on from NC_084818.1 coordinate 2,861,513, forward strand.
AGCTTCGGCCTCTCTCTCTTTCAACCCGATTTCCTCATTTCTTCCTTCTACAAGATTTGTGGGGAAAACCCTTCAGGCTTTGCGTGCCTCTTTGTCAAGAAATCTGCTGTTTCGGTCCTAGAAGTTTCCACGAGCACAGGAATTGTAAATCTTGTCCCGGCAAAGCAATTGCTTCAAATAGCAGGGGATTCTTCCGGTACCGACACAGAGCTTGAGCAGATATCCAGACTTGGCATGCAGCTAGATGCATTAGGCACGGCAAGTTCTTTCTCCGGTCTGATATCCAATCAGTCAACACAGACAAGAAGACTGAAGCAAGAACGGTCTGAGAGAGCTGAAGAAGCTGCAAACTGGGGAGAAATCGAAATATCTTCAGAGTTCGAGGGAACAGAAATACATGCCAATATAATGAAGGACGAGAATTCCAGAAGCAGCGGTAATGGGAAGCTAGAGGTTGTATGCAGGGGACTGGATCAAGTGGATTCACTGGGGCTAATGGTGATCACTAACAGGGCAAGGTACCTGATCAATTGGCTGGTGAGCTCATTGAGAAAGCTTAAGCATCCTAACAGCGAGGGAATTCCTTTGGTAAAAATCTATGGGCCAAAGATCAAATTCGATAGGGGACCAGCTCTGGCATTCAATGTATATGATTGGAAAGGAGAGAAGGTCGAGCCTGTTCTCGTACAGAAACTTGCCGACAGGAACAATATTTCTCTTAGCTATGGATTCTTACACCACATCTGGTTCTCGGATAAGTATGCTGAAGAGAAAGGGAGAATCCTGGAGAAAAGAGAAAGCGGAGCGAAGGGAACGGATGCTAACAAGTCCAAGACGAAACCTGATCTAGGAATTACCGTGGTTACAGCTGCACTCGGATTCTTGGCCAACTTTGAAGATGTATACAGGCTTTGGACTTTTGTTGCACAGTTCCTGGATGCAGACTTTGTGGAGAAGGAGAGATGGAGATATACAGCTCTTAATCAGAAAACAGTTGAAGTATAAGAAAAATCTATATCTGTATCTATATCTATACATTTGTTTATTCTAATTGGTTCTGAAGTGTAGGATATTAAACATCATTGCAGACAAGATTCTGTACATATGGAGTTTTAATTGTCAGTGGAAAACAAATGTTTCATTCTTTCACAGAAAGAGTTTCAGAACCTTTCCATTTCAAAGGATTTTCAGAACCTTTCATACTTGGCTTGTTATGTAGTCTCATATTTTGCTTCCTAAATATAATCCTAGCAAAATTTCAAGTTTATACAGGAATATTCTTCATATCATCGAATACCCGCTCTAGGTCACTTCCTAAAGTATCAGAGTTTATAACATAAAGAAAGAGAAAAATGATAGTAAATACCTATCTTATCAGGAATGGATGGGAAAAATCCCTTCAAGATAGACTTGTTTAGCAAGGATATCCAATAGTATATGGATATCGTCCTTTCGAGGGTGGCTGGTATCTCCAACTACAAATTCATGAGCCTTACCATCGACCTCTATAACACTTGATCCGGGGGACTTCTGTATTCCTTTCTTCTTCATCAACTTCCTTACCCTTGTTACATCCCCCCATCTTCTATTTGTGGCATATATGTTTGATAGAAGCACGTAAGCCCCACTATCTTGCGACTTAAGTTTCAGGAGACGGTCTAATATTTCTTGAGAGAGCTCAACGTCACCTACGGCCTTGCAAGCACTCAGGAGAGCTCCCCATATCAGCACATCTGGTTGCATGGGCATCGTGTTTATCAACTCCTGAGCTTCACCCAGGAGTCCAGCCCTACAGAGCAGATCAACCATGCATCCATAGTGTTCTAACTTTGGGGAAAGATTGTAAGGTTGGCTTATCATCTGATAAAAGTACCGACGGCCTGCATCAACCAAACCAGCATGGCAGCAGGCAGTCAAAATGGCAAGAAATGTCACTGCATTCGGTCTAGGTCCAGACCGAGTCATTTCTTCAAATTTTTTCAGCGCTTCGTGCCCATGTCCGTGCATTGCTAAACCACCTAACAATGCGTTCCATGTAGAGACATTCCCACAACGCAATTCATCGAAAGTTTGCAATGACATCTGTATACAGCCACACTTCGCATACATGTCAATCAGAGATGTTCCAATATGGACATCCCACTGGATACCCTTACGATCAATATACTCATGCACCCATCTTCCATAATCAAGAGCCCCAAGACTGGCACAAGCCGAAAGCACACTAGCAAGTATAATTTTATCAGGCTCGATGCCTAAACTTTGCATATCGCAGAACAACTCTAATGACTCTCTTGCACGTTTACACTGCACCAATCCACTTATCATGCTCGTCCAAGATACAATATCCCCTTCAGGAAGCTCATCAAAAAATTTCTTTGCATCGCATAAACTCTCACACTTTACATACATATTCAAGACAGCATTGCCTACCACCAAATCCGTCCCCAACGAGCGCTTAAGGATCAATCCATGAATCACCTTCCCCACACTCAAATACCCCATCCGCCCGCAAGCCACAAGCACACTAACAAAAGTTGCCACATTCGGCTTCACATCCATCCTCGAAAACAAAGACATAGCCTCATCAAACAATCCCGACTTCACATGCCCGGATATCAAGCCAGTCCAAGACACCACATCTCTCTCAGGCATCTCATCAAACACCTTGCCCGCACTACCACAATCCCCACAAACGCTATAGAAATGTACAAGTGAGTTCTGCACATAAACATCACATTGAAAACCCATCTTCACAACCACCCCATGAACCTGCCTGCCCTCTCCCTTCCCCGAAAACTTCACACAAGATTTCATAACCGCCGAGACGGTAAACATATCCGGTGAAAACCCATCTCTCACTATCCTTCTAAATGCCAAATAGGCCGCCGGCGGCGCGTCTCCGCTCGCACAGCCGGAGATCAACAAGTTGAACGGAAACGAGCTATCGCGCCAATCAACTTGTTTCAAAAAATCACAAGCGTAATCAACAGAAGTAACTGATTTTCCAAGAAATCCAACGACGCTGCTTGCAACCAAGTCATTGGAAGCTAGCCCAGAAGCTAAAATCTGTGCATGGATTTGCTTGAAACTCCGGAAGCCACTGCATTTATTGATCAAATCTAAGAGAACCCATTTCGTAGAATTCATAGTCTAATCCAATCAGCTAAACAAAGTTTGTTTTGATAAGTACGGGAAGCTCCATCGGAACCAGAAACCGATATCCAAGCTTAAGACTTTGTGAAGGAGGGACTTGAGAGCGCGATTTCAGAACTGGAAAAAAGGAAGAAGGAGAACTGGGCATTTGCGGAGTGACATAAACTCTATGAAGTATCCAACTTTATTGTAGTTTTAGAGAGTTTGAAACGCCGGAGTTGGGATCGGCCGACCCTGCTTTGCGACAGAGTGCCGCTTTCATTGTTTTGCTTTAAATTTGGCACCAGTTTGTTGGAGTCTAAACGACTACTTATTCGAACCATGTAGACGTCGCCTCACTGTGGTGTTTTCCCCTTGGCTTTTTAGGTTACTTCATGGGATTTGTTATCGATACTCCGACTTTTAAATAATTCGACTTCTTATTTATTAAATTGACAAATTACATTTCTTCAATTCAATCATAATCATATGTATTTCATACCGTTGGCTTTTTGGGCCTTTTGAAGAAAAATTGTAAATGTATTATTCCAAACTCACTGTTTCGTCTATATTGTTTTAAGGTGGTGATTTTCCTCACTTTCAATTTTTTTCATGTATTTCTCCTATTAGTTTTGTTTTGATCAAATATCATATGTGATGTTAATTTCGTTATAATTGATCACTTAATCACCTTTTAAAAAGTAAACTCATCTTAATATTATCTACACATAAAACTCTGACATTAATCATTCACCTTCAAAGGAGCGTGATAAGTGCTCGAAAATGAGTGGTTGGTATGATAAAGGGATTATGGTAGGAGTGCTAAAACGAGTCTACCCTTGAAAAATCGATTACAAATCATAAAAATTACGATCAACTAGTATTTCTCTCATATTACAAGTGAGAAGTCTCATTTCATATCACTTTAAAAATAAAATAAAATTTTGAAAAAGCCTTTTGAATAATGGAATCTCCAAATCCAACCAGTGCCTTTTGAGTACACATGTTCTAGGCTTTTCCAGGCGCACATACATCATGCATGCTATGGACTTGATACGTTTATGAGCCCGTTTGGTAAAATTTAAATCGGCCTTTTAGATGTGCACTGACCCAACCCGTCTACCTCGTCCAATAAATTGGGTGAGGAGCCCAACAATATTACAACCAGAAGAGCCTAATATGCAAGGGTTTAGCCCTTGTTTGTTAGAAGAGATTTTTCAGTAAGCCGGAATATGATATATTAAGCGACATAATTCAATTGGTTAAAAATTCTTAGGATACCAAATACATACTTATTTGATACTATGAATGTAGAAAAAAGTCCAAATAAAATACAAAAAGGAAAAACTGTGTATTTTTTATACCCAATAAGTTTTGAATTTTTGAGTATTCGTTCTTATATTCCCAATAACATACTATATGTGTCTATTTACTTAAGTTTTCCAACGATGTCAAACGCACGCTTGTTTAATCCCATAAATAGTCCAAATACACTCCAAAGAGAAAACTATGTATTTTTTTAAACCCAATAAGCTTTTGATATTTTAAATACTTATTTTTAACATCTTAGTAACATATATATATTTTTTTATTTGTTTAAAATTTATGTTCTCGCCATACTAAAAAAATTTCGTTTATTACCTCATTTACATTACTATATTCCTTCTTCTTAATTGAAATTTAAAATTTTTGAAATGAAAAAATGAAAAAGGACGGGACAGCCTGGACTCCTAGAACGATGGGAAGGGACCATCACGAGGGAGAGATTTTTCAGTGTGATTAGTATACAAAATAGTACATTACATGTTATTATATAAATTGTGGGATATATATGCTATAAAATTAATAACTTAAAAAATAAATTTTCCCACAACTTCTATTAGGACAAATGATGTATCACTTGTATTCGCGTCACAATTAAAAAATTTTCACCACGAGTCGGCGTTAGAACAGAACAGAACGAGAAGGATCCGCATTCATATGGACACGTGGCCCTATCCTATGACCCCACTTCATGGCCCACACTGAACCACTCGGCTTGATCCACGCCCCACCTCAACTTTTTAGTGTGGTCCCATCGTACTTGCACGTATACAACTCAAACCACATGCAACTATTTTCTTTTACAATAGATATTTTTTTAGGATAAATAAGAACTTCATTAATAATATCCAAATCATACTTAGACAATTTAATAACTATTTTTGTAGCACCAGGATATTTCAGTTTATACTCCTACTTATTATCTGAATGTACCAAGAAAAATGTACGATCTAACAAGGCTAGTATTTATTTATGGGTGGGCAAACTCTTCTATTCTAGTTCACGCGTGTAAACAATAAATACTCGACAAAGAAAAAAGAGGCCTCACATGCAACATAAACTTAAACTTCCATCACAGACTCATTGTGAATAAGGTCCATCAGCCACAACGGAGTAGTTATTATATGAGTGGTAAAAAATAATTTTACAAAAAAACCATCTCTTTACTTGTTTTATAATATTCGGTATACTGAACCGTATTCAGATACACTCGTAAAAGTCTCTTCTTTTACAGTAATCGTCAATTTGCTTGTTACATAAAAATTATTGAACAATCTCCATTTAATTTGATCAGAAATGCAACTTGAACCGTAAGGCCAAAAGTAGAAGCAAAAGCCAAGAAGGACCGTTGGGTCTAAACAAAAACAGAATGGCTTCTTTGGTGCATTGCTAAAAGGGCCTAAACCCTCTAATAGTCTGAAAAAAAAATACCCCAACTAGAAATTAGTTGACTAAAAACTCCAAATCAAGATTCTGAGCATGGCGTTTGTGAATTTGCAGCCTGCCCCATTAACTGAAGCTCCCTCTTATCATAAACCTCCAACGAAAAATCCTTCAGCATCTGAGTGGAGGCGCTCGGTGGAGCAGTGGCGGCGGATGCAGCAGCACTAGTCCCCGGGGCCGAGTCCAAACTGTGTCCCAAACTAGAAGAGCAGCTCCCACCACCACCCGTGGCTGCGCCGCTCGAAATCGAACACGAAGAGGCCTGCAACTGCCCATCTCCACCGCCAACGCTGCCAACTTGAACCCCCGCTGGAAAGGCCGAGACGAAATTGGACATGGCTCTGGGTTGAAAATTGAAAATCGGCGCCGTGGAATCCGCCGTCGGAATAGCCCAGAGCTGAGGCTGGTTCTGAATCGTCCCGGAGTTCGGAAACATGAAGACAGGCCCAGCCGCGCCGGTTCCTCCAATTTGCCACATAGGCACCAAGCCACCGCCACCACCGCCGTAAATCATTGGTGCTATGGGGGCCAACCCGCTAGACTGGTCGTGCACGTCATCGAACTCACCCAGGGACCCTCTCATCTTCTTTCTCTTCTTAGGTATTTCAGTAACTTCACCGTTGGGTCTCGCTGGCGAAGTTGTTGGTATCTTTAGAGTGCCGCCGACTGAAACGGCGATAGCGGGGATGGTGCCTGAGCCGGTGGCTTGAATGATAGCAGGCTCGGCGTGCTCCAGCAGCCACCTAATGGTTTCACCGTCGGACTTGTGGCCGAGTTCCCGGGTCAGTTGAAAAATCCTGGCCGCACACGTGGCGGGCATTCGGATCCTCCGGCCCCGGCCCTCCACCTTCGTGTGGCGGTCCTTCGACGACCTCCTTGCCGGTTTCGGTGCCGTAGAAACGGGCACCGGAACAATCCCCATGGACAGAGATCCCTGCTGGTCTAACTGTTGCACTGGGTCCGCCAGCTCTTCTTTCATCATCAGCGCCGTCGCCGGAAGGTTTTGCTCCGGAGTATTCGCCACCGATGGGCTGGACCCTGAGGTGGCGGTGTTGTTACTGTCGGCACCGCGTTCAAGCTCGTTGCTTTCTTCAAGGCTCTGCCTTTGATTCGACTTCATCTTCTTCACCAAAAAACTAACCCAAAAATCTGCCGGAGTTCAAGAATCTCAGAAAAATTGAACAACCCAGAAAAACCCAGATGGAAAAACACAAAATCAAGCTGAAAAAAAGGAGAAAATTTCAAGAATTTAAAAGCAGGAAAAATCTGGGTTGGCTGCTGAAACAGAGCAAGAACAAAGGATGATTTTTTTACTGGGATTTTGAATCTCTGTTCATACATCGGCGGAGGATTAGATTAGATAAGGTTAATGAACTAATTACGGAAAGAAAAATCAAATAATTTGAACAGTTATGAAACTTAGAAGGAACAGAAAAAAGAGAGGGAAGAGAGGGAGAGAGAGTGGAAACAAACCCTAGAGAGATAGAATCAGAAGAGCCCCCACTTATCCTCTTTTTTTCCCTTTAGGGACCCTCCCGGAACGATTTATTTATTTACAGGGGAAGGGGATCCGAGTAACGGTTCTTAGAGTTGCGCACACATCATGGACCACGGAGATGCTGACACGTTGATGAGCCTTGTTTTGTGAGTTCCGTACCTTCAGATTAGGGATCGCATGGAGATGACCACCTGCAGAGTCGTTCATTTTGATGAAAACGATTTGTACAAATAAGAACATGCCACGTAATTATCAAGAACACTCAAATCACACGCCTAACAAATTGTGACTTTTTTTTTTATTTGTTTTGTTTTGATTTGCCTTTAATAGTTTGAAGGCTTTTAGTCAAAATGGTGTACTCATATTACCTTAATTTTTAACATTTGAATCAATTGTCCATAATCAATCGGTTTTTCTGTGAAAATTTCTATTAAATAAGAACCAAAATGTCAAAAATATTTTTAGTTTAAAATACATTGAACCAAAATGATTTGACAAAAATTGAGAGTATTTTTGTCATTTTGTTCTTATATAATGAGGATTTTTCATAAAATGACCAAAATGATTGGTAGTGGACAAACTCAAAGAACGTTACATCTCACAATCTTAGAAATCATTTTAGCTAAAAAACCTATTTTGAATTGCCTTAATATTTAACAATCACACAAGGATTAATTGGTAAGAAAATAATTTGAAAATAAGAGAATTTAATCAAATCACGTGAAAAATGAGATAGAAATACGAGACAAATTAACCTATATGCCAAAATCTATCCACATCGAGTGCCAATAAAATTATCAAAATAGATAATACAATTTTCAAAGAGTCCGATACATGTGGTTTGGTCACTTAAAAAGCCAAAATTCATTTAAGGCCACTCAACTAATGTCTTTGTCTTGGTAGATTATTGTATTTGTACAATCATATATAAAGTACAAAACATAAGGAGATGTGATCATGTGACTGATAATGGTGAGTCGGACTAAAATATAAGATTAGTGGTTCAAATGAGTAGCCATCCAGCTTGTCTGGATGGCTACAACTATGAATTTTTGTTCAATATAAACAAATAAATTTGAAGTAACTTCACCCTCCTTCATATCTTATTTGCAGTAGTACTACGAAATTGTTGTACATTATTCCCACTTTCTCACCAACCGCAAGCACAACCAACCTGATAGATATAAGCCAACAATGGCCTGATCATACTTTAACAATATTCAAATATGAAATTTGCTTCTTTTAGAATAATCTTCAAGTTTAATCCATTCAACAAAACGTTGGTCCTCCAAGGACCAAGAACAACAGCTTAGGTAGATATGCTTGGTTTCAAAGCACAGTACATGGCCAAAAGCAGGGTCAAAGTTCTAGTACTTCACGTTCACTATATTACAATGCAGGCTGTTTCTCTATTGAGTAACTTAAAAGTACGATCAACATCCATATAACATATATACATGAAATGCTGAAAATGTATATATACATATAATGATCCTATATATAAAATTTATATCAGCACCTTCAAAATATCTAAACCCTAGTTCCTACCTCCCATTTGTCCCAGAGAAAATGGCTGTGTTTGCACCAAAAACAATCTTCTTCTTCTTCCTCCATGCATTACTGTTACTGCTTTCAACTAGGTTTTCACGGTCAAAAGCAGCGCTCAGTGCTGATCAGTACTATGATCAAACGTGTCCACAAGCTGAGAAAATTATATTACAAGCGGTGTATAATGCTTCCATGCATGACCCTAAAGTCCCAGCTCGTATCTTAAGGATGTTCTTCCATGATTGTTTCATAAGGGTACAGTCTCTCTCTCTCTCTCTCTCTCTCTCTCTCTCTCTCTGAGACACACACACACACACACACACTTAAATTATCCCCTATATTGCCTACATAACATCCCTTATCCTGTAGAGCTATGTGGTCATTACTTGGTCACTATACATGCAATATTATTGCACTATGTTATTCTCCTCCATGAACAGTAGAGCGGAATCCCTGTTAAGAAGCTTGTCTATATATCGTATAAATTTTTTGTAGAATTAATTTATGTTTCTTATTGGTTAGGGATGCGATGCGTCGTTGCTGCTAGACTCCACCGCAGGAAACCAAGCAGAGAAAGACGGCCCTCCCAATATCTCAGTCCGATCATTCTACGTGATTGACGATGCCAAAGCCAATCTAGAAGCCGCATGTCCACACGCAGTTTCTTGTGCTGATATCGTCGGCATTGCTGCAAGAGATGTAGTGATCATGGTATGTATGCACTTACGTTCTCACGTTGCCATACAAATGCTTAACGTATAAGAAACTGATGTACGTACCATCATTTTTGTCAGTCGGGAGGTCCGTTTTGGAATGTGCTAAAAGGGAGGAAAGACGGAAGGGTGTCGAGAGCTAATGAGACCATCAACTTACCAGCTCCAACTTTCAACGTGTCCCAATTGATTCAAAGCTTTGCTAAGAGAGGTTTAGGTGTTACAGATTTGGTTGCTCTATCTGGCGGCCACACTCTAGGGTTCTCACATTGTTCTTCATTCGAATCCCGGCTTCGGAATTTTAGTTCGGTGCACGACGTCGACCCAACCATGAACAAAGAACTTGCTCAGAAGCTAAGAACCAAATGTTCTAAGCCAAACAGGGATAGCACTGCCGGAGAGTTGTTGGACTCAACTTCCTCAACTTTTGATAACAATTACTACAAGCAATTGGTGGCAGGTAAGGGCGTGTTTGGATCGGATCAAGCGTTGTTTAGCGATTACAGGACTAGATGGATTGTTGAGTCGTTCGCCAAGGATCAAAGTGTGTTCTTCAAAGAGTTTGCAGCTTCAATGGTAAATCTCGGAAATGTTGGGGTGATTGAGGATGGTGAAGTGAGACTGAATTGCCGTGTGGTGAATTGATCGGAATAATCTGATCGCGAGAGAGTGATTGATCAAAGATTTTCCTTTTTATTGTTTACAATTTGTTCCCGATTTAAATCTCTAATGTAACTTTGATCTTGTCTTGAGAATAAAATTTATTTTCCTTATACAGTTGGTTTCTGCACACACGTTAACACGTCAACACTTTTTTTTCTTCCCTTGCACAGCCGTGTTTAATCATATCCGTTTTTTCGTATTGTTAAGTCAATTTATTTTCCGATCAAACGGCGGGTTGGCATTGTCACGAACGACGGAGTCAGTGTCGTAATGCCTTTTCGATCTGTTGACGATCCTGCCTTCTCTCTTCCCTTTCAACAACACTCATCAATCCAGAACAAATTCTCATAGTATCTACTCCCACAATTTTGAGCTGTGGAATAAAATTAACAGCTTGATATCATTGTGCCGGTTGTTAACATCCTTTCGGCCCTGGTCAGCCGTTTCAAGATCTTCGGTTTACACCAAGGACGCAAGGAGTGTCAAATACCATGCGGACTCCGGAATCTCAATGTCTTGCCCACAGGCAACCGGAGCACCAGCCATGCACCGTGAAGGCTGCTCACCCACGGTGGTCTCTTACAGCAATTATATTCGCTCTTCGGACCACAGGTATGTCAAACAATCTACTCTCTAACTTCCAAAACTTCTTCTCAACCCAACCAAGGCAGTTGTTCCTGAGTGAGTTTTTGATGCATCTGAGAAAGATTACATCGACCTTCTGTGCAAGCAAAGCTACAACACAACCACAGTAAGAAAAATTCCGGGTGACAGAAGTTTTTGTAGGACCACAAAACCCGGTAAGGCATGGACCTCAACTATCCCTCTTTTGCTCTAGCTATAGAAGATGGTCATAAGGTCAAGGGAAAATTTCATGATTTGCATATGCTGGCAAACCCAAGACAATCTACAATGTTAGGATTGATATGCCTGATGTTAAAGTGGAACCATGTGTACTTTCACTCACAGATGTTAAAGACAAGAAATCGTTGTGTGTGAAGGTCAACGGACCACACATAACTCAAGTTCTATTATATGGAGAAATGAAGATGTAGTGAGATCTCCACTAGTAATCTACAATGTGCTTCCATCTGTATTCTTTACCAATCCGATTCAGAAAACAAAGATAATCAACCCATCGGACACATATATCACCAGGCGAGAGAAGTTCTTTCCTACCTCACTAAAATAAGAATAGCAAAGAAAACTGTGCCTATGTTGCCCCACAGAAGTCTAGAAGTATGATGCTCTGGTTCTATCATCTCTTAATGTAGTAAGAAACCAGCAATAACGTTTCTTCTATAGTAAAAAAACGTACTCAGTTAAGGAAAAAAATGGTATCCCGATCCTTTATTTACATTTTTTTCCCTTTTGCTACTAGATTGTGATATGTATCAAGTGTCTACTCCAAGTAACATCTTAAGAACAAAGAAATTCAGATGAAAAATGAAGCGGTGTCACAAAGATAATACACATTTCTGTTACTATATGTTTTTGGTTGAGTAACCTTAAGAAGGTTTTCAGTTTATACACGTAACAAAACATCAAGCAAATACTACATCCGAACGAAATACATACTTGATACCCTTTGTAACATTTCGGGCTTCATGCAGCAAGCATTTGTCCCCGTGAATGTGCAGAAGAGCCATTCCTTCAGTGGGAGGCACCTACAGAATTTCACGGATTGACAGTCAATGCATAGTCCATAAAAACACTACTGCAAAACTAATTCAAGAAAGAAACAAGATTTTACATCAAGTTGAACATAAAAATGAAAGTGAATAGTAGAGAATAAAAGCAATATGGTATATGACGAAAACATAACTCACCTCTGCCACAACACTATTCCTTGAACCATAGAAAACTGTTTCTCCTCCAACCAGAGGCTCTGAGGAAGAATCCTTAAGACTGCTCGTATCACTTTTGGCTTTTGGTTTGAAACCGCCACCACTTAAGTATATTAGCAAAGTATAATGGGTGCGTTTTCCATCACCAAGATCATTACTTTCATCAATATGCCTTCCAAAGCGCTGACCAGCCTTGTACCTGAAAACACATTGCAACCGAAAATTAAGTTTCCAGGTGCACAGAACAACAAAAAACAGCACATTCTTTTGTAAAATAGAGAAGCATTTCTATGCAAACAAGTGACAGGGCGTTCTTTAACAAATCGAATCAGATAATTCTTTGCAACAATCCAATCAAATGTACCCAATTTGTAGGATCAAAAGGTTGAGTTTTCTATACATGGGGTCAGTTCACACTTCACAATTACAAAAAGTTTTCAAACTTGTTCAACAACATTAACAAAATGAACTTCACCAACCTATAGAATCTGATATTTGGGTTTAATCCAACAGCGGTCCTCCCTCGAATTTTAATGTCAGAAAACAATTTGTTAAGACCAGACTCCCATATTGTATCTGCAAGAACAGTATCATTCACAGAGATTCTATCATTGTCTCTGTACGCTTCGCCTTTCGTCGGGCCAAGACTCCCTTGGTGAACAAATCCAATAGACTCTGCAGCTTTAACGAAAGCATTTGATTCTGCAGAAGTCAGGAAATTCTGCACCTGAAAATACCTTAACTCATTCAATTAACCATTAACAGACCACCATTACACCATAATCTTCACCAAGATCAAATTTTGATCCCAATTTTAATATTTACTCAAATAATTAATTAAACCCAAAATATTGTTCATGCATCTGAGAAGAACCCATATGTCAAAAAATTTTGAATTTTTCAAAAAAAAAAAAAAATGCAAGATTTTTGAAATAAAAATGGAATGGGATTCTTACAGTAAAAAGATGGGTATCTTTGAGAGGAGTTATCTGAAGATATTTCTTTGGTTTAATGGACGGCCAATTGGACGTCTTCTCGGAATCTGCTTCTCCTCTCCGGTCTGCCATTTTCCGCTTGTTTGTTGTTCGTGTTTCAGCCATTCGATGCCCTTCTTTCGCTTTCTCGCTTCCTCCGTTTTATGGGTTTTATGGCCCATTTCCTCATGTCTAGGCCTACCGATTCCTTACTAGTTATGGGCTGAGCCATCATGTACTCTTTTGAAAAGGGAATTTTTATTGTTAAGGAATTTGCCTATTCTATTATAATGTGATGAGAAAATTATAACAATGATCTTTCAATTTTAACTCAATTAGAGTAAAGGTTTATTAACTAAAAATTTATGACTATTGATTCTTTAATTCATCAAAACGTGCAGTTATAGTTCTTTTCGTCAATTTTGTTAGAACTTTCGTCAAAATGAATCAGATGTTATGCATATGAAGTTGAATCATGAGGTTAATATGGAAAATTAAATGAGAAAAATTGCAGCAATGGTCCATTAATTTTAACCTAGTTGGAGAAATGGTCTATAAACTTTAACTCAATTGGAGTAATGATCTCTTAACTTGAAGCCAATTATAGCAACGGTCATTCCAACATAACTCATTTTTACGTAATTCTGACGGAGTTAACAAAAATGACCATAGCTGCACGTTTTGATGAGTTAAGGGACCAATGACCGTGGATTTTTAGTTAAGGGACTATTACTCCAATTGGATTTAAATTAAGGAACTATTGCTACAATTTCTCTAACATCTTATATATAAGAAATTATTATCGAGACTCTAAAATTTAATCGTGCGCTCTAACGTTTTATAATTAAAATGAAAAATACTCTTGTAAAAAATGAAAATTTTTAATGACAATTATATGGACCTAACTAATGTATTATAATCTTTTTAATACTTGCAATTTTGAGGGATGAGGTATTCAATCACAAAACATGAGACCTAAAATACAAGGGTGATTGCTAACTAAGAGCTTGTTTTGAAGTGTTTTTAAAATGATTGAAAACGATTTTGGTAAAATTGATTTTGGATTCCAAAAGTACTTTAAGTGCTTTAGAAGCATCAATTATGTGTTTATTGCAAAAAATACTTGTGTTTTCCTAAAATTCACACGAATTTTTTACTAAAAATTAGTATAAAAAATATTTTTACCACAAACGTTTTTAATCATTTGAATCTACTTTCAAATGAGTCCTTATTGAGCTACAAACACTTTTCAAGTCTTGTTCTTCTCGTAATATCTCCTTCCTTATTTTCACGTGGTTATCTAAATCATGGATTTACTAGAGAATAAGCTGGTTAATTAACCTGCACAAGTACAATGGCTGCAAATTCTACATTTTATATTATTACTTGCGCCGATGCCATTAATTGAAGGGACTTGATTGAAATCTTGCTGCAAATTGTAGAAATCTACCAGTACCTTATAATGTACACAGTTTTTTTGGTTAAACAAAGGCGCAAAGAGAACCTACAAAATAATGTCAAGAGGTTCAGGGACTTCATAAATATTAGATAATGATAATTGCTTATAAAAATATTGAGCTTGTTAGAGAGACTCAGGTTGGGCAATGGATCAGCAATAAAACTCATCTCACTATAGATTTGTCGAATATTACATTCACAATCAGGCTGTAACATCAGACGACAATACTAAATCACTTCATTAAGATACTGTGGACTATTTTTCTTCCTCTTTATTCTTTCCTTTTCCACCAATATGGCAAAGAAAGCCGCCTTTCCATATGCCTTTTGAATATATAACTACGAATAAAAGTGCTCTTCATCTTAAATAATGTAAAATCCATCTTCTTTTTTTTTTTTTTTTTTTGGTTATATGGAGAATCGATGATGAGTTTTTCATCGTCCGAAGTCACTATGAGAAGTGATTTTTAAGTATTTGCATTGAATAAATTATGAAAGATAGAAAACTAATAAAAATGACGTCACAAACTTTTTTTATACGAAAACACCTAATAGATTTTATCGCAAATAAGTTTGAAGTCTATTTGCCATAAAGTCTATTAAATGTTTTTATAGTAAAAAAAAAAAAAAAAAAAAATTAACGAAAAACTTCTGGTACTGTTCACTTTAACAAAAAACTACATTTTTACACTAAAAAGACAATCCTGATACTATTCATTTTATCCTTTATTTTGTCCTTATTGTTAAAACTCAAAGTTTTAAACCCATTTTCATTAGTTTTCCTTAAAATAAACCTATGTAAAATGCATTTTATCGCAAATAAATTTGAAGTCTATTTGCCATAAAGTCTATTAGGTGTTTTTATAGTTAAAATAAACCTATGTAAAATGCAGTTCACTCCCAAGTATCCTATTTTATTTTTAGGGTAAAGTACAAAAAATTACCTCAACTATTGGTGTCACGACATTTTCATACCTCATCTTTTAAAATTGACAATGTCATACCTCATCTTACGAATTTGTGCAAATGTTATACCTTCTGTTAGCTTGGTGCGAATTTATCAGTTAAATGCTAACATGGCTTGATTCAGGGCCCATTTTCTATTAAAAAATTTAATAAAATATTATTAAAAACTAAAAAAAAATTCATTTAATCGTTTTTAAATATTAAAAAAAAAGAAAAAAAAACAAAAAACAAAACCTTTCGTCCCTTTCCCCCTCCCCCCATCTACCTACTGCAACCCAGAAAACAAAAGAAGAAGGAAAAAAAAAAAAAAAAAAACTTCATCCCTTCCCCCCTCCCCCCCCCCCCCCCCACGTTCTTCTCTCTTCTCCCCCATCACCCCCTCACCCCCACCCCCACCCGAGCACTTACTTGGAGCCCAGAAAAATAAAATAAAATCCTAGTTCGTCTTCCCCTCGCATCCACCCTCCGCACCCATTCTTGCACCCACCCAACCTCGCACCCACCCTTCGCGAAATCGGCCTAGCGAATAGGATCTGAGTTTTTTTTTTTTTTTTCTTCCTCCTTCTTCTTCTTCTTCTTCTTCTTCGGGGGGTTGGGGGTTGATGGGTTTTCAAATTTTTTTTTATTTGTTTTTGGTTGAAGATTAAGTAGGAAGAAGATGAAGATGTGGGGGAGAGAGAGAATGGGGGAGGGGGTGGAAGGGACGAAAGGTTTTAATTTTTTTTTTTTAACTTTTCTTTATTATTTTTAAATGTTTTTTTTAGTTTTTATTAATTTTTTAATAAAAAGTGGGGTCTAGATCAAGCCACATCAGCATTTAACTGACAAATTAACGGCAGACTAACGAAAAGTATAACATTGACACAAATTCGTAAGATGAGGTATGACATTGTGAATTTTAAAAGATGAGGTATGAAAGTGTTGTGACACCAATAGTTGAGGTAGTTTTTTGTACTTTACCTTTATTTTTATTTTATAATCTAGAGACCTGATTGACCATGCTACATAGACGAGACAATGGTTTTAGCCAATGGTTCTTTTTGGATCTCAGCCATCTCCAACCGAAGGGTCCAGAACGACAGAGGACCGAAAATAGCCCGAAAACCGTCTCCAACCGAGCGCTAGGCTAGAGGGCTCGTGGGTTCCACGGAATCTAAAAGGGCCAAAGGGTTGACCATAAATTCCAGCAATCCTGTCGGATATAACCGATAGGAATGCTTAAACAAAAATTTGAATCCAACGACTAGCTGACACCAGTTACCGTTGGATTCAAATTTTTAAGCCTTTTTTTTTTGTTTTTTGGGCCTTTTTTAAAAAAAAAAAAATTCCTATAAATACCTAATCCATTTATTCACCATTCCTCACAAAATTTTCACCATTCCTACGCCATTTCAATTCTCATATTTTCTTTCCTCTTTCAAAAATCTATCCTTCAATTTTTTTCAATAATTTTCAATTTTAAATTTAAATAATAAATTATGTTTGGCCCTATGACCCTTTAACTCTCGGTTTGAGACGATTTTTTGTAGTCCTAAATGATGGGGGGACGGGGGACCAAATAGGGCCAGGTAACTTGGCCTTGAAGCTTCAGCGTGGGCAGCCCAAGGGAGAATGGATGCCCAATCTCTGGGCCTCTGAGGAATTGCTAGCCCAAGAGCACGAGTGGATGTGACACACGAGCTGACGTCATTTTAGCATCAGCCCAATTTTATATTTTTTTCTGTCAGACACGTGCGCCTCACCCGCGCATAGGGGCACGTCAGCCAACAACTTTTCAGCGTATGGGGCCCGCGTCACAGTCTACCGATGTTACCGTTGGGAAGCCACGTGGCTTCCCACGGTCCGTTCAATCTCAATGACTTTTTAAATTAGACCGTCCGATTTGCAACAGTAATAAAAAAAAAAAAATGTTATTTAATATCAACCGTTGGATCTGATATCAACGGTTGATATTATTCTGCTTTATAAATAAATAAATAAAAAAGAATTTTTTTTTAAATTAAGAAAAGTTACCTTTGTGACACGTAGCACAATCTGGAGTGTTGGAATTCAATTTTTTTTAAATCCAACGGTAGAGATTAATTAGTTCAATAAAAAATTGAAAAAAATTGCAAAAAATCTGAAATTTTTTTTAAAAAAATTGTTTTTACTTTCCTATAAATACCTTCTCATTATCATCTACCTTGCACCACAATTTCATATTTTCTCAACTAATTTCAATCAAATTCCTATATTTCTCTCAAAGTTTCAATCCAAAATTTTTTCAACAAAATGACTACTGATGCAGATACGAATTGGACGCTTTTTGAAGATATTGCATTGTGTACTAACTGGGTTGAAGTTACTCATAGTTCGCTTACGGGTAATGAGATGCAGTTGCAAGAAATGTGGAGTCTTATTCATACCAATTATCTTGATAAAATGGGTGGAAAAAGAACCAAAGAATCGATATCCAGTCGTTGGAAATTACTTAGCCAATCGTTTAGTACATGGAGAGACGCCTTGGCACAAGCCAATAATAATATTCTAAGTGGGCAAAATAACACGGATAAGGTAACAATATATTATTTATTTGTTACCTACTTTCATTATAATTATTTGTTTGTATTGTTTATTTGTTACCTACTTTCATTATAATTATTTGTTTGTATTATTTATTTGTTAACTACTTTCATTATAATTATTTGTTTGTATTATTTATTTGTCAACTACTTTCATTATAATTATTTGTTTGTATTATTTATTTGTTACCCACTTTCATTATAATTATTTGTTTGTATTATTTATTTGTCAACTACTTTCATTATAATTATTTGTTTGTATTATTTATTTGTTAACTACTTTCATTATAATTATTTGTTTGTATTATTTATTTATTACCTACTTTCATTATAATTATTTCTTATCCCGCATTGTGTAGCAACTTCAAGCACAAGCTTGGTATGGTGCCAAAACCAAAACCAAAAATAAATCATTCAACCGATGGGAATGTTGGAATATTATCAAAGATTATCCTAAATTCAAAGTTGTGCATGTCGGTGCAGAAGTTTTCATGAACAACACTCCTCTACACTCTACACCTGATCATGGCTCGCATGTTCATGAAGATGAAGCAGAAGAAGTGCCCGAAACGCCCCCTGAACAAGCGTCGGGATCGACTCGTTATTCAATTAGGCATGAAAGTAAGAAGGCTTCAAAGAGAAAAGGGAGTACTTCGAAGAATGATTATGCAAAGTATATGGAACAACTTTCTCGCCAAGATGAATTGACTTTGGCGCGGGAAATGACGAAATTTGAGTCTGACAAGGCTAGAGAGGAGGCAAATGCTGCAGGCTATTGAGAGAGCATTTCAAGCTAATGAGAGATAAAGATAACTACTTAGGCAAGAAAGGGAACATGTTAGAGAAGTAAGAATGGCTCAACGAGATCGTGATATTATGAACACGCCTTTAGAAGGGAAGTCTCCAAATTCTAAATATTTTTGGAAGTCGGAGAAAGCGGATATGGTGCAAATGAGGCGTGCAAGAAAAGCGAGAGCAAGAGAAGATGGGCCTAGCACGACAAGAGAAGATGATCCTAGCACCACAAATTGGTTAAGTGATGATGAATAAAGTACTTTTTGTAATCAGAACCCATAATTTTCTAATTACTTTGGGTTGTAATTTCTTATTTATTGAATAGAGTACTTTATGTTGTTTCCAATTTATTTATTTTAGTATTTTATTTAATTTGGTAATTTATTTTTACTAAGAGAATCTTTATTCAAAAGACATTTAAACACACAAAATAAAATCATAAACATACCAAATAACAAAAAACTCACTAAATGAACTAAAAGAAACACACCAAATAAAATTAAATAAACACACCAAAAGAAAAACAAACACACTAAATGAACTTAAGTATCTTGAGCTTGTTTCAATTCCCACTAGTGCTCTATCAAATCAATTTGCTGGGCATTGTGCATATATGACCTTTGAAGTGTAGTATATCGTTGAATGATCAATTCATTGGAACATTCATCCTTTTATAATGGCTCATGTTGCACGGGTTCTTCAGTGGCATCATGAGCACAATATATACGTGTTTTTAAATTGTTCATCGTGTCTGGCTCATATTCATCAACGGCATCATAATCGTACTCGTCTTCCACAATCATGTTGTGAAAAATGATGCACATCATCATGATGGATCGAAGCGACTTTACATCAAACAATCTGGCAGCACCCCTGACGATCGCCCAATGAGCTTGGAGGATACTAAAACAACGCTTCACATCCTTCCTGCACCCCTATTGACAGCTTGCAAAGTATTTTTCCTTTGCACTTCGCATACGTGACACTGTTTTGACAAATGTTGACCACCTTGGGTGAATGTCGTCTGCTAGGTAGTATGGCCCATCGTATATACATCCGTTGACGTAGTACGTGACTTTTGGTCCCTTTCCCTACAGGACATCATTGAACATTGGGGATTGGGCAAGGACATTGAGGTCATTTTGAGCTCCCAAAACCCCGAAAAAGGCGTGTCAAATCCATGTATCAAAAGATGTCACCGCCTCCAAAATGATATTTTTTGCTCATTTTCTTTCCTTAAAAGCGCCTTGCCATGCACTTGGACAATTTTTCCACATCCAGTGCATACAATCGGTGCTTTCAATCATCCCAGGAAAACCTCGTATCTCGCCCTTCTTCAGAAGCCTTTGCAAGTCCATGTCAGTAGGTTTCCGGAGGTACTCCGCAGTGTAGATAGAATCAATTACTCTGCAAAACCTCATCAGGGGCTCAAGAATGGTTGATTTCCTCATCCTCGTTATCTCATCCACTTGGTCTGCAAATGCTCCATATGCAAGCATCCGCAAGTCAACAGTAATTTTTTGCTCTGGAATGAGACCCATAGCACCAAAAGCATCATTCTTTTTCACAAAGTAAGAATCATGGTTGCAAACAACAATCATGATTTTGTTGAACAAATGTCGTTCCATTCTAAAACGACGTCTAAAGTACGTATCAGGGAATGCACTATTACAGACAAAATAATCGTCCAAAAGTTCCGTACCTCGTTGTTGCCTACTTCTATCAAGGTTTTCGGAATGGTTGGGCCTGCAGATTTGATCCACAGCTTGGATGACTCGACGGGAATGTGAGTTTCTTGCCATTCTTTATTCGTCATCTCTCATTTTACACTCCTCATAATCTTCCCTCTCATTTTGGGCCACCTGGAGATTGAACATTCCTTTTAATTGGTTAAACAATTCTTCTTCTTACTGATTGATTTCCCACATCATCCTTGAGGAAGAAGAAGACATTGTAAGAAAGAAGCAGAAACTATGAATAATGATAGAGATCTTGAGAAAATTGATGTGAGATTTGTGAGGATGTATGGTGGATTATATAGAGGATTCAGAAATGATTAGGTTGTAGATAATGCCCCGTGGCATGCTGTCATTTGTTAAAAATCTGATGGAAATTTATCCTCAAAGATTGTAAACAGATTATGACACGTGGTGCGACGTGATTGGTTAATAATCTTATAGGAAATCTATCACCAATAATTGTATTTTTGGATAATGACACATGACGTAACGAGTACGATTAAAAATCTTATCGGAAATCCATTACCAATAATTGTCTTTTCGGATTTTATGACAAGTGGCGCAACGAGAACGATTAAAAATCTTATCCGAAATTACAAATAAAATTATTTTGTATTATTTTATAACTTTTCGGATGATGACATGTGGCACAACGAGAATGATTAAAAATCTTATCCGAAATTACAAATAAAATTATTTTGTATTATTTTATAAATAAAAAAAATACTAATATTTTATTGCCTATTGTCAGGGCTATTGAAGTGCAACGATGGAGATGCAAAAGAATATGACCGTTCATTAAGAGCAATTACTGTTTACTGAATGGATAGCATAGTGTATTGCTTAGGGGAATGGTTCTCACTCTGAAACTGCTTTAAAACCCTAACTAGGAAACGTAAGGAAAATAAGTTTGGACTCGGCACTCAAGGCTGGCACGTGACACGGTCATATCTTGGAAAAAATGACGACGGTCTGCAGACATCAGACTATGCGGTGGCCTGTTTCTATTGGTTCATCCGCAAGTAATTGTACGATGATTACCTCAACATATTAAAAGAATTTATAAAGATTCCACTCTCTCTTCTCTTTCTTTGAGAGAAGAAATAAGGTTATGGAATCATTTAATTACTCTTTTATTTCTTATTGCGAGAATGAGAATTCATAGCAGATGAAAACACACTGATGTAATATAAGGTCGCTCTTTTTAGTTAGTTAAGTTTTATTTTAATAAAAGTCACAATTAAATGAGAAATGAAAAGACAATTTTGATTCATTTGTATTTCTATATCAATTTATAAAGGTTTATGTTCCCTTCAAATTGTGTAACAGGAAAAGAAATTATTTTATTTTGCAGAAGTTAAAATAAATTTTAAAGAATTCATGAAAGAAGTTTGTACAAATCCACATAATTTACCAAAATTCATGTAGAGTTGTAGAGCATTCCAACCTTTTAAAGCCGGTCGTTTAAAACAATTTCGTAAAAATTTTATGAGGTTCAAATTGATTGTACTCTTAATTTTACGAAATAAGAGAAGAAATTAGGTGAATCATTTAATTACTCTTTTATGTTTTACTACAAGTATGAGAATTTAAATTTGAGTGCAGACGAAAGAACACTGTTAAAGTAACTTGGCTACACTTATATCGGCTATTTCATTTTTTATTTGCTATAATTGAGAACTCTATAATTACAATTATGCTTTTTACTTTTTATTTTTTGTGGGCAGGAAGTTTGGACAGAAAGACAAGGGGAATAATAGAAGTAGCTATCGATCAATATGGAAGGAAAATGGTTGTGTGGCCTGAGAATAAAGCGAAGAAAGAGTTTGGACACAATCATATAAAAAATTCCTTCTTTGCGTTTCCTGCACTGTGAATATTATTTTTAGGGTTTCTGATCAATTTTCCATAACTGTATCCTTCAGATCCAATACCGTTGTGTCCTTGTTGCTTTTTTGGGGTTGTATTTCTGTGTTCTTTTGGTAATTAACACTTATGGGGCCTCTGGGTTCTATTTTTAGAAACTCAATTTATCATGTTTTTGGGAATTTTTTTTGTATATATCCTTTTGGGGTTCATCTATAATTTGCTTTTTCTTCAGAACTTCTTTGGGGTTTTCGAAGTTGACTATCTCCTGGGTTTTCTTCGTTGTCACCGGACGTTCTTCACAAATCTGACTTTTTTTCTAGTGTTAGAGTACTACTTCAAATCTTCCTGGGTGCAGGTTGTAAATCTTTGTCTCAGTACTGCTTCTGAAAAACCCTTCTATAGATAGCTATTTGAGCTATATATGTTTCTTACCTTTACCAATTTTATAAGATTTTTGCTTTTTTTATTTTTTATTTTTTTATTTTGCAATTAACGATGGTGGTGAATGATGAATTAGGCAAAGCTACGACATGGTGAGAGGGAAGATTGAGATGAAAAGAATTGAGAATGCCGCAAGCCGGCAAGTGACCTTCTCCAAACGTCGAAACGGCTTGTTAAAGAAAGCTTATGAACTTTCGGTTCTTTGCGATGCAGAAGTTGCAGTCATCATCTTCTCCCAGAAAGACAAGCTCTATGAGTTCTGCAGCTCTGAGTACGTATTCTTTAATTTCTATAAATTCTTGAAACCCCATCTTTCTTTTGTTCTGTATGCTTGATTTCATTAAATGAAACAACAAGGTATGGGGTACTTGTGATGCTTGGTGCCTGGTGCTAATGCTAGGGTGTACTATATATGATGTAAAAATACAATACGGATTTCGAGCTTTCTATTAGTTCTAGTCATAATCAGTACTTGACAACCTATATATATTTATGTTTAATTTGTACCATACATCTTACTCATGATGTTTACCCTTGTAATTATAATCATATCAATTCAGATATATATTTAGTACACTGTGTATTTGTTCAACTACATCCCAGCCAGATTTGTGTACTCAAAGTTTTAACTTTTACAAAATAATTTTGGCCTCTTGTTTTGCTTTTTCTACTTAAATGAAGTTCACTAGACGTATCCTATACCCCACTGACCAATTTTACTTCAACTCACCAGCTCTAGTTATCATCCGTCGTATCTATTTCCTTGCGATTAGCATATATTTAACGTGAACGGGACATCAGCAGCCGGTTTGAGTTTGAAACGGGAGCAACCAAGCTGTATTAAACTGACCTGAAATGAATTCTAACATTAAAAACTCATCCACATACAATGGATCGAGTTGTACTTTAATTATAATTTGTGAATGATTACAGTTATATGATCAACACAAGTTCATTGATATTAGCCTACTCCTTTTGCAATTTACAGGTGTGTAGGTCTAAATGCTGGCTGGCTTTTTTGTTAACTATGGTGCATTCTGTACTGTGCAACAATTTATGTAGATTTTGTCCACTAAATTGAATGAGATTTCAGAAAACTTGAATCATTGCAAAATGTCATCTATATCATATTGTTAAGAGATACTAGGATGAATAGAGTACAATGATTTCATCATTATCTGATATTTTGGACTTTATTTTTCTGGATGCTTCAGCATGCGAGAGACTCTAACACGATACCGTAAATATGCAAAAGATCATGAGCAAACTAACAAGGTTGAAGTGGAACAACATGTGCAGGTTAGAAGCTCTATCTTGGATTTTGAAAATCCAATCTTTTAGATTTCAGATTTTGTAAGGAAACTTAAAAAATCTTGATGTGATGAATTTAGTCTTTGGCCATAATCTTCAAAATGATGGAAGATAGTATGCAAATGCATGTTGTCCAAAGTATAGACTTCATTGCATTTAGAGTAGTCTTACTGATATAACTATATTAGGGAAGAAAAAAACAACTTTTAGCTTTCTCTTTAAGGCTATGACCTCTTTTAGCTTATTTGTTTTAGCATCCTTTAATTTATAGAGAAGAAGGTAGTACTTTACATCAAATCTTGGTGGAAAGAAGATCAATTTATACATGACTTAATAAAGAACGAGAACTATAGCATTTTACTCAATCATTTCTTTTGAAGTGAACTGGTTGAGTATATATGAACAAGATTTATTTCTTTTTCATTACGAAATGTAAAATTAATCTGTTAAATTTAGGCCTGTTGAACAAATTGCAAGTATTTTAGTTGCTTCCGGTGGCTTGGTGGGAGTATGCAACAACGCCTTCCACCAGGGAAGTAAAGGGTTCAGAAATTGGATAAATTACATGCCTTCTGGAGGTATAGTTGTTAACTTTTTGGGATATACATACATATGTATATGTGTGTGCACGCGAAAAATTAATTGGGAAGTTTTTGATAGATTTTCTTCATATCAGCTGAGATTGAAAATTCGTTTTTACTGGTGTGCTGGAGGTACATGGTGAGTAATAAGCACCACTCCTTGCTTAGTTGCATGCTCAAATGGCGAACTCGTTTTTGCCATACATAACTTGAGTAGGAGCCTAGGAGGCATTTCTGGGTGCTTTATGGTTCTCTGGGAATCTCTTGTATTGCCAAAGGTGGGCATGGGAAAGAGGGTTATTGTGGTTTATGTGGGGACAGAAGCACCAAGCCTTTGAGGGATCTACTAGCCTAATCAGTTAACATTCCTGGGAAGTGTTTTTGAGATCACTTGCTGGGATGGTTCTTGTTCGTCCTACTTGGTTTTGCTATGCACCTTTCTTAACAATATTTATAGAAGATAATCAAGAACTAGTTGTTAGGAACTCCACACCTCAACAGTGAACCAGCAAATTTGAGTTTCATTCTAATAAATAAAAATCAAACAAGCATAGTAAGTTGGAAATTTTTAGTTTAACAAGAGTGAGTCCAATTGTTAAAGTGTCATGTATAGCTCTCATGAGTTTGATTCATATAATAGTGGGCTAACCATTTTGAGAGAGAAAGGAGAACAACCAATAATGAAGTGAAGGAAAAGAAAACGCATTTGAGTTTCACGATTAATAGATGGGACTCACATTCATCAAACTCACATCAATCCAAAAATAATGTTACATAGTTCGAACTACAGGGATCTAACTTATCTAAACTACTATGAAAACCCCAACTTTGCTTTATAGTTATCTTCTAGCTATGTGAAAATCATTACCATGCACACGCAATTGTGTCTGTATGTTAAGTACCATAAGATTTTAATTGCTGGCAAGATTTTTTGAATTTGTTCGGAGTAGGATTCTCTCACATCCAAATTCATTCCCCTCCTTTTCTCTCCACTCTCACTTTCCACGTTGTCTTTCTCTCTTTATAAAGAAGTCAACACAAGATGTTGGCATGGTTTAATCCTGACCGTTCAAATAATAGGGGACTGGAGATGAAGGAAATTTGAAGGGGAGATAATCCTTCTCCCATATGTTCATCATCTCTAATTTACTACATTGACACATGCTCGTCAAATGAAAATGGGTGAAAGATAAGAGAAGTTAGGGAGAGGGCCGCTGATGGTATGATGTTTGTTTTTCGGACAATTTTGTTAGAGATGTGATTTCCGCACGCCCTTTTAACTTTCTGCTTTCATCTTTTGTTAAATCTAACCTCATATGAGACAACTTTTAACTGAGAAAACTAATTAATCTGCATGCATGCAGCACTTGAAGCATGAATCAGCTATTATGGCCAAGAAGATAGAGATCCTAGAAGCTACTCAAAGGTTTATGGCTTAGTTTGATCATCTTCTCCCACATTTTTTCACTCAACTGACATTTCAGGTTTTCCTAAACTCTGAAATTTGTATGTCTTAGGAAGCTTTTGGGAAATGATTTGGATTCTTGCCTTGTTGAAGAACTCCAAGAGATAAGTAGCCAGCTTGAACGAAGTTTACGTAGCATAAGAGAGAGAAAGGTACTTATGTACATGTATTTCAGCTGATGGTCACAAGTCCATTTTCCTCCCAACTCGTATCAGTTAAATGGATTTTTTTTTTCTATTGGAATTTAACTAACTTGAAATGACTCCAGGAACAATTATTCATGGAGCAGATGGAACAACTAAAGGCAAAGGTATTTATTTATTTGCTAAAATGATCATAAAATCAAATCGTAATTGCTAAATTGATCATAATCAAATATTGACAGCATATAATCGAATATCGACAACACAATGGTCAAATATTGATGACGTAATGGTCAAATATCAATGGCAAGCTTGAAATTGATCATTTCACCAATTGAGATTTGAAAAATGATCAATTGCGGCCAATTTATCTTTAAATTTTAGTGCTACAAAACCAATTCATTGGAATTTTTACAGATATATGTCCAACTGCTTCACTAGTTCCAAGTTCTAACACCATCTTTCTCTCTTCTAAAATCAGGAGACTCTCCTCTTACAAGAGAATGCAAAATTACGTGAACAGGTAAACTAGTCCGGTTGAACTCTTTTGCCATTATTTGTTTACCAACAACTACGTACTGTGAATGAGGTTTGAGGTGATGTTATATCATGACAAGAATCTTAAACCGATCATTGTGAATTTTTCTAGTCTTTCTTTCTTATCTTGTTTATTTATCTGCACTATGATGATATGCTCAGAGTGGTGCAAAGCTGTGGATGGAGCATTCAGCTCAAGAAAAAAGAGCTTCTACTTCTTTAAGCTATGAAAAAGCAGGAGTTTCTGCTTCTGTAAACTACAGGAGCCAAGGTAGCATGAGTTCTGAGGTGGAGACCGAATTGTTCATTGGACCGCCAATAATGCGCGCTGTTGGTGCATCACAGCCTAGGTCAACATACATCAGATAAATAACAATGTTTGTCACTCATCTCTAAAGAAAATGCCATAACAATTAAAATAAACAACCAAAAAAAAAAGCGATGGATGGTAGGCCGTGCTCTCAGATTAATAATACTAATAAGGTCAAACAATAAAAGATCAAAGAAGTTATAATTTCCTGACTTTTGAGCCTGTTGTATAATTTTATGTATATGTTAGCCCCACTTTATTTGCTATCAATGTATGAGTAATGGTTGGGGAGAGTAAGTGTGTGATGTAGGAGAACTAGCGGAACATATTATGGAGCAACTCGAGGGTGTAAGTCAACGAATTGGTTTAGGGAAATCCGAAGTTAAGGGATTTTTTATTATTATTTTTTTTCGGTGTTTGTGGGGAAAACATCTGAAGTTAAGGGATTTGGTATTCGATTTGAGCCCATAATTCGCATTATGAAGAGTGACCGGTAATCGAACTCATCTCTATGACATGGCGTTTTCTTCAGATTTAATAGCTATACCCTAATTCCTGTCTGAGAGAGCAATTACCCAAAGGTTTTCATTTTTTACAATTTTTGCCCCGATTTAAATTGCCAATGTATCTTTGATCTTGTCTTGAGAATTAAATAAATTATATTTTCCTTATACAGTTGGTTTCTGCATAAACATTTATATGCACGAAACTGATAATCACATGCATTTTTTCTTTCTCAACACATTCATGTTTAATCATGTTTATTTCATCTGATAGATTTATTCAATTTGATGACTACTATATATAAAAAGGACCTTAAGCTAATGGTGCCTGATATTCTGAAGGTAGACTAATAATGCAATTTGTACGACTCGAATGCTTCGTTTCGCCCTATAAACTTCTCTTTCTACCTATCTACTCTCACAATTTTGAGCTCTTGGATAAATTAATAGCCTGATCTCAATGCGCTCATGTCACCCGTAGACTCTGGAACCTCGATGTCTTTCTCACACGTAGCCGGACCAGCAGCCATCGTGAAGGCTGCTCACTCAAGCTGGTCTCCTAAAGCTACTAACTAAAGTTGCGCAGGGCAACAAAAACCTTTGTTTTCGATAATCATAGAAGCATTTCTCCAAGAGCAAGTGATACCGGCGTCTCTTAACGAATCTAATCAGATAATTCTACACAATCCAATCAAATGCACCAAATTTTTTAGATAGTGAAATGGGATTCTTAAAGTAAAGAGAATGGTATCTTTGAGAGGAGCTATCTGAAGCTTTGGTTTGGTTTGATTGGAGGCCACTTGGATGCTGTTTTCTTGGAATCTGCTTTCCTCTACGGAATCCCATTTTCCGCTTGTTTTTTCTCGTTTCAGCCATACGCGCAGGAGGACTCGGCCTTCGTTTTTCTCTCTTGCTCTGTTTTAGGGTTTCTGGCCCATTTACTCAGACTATTGGAGTAGAATTGACATTCTACTTCAACTTAGGGAGTGTAGTAGATTGGGATTTTGAGATATTTAATTTCTTTCTCTTTATAAATTTAGGGGTATTCAATTATGATTTGAAATGATTATTTGAAAGTTTAGCGTATTCAATCAAGATTTTAAAAGAGTTCTAACATTCTTGATGTATTCAAGCATAAATTAATTTTAAAGAATTTTAAAAAGTTGGGGAGTCTAAGAGAATTCGAGAAATTTCATAGTTATTTTAGGGGAAACTTGATATAGGTTCAATTTTTTGAGCAGGAATAGTCCAATTTATTAAAATAAGTCCAATTCCTTAAATCTTATTATTTTATTATCAATAATTATCTCTTAAATGATAAGATTTATTATAAAAATCAAATTTCTTCCTAATTATCTCTTTGAATTTTTTTTTTTTTTTTGTTCTTTCTTGTTCTTTATCCTGTTTTAAACCCCATTTATAGATTTTAGTTTTTATTTTTATAATCAACCTATATCACTGGTTAATTATATTTATCTGCCTATATGATAGATTCTTTTTTATAATCAAGTAAGATTCATGTGTCTTTCTTGTAGATATATATTTTTTTTTCTACCTTTTAGTTAAGTTTCATATCTTACTTATAGGTATGATATACATTCGTATATTTGTTACTTGAGTTTGGGTAGAATGATTTGCATATAGATTTATGTCAATATATATATTTTTTTGTTATAAGATATTAATTATATTTTTTGGGGTTAAAAATTCATAATATTAGAAGATTTTAATTGATTTTTAATATTTTTAGAAAATATAAAATGAGCATTAAAAAAATAAATACATATAATTAGGTAATTGGACTCACTCCTAAAAACCATCTATGTTTTTGGACCTGGATCTAAAAGTCCCTTTATTTTAAGCATTCACAAATCTCACATCCTACTGAGAATTTGATGGAATTACTCAAAATTTTACATAGAATCTCTAGAAATTAATTACACTCTATCCAAATCCATAAATGTATAAATCCATTCAAATCCATCAAAATCCCAATCGAATGCATCCCTCCAAGTGTCTATTGCCCAAGATTCAAAATCTTCACCTTCTTGTAGTTTAAATGAATTTAATGTAGAGGATTCAAAACAGTCTTGACTTCAAACAAAACAAAAAAAAGGATAAATAAAAATTAAATTAAATTAAAGATTTCGATTGTAATATGTATCAAGTAAAAGCTCACTTAGTATTTTACCCCGGCTAACATGTTATGCCGTTTTTAGACTTATTTAACTTGCAGAAGTATAAATAGTTAAAAAAAAAAAAAGGGGGAGTATGCTTATTATCTTACTATTATTATTAGATAAGTTTAAATTTTGGGATGTATCCTTATTTTATCATTGTGATTTTTTAGGTTTAGGCATTCTTCTTTATTTAAGAGATCTAAGGACGTGACTGACCTTGCTAGATCCAAAACATCATATTTCCAGGCTTTCGCCCGATGGTTCTTTCTGGATCCCACAAATACGTCCCCGTCTCGCTGCTAAACCCTAACTATTTTTACTTTATTTCTAAAATTATAAGAAAATATAAAGATAATTTGGATTCGGCAGTCAAGGCTAGCTACGTGACACAGTCGTATCTTCGAGAAAATGACGATGGGCCGCTGACAGCAGACGCAGCATGAACTCTTTGACACTTTGTAATTTAATATTAATTTTTGTGTTAAAATTATAAAATATTATAAAAAATATGAGATGGTATAGAAGTGTTGACTAATGTTTAATTTTATTTCTTTGGTAAAAACTAATGTTTTATTTTTTATTATAACACACCATATAGTTTACAAATTTAATTTAAAATTGTAGTCCACCTAGCATTATGAAAATTCTTTCAGTTGATTCTCAAGCACTTTTACAAGACACTATTGCTTATATATAGCTCGTCCTCTCTCTTTTTCATCTTTGTTTCTTATTTTTGCGGGTAATACTGGAGAGACTAGTTATTCAAACTTTGTAAATATATAATGTGATTGTTGATGATTGAATTATTATTTAAATGTTGATTAATATGCTTATTTTCTATTAGTGAAATATCATAGGGTTTACAAATTAGTCTAAAAAAATTAGTCTACCTAACATTATTCTATATTTTCCAATTAAGAAAAGCAACCAGGTACTTATATTTAAATTTACTAAACTTATGTCTGTTTATTTTATATTCATTTATTTGTTATGACTGAGAGTTTTATAGTTAATTATACTTTTTTTATTGGGTTAGGAAGTTTTGAGAGAAATACAAAGGGAATAATATAAGTAGAGCTATCGATCAATATGGGAAAAAAAAAATGAAAAGAAAAAAGGATTGTGTGGCCTGAGGATAAAGGGAGTGGGCATCCACAATCAGATAAAAGGATCCTTCTCTGTGTTTCCCTTCTATGTGAATATTATTTCTAGGGTTTCTGATCTAGTTTCCATATTTGTATTCCTTCTAAATAAAACGTTAACTTTAATGTATGGAGTTAACTTTAAAAAGTAAATAAGACGTTAGATTCGCAACTAATATACACCGTTAAGGGTTTGTAGGCAATAAAATTATGACATTACCCTATAAAATGAGTCATATGACTTAAGTTGATGAAAAATTAGATAAAATAATTTTGAAAATAATATTAGGGATAAAATCAGCAGTCTTTGATGATTTTAGGGATTTTTTTACCAAATAAATAATTCAAAGATCTAATTTTCATTGAGGTAA
Source organism: Pyrus communis (assembly GCF_963583255.1). NCBI lineage: Eukaryota > Viridiplantae > Streptophyta > Magnoliopsida > Rosales > Rosaceae > Pyrus > Pyrus communis. Next base: position 2,893,029 of record NC_084818.1, read on the forward strand.
TAATTTATGAACTAAATCAACAATTAGTCCTAATTAAAACTATGCCTTCTTTTTTTTTGTGTGTAGGAAGTTTGGAGAGAAAGACGAAGGGAATAATGGAAGTAGCTGTCGATCAAAATGGAAAGAAAAGGGTTGTGTGGCCTGAGAATAAAGAGAATAAAGAGATTTTTTATTTTATTTTAAATAAACGATAATATTAAAAAAAAAAAATTTAAAAAGATTAAGCCTCACAATAAGTTAGCAATAATGTGGTTCAAATTCAGAAGCTTTATATATAGAGACAAAAAGTTCCACTATATTTCAAGTAACTCCACTAATTTTAAACATGTCAAGAAGAGACGAAAACATGAAAACAATTAAAGCCTAGCCCAAAAACATAAAAACAATGATTTAGAATACCAGTCATACCCATAAGTCTTTAGGGCTGTTAAAAGAACTCAGCCCTCGCAACTCCAACAAAATTAATATATGTTATAAGCTTAACTCATCATCGACTATTTTTGCATAATCAGTTTTGAAATTATATGTCGAATTAGTTCAACTTGTCATCAACTATTTTGTAGAATCAGTTCAACCCGTTCTCGATCATTATTGCAGAATCAGTTCAACTTGTCCTCGACTATTTTTGAATAATCAGTTCAACCCATCCTCGTCTATTTTGCAGAATCAGTTTAACTCGTCATCGACCATTTTCCAGAATCAGTTCAACCTGTCATTAACCATTTTTGTTGAACTCATTTTTACATAATCAATTCAACCAATCTTCGTTTTGCAAAATTAGTTCAACTCACTTTCAAAATCAGTTCAACCCGTCATCGATCATTTTTGCTGAATCAGTTGAACTCGTTTTCGACCATTTCTTTTGGCAAAAAGAAACACATTTAATAGATTCATTTACAAACCCATCTTTCTATACAACCCAATGAAAATACAACAAAATTACAACACAACGTAAGCTCTATTTCACTAATCCTCACATACGAATCTTTATTTGTTTCATTAGTAGATATTGAACCTAAAAGCAAATAAACAGAAGAAACAAAACTTAAATTATAGTGATCACTTTAAGCTCAGTAACTAGAAAATGAGCATGCTTTTGTACAAATTAATGAAATAAAACTATATATGTTAGTTCAGAACTAAAAACATGTCACCCTATTTTTGTTCCCATAATTTAATCCAAGTAAAGAAAAATGAATTTCAATGTTGTTGTTCTTGTACATATATGACTTATTTGGTACCGACCTCCTAACTTATAGTAGAATACAAATTAAGATCCACTTCAACATCTATAAATCTCTACAAAATTAGCAAACTAACTCATTTCTAAATGAAGAAATCTCTTCAAATATGGGAAGTCTCCTTTACCTTAGAGGATTTCAATGCTTCACCAAGTGGTCAATCTCCTCGAGAAAAGCATTTTTTCTATATTCAAATATAAAGAGTTGGTTGAGAAACTCACAGGTTAACATTACTCTAGCCAGCTTCTGCAATAGTTCCTCAGTTCAAATTTTTTACTTGGGCTTGTTAAATTCTTGAAGATGACCTTGCGACAAATCGTCAAGAATGGCTTGTGCTTCACCATACTGTGTTTTCTTGATCATGCACATGCATAAATTGTGATTTTATTGGTAGATGGATCAATATTTGTTGTTTGTTTATTGATGAAATAGGATAAAGGAAGGGAGAGAGCGAAAGAGAGAGAGAGGGGAGCATGAGAAAGAAAAAAAAAAGAGAGAAGAGAGCAGGAGAAAAAGTGTGAAAAAATGCAAAAGATAAAAGGTACTTTTGTAACTTACATTCTAGAAGAAAAAAAAAAGCGTAAATAATGTCATATTTCAAATGTATTAATTTTTGTCTTTCATTAAAATATTAAAAAAATGTTATTTTAATATAAAATTAAGTATTAAAAAGTATACTTTATCTGTAATTTTTCCTTCAAATTCTGCTTAAAAAAAAAAAAAAAAAAGATTGGACATTCACAATCAGATATTCCTTCTTTGAGTTTTCCAGCACTGTGAACATTATTTTAGGGTTTCTGTTCTATTTTCCATAATTGTATCCAAATCCAATCCCCTTGGGGGTGTTTTTCTGTGTCCTTTTGGTAATTAAAACTTATTCTCTGGGTTCTATTTTTAGTAACTTAATTTAACATGCTTTCGGGATTTTTTTTTTCTATGTATCCTTTTGGGTTCATCTCTAATTTGCTTCTTTTAGAACTTCTTTGGGGTTTTTCAAGTTGACTATCTCCTGGGTTTTCTTCATTGTCACTGGACGTTCTTCCCAAATCTGACATTTTTTTCTAGTGTTGGAGTACTTCTCCAAACCTTCCTGGGTGCAGGTTGTAAATCTTTTTCTCAATAGTGCTTCTAAATAACCCTTCTACAGCTAGCCTTTTGAGCTATATATGTTGCATATCTTTACCAATTTTATAAGATTTTTCCCTGTTTTTTTGCAATTAACGATGGTGGTGACCGATGAATTAGGCAAAGCTAAGACATGGTGAGAGGGAAGATTGAGATGAAAAGAATTGAGAATGCCACAAGCCGGCAAGTGACCTTCTCCAAACGTCGAAACGGCTTGTTAAAGAAAGCTTATGAACTTTCGGTTCTTTGCGATGCAGAAGTTGCAGTCATCATCTTCTCCCAGAAAGACAAGCTCTATGAGTTCTGCAGCTCTGAGTACGTATTCTTTAATTTCTATAAATTCTTGAAACCCCATCCTGCTTTTGTTCTATATGCTTAATTTCATTAGATGAAACAACAAGGTATGGGGTACTTGTGATGCTTGGTGCCTGGTGCTAATGCTAGGGTGTACTATATATGATGTAAAAATACAATACAGATTTCTAGCTTTCTATCAGTTGTAGTCATAATCAGTACTTGACAACCTATATATATTTATGTTTAATTTGTACCATACATCTTACGCATGATGTTTACCCTTATAAATTTATGATTATAATCAAACCACATTCATATATGTCTTTGTAATTAGTACAATATGTATTTGTTCAGTTACCTCACAGACAGATTTGTGTACTCAAAGTTTTAACTTTTAGAAAATATTTGTGGCCTTTTGTTTTCCTTTTTTGACTTAGATGAAGTTCACTAGACATATCCTATACTCCACTGACCAATTTTACTTAAACACACCAGCTCCAATTATCATCCATCCTAGCTGTTTCCATTTGATTAGCATATATTTAACGTAAACGCGACATCAGCAGCCGGTTTGAGTTTGAAACGGGAGGAACCAAGCTGTATTAAACTTACCTGAAATCAATTCGAACATTAAAAATTCATCCACATACAATGGAGTTGTATTTTAATTATAATTTGTGAATGATTGCAGTGATATGATCAACACAATTTCATTGATAGTAGCTTACTCCTTTTACAATTTACAAGGTGTAGGTCTAAATGCTAACTTGCTTTTTTGTTAACTATAGTGCATTCTCTGTCCTCTGCAATTTATGTAGATTTTGTCCACTAAACTGAATGAGATTTCAGAAAACTTGAACCACTGCAAAACATCATCTGTATCATATTGTTAAGAGATACTGGGACTAATATGGAGTACTCTATGATTTCATCATATTTGAATTTTTGACCTTTATTTTTCTGGATGCTTCAGCATGCAAGAGACTCTAACACGATACCATAAATATGCAAAAGATGAGCAAACCAACAAGGTTGAAGTGGAACAACAGGTGCAGGTTAGGCGATCTATCTTAGATTTTGAAAATCCAATCTTTTAGATTTCAGATTTTGTTATGAAACTTTAAAAATCTTGGTGTGATGAATTTAGTCTTCGGCCATAATCTTCAAAATGATGGAAGATAGTATGCAAGTGCATTGAGAGTAGACTTATTGATATAACTATATTAGTGAAAGAAACAACTTTTAGCTTTCTCTTTATGGCTATGACCTCTTTTGATTTGATTTATTTCAGGATAGAAGCTTAATTATAGTTACGAACCTAAAGTTTTGAGTCGTGCTTGGCCTTTTATATCACAAAAAATGTTTCAGCGTCCTTTAATATATTGAGAAGAAGGTAGTAATTTACATCAAATCTTGGTGGAAAGAAGATCAGTTTATACATGATTTAATAAAGAACGAGAACTATAGCATTTTACTCTCAATCCTTTCTTTTCAAGTGATCTGGTTAGGTATATATGAAAAGATTACATTTCTTTTTCGTTACAAAATGTAAAATTAATCTGTTAAATTTAGGCATATGTTGAACAAATTGCAAGTATTTTAGTTGCTTCCGGTGGGTTGGTGGGAGTTTGCAATGGGGCCTTCCACCAGGGAAGTAAAGGGTTGAGAGATTGGATAACTTCCATGCCTTTCTGGAGGTATAGTTGTTACTTTTTGGGATATATACATATGCATATATGTGTGTGCACGTAAAAAATTAATTGCGAAGTTTTTGTTAGATTTTCTTCATATCAGCGGACATTGAAGTTTCGTTTTTACTGTTGTGCTAGAGGTACATGGTGGTTAATAAGCACTACTCCCTGCATAGTTGCATTTTATATGGTGAACTCGTTTTCACCATACATAACTTGATCTGGGAGGCATTTCTCGGTGCTTTATGGAAAAGGAAAGAGGATTATTGTGTTTTATGTGAGGGGTCTAGTAGCCTAATCACTATAACATTCCTGGGAAGTGTTTTTGAGATCACTTGCTGGGATGGTTCTTGTTCTTCCTACTTGGTTTTGTTATGCACCTTTCTTATCAATGTATATATAGAATAAAATCAAGAACTAATTGTCAGGACTTCCACACTTCTACAGTGAACTAGCAAATTTGAGTTGGATTCTAATAGATGAAAAGCAAACAAGCATAGGAAGTGAGTTCAACAAGGATGAGTCCTATTGTTAAGTGTCTTGTATAGCTTTGATGAGTTTGATTTATATTAATAGCGGGCCAACCGTTTTGAGAGAGAGAAAGGAGAACAACCAATAATGAAGTGAGGGAAAAGAAAACGCATTTGAGTTTCATAATTAATAGATTGGGCTCAAATTTATCAAACTCACACCAATCCAAAAATAATGTTACATTGTTCAAACCATAGGAATCAAAGTCATCTAAACTAAATATGAAAAACCCAACTTTGCTTTATAGTTATCTTCTATCCATGTGAAAATCATTACCGTACGCATACAATTGTGTCTATATATTATATAAGATATTAATTGCAGGCAAGTTTTTTGGAATTTTTCCGGAATAGGATTCTCTCCCTTCCAAATTCATTCCACTCCCCTCTAATCCTCTCCCATTTTCCTCTTTCTCTTTCATTTTTTATAAAGAAGTCAACACCAGAAGTTGACATGGCTAAATCGTGATCGTACAAATAAGATGCGACTCGAGGGGAGGGGAGTTTGAAAGGGAGAGAATCCTACTCCAATTTGTCTATAATCACTATTTTACTACATTGACACTTGATACATGCTCATCAAATGAAAATGGGTGAAAGAAAAGAGAAGTGGGGGAGAGGGAGGGGGCTTCAAGTCGTTGACTAGGTTAACTTCTAGCAACTACTTTCACACCTAAAGAGATTAAAGATCACATCTCGCAATGATTGTACTCTTTCGTTGGGACTTCTTTATGTTATCATGTGTTAGAACCGCTGATGATATGATGTTTGTTTTTCGACAATTTTATCAGAGATGTGATATCTGCACTCCTTTTTAACTTTCTGCACTCATCTTTTGTTAACCTAACCCCCATATGAGACAACTTTTAATTGTCAAAAGCTAATTAATCTGCATGCATGCAGCACTTGAAGCATGAAGCAGCTATTATGACCAAGAAGATAGAGATCCTAGAAGCTTCTCAACGGTTTATGGCTTAGTTTGATTATCTTCTCCTGCCCCTTTTCACTCAACTGATATTTCAGGTTTTCCTAAACTCTGAAATTTGTGTGTTTAGGAAGCTTTTGGGAAATGATTTGGATTCTTGCGTTGTTGAAGAACTCCAGGAGATCAGTAGCCAGCTGGAACGAAGTTTACGCAGCATAAGAGAGAGAGAGGTACATAAGTACATGTATTTCAGCTGATGGTCACAAGTCCATTTTCCTCCAACACGTATCTGTTAAATGGATTTTTCTTTTACTTGGAATTTAACTAACTTGAAGTGATTCCAGGCTCAATTACTCATGGAGCAGATGGAAAATCTAAAGGCAAAGGTATTTATTTTATTTTTTGCTAAAATATCATAAAATCAAATCTCAATTGCTAAATAGATCATAATCAAATATGACAACATCAATCGAATATCGATAACACAATGGTCAAATAATTACGACATAATGGTCAGATGTCAATGGCATACTTGAAATTAACCATTTCAGCAATTGAGACTTGTAAAACGATCAATTGCGGCTGATTTCTCCTTAAATTTTAGCGCTACAAAACCTATTAATTGTAATTTTTACAGATATAGATCAACTGCTCCACTAGTTTCAAGTTGTAACACCATCTTTCTCTCTAAAATCAGGAGACGCTCCTCTTACAAGAGAACGCAAAATTACGCGAAGAGGTAAACTTTGTTAAGTCCTGTTGAACTCTTTTGCCATTATTTAATTACCAGCAACAACGTACTGTGAATGACGTTTGAGGTGATGTTATATCATGATAAGAATCTTATCATTGTGAATTTCTCTAGTCTTTCTTTCTTTTCTTGTTTATTTATCTATCTGCACTATGATGATATGATCAGAGTGGTGCGAAGCTGTTGATGGAGCATTCAGCTCAAGAAAAAAGAGGTTCTGCTTCTGTAAGCTGTGAAAAAGCAGGAGCTTCTGCTTCTGTAAACTACTGGAGCCAAAGCATCATGAGTTCTGAGGTGGAGACCGAATTGTTCATTGGACCGCCAATAATGCGCTCTGTTGATCGCATCGCAGTCTATAGCAACATACATCAGATAAATAATAATGCTTGTCAATCATCTCTAAAGACAATCCCATAAAAATTAAAATAAACAAGAAATGCAATGGATACCGGTCTTTGGTAGGCCGTGCTCTTAGATTAATAATATTAATAAGGTCAAACAATAAAAGATCAGAAGGAAATTTATAATTTCCTATGATTTTTGAGCCAGTTGTATAATTTTATGGATATGCTTAAAGCGTCAGGTTGTAGCACCATATTATTTGCTTTCAATGTATGAGTAATGGTTGTGTTAATTTCCACCGAAAACAATCTTCGCCTTACATGCATTACTATTACTGCTTTCAAGGAGTAACCTAACTAATTATAAACTCATGCAAAGTTCCTTCTCTTATTAATGTGAGATTCATTCTTAACAACTTTTGACAGTCCGGATGTCCGTAGTGGAATGTTCTAAAAGGGAGGAAAGACGGAAGAGTGTCAAGAGCTAATGAGACCATCAACTTGCCACCTCCAACTTTCCACGAAGATTTGGTTGCTTTATCCGGTGGTCAGACTCTAGGGTTTTCACATTGTTCTTCATTCGAATCCTGACTTCGGAATTTTAGTTCGCTTCATTGTGTCGACCCAACCATGAACAAAGTGTTTGCTCAGAAGGTAAGAAACAAATGTCAAAAGCCAAAGTGCGTTCTTTAAGGAGTTTGCAGCTTCTATGGTAAAACTTGGAAATCTTGGGGTGATTGAGGATGGTGAAGTGAGACAGAATTACCGTGTGGTAAAACTATAATCAGAGTGAGAGGGCAATTACCCAAAGATTTTTATTTTTACAATTTGTTCCCAATTTAAATCGCCAATTTACTTTGATCTTATCTTGAGAATTAAATCGATTTTATTTTTCTTATACGGTTGGTTTCTGCACAAACATTTATACGTAAGAAAATGATAATCAAACGCCTATTTTCTTTTCCTACATATTCATGTTTAATGATGTTTGTTCTGTCTCTTAGACTTATCCAATTTGATGATCATATATAAAAAGGACCTTCAAGCTAATGGTGCCTGATATTCTGACGGTAGATTGCAATTTGTACGACTTGATTGCTTTGTTTGCCCTATAAACTATATTTGTACATATCTTTTTATTTTGAACAAAACGATATTATCTACACTTAGGGAGAGAGGATGAGCTTGGCCTCACAATGAGTTAGCAATAATGTGGTTCAAATTCACCTTTGACGAGAATCAAACCTAAAACCTCTCATTTACCGATGAGGAAGAATACCACTAGACCATAATATTAAGTGACATCTTTCTACTATCTACTCTCACATTTTTGAGCTCTTGAATAAAATTAATAGCCTGATCTGATTGCGCTGGGTGTCAACATCCTTGAGGCCTAGGGTTGGTTTGGTATTGCTATGCTTTGAAAAAAAAATTGTTTCTGATGTGCTGTGAGAATAAGCTCATATTTGCTACTTCACATTTTTAGCTTTTTTTTCACCCCAAACTGTGAAAATAAGTTGTTTTTAAGTGTTTACTAAACACATTTTTAAGCTCAGTTTTTTTTTTTATACCAACCTTTTACAAAAACACATCAGTACCAAACCAGTACCTAATCACCCGTTAATAGAGCTTCTGTTCACAACAAAGACACAAGGAATGTCAACTACCATGTACACTCTGGAACCTCAATGTCTTCCCCACAGGTAGCCGGACCAGCAGCCATCGTGAAAGCTGCTCACTCAAGCTGGTCTCCTAAAGCTACTAACTCAATTTGCACAGGGCAACAAAAAATCTTTCTTTTCAATAATCATAGAAACATTTCTCCAAGAACAAGTGATACCGGCGTTTCTTAACGAATCAAATCAGATGATTCTACACAATCCAATCAAATGTATTAATTTTTTTAGATAGTGAAATGGGATTCGTACGGTAAAGAGATTGGTATCTTTGAGAGGAGCTATCTGAAGATTTGGTTTTGGTTTTGATTGGAAGTCACTTGGATGCTATTTTCCTGGAATCTGCTTTCCTCTGCGGTTTCCCATTTTCCGCTTGCTTTTTCGCGTTTCAGCCATACGCACAGGTGAAGTCGGCCTTCCTTTTCTCGCTTGCTCTATTTTAATGGGTTTGTGGCCCATTTACTTGATTCTCTATTGGAGGGGAATTGACATTCCCCTTCATCTTAATATCCAAGATTCAAAAATTTTGTCTCTTTGTAGTTTAGATGAATTTAGAATTTCATCCATTTATTTATATTGTGTGCTAGTTTTTGCAGTAAAAAGTATATAGTCTAGTGGTTGAACTTGAAATAGTTTACGGATTTTCGTAGGTTACAAGTTCGAGACTTGCTTATCCCAACAATATTTTGGGTTTTTTTTTTTTTTTTTTTTTTGTCATATAAGCCAATTCCTTTTTTTTTTTGTTAGTTCATACCAAGGTCTATACAATGTAGAGAAAGATTCAATTACGTTGAAAGAAAAATGTCATGGAAATATTTTTGAGCTAGCTATGATCTTAAATTTTGTTCAAATCCAATGTATTAATCTTTTACTTTTTCTTTTTTTTTTTTTTATTATCAAAGCACATAAACAAGCTCTGTTCTCATGATATAATCATCTCAGTTTTCATACAAATTTTAAAGCTCTATCACTCTTGTTTGATTAAAATTTTCCATAACAATAGCAATAAAAAAATAAAATTCCTTCAATTGTTCTCAAATTAATCATTCATGTGGCTAAAAAGCCCCTCCTTGAATAGATTTCTAGCTCCACAACTACTTATCTTTTTTTTTTTTTTTTTTTTTTTTCTAAACATTAGTTCGATAGTTTGAATGAGAATTAAGGGGTAAAAACAAATGAATGAGTGCAGAAGTAAAAACCTAGAATTGAAAAATCATTTTTCAGAAAACAATATCATGCACTGATAGTGGAATTGGATTATTTATTTAAATATAACTAAGAAAACTAACGATTTCGATTGCAATATGTATCCAGTAAAAGCTCACTTAGTATATTACCCCAACCACGATGTTATGCCGTTTTTAGGTTTATTTAACCTGCACAAATACAAAAAGCAAAAAGAAAAAAGGAATATTTTTAATCATTAACTTAAATTAGTAAGACCAAGTTCAATGGTGGGCTAAAAGCCAAATTATCCTCCAAAATTCCCCCCCCCCCAAATCCACTCCAACCCAAGGGGAAATTTTGGGCTAAATGCTAAATGCTAAACCAATGCCAAATTCCCCCCAAAATTAGCCCAAAAATCGGAGTGGACTCCACCCAATATTTATCAGAATTTAATTTTTTTTTAGATTAAAATGTTCATAAAATTAATTTACAATAGTCTACATATTAATTTAAAAAAAAAATAATTTAACAAAAAAAATACCCTAAGTTCATTCTTTAATAATCCGGGCTAAAATTTTAGGCTAGAACGGTTGGAGCAGAAAAAATGTTTCTGGGCTAAAAGCTAAATTTTCCCTGCTAAAAAATTTGACTTTTAACTCACCATTGGAGATAGTCTAATGCTCATCATTCTACTCAATAGATAAATTTTTTATTTTATTTCAATGTGATGTTTAAGGTTTAGGTATTCTTCTTTATTTAAGAGATCGAAGGACGTGACAGAGACCTTGCTAGATCCAAAACATACCTCATTGTGCTTCCAGGCTTTCGGCCAATGTTTCTTTCTGGATCTCCTAAACACGTCCCCGTCCCGCTGCTAAAAGCCTAAAACCCTAACCATTTTTATTTTATTTCTGAAAATATGATAAAATATAAAGATAATTTGGACTCGACACTCAAGGCTAGCCACGTGACACGGTCATATCTTCGAAAAAGTGACGATGGGCTGCTGGACGGCAGACGCAGCTGTGTATTGGCCCATCACGCAAGTCATTGCACGATGATAAATGACAGTTTTCCCTCTAGATATGAATTACATAAGAAATGTTAATGAGATTCTTTCAATTATTTATATGAGAAAATTATTGTAATGATTTTTAAATTTTAACTCAATTAGAATAATAGTTTTTGAATTAAAATTTTATGATCATTAGTCTTTTAATTTATCAAAATGTGTAGTTATGATCATTTTCGTAAACTCTGTTAAGACTTTTGTCAAAACGAGTCACTTGCCATGCACGTGAGGTCGGAATCAAGAGACAAATATGGAAAACTAAATGAAAAAATTGTACAAATAATCCTTCAACTCTAACCCAATTAGAGAAATAATCCATCAACTCTAACCCAATTAGAGAAATAATCCATCAACTTTAACCTAATTGAAACAATAATTCTTCAACTTTAACCCAAATGTAACAATGATTCTTCCAACACGACTCATTTTGACGAAATTTATATTGAAGTTGACGAAAATGACCATAGTTGCACATTTTAAGAAGTTAAGAGACCATTGGTTATATATTTTCAGTTGATGGACTATTGCTATAATTTCCTCTATTTATAAACTCTCGACTAACTTGTAGTTTAACATTAATTTTTATGTTAATATTATAAAATATTATGCCAAAAATATGAGGTGATAGAAAGTTCATAATGATTCCACTTTTGAGAGAGTTTCATTAACATTTCTCTTAGATTATGAATTAGTGTTGATTAACGTGTTTTTTTTCTATTAGTGATACATCACATAGTTTACAAATTTAATCTAAAAAATTAGTGTATCTAGTATTATTTTATGAAAATATATCAATTGATTCCCAATGCACTTTTACATAATACTATAGCTTATAGGTAGCCTTTAAGAGAAGGGATTCTCATTTTTCATAAAAATAGAAATTAGTTGTGGGGTTTACACCGCAACGAACTTTAACGATCTGAACTGTCTATTTTTCAAGTTGCACCTCATAGATCATCTTTGCAAAATATTAGCCAAATCGGAAATATTTAAGACATCTAATTTGGTTCAAAAAAATTAACGAATACTTTGTTATATAAGAAATAATGATATTTTATCTTGATAATTAAATTGGCAAATGGTTTCGGACTGAATTCAACTTTGCAAGGATGATCTATGAATCGAGACTTACAAAATAAACAGTTCGGATTGTTGAAGTTCGATATGAAATGGGTCCCATACCTAATCCTCATTTTTTGAAAAAATGGGGATTCCTTTGCATAAAAGACCTAATTGCTTATATATAGCTCGTCCTCCCTCTTTTGCTTATTTGTTTCTTAGTTTTGTAGGTAATACTAAAGAGGTTATCTATTTAAATCTTGTAAATAAATAACGTACTTGTTAAAGATTGAATTATTACTTAAGTGTTGATTAACGTACTTATTTATTTATTTATTTTATATAACACAGCACATAGTTTGCAAATGTGGTCTAAAAAAATTAGTCTACATAACATTACTTTATTTTTGCCAAATAAGAGAAGCTACGAGGTTAATGATCATTTAATTTTTCGCTTATCCTTAACTTAGAGGTGTAGACGAAAATATACTGTTATGTTTAACTTGACTAAATTTATGTTTGTTTATTTTACATTTATTTATTTGTTATAATTGAGAGCTTTATAATTAGTTATACTTTGCTTTTTGGGAAGGAATTGTTTTTTGGCTAGGAAGTCAGGAGAGAAAGACAAAGGAATAATATAAGTAGAGCTATCGATCAATATGGAAAAAGTATTGTGTGGCCTGAGGATAAAGAGAGTGGGCATCCACAATCAGATAAAAAGATCCTTCTCTGCGGTTCCCTTCTCTGTGAATACCATTCTAGGGTTTCTGATCTAGTTTCCATATTTGGATTCCTTCCAATCCAACACCGCTGTGTCCTTGCTGCTCATTTTTAAGGTGTTTTCCTATGGCTTTTCAGTAATTAGTACTTATGGGTTCTCTATATTCCATTTTTAGAAACTTAATCTAACATCTTTTTGGGGGTTTTCTTCTATATATATATCCTTCTGGGTTTCATCTATAATTTGCATTTTTTAAGAACTTCATTGGGGTTTTTAAAGTAATCCCTCTCCTGGGTTTTCTTTGCAAAATCTGTCATCTTTCTAGTGTTGGAGCACCTCTTCAATCCTTCTCGGGGTGCAGGTTGTAAATCTTTTGCTTAATAATCTACTAAAAAAAAACTCTTTGGCTAGCTTTTTGAGCTATATATGTAGCATATGTTAACAATTTTTGTAAGGATTTTTGTTTTCGTTGCTATTAATTATGGTGGTGGACGATGATTTAGGCAAAGCTAGGACATGGTGAGAGGGAAGATTGAGATGAAAAGAATTGAGAATAACTCAAGCCGGCAAGTGACCTTCTCGAAACGTCGAAAGGGGTTGTTAAAGAAAGCTTATGAGCTTTCGGTTCTTTGCGATGCTGAAGTTGCAGTCATCATCTTCTCGCAAAAAGACAGGATCTATGAGTTCGCCAGCTCTGAGTACGTTTCTTTCATTAAATACCTTATATTTAAATTCTTGAATCCCCATCTTTTCTTTTGTTCCATATGCTTAATTTCAAAAAAGAAAAAAGAAAAAAAAGAAACAAACATCATTAAAATCTTTGCGCGTTAAGTAACAAGGTATGGGTATAGTTGTACCAGCTTGAGGCTAGGGTGTACGATGATACAAAAATTGAAACTAGATGATGAAAAATTGATTGTAGTCCCAAAACTCTATTAAATGTTAGCTTATGTATTCAATGTCCTTTTTTTTTTTTATAAATATTTTCATGATGTCCATGAGTTCATATTTATGAAAAGTATTTCATAAATTTAATACTCAATTGAAATTCAAATGAATTTCAATTTATTTGTTGACATCTTGCATAACAAAATTATTAGATATGGACTTTTCATTTTTGGTACACTATGTATTTGCAAATTCTCTTATGTCACTAATTCATTACAACATATTTACTTTCAAATATTTCGGTATACTAATTCATTTAATAGATATTTGTATGGATATTTAGGTACGCTAATTCATTATGATGGATGGAGCACTGTATAATTGATTTCATCGTTATTTGATTTTGACCTTTCGTTTTCTGGATGCTTCAGCATGCAACGGACTATAAATCGATATCATAAACATGAAAATGGATCAGGGCAAACCAACAAGGTTGAAGTGGAACAATATGTGCAGGTTAGAAGTTCTATCTTGGAATTTGAAAATCCATCTTTAGATTTCAGATTTTGTTATAAAACTTGCAATATCTTGACGCGGTGAATTTAGTCTTCGCCCATAATCTTCAACAAGATGGAAGATATATAGTACGACTTCATCGCATTGATTCATGAAGTCCAGAGAATAGACTTACTGATATAATTATACAGATCAAAAAACAAACTTTTACCCTATGTTTGGACTAGGGATAAGAGATTTTAAAGTTTCATCGAACTTAGACTACATTTATAAAGAATGGATTACAAAAATTAGATAGACGGACTTGAAAATGAGCAGATGCAATACATGAGAGAGGTTTTAAATCCTTTATGTGGTGCCTTTGCAGTGCATTTGTAGTATTTTAGTAGTACTACTTTTGTAGTGCTTGTGTAGTTATAAGAAGTTTTTCTGTTGTGCATTTTAAATAATTGAGCATAAAGTTCAATGGCACTTTGAAATCTCCTCATCCAAACATAGGTTTTAGTTTTTTATATATCAGTTGGGTGACATGAAAAAGAACCAAGTATCTATGATTTATTTCGGGCTAGAAGCTTTAGAAGTACAGACCTAAAGTTTTGAGTCCTAGTCGGCCTTTAAGATTCACAAAAAGTAATTTGGCATCCCTTAATAAATAGAGAAAGGGTTGTGAATGACGTCAAAGCAGGGTAGAAATAAGATTAATTAATTTATGTACGAGTTAATAAAGAAGGAGAACTATAGCATTTTACTCTATGAACCAAGTTGCTTGTGTTTCCAAAAACTACATATGAACAAGGTGGTATGTCTTTTTCATTATGAAATGTCAAAATCTGTTAAAATCAGGCATAAATTGAACAAATTGAAAGTTTTTTAGTTGCTGAACTACGGTGGCTTAGTGGCCTGGGCTTTGCATCCGCGCCTTCCACCAGGCAAGTAATTAAAGGGTTGGGAAATTGAATAAAACTCATGCCTTTCTTGATCTATAGTTTGTATTTTTTTTTCCAGTCAACAATCTGTGTGTGTGTGTGTGTATAAGGTTATAATTAAAAGGACAAACATTTTGACAAGCATTTTACATTTATAGCCATTAATTTACGTGGATTTTATTTAGATAAAACTGAGAAAGAATTAAAAAGTGGAAGGAAATTAAAAAGAAGAAAGAGAGAAACCCCCTGTAAATGAGAAATTTTTTATTGTGACGGGAATAGGAGTGGTACACCACGTGTTTTTATGTAAATGGTGGGAACTTTTATTTTTTAAGTTATTAACTTTTTAACATACATATTCCACTATTTGTATAATGACACATGATGTAGCATCTTGTGTGCCAGTCACATTGAAAAATCTCTCCCTGTAAACGTACAAACAAGGAGGGCGTGAGACCTCCATAACTTTGCGCAAATAACTAATGGTAATGGTAAATTAGTATACGAGTCATAAAAGTCTTGATTCTTCACTCCGTTCTTATTGTCTTTCGGGTAAATAAACCTTCCTCTTGATTCTATTTTCAAACCCTTTTGTTGTTTACTTTTAAACCCCCTTTTTGAGAGAAAACCATCTGATATCACTTATCAGTGGCAATCTGATGCGCAGAGAGAGTTGTTGATTTGAAGTGCGGCTCCTTCGATTTGATCAATACAAAATTTTGACACAAAACAAATCAAGTTTCAGTCTCTTGAATCTTTCGTTAGATAAACGATGTTAAACCCTAAATCAACAACTCTCTCCGCCTTCCTCTCTTGTTATTCATACAATTAAACCTTAGTATGGATTTGAAATAGAGTCAAGAGGAAGGTGTTTTTGCGCGAATTTGAGAATGAAGACTCAACAGAGAAGGTCAGACACATGCAGCTTCTGCGTCATGCGTCCTGCCTCCTACACTTGCACGCTAACACCTTACCTCTTATTTTTTCTTTCAATTTCTTTACTTCAGTTTTATTTCTCATTTACTTAATTTTCGTTAAAAACTTTCACATCACTCTTAATGGGGACCTTTTGAATGTTGTGTAATCTAAATGTTCTAAAAAAGTGTCAAAATATTTCTCAAAATGTTTGTCCCTTAATGTTGACCCTTGTGTGTGTGTGTGTGTTTTATTTTATTTTTTTATTTTTATTTAATAAACGATATTATCTACACTAAGGGAAGATGGTAGACTTAGGTTCACAATGGGCTAGCAATAATATGGTTCAAATACGCCTTTGGCGAGAATCGAACCTAAGACTTCTCACTTATAAGTGAAGAAGAATACTACTAGATTCTAATACTAAGTGGCTTCTTGATCCTTGTTTTAAGATAAGCAAAATTGGAAAGGTTTTTGTTACGCTTAATTTATTCAGGTCTGAAGTTGCTCACCACCTTTCATAAACGGCCTCACGCTGTTAGTTTAACCATAGTCTAATTTAAGTTTTATATATATAACAAAACAACTTAATCATTAAACTACAATTCCCTTCTAATTTCTTCCCTTCAAATCTTGAGTTTATTTTCTATTATTAAGTTTGGAGATTATTTTCACAAAACTGAAGATAAATTATAGATGGAATCATTACGGATGCCATAAGAATATAGAATTCATATTGCTAAACCTATGGTATACAGATCATGTCACTAGCCAATGCCTACAGATCATGTACGACTGGTATGTTAAAGAGAAATAATAATAATAATAATAATATTAGAAAAAATTAAAAACCTTTTTCGACCACATATCACAGAACTATTAATATTATTAAAACTAATCAAATCACAGATCACAGATTTATCACTAGCCAATATATAAGTATTGTTCTATGTGTGAAAGAGCAACAAAACTAATAATATTATGACTTTACATTCTTCGATCCTCCAAGTAAACTGAACGAGTGAATTGTGTAGCAGCAATAAGGCCTCGTTTGGCAGCTCAGATTGTATTGGACTAATGACTATATTATTTACTTTGTTTGATACTATATCGGATAATAGGACTTTGGGCAGCTATTATTTTTAAGAGAGAAATTGATGATAAACCCTAATTTTTAGATCTAGAAAAAAATGACAAACCTTAATTTTAATTAAAGAGAATACTTAATTAAAAAATTGAAGAGAAACAATAATTAGATTCAATCAGTTTGAAAGAAAATGGCAAGAAAAATAAGAAGGTGGCGGGCAGGACAGAGGGAGATAGCATGGGATTCAGGCTGAATTACATCAACATTGGGTCTTGCGAACAATGCAAGAGGGGCGGAGAGCGCGACAAGAAAGCGATGGAGAAAGCGAGCGTATTTTCCTACCCGACTAATGACACATAGGTTTTAGGGTAAGTAAATTAACAGGCTTACACCGTATAATATGTAAGGCCAATTTAATTAATCTGGATAATATTTAATATAAAATTACACCAAACATTTGGTCCGTATTATTTATTTTATCCAATTCCTTGTACGGGTTGCCAAATGAAGCCTAATTGTTTTCTTTGGTTCTAATATGAATACCCTCCTAGTGAATTGAAAAGGTGAAAGTGTAGCAACAATAGTTGTTTTCATTTGTTCTAATATATTTTTGGATAATGTTAGGGATATCAAAATTTATAAACCAAATTGCAAACCAAAGATGTGATTGTTGATGATTTGATTATTACTTAAGCGTTGATTAACGTGCTCATTTCTTATTGGTGACATATCATTTGGTTTGCAAATTTAGTATAAAATTTGGGTAATGCTAGAAAGATTAAATTTGTAAACAAAATTTGCAAGCTAAATGATGTGTCACCAATAAAAAATGAGCACGTTAATCAACGCTTTCACCTAAAAAATTAAAAGCTAGGAATACCCCATTTTTTATGTGGTATGAGCACCGATGATTTCTAACGTTAAAAGGGAAAAGCATATTGCTGATAATAAATAATTTCAAGATTGAGGCAAGCAAATTAGGAAGGAATTTATAAAAATGGGGTATTCCTAGCTTTGTTTGTTTTTTTTGTTTTTTTGGTTTATTTTATTTATATATGAAAAGTGAATTAGTTTTTTTTTTTTTTTTTTTAAATTTTTTGAGCAAAGAAAAGTTAATTAGTTAACCTTGGTTAAACAGCTAAATTGTGATAGAGTGGTAATGCTCATCACCTAGCTAGTAAGGGCAATGAGCAAATTAAGACTCATTTCTTCATATCAGCTTAGACTAAAAATTCGTTTTTACTAGTGTGAGGTATTGTTTGGTATGCAGACGGGACGAGACGGAACGGAACGGGACGGGACGGGACGGGACAGGACGGAACGGAACAGAGCAGGAGCAAAGATGTCCTCGGATGGAAACAAGGAGGAAGAAGAAGGAGATTGAAAGGTTATAATTTTGTGTTCCATGAATGTGGAACGAGTCGTTCCAGGGGGGTGAGGTGGAACGAAAATTCACCCAAAACTCGTCCCGTGGAACAGCTCGTTCCACCCGTTTTAGGCACACCAAACGTGGGACGGAACGCCTTGTCCCACTCTGTTTCGTCCCGTCCCACGTACCAAACGGTACCTAAAGGAACATGGTGTAATAAGAAACCACCCCTTGCATGTTCATACGCCCGACCTTGAACCGCAATGAAGATATAACCTTTTTATTTTATCATAACTTGATTATAATCAGGAGGCATTTCTGGGTGCTTTATGTGCCCTGGAATCTCTTGTTTTTCCAGAGGGCATTGGAAGAAGGACTATTGTGTTCTCTGAGGGCACAGAAGCACAAGGCCTCGACAGTCTACTTTCGTGGGAAGTGTTTGTGAGATCACTTGCCTGGGATGGTTCTTATTGCTTCCCTTCCTACTTGGCTCAGTTAGGCACCTTTCTTTTCAATATAACATAATCCAGAACTAATTGTTTTAGAGATTCTCTGTGTCAACTGTGCATTATAATTTTATTCTACCTATGTGAAAATCGGTGATTTAGTACCATACATACACACAATTGTATATGTAAATAAGTATATTAAGGGCTGGTTTGGTATTGCTGTGCTTTGAAAAAAAGCTACTTCTGCTGTGCTGTGAAATAAAGTAGCAAAATGTTTGGTAAACTTTTTTGTAAAAGTGCTTTTGAAAAAAAAAGGGCAATATTATAGTGTTTGGTAAACTTTTATGTAAAACAGATGTGAAAAAAAGCCGGTTTTTCAAAGCTGGGTTTTGCAGTTTCTTGTTTTTGGCTTTTTTTTTTCACCCAAAACTGTGAAAAAAAAACTGAAGCTGAATGTTTATCGAACACAAAAATAGCTTTCATCTTTTTTTTATACCAGTTTTTTTTCAGAATCACCTCAGTACCAAACCAGGCCTAAATGTACCATAAGAGTGCTGGGAATTTTTTTGGATCTTATCCTTCTTCATCTTACTTAAGCATCATCATCATTATTTTACAATATTGACACCTGATAGGCTGAGACATGCTTATCAAACGAGAAAGGGAAAAAGAAAAGAAACTCGGGAAGGGGCTTCAAGTTGTTGGTTAACTATATATTAGCAAATCCTTTCACACCTAAGCATGTCGCCATGCGTTTGTACTCTATAGATTTAGTTGCGACTGATGATTGTTTTTGTTACAGAATTGATTTTCGTATTTCTTTTGACACTATATTTTGATTCTTCTTTTATTTATTCAATTCAATAACCTAACCTCATATATGAATATGAGACGACTTGTGGCTGAGAAAAACTAATTGATTAATCTGCATGCGTGCAGCACTTGAGGCATGAATCAGCTATTATGGCCAAGAAGATAGAGATCCTAGAAGCTTCCCAGCGGTTTATGGCCTAGTTTGATCATCATCTCCTGTATTTTTTTCTCATCTGACATTTTATTAGATTAGGTTTTCCTAAACTCTGAAATTTGTATGTCTTAGGAAGCTTTTGGGAAATGATCTGGATTCTTGCCCTGTTGAAGAACTCCAAGAGATCAGTAGCCAGCTGGAGCGAAGCTTACGCAGCATAAGAGAAAGAAAGGTACATATATACATGTCATCTGATGATGCCCATTTTCCTCCAACTTTATCAGTTAAATGGAATTTGTTTTGTCCTCTTGAAATTTAACTGACTTGAAGTGTACCAGGGTCAATTATACATGGAGCAGATGGAACAACACAAGGCAAGGGTAAGTATTTAACTTAGTGTTACAACTATTAGGGTCCTGATATTAGCACTTCAAAAATATTATCTTGCATTTATTGTATAAAAAATTTTGAAAAATTGAGTAAAATGATGAAAATAAAATCTCATTTATTGACTGATGAAAATATGTCAAAATATGTTTGTTGTAGCGATTTCTCAAAAATAATATTGACAACACACTAGAAAACTGATTATTTCAACAATTGAGATTTTTCCCGTACTTTTCTCAACCAAAAAAAAAAAAAAAAACAATTGAGAGTTGAAGACGATCATTTTGGCCAATATTCTAATAAAAATTTGGAGTGCATGATAATTTTTTTTGAAATGTCAATAACAACTCTAACCATTAATAGTAATTTGTAGAGCTGTATATGTGCATTCTAAGTTCTAATTAACCATCTTTCTCTCCTCTAAAATCAGGAGAGGTTCCTGTTACAAGAGAATGCACGGTTACGTGAAGAGGTAAACGTTTTTAATCCTTTTGAACTGATTCCGTTTAATTCCTAACAACTACGTACCGTGCATATGACGTTTGAGGCGATTTGGTATCCTGATTTCCATTATGATTTATTTTGCTGGTCTTTCTTTTCTCGTTTACTTATCTGCACAATGATGATATGATCAGTGTCGTGCGAAGCCGCGGATGGAGTTTTCACCCCAAGAAAAAAGAGCTTCTGCGTCTGTAAGCTATGAAAAGGCAGGAGCTTCTGCTTCTGCTCCTATAAACTACTGGAGCCAAAGTAGCATGAGTTCTGAGGTGGCGACCGATTTGCTCATTGGACAGCCAATAGTGCGCGCTGTTGATCGCATCGCAGCCTGAAGTCAACATACATCAGATAAATAATAAAGCTTGTCAATCATATTTGGTAGGCCGTGCTCTCAGATTAATAATACTAGTAAGGTCAAGCAATAAAAGATCAAGGGAAGTTATAATTTCCTATGATTTTTGACCCAGTTGTATAATTTTATATATGCATAATGCGTCAGGTTGTAGCACCATATTATTTACTACCAATGTATGAGTAATGGTTGTGGAGAGCGTGTGTGATGTGGGAAAACTAGGCAAACATATTATGGAGCAGCTCGAATGTGTAAGTCAAAGAAAATTTGGTTTTGGGAAATCTGAAGTTAATGGCTAGGGTATTCGTTTTGAGCCAATAATGCGTTATTTTGAAGGGAACAAGTAATCAAATTCATCGCTATAACATGCTTTTCTGATTAAATAATGACGTTTTTCTTCATGAAATCTGCACTTTATATTTTAAGAAATTATTATAATTTCTTAAATTCATCTGCGTTTTTTGGGTTTCAAGATTCAAGTCATCAGGTTTTTGTTTCGGTTACTACTTCTCCGCCTATCAACTGTTTGTGTTAATGTCTCAGAGAAAAGTTTCTTGTGAATCTTGTAATTATCAAGGCCGATAGCCGTATACTTAAGTTTTGAGATGAACTTCAAGGCCAAATGCCATTTCTTCTCTGTGATTGGAGTGTTGAGAATTTCTAAGGCCAATTGCCATTTCTCTTTACTGCCAAAGTGTATTTTGTACTCCTTTTAAGGCCGATAGCTGGAGTATAAAGTTGTCTGAAAGTTGTTTTCTTGGTGTGTTTTTTGAAGAAAAGTTGATTTCTTGATTACTAAGTTTGTGATTAATACAGAAACAGGGGTTACAAACGAGATAACTTTGGCATATAAAGAATGGATTAAAAAGGATTTAGCGTTACTCAGTTTATTGATTGCTACTCTAACTGATGATGCTATGGATCATGTGATTAGTTGCAAGACTTCTCATGAGGCTTGGACTGTGTTGCAAGAAAGATATGCTTCGGTTTCAAGGGTTCGAATTAATCAATTGAAAACTGAGTTTCATACTGCACAGAATGGTGGTGAAACAGTGGATAAGTTATTGTTACGATTGAAAGGCATAAGGGAAAAATTGGTGTTTGCAGGAAAGAAAATTACTGATAATGATTACATCATTGTAGTATTAACTAGTTTGCCAGCTGAATTTGAAATGATCAAAACTGTGATTCTTGCAAGGAAAACTTCAATTTTCATGAAAGATTTTAGGGCTCAACTGTTAAGTGCAGAAGGAACAATTGATTCTTAGATTCAATCTGTCACATCTTCCATGTTTGCGATGTATGTTAATGGTGAGAATTGTGGTGCTGTAAGATTTCAAGTTGGTTTTGAACAAGGAGAAAGTTCTAATACTTAGAGATTTCAAGAATATTAGTTCAATAATGGATTTCACGGAGGATTTGGTTTTATGGGAAATAGAAATAGAGGTTTTCATCCTCAACAGAGCTAACAATTACAATAACAGGAAATTTGCTGGCTCTAGTGGAAATAACTTCAAATCTTACTCTGGTGGTAACAATTTGGGAAACAGAAATGAAGGAAATGGAGGTAGTTTTTCTGGACATAACAACTACTTTAGTGGGAGTAATTTCTCTGGTGGAAACAACAAGAATGCAAACAAGGGCACGTGGAATGGCAACACTTA
The DNA here is from genome assembly GCF_963583255.1 of Pyrus communis. NCBI lineage: Eukaryota > Viridiplantae > Streptophyta > Magnoliopsida > Rosales > Rosaceae > Pyrus > Pyrus communis. Next base: position 2,915,646 of record NC_084818.1, read on the forward strand.
TTTCAAATCGGGTATTTTTCTTGAATGTCAGATTTGCTCTAGGAGAGAGCATACGGCTCCAAACTGTTACTATAGGTCTGAAAGTGGAAATTCTCAATCAAATGGGATTACAATTTGTCAAAATTGTGGTAAAAGAGGGTATATTATTACTCTGAAATGTTATCATAGGAACAATTATGCATACCAAGGGAATCCACCACCACCATCACTGGTTGCAATGATTGCACAAACACATATTGGCCAGAATGAAGGTATTCAAGTTGCAAATGGTCATGGTTTTGATGCAAATGATCAGTGGATAATTGACACAGCTGCAACACACCATATGACAACCAATATCAATAATCTCAATCAAGCCATTCCTTATCTTGGTGATGAACAGATAATTGTTGGTAATGGTGAAGGATTAAAAGTTTCTCATATTGGTTCCACTACATTATCTACTTTTAAGCATCTTTTATTATTGAAGAATGTCTTATATGTTCCTAAAATTATTGTGAATTTACTTTCTGTTAAAAAGTTGTGCAAGGATAATGGCTGCTGGTTTATATGTGATGATGTGGTCTTTTTTATATAGGACAAGGCAACAAAGGTAAATATTGTACCAAGGAAAGAGTGATGGTGGGGAGTTGTTCACTATACTAGTCAATGTCTTCAAAAATTCCTTTGTTGCAATGTTGAATAAGTGTGCTGCTGCTTTTCTTGGAAAGAAGGTTCAAGTTTCAGTTTGGCATAGAAGATTGGGACATCCTGCAGAATATATTTTGGCATTGATGTTAAAGAATTCATAGATTCCAGTTAGTACAGATTCTTGTCATTCTCTCTGTGTATCTTGTATTCATGGAAAAATGACTAAACAATTTTTCCCTGTAAAGCAAGATACGGCTACACATTTGTTTGAAAATATCCATTCTGATGTATGAGGTCCATCTCCAAAATTGTTAATAGAAGGATATAGATACTACATAAGCTTTGTAGATGAATTTTCACGGTTCTTGTGGATGTTTCCAATGAATAGTAAATCAGAGGTATTTCAGATTTTTGTAAAGTTTCATGCTTTTATTTTAAATCAGTTCAATGTGTCTATTAAATGCTTACAGATAGATAGGGGAGAAGAATACATGAGTAAATTCTTTGTAAATTTTTTTTAGAATAAAGGAATTGCTCACATGGTGTCATGTCCATATACTCCTCAGCAAAATGGACTTGTTGAGATAAAGCATAGACATGTGGTTGAGACTGCCATAACTTTGATGTTTGATGCAAACTTGAATTCAATGTTCTGGTATCATACATGCTCACCTACTGCATTTTTAATCAATTGAATGCCATGTAAAACTCTACAAATGAAGTCACCATATCAAGTTTTGTTTGGTCAAGAGCTACACCATTTAAAAGTATTTGGATCAGCAGTTTATCCACTTTTAAAACCCTATAATGACAACAAGTTGCAACAGAGATCAGCTCAACGTCTGTTTCTTGGTTATGTAATATTGTCCAGGCATGTTATACATGATGAAGAAATGTTTCCATGTAAACATAAGGTGTCTTCAGTTGCTACAAATCAACAACAGTCTTGTAAAGTTTCTCAGGTTCCAATTATGACTCAACTACCTTCAATTGGTTCTACAATACAGAATATGGAATTATTATCAAACACTGAGAATGGATCACAGTACGCAAATTCAAGTTCAACAAGATAATTTAGTCATGATGTTTTAGGACATAATGACACAACTTCTGCGGCAACTACAATATGGTCTAGTAGTACAAGTCAAGTGAGATCTACAAGTCCTGTTGTCTCAGAACAAAATGAATCAGTCTCTGGAACTAGCAATTCTGTGAATGTAGTAAATTCTGATCTTGCAAGTCAAAGTCCCATCATCATCACCATCACTCTGGTACACAAGTTACATCTCAATCACCTTTGTTGCATGTCCATCACAGTTCTCAATCACCTTTGTTACTTCAAGTCATCCAATGGTGACAAGACTAAGAAGTGGTGCAATAGAGAGGAAACATTATGCTGCTTATCTAGCTAATTTCCCTGAACTTCAAACACTACAATTAAGTGATGAAGACTCATTTCATGGAGGATATTCCTTTATCTTAGAGATTACAGATGTAACTAAACCTACACGCTTTAGGAAAGTTGCATCAATTCCTCAATGGCAAAGTGCAATGCAGGAGCAAATATTCACTTAGAGCTCATGGTACATGGACCTTGGTTCCAGCTCCTAAAAATAGATCAATTTTGGGTAGTAAGTGGGTTTACAAGGTCAAAAATAACCCAAATGGTACTATTTCAAGGTACAAGGCCAGATTGGTTGCATAAGGCTTTTCTCAGGAACATGGGGTTGATTACACTAAAACCTTCAGTCCAGTAGTAAAGCATACAACAATGAGGATTATACTTGCTATTGCTGCAAGGAATCATTGGGAGTTGAGACAATTAGACATAAAGAAGGCATTTTTGCATGAAGATTTGCAAGATGAGGTATATATGAAACAACCTCAGGGATTTGTTGATAGTTCTTATCCAACATATGTCTGCAAATTATTAAAGTCATCTTATGGTCTGAAACAAGCTCCAAGAGCTTGGAATTCAAAATTTACAAGCTATCTTTTAGTTATGGGGTTTTCTGCATCACCTTCATATTCAAGTTTATTCCTGAAGACAGAAGATGAGGAGACTATCATACTACTTCTATATGTACATGATATAATTCTCATTGGATCAAGTTCTATTAAAACCCAAAGAACCATTGAAGAACTAGCTACAGTATTTGACTTGAAATATTTGGAAAAGCTTACATATTTTATGGGTTTGTAGATACAATATAGACCAAATGGTGACATCTTTGTTAATCAAGCTAAGTATGCAAGGGATTTGATTCATAAAGCAAGCATGGATTCTTGTAAACCAGCTACAACACCTTGCTAACCTCGCAACCAATTACTTGCATCAGAGGGGACAATACTTACAGATCCAAGTTTGTATAGGAGTATTGTAGGATCACTGCAATATCTGGCCTTCACTAGGCCTGATGTTGCTTTTGTTGTCAACTTAGTTTGCTAACTCATGACAACACCAACAGATTTACATTTTGGGGGTAGTAAAGAGGATCATGAGATATCTTCTAGGAACAATAAATCATAGCATAATGTATTCAACAAAGTCAGAATCCAACTTAGTAACTTTTTCAGATTCAGATTGGGCTACTGATTTAAACATTAGGAGATCTGTGACATGCTATATTGCGTTTATTGGGAACAATCATGTGTCTTGGCAATTAAAGAAACAATCCTCAATCTCAAGGAGTTCAACTGAAGCAGAGTATAAAGCTCTTGCTCATACTGCAACTGATATTGCTTAGGTGAGACAGATTTTGAAGGATGTAAAATTTCATGTCCCTTATCCACCCATCATACATTATGATAATATGTCAGCTATAACATTGAGTGCTAATCCTATTTTTCACTCAAGGATAAAACATTTAGATACAGATTATTACTTCGTACGAGAAATACTGCAAAACGGTGATTTGGAGGTGCTCTACATACCTAGTGAAAACTAGACAGCAAATGTGTTAACCAAAGGCTTACACAGTCCCTCATTTCTTATGCATTGCTACAATCTTAAGCTGGGAGCTCCCATCTAAGATTGAGGGGGGATGTTGACTATTATTGACTAAATGCCAACTCAGCACAGTTTGTTGTAATATGGTGCTGTAACAGTTGCCAACTCAGCATAGTTAGTTGTAATGTGGTGCTGCAATTGGTTTAGACAGTTAGGATAGTTGTTAGCTTGTAAGCTAGGGCACTGCAGCTATAAAAGTTGACATTCTCTGTAATCCTCCTAAGTTTTTGATACATTCAATACAAAACGAATACTTTTCTAAGCCTTCCCTCTATTCGCTCCATTACCTTCTTGTTCTTAAATCTTCTGCAACTGTTATAGTTCATATTTTTCTGCATTGTTAACAGATGTGAGTATTTAAGCCTCTTATTTATCAAAATAAAAAGTTTACATAGATAATCATATCATCATTATTGTTTCCGCTGCGTTAGCTATCAATTTATTATAAATATCAACGCGTTTGTATAATTTGGGCTGACCCAAACTTGTCCAGTAGGCCCTTAAAATAAAGATGGGCTTTTTTATTTATTTTTTATTTTTTTATGGTTAGCCTTGCAATCCCATATACAAATACTGTAACAAGGAAAGAAATTCAAAGTTGTATGAACGTAAAATTCATATCTTTACTTAGGTCGAATTTTTATTCTCTATTCCTCTTATCTCTCTAAATAATGGATACCTGCAACATGATTTTAGCGTGCACAAAAAGTTAAAAATGTTATGGGACCTCTCTCTTTATCTACGTCTCTATCATGAAATTATTCTCCTTGTTTTCCTATCTTCAATTATTGATTCTTCTTCTTTTCTCTCTTTAGGAACCCTAATAATAGCATTAGTTTAGTTAATAGGTAATCATCTTTTTATCTCTCGCACAGCAAAAACCTAAAATCCCTTCTCAGAGCGGTCAACTCCTTTCTTCGGCTTTTAATTATTGAGGAAACTCCTCAGCCTTGATGGCTTGTCCCTTGTAATGTTTTTTAGTCTATGAATGAAATCCTACTATCGTTTCCTTAAGAAAAATATACTTGGGTTGGGGGGTTGGGGCGGCGGCACCCCTACCCTTTAATGCTTTCTCTCTTCTCCCTTTCCGTTCTATTAGCTATGCATGTGTACTGCTTTTTCGGCGTTCTTCACTGTCTCCCGGTGTTTTTTTTTTTTTTTTTTTGTTTTAACCCTTTTTTGCTTTTAAACCCAGTTTAGAAAATATATACAAATTAAGTACGTAGTTGGTGGTCATAAGCTAGGAGGCAATGAATTTGATTATTTCCCTTTTTGCTGGGTTAAATATGACAGGTACTCAGTTGTTTTATTGTATTTTTATTTTTCCGGGACAGGACCACTTTAAATTTGAATTCTCTCTCTGTCTATGTCTCTGATATATTCAATTTATAGCAATTGTAAGTCGTCAGGAATATGATGTAGGGAGGAATCTGCCAAGTTTTGCACAAAATCTGAATCAGATGACCTAATTCCTTTATTTGATACTCTTATAAAAATTAGATGGATAGAGGATAAGGTAATAAAAGATTCATAAAGTTTGAAAAATGATAAAAAAAAAATTTCAAAACTCATATACTATATATCATTGTGTTAATCATGTGACCATGTCCTTCCCAAAAATTAGATGGATAGAGGATAAGGTAATAAAAGATTCTTAAAGTTTGAAAAATGATAAAAAAAAATTTTCAAAACTCATATACTATATATCATTGTGTTAATCATGTGACCATGTCCTTCCCAAACCTGAAATTGTCCTAATTCATTTGTTAATTATATTCAGGTTTGGAGTGTGAAAATTGGTACCTCTTAATACATTTTACATGTATTCTTAAAATCTGAGGACCGACTCAAGTTAACTAATATTTTTTTTTATACATTCGTTAGATTAATTTATTGTTTTTTTTATCAGCACTTAGGTATTGTTTAACTAGAAGATAAAACTTGTGCATCTTTATAGAGCTCTACTCTTCAACTTCTAATAATTGGGTAGGGCATATGATTTCTACTATATTTTTCACTTCCCTTCCTCTTCAAACAACTTAAATCCCAGTAACGTAAAAAAGGCAAAAGTGTCATGTCGAGGAAAGAATAGAAGCATTTGAGGTTTTAGGCGAGTGAGAATCCTCACCGGATCCTCTTTGTGAGGATTTCGGGAATCTTCAAATCATATCCGTTCATTATACATCGTGTGATCAGAAATTATTGTAAATTCTTTTATTTAAAATTGAATAAAAACAGTATCTGATGAAAACTAACCGCACGATATACGATAAGCGAATATAATTAGAAGATCCTGAGATTATCACAATGAGAATCCGGCAAGAATGCTCACCCCATGCTTTTGTGGTACCCCAATGCATATGATCTTTAGACGCTCTGGCCTGGTCTGGCCTGTCTCTAGAAGGTCCTACCGAGGGCACCAAAAAATCTCAATCAAGTGGGATCTATGCACAGTTTTGGGGTCCATGCATGGCATGGTTTTTTTTTTGTCCAATTGTCCTCGACAGCCTTCCCATGTTGGGAGAGAGATGAGGTTGTTTTTACGCCGACACATACTGGTGTTTAAACGATTAAATTCAGATCAATTATCAAAATTTAATTAGATAAATTCAGTCATCTAATGAAAAGTCAATAAATTAAATTGAGATTGTCAAAATTTAGTTATACAAATTCAGTCGTTTAATGTGCTAGTACATCTCATACCTTCTATAACTTTTAGATAGATGATGCATGTAGCTAGCCAGCTGTTACATATAACGTGACAGGTCCAACAAATGTACAATTCAGTTGCATGATTTTAAATTTAAAGGAATTTAATTTGGGGTATTATCATAGATGGGGTCTTTGTACTTCTTGTGCACAAACTAAACTTAGCATAGCATATGTATGAAAAGGTAAAAATTGGCCAAAAACTTTCCATATATGAAATTTCAACTGCCTTGTTTTTGTCTGAAATTACGGCAGTGTGAGTATGATATATGGATCACCGTACACCTGCTAATTAGTCTGTGACTCTGTTATACTCTGAATTGGATATGTTCAACAGAAATCAAATTGTATTTTCTTGTTTTTTCATTCTTTCTGGTTCTTCAGTCTCTCATGAAATAGATTTTAAGAATTAGAAATGTTACAAAATGTGATGAAACTGACAATCGATTCAGTGTTCATAATTACTATATTTATGGTGTGCATTGCTTGGTACCTATATCATTAGTTTATTTTATACATTTGAATGATTAAATAATCGCCGATTCAAATGATTTTTTGTAAGAATGATCTACAAATAAAAAGTAACAAATTGAACAATTTCAATCGCTAAATTAATACAATCAAGATATATTATTCGCAAGAGAAGAATGAACTCATTCTCCCAAAAGAAAAATACAAATCCTATAGGAAATCCATTCACATAAATGATGTACTGGCTCAAGAAATTAACGAAAAATTAGTGCACTCCCTTCTATATCATCATGTGTGACCATATTATAAGTGCCAGTACATTAGTGCTATATAAGAATTTCTCTAAACATCGATATTATTGGAATAAGAATATGAGTAAACAATGGGTTTATACAACAAGCTTTAGGGTTGACTCAAGTAATCGAGAGAGAATAGAGTAATGGTTACGATTAAATAAGTCTACTGTTTTTATGAATGTGCATTTGACTAAAAGATAAGGATAGATCTAAGATTCAATTCTTTCCAATGTGACGTGATATTTAAAAGAAATATTGTGAAACTGATTCCAAATTCAAAAATTAATAATACAATTAGACATTATCAGTACATGTCCACTCTTGTGAGAATGTGAGGACGAAGTCCTACATCGGTAAGGATCCAAACTATACAACGGTTTATGAGTGAGTTAAGTTATTCCCCATATTGCCACATGTTAGGCTTGAAAAATCTATGTCATACTTGAGAGAGGCGTGTGGAATGGAAGGACAAAGTCTCACATTGGTGAGAATCCAAACTATGCAGGCCGGTTCATAAGGAATTAGATTTCTTCTTATATTGTTAATTAATTGTATTATGGAAACTCAACTTAACTCTTTCCCTCACTGATCAATCCATTATATTTCTATTAAGGGTAATGCTAGTGAGACAAAAAATTTAAATCAAATTGTGTAAACCAAATGATGTGGTTGTTAATGATTGAATTATTAATTAAGAATCAATTAACGTGCCCTCCCTGACATTATCCATTTCTTAATGTCATGGTTTAATTGATCCCAAGAGATTAAGGAGAGAAACCCAAAAAGTTGTTAAACTTGCATACAAAACAAGCATATAGGTCGTGAAAATTTCAAAAGTTGTAATTAGTTGTGAGGATGAGGACTCAATTATTGAAATCACAGGCACCTTTAGCTGTAAGTTTGACCCATTATGGTACTGTCCTTCAGGCCTGGGTTAAGTTAAACCCTACCCGAGTTAGAGAAAAGAGTAGTGATCTTAACCATGGGTAGCAAGTTAAAATCAAACTCTAGTAACTGAAACTGGAAACTGAAAAAAAAAAAAGTCCTTAAACTAAATACATTTAATATTAAAACAGGTTGGATTTAGATGCTCGCGGATCCCCAAGACACCTCCTCGTATATCAAAATCGTTGCGACACTTGTTAATTTGAGCTTACTCACATACATACATATGCGTGACAGACACATGAGAATAAAATATACATATGCAATACATGTAGAGATATATATAGAATCATGATCCTCTCCTGATCTAAATATGAGGATTCTCATAATCAAGGAGTGTGAACCGTTGGATAAAAATTCAACAGTTATAATTATTATAACTTTAAAGAGACCTCATGTTTGTAACCGTTGGATTTTCATTTAACGGCCCACACTCCTTGATCATGAGGATCCTCATCCTTAGATCAGGAGAGAATCATGATCCATATATATACAGATAAGAAATCATCACGACGGGAAATATTTTTACGAGTACTAGCACACTTATGATCATGACGTATTGAACCGTTTTTGTATTATGGGTGAGCGAGATGACTGATTTTTTCATGCCATCATTTTAATAATATGAACAATATTTGGTTATTCAAAGATGAGTAGGAACTCATACTCAAAATTTTTCAAAATTATTCGTTGTCAATTTATAGAACTTCGTGTTTATAATTATAATCGTTTAAATTATAAATCACCCTATAAAAATTGCCTCTACAAAAAATCAATAAAAAATAAGATCGTTTAGTCATCAAACTGTTTGAAAACAAATGAACAATATTGGTAAAACCATTACGAACCGTTTATATATTTGCTACAATAGATTGACTAAACGACCTTAGTTTTAATTTACTTTTTGCATATATGATCTTTTCAGTGTGATTCATAGTATGAACGGTTTTGATTATAAGCACAAAACTCTGTGATTAAAATATTAAGAGTTTTGAGTAAGAGATCTTACTCATCTTTAAGTAGTCAAATATTATTCTTTTAATATTGCGAACGTTTATTGAACTACTAGTGTACACTGAAAAATCATGCTGTGGTGTTGTATATACACCGAAAAATCTGTCGAGAGATTGAGACAGAATATAAGGAGAGAGCAGAGGAGGTGCGTGGTCATATGGTCATCTATTTCATTTCTTTGCAGACCAAAAAATATTCCATTTCCCGATGTGTATCTGAGAGAGAGAGAGAGATGACCAGAAGTTGTTTTCTTGGATGGTCTGGTAAAAGCTTGGGAGTGAGGAGCGTCATGAACCACTAAGATAAAAAGAGATAAAATGCAGTGTGGAAGACAGAGAGAGAAAAGATACCTAAAACGTTAAAAACTCACACTGCTCTGCTTATTAATTTCATCAAATCAAATACAACTCTCTCTCTCTCTCTCTCTCTCTCTCTCTGCGTTTATGCTTTCATGGATCCGCTTTTCTCGCTTCTTCTTGATGATCAGTGATCACAGCATCCCCACAAGCTTTTCTTCTGCTATTTTTCCACTCCAAACTCTCACAAACCGTGACCAGTTCTAATCCTACTTTTTTCTCTGCAGTTCAAAAGTCATCAACACACACACTAGCACTAGTACTAGTACTACTAATTCTGCTTCTAGCTTCTGTCATTTTCATATTTTCATTCCTGTTTTCCCATTTTTGGAGAAGCTCTAGCAATTGGTTTTCATCCGTCCATAGACCACCATATCAATCTTTCTAGTTTCTGTTGAAAAGCCAGAAGCAGTTTTCTCCTTTTTTTTACTAGTTATGGGAATGAGGGAGTGGTATTGGGGTTCTGGAAAATCCTCCAAAAGAGGTAGAGGTGGTGGAGGATCTCCAGAAAAAGTCATCACCACCTCTTCTGGTTGCATGTGTGCCGTCTTTCAATTGTTTGACTTTCACCAACTTCAGCTTGCCAACCTACACCACCACCACCAACGTTCTTTCCACCCAGAAGATCTCACTGTACCAAAAGGTCCTCTCTCTCTCTCTCTCTCATGTTTGGTTCTTTTATTGCTGAGGGGGGCTTCAACTTAGAACTCTAGGTGCATCCACCAATGCTCCTAACCGCTTGAGTTACGAGCGCTCGTATGTGTGAGTTATCAATAATTAAGTTTTCCGAATTTATTTTAGGTGTTGAAGCACCTAGGAACAGCTTGGATTCATCGGAAGGGACTTCATTATCATCTATCACAAAAGAAGAAGATAATTTAAACAGTACAGTAAGTTCTTCCATTTAACATATATTTTAGTTTTTTAATTTGTTTACCTTTTCGTTTTTTTTCCTTGGAAAAGCAAGTAATGATGAAAGCAATGATGGAAATGGTCCCCCTTTGTGTGTTTGCAGATTTTGAAATTCCAGAAGGGTATGCAGATCAAAACAACCAAAGCAAGAACTTCTTCAGTTGATTTTTCATCAGATATTAGCTCACCAGGCATGACAAAGACTCCAAGTTTGGTAGCAAGGCTAATGGGTCTTGACCTTCTTCCTGACCAAACCAACTCACCCTCTTCAACTTCATCATCCAGCACCACCACTCATAAAAAAATTTCAAAGGCCAGCAAACCACTCAAAGGTAGAGCAAGACGACATGTCGTCAACACTAGTGACACTGCAGAGGGAACCCGCTCATTGCCTGAGACTCCAAGGATATCATCAGCCAGAAGATCAGACGTTGATCTTCACCACCGGCTTTCGCTTCAAATCAACAAGGAGAATGCTGGGGTTTCTGAGGACTTGGATTTTTCCAAGTCTTCATACAAAAGGAGGGACTTAAAGCTGATTAATTTTGGGGATCATGAGAACGTGAAAAGCCCAAGTCACTACGCTAGGCAAATTGTGAAGCAGGTGAGAGAAGGTGTGAGTAGGAGAGTTGGTTTGGACATCACAAACACCTCCAGACCATCAGTCGTCAACACAGACAACAACAAGCAAGGCAGAGATGAGCTGCTTCTCCAACTCAAATCCAAGAACATTGCCAATGCTAATGCTTCTGCTGCTTCAAAAAGTGCTTTTGCCAAGGAAGGAAGTAGTACTCCAGCTTCTTGTTCTCCCAGGATCAGATTCTTGGAGTCCAACGGTCCCAAAGATCAAATTCAAGCCCTTCCTCCAAAACCCAAATCACCTCTCTCGTCTTTACCTCTAAAGCCAAAGCCCTTGCAGCCATTGAAAGAAGAACAGCGGCAGCAGAAGCAGAAAAGCCACACTGCTTCAGTTCAGAAGCGTAGACCAAAATTAGCAGATGATATTGGATACGGTCCAAGGATGAAGAATAAGCAGAAGGAAGAAGCATTCGTGAGTCCATCAACGGCAACAAGAGCCATCAAGAATAATCATATTATTCCAGGTGACAAGAAATGCAAGAAAACCCAATTATTGTTGTCAAGCAATGTCCCTACCCTTCTTCCTGTCAAGAAAAATCCTTCACCTCCAGCTACCAAAATTCCCCCAAAACAGGTATGCACGTCGGACACAATACTGGATATTCCTCCCTTTTTTTTTCTTTATCAGATCGATAGTCCAAACTATTCTAATGCCGGTGCAAGGCTTAGTTACATTGTCTTAACAAACTGACTTTTCTTTACCAAGATGATAGTCGAAATTATTAGTTTGTCAGAATTGATCATATATAGGAGAAATTTTTCATTATGATCGGAATACGGATGGTACACCACGTGTTTTTATATAAGTAGTGAAAATTTGTATTTTTTAAGTTATTAACTTTTTAACACACATTTCCCACCATTTATATAATGACACATGATGTACCATCCTGTATTCCGATCACATTGAAAAATTTCTCCATATATAGCAGTGGCTAACCCTGTCAAACTGACTTTTTTACCCAGTCGATGGTTTAAACTATTCTAATGCACGAGTACATGGGTTAATCACAGAGTCATGCTACATATTCGTTTTTTATTATAGGTTCAAAATTTTATTAAGATCATATATGTACCCATTTTGCATATTATTCTTGGTAGCTAGAAGCATAGAAGTACTTTTACCATTTTATGATTCTATTCTCTTAACTTATTATTATTATTATTATTTGTTGCAATGTGTTACACAAATAAAGGACCAGGCACAACAAGTAATATCTGACGCCCAACAATCGAAACGTAGGCTGTCACAGTTATCTAGTTCCACGAGCCAAACGTACTACAAACATCAACAAGTGTCCCGGCCCCACCACGTGCTCGCCACCCGAGACTGCATCAACTTTACCGGCGACATTCCTAACGGTAACACCGGCACCACCATCAGATCAGCCACCGGTGCTGGTGGAGCAGAGGCAGAGCTGCACCTGTACGTCACAAGAATCATAGCCCGTACTGGCATCGATAAAGACACCCTAGTCTCCTTCACAAATTGGTTCTCTCCTTCCAATCCCCTCGACCCCTCCATTTTTCACCACCTCGAACACTCTTTCTCTACCACTAGTATTACTACCACTAGCGGTAAAAACGAGTTTTCCAGTCAGCTTGGTCATAGGTGGAACAGAAAGTTACTGTTTCACCTTGTGGATGAAATTTTGGTGGAATTTTTGAGACCCTATATCAACTTAAAGCCATGGGTTACGAGCTCGAATAATATTCAATTTGAACATTGCAATGGTATGCGTATCAATGGGATGCATTTGATCAACATTTTGTGCTACAAAATTCAGAGCTTCCCATCTGTTGACTGTCAAGTTCTCGATGACATCGATGCATTAATCGACAAGGACTTGCCGGAATCAAAGGTGCAGAGTGAAATGGCATTTGAGGAAGAAGGAGAAGGGATTGTTAGGGAGGTAGAGAAGGACATTTTGGACACTCTCTTACATGAAACGGCTATGTCCCTATTGTTATGAGTATTACATCCCCAAGATTTAAGTCCAAAACGGCAACGTAGCATGGTAAGGTTTGGGGTGCATGCAGGAGGAAGGGTCAGAGGAGAGGACTGAGGTCACATGGGTGGATCACGTGACGAGATGCTGTCGGTCCGGGGGAATAGTTTTTAGTTGGGGGGTTGTGGTTGTGGGGGTTGTGGCAGATTGGGAGCTGTAAAAAGGTAGTTAGGAGGAGGCTGAATGTTTTGACAGCCCGACAACCTTGGCAGACGACCCTCAGAGGAATCCATTCGCTTCTCTCCAACCCTTTTCTAATTTGTATATTTGCTTTCTTTTAATTTCAAATTTTTTATAATATAAAGTTCAAACTTACAAGTACATTTTGTTTTTTCTGCAACAGATTCAATTTTATAAATTATAATATTAAGTTAATATTTACATATATGGTGTATTCAGTTGTATTACCATTAACTGAAAATTAGTAGGGGACTGAGTTTCCATCTATACATTTTGGGTTTGAAACTCTTGATTTTCTATATTCATTTGTCAATTTGTTTATATTCGGGATTGCAAAGGGTACATGCAAGGAGAATCTATAAAGGATTTGGTTCTTAAATCATGGGGTCCGAGCTTGTAAGTTAATTAATATGTCAACCAAAACTTATGATCAGTTGCGTTTCATGCGTAATTTTTAAATACACATACCCCTAATTTTCTGGTCTTCACTTTTAATTAATGTCTATTTAACATAGTCGTTCTCTGAAAGCTAAATCATGGTGTTTTACCGCATATAGATACAAGTATATCTTTGGTTCATTGACACTTAATTTTTATCGTGCTAAAAGAGGTTTTTGTGATCAAATTATAGACCAGAGTTGTTGAGTAAGAGTAATATCCTATATAAATTATATATAGAGAAGAATTGTGTTTAAAAATGCACAACTTATATACAAAGTGCATCTGTAAATATTTCGAAGAAAAGTATTTCAACTATGCACACAATGCAACCAAACTCTTATGTGTATATTAAATCGCCATAATAATTTGATATCAAATTCGTCATACACATAAATTAAACATAATATTTTTCACTTATAAATGTAGAGAAATATCACTAAACTTTATTGCTAAGTAATATCTAATTAATCATTAAACTTTAAAGAATATTATTGTCTATCAGATAAAAGTTTGTCCACCACACGGTCAATCCAGTATGGCCTTATTAAGTCAGACTTAAATAAAACAGTATGGGCTAGACAGAGGGAGGGAGGCATACTGCAAATTTTATAACAAACACTACTCAGTCGTCTACTCTCTGCTCCTCTAATTCTAGCTAGGGACACTTAGCTTAATTAACTAGGCTAGAGGAAGTAAAAACACAATAATCAAGATTATATGGGGGCATAACTGCGAAGATTCCTATGCATTTTTTTTTTAAAATCCAGATGATGAGTTATTATAACATGCTAGTCATTTAGTAGGTAGGGTTTCAAACTAAATGATAAGGGAAATCCTCACAAGGGGCGGACCCATTCATAGACCCAGGTGATACTGGGATCACCTGGAAATCCAAAGAAGCATTTGTGAGGACCTACAAGGACCACCCAACGGTCTAAACAGATGGTGGAAGAGAGAAGACCACCCGATGTTAAAATTCAGGATCCAACACCGCTCACAACCATTGACAAAAAGAAAGCTTCGGATGATAAGGGATTTAGTTGCCATTTAATGTTTCCAATAATAATCTTACATATACCTGTAGAGATCTCATAACATATCGTGGCAATGAGCTAAAACGCGCGTGCTACAAATATATACATTCTGAGCGGGAAATTCAAATCAAATGCTATGCAAATGACACATATATGATATATATATATATATATATAGGAAATTTTTAAGGGAAGGGATTTTCATTTTATTTTATTTTATTTATGAAAATGGGGATTAGTTGTGGGGTTTACACCATATCGAACTTTAACGATTCAAACCGTTTATTTTTTAAGTTGCACCTCATAGATCATCCTTGAAAAATATTAGCCAAATCGGAAATGTTTAAAACATCTAATTCAGTTCAAAGAAATTAACGAATACTTTGTTATATAATAAACAATGAAATTTTATCTTGGTAATTAAATAGGCAAATGGTTTTTAATTAAATTGAATTTTTGTAAAGATGATCTATAAATCAAGACTTAAAAAATAGATGGTTCAGATCATTAAATTTCTACGTAGAGTGAGTCCTACACCTAATCCCTATTTTTGAATAAAATAGAGATCTATTTGCATAAAGGCCCTGTATACATACATACATACATACATACATACATACATACATACATATATATGTGGTTTAATTATTGATCCTGAATTCCTGATGATGCAGATAAATAGGGTTGGAGATCTGAGGGTTTGACTGCATCCAATTAAATGATGTTTGAACTGTTTGGGGGCAAAGACTTGAAGCTTATGGATCTGTATGTTTCTAAGGGCAAGTGTGTGGATTACCCTTGAAAATATTTAACCCTAAAAGGTACGACCGACTCATGAGACAGGCTGACGATGGAGGTCACAATTTATTAGAGTTTGGATGGATCAGTCGAGACAGTGCCTGTGCCCTTCTGCATGGAATGAACATGCTATAACTGTTACAAGAAATTAGATAGCGATAGAGAGTAAATTAAAATGTCACAAACAAACGTATAGTACTTGTTCATACCTAACGTTATGTTTTCGTGTAAAAACAATTTACTCCACCAGATCATGATGAACCCTCACGCATGAATGCGATTTCCATGGGAACTCGTGCACCACATCTAACCGTATAAGTTAAAATTCTATTACAAAACCAATTAGCAAAGTTTCGTCGTTTTCCCCACGAAACTTTGTCTTTCAAATCTTCACATTAACTCTCTTGACGAGACACACAATAAGAGAGTGCTGATGGCACTGGAAACCTAATGATGGTGACTTGAGTTGCCGGCAATTTAAGGAGTGCGGCCTAGCTTCCAGAAGATCTTAATGCCAAAATAAATGGAAAATTTGATGACACCACAGGGGCTTGACCAACTTACTCAGTAGTGAGTACACATCTTCATCCCAGCTAGTCTTTCTACGTATGATTGTCACCGTACACAAGGTCGGGCTACGGTGGCCCGCGACTGTGCAATTAGTCCTATACTTAGCAAGTGGGAGCAATGTTCCTTGTAGCTTGGGACCAGATTTTCGGTAGGCTCGTTTTGTTATAGCAACTCTCACACTGAATAAGATTATGTGTGGTTTGGATGGAACCTAAGCACAATCAGTCCTATACTTTTGAGGGAAATGTCACACAAATAACGTGGCTTAGGCACTTGTACACAAGTTTTTTTTTTTTTTTGGAATTGGATCCTCTCCGAGGCAATGCCTCGGGATCCTCCTGATCGGACAACACAAAATCAATAGCTACAATTATTATAGCTTTTAGAAGGACCCTCCTATTTGTAGCCGTTGAATCAAAATCCAACGGTCTGTGTTGTCCGATCAGGAGGATCCTGAGGCATTGCCTCGAAGAGGATCCAAGTGTTTTTGTAGAAAAAATTAATCTCAATCAGATTTAAGTATAATTTCAAAAGTTTTTTACCCTCATTTGTTAGATGAATTTTCAGCCGTCGAATCAAATAAATTAAAGAAAATCAATTGACAAGTTAAGAAGATTGTGTGGGAGATAAAAATAAGTGTGAATAGCGCCTAACTCATATATATTATAACCCTCCACACATGTGAAGAGACTAGAATGTCCTAAACGAGTGACTGGTCAAAAGTATAACTCTTCAACAATCAAACTAAATTATCACTCATCACAAGGGATGGATTGTCTAAACTACTGCGTTCAGGTTCAAATTCTCCCCTCTTCTTAGTCTAGCTTAGAGACGAACAATTAACGTCTACGTGATTGATTCTTGCTCGATATTGGTAATATACACGGGTGCGATGAAGCAACGAGATGTCAGAAAGGTCCGCTTGCATTTCTCAAATCAAATGCTAGAGACAATTAAAGAATACAACGGAGAAAGATGGACGAAAGAATATATCCAGTAATTGAATGAGAATAACACTCCTAAGCATCAAACCCTGCCCCTGTCCATCCCGGCGGAGGAGGTCCTCTACCCTTGGGCACAGCTCCAAGTCCCTTCCCTCTTCCGTGGAACTGACTTTTCTTCTTTCCCCTTCCTTCTCCCTCAACCGGAGGTTGTTGATTGTGCCCGTTCACGACCGAAACATTTCCACCATTTCCTGGATTAGGGATGTTTTGAGCGACTCCACCTGATTCTTTTGATCCCGGAACTGTAGGAGCATCTGGACCCATTGATTTCCCATCCTAAACACAGTTCCAAGCTCAAACTATTAACATTTTCATACTAAATTTTATGATATACATATATAAGCATTTGAAAATTACCCAAGTTGGCTGCCAAGTATAAGATATTCGAAAAGTATGAGTAGCTTCTTGCATGTAATAGTTCATGGAAAGAAGCGGTTTAATGTTTCTCCTAACGGGCCAAACAATAATTCCTTACCAGGCTTGTCCTCTCCCTTGACCACCCCAGGGGGCCATCCTCTTCTCCTTTCCGGGGATAAGTCTTCAAATCTTACCGTTTGAGAGCCAGAACACCCTGTGCTAGATGTGTGGATGTCTTTTAAGATTAATCTAGCTATATAGAGGTGATTCTTAATTTTTTTACATTTCGTCATTGCCTCTAAGTGCCTGTTTTGCAGGTCGATTGTAAAGGATGGAGGTTAATCACCCTCGCTCAAACAATGCAGGGATAGAAAAAGGAGCCATAGTACCACTGGAAGAAGGAAGAAAAAACTGGCGTGGGAACGTCTACTGACAAACCATTTCAAGGCATGAGAGTGGAAGTAATGATTCTAATGAAATCTAATCCAAACTTCCAATGTAATATCCTAGATTCCTATGTGGTATCTTTCAAACCGTAATGAAAATAACCTTTTCTTCATCTGATAAACAGGCCTGATGCAATACTACCTTGAATACTGATGAATTACACACACACACACACACACACACACACACACGAGGGCCATGAGTAAACTGTGGTATAATAGTTGATTCTCAAAAACCATGAAATCTACGCCAACTAATATAACTAATATCAGATTGCAATGCCATCCAACCCGTTCAAGATGTTCTAAATATAATCGTCGTAAATAAAATGGGAACTTACATGAGAAACGGAAGCTGATGATCTGCTTGGGTTCATAGCTTCAAGTCGTCTTTTCAACTCCTCCAGTCTCGTAAACTGAGAACTGCTGCTTTCTTGCACCTGTTGAAACAATAGTGTCAAAACAATTTGTCAAGTCTGTAACCTCCTCAAGGACACATGTAACAAAGAAATATACCAGTTGGTTTAAGTCTTCACATAGCTGCTGCTTGATAGCTTCCTCGTCCTTTATAGCCTGTAATGCTGCTTCCCACACCTGAAATACATCAAAACAAACAGCTATCAGACTGCATAAGGAACAACATTCATGCACTAATTAAAATGATTTTACCCAACCATATTCGGCTGTGTATACAGGCATCAATCTCTATCCATTTTGGCGATGAATCTTGATTCATGTGTCTTCATCCATCCCTGACAAAATATGTTTGGTAGGTCTAAATAGTTAACAAGCTTACTTTTCAACTTGAAACTCCACCACATTACCCAATACAATCATATGCTTACCAATAATCAGACAAAACTTGACAAATTTACTTGAAAACTTTGAGCTTTAAATATCCGAGGTCATCTTGGCCAAGCAGAATGAAAATGGTACTAATTTTCGTGAGCACTTGGGAAACAGGCAAAGAGTTTTGTTCAATATTTATGAATGTCAAACAGAACTTTACAATGTAAGGATAAAGAAAATCCGTTTCTATAATTAAAAGGGACGAACCTTTCGTGCTTGTTCTTCCTTCAGCTTGGCGGCATGAATTTTCTCCGTTGACATCTCTATTTTACTCCTCAAATGTTCAAGGGCTTCAAAAGATGCACCATACACACAAAGTAAAAGGCAAAAAAGCAATCAATCGACTGTTATACAAAAAAAGAGGAAAAATCATAAAATCAAAGAACGAGAGTAACTAACAATGATAATGCAGCAACCTGATTTTTTTGGCCCAGCTGTGAGTTTCATCTCCATTGACAACTGTGCCAGCTCTCGTTCGACATCACGAATTTTAGAATAGTTTTCTTCAATATATCTGAACGAATCAATTGTCTCAAATCATAAATCACCGAATCTTACTGAACAAGGACACTTACAGTAAGGCAATGCCTAATCAAACAAACTCGAGAAGCACTAAAGTATAAGAATAAAAGACGACAGAATCCAAAACTCAACTTTTCCCCAAGCTCCCCAACTCTAAGTATGTATTACCAAACACTTCTACATTTCCATTTTCGAGGCTCGAAAACATGTGAACCCGAATGACCAAAGATAATCGAAGAAAGCTTCCAATTTTCAATATGTTGACTTCCTAGTTCCTACGCCTCTTGACCACAACTTGTAAAATCATCCAATCGATACCAAACACTTCCACATTGCCACTGTATCCAATTAATGTACTAAACCAATAAATCTCTCTTAACTTGCAGTTTATACCTAAAGTACTCAGATTTCTCGGATGCCAGTTCATCAAACAATTTGCATTTCTAAACATCACCAAAACTCAAAATTCAATGATCATCTGATTCATTTCATAGATTACAGCAATCCTAATTCACTGCATTACTGATTAAACACACAATTAAAGCAATAATAATTCCCTAAAACGATCATTATACAGTACATTGAAATCAAATACACTTACTTTCTTAGTTGAAGCTGTTCGTTCTCGATTATCTGCAACAACAAAAAAGCCACAACCAACACACATTCAACAAATTACCAAGAAATTTAGAGGGGGAGAGAGAGAGAGAGGAGAGAAAGAAAGACCTTCTCAGTGTTGGTGATGACAGAAGCCTCGCGAGCAAGGCCGTCGGGTCCGATCTCAGGCTGCAGCGACGGATTCAAATTCGAATTCGACGCCATTTTTTCAACTGGAATTTGAATCAGAAGAGCAACCCAAGCCAAAGCAAATGGCTTCTGATTCAAAATCTCATTTTCTTCTTCCTTTTCTCTTCAAAAAACGTGATTATCCTTTTTATTTGGATTATTTATTTCCTTAATTACTGTTTGATTTTGATTGATTAATACGGCGCGCTTATTATTGTTCGGGTTCGGGTCGTTTCGGACACGGTGCGGGTCACAATTCCCGCGAGATTAAATGTAATGTCTAAACTGCCCCTGTGATCTGGTTCCACTTCATCGTCCGTGGATCGTTGGATATTGTTGGTAGATCATGTGCTGCTGCCGACATCACATGCGTTGACTTGGCGGTTAAAAAGTCCAACTAATTTGTGTACAACTAACATCGACTAAGTGTGTTTCAAAAAAAAAAAAAAAAAAAAAAAAAACTAACATCGACTAAGTTCCACTAATATTTTTTACTCGGATTTTCGCCATCGTTCTTGTAGTTGCATTGCGATAACGTTAGTACAATCTGTCAGATGAGGCAAATCTCTTTAATTCAACTGACGAATTAGATTAAATTGAGAAAATTAAGGAAAATGTGAAATCTCGAGTAAACAACATAGAATATGACATTTTAGTCAAAGTAGTTCTTGATATTAGTATAATTTCTCACTTTGGTTCCTAAAATTTGAAATTGATAGAAGGGTTCCTGAGTTTGTCCACAATCAAAATGATTGACGATAGACAAACTCATAAACCACTTCTATCGATTTTAAATCTGATGCACCAAAGATAAGAGTTATGTCAATCTTAAGAACTAAATGAAACAAATTGACTCTTGTTTTGCAAGAAAAAATTCGGTCATCCGACTACGGCAAAAGTGAAGCAAAGCATTATCGTCGCAACACGTTTAGAGCATTCACCCTTGTACCGAGGAGTGTTTAATTTCCGGCATCCCAATATTAAGCAAAGAACAGAAGAATTGTATGCAACAAAAAGTTCACTCAGAAATGCTACGATGCTGACAGTTTGAACTTGAAATTTTTTATTGGCAGTGGTTTACATAGTAACCACCAGTGTACCCTACGACATAGACACCTCCGAGTTGAATCGAAGGGTGGGGTTGACTCGAAAATATATAGCAGGGAGGTCTCCAGGAGCAACAAGCTCAATGGTATCTCAGCAAAGAAACTCAGATTAACACTCAAATTACACTAGGATTGATACATGAATTCCGACTATTGTCGTCTAGTTTTTCTCAGCAGCCTGCTTTAAGCACTGGAGCACAGCTTCTCTCGTCGGCATTGCAGGAATGGCTCCTCTTTCTGTTACTGTGAGCGCACCGCATGCATTTGCGAAGAGTAGAGCTTCTCGTAGCCCCTTCTCATCCTGCACGGGAAATTTATACAGAAGCTGGTAGATGATCGAAAATGAAAACATACAACAGTCTAGACTACGTACAGGAACAATATTACATTGTTTCTTTTTCTGTTAGAGTAAACAGAATTTTGTAATCTTCTGAACAGAACATTTTAGATACGAGGACCGAATGAGATTCAAATTCGAGTGAGTAGGAAAATAATCTACCGGAAGATGCATGGATGGATTTTTCTCAATCCCGGGAAGAACTATGCTTACCTGAAAAAGGCTCAAGTTAGAAGCTATGCTGTCCAGTACCCCAGCGACGAATGCATCACCAGCACCAGTTGTGTCAACAGCTTTAACTTTAACACCACCAACCCGGCCGTGAAATTTCTGACAGAAATTTAGTTGATGTCAATTTTCTCATAATCAATCATTTTGATAGAGAAGTTAAAAGGCAAATCACATTCAGAGTGTTCAATTGATTTTCTTCAACAAAAATATAGATGCCTCTTGAACAATAAAATCATGGCGTGGTATTGACACCGCTGACTTTGTAAATGTTCCCATTTATTCCAATAAATAAAAGTACAATATGATGACAAACTTTTACAGTTGCTATCTTATATGACGCAGAAGGGACAATGACAAGATTGTTCTAAAAACGACCCATTTTAGTCGAGAAGATGATAAGTGAGTTCTTTACCACAAGAGACAAAAGATGCTGAAAAAAAAAATGACAAACCTACCTGAGTGTAATATCTGCAACCCTCTGAACCCTCAGTTACTACCAACAGTCTAAGATTGGGATGAAAAAGCTTCGTTAACACCACATTATCATCATAAGGATCATCACCACCAGTCAGGAATCTAATTTCATCCTCGCTTATCTGCAAGTTTGACATACGAAAACACCTGATGAGAACCAAGGATAAAGATACAAACAGAAAATTTACAACTACGCAACAGCTAATAACTTCCGTACATGAATTTTGTATTTTCAGGTACTATACCTTGATTATATCTGCTTGATCCCATATACTCATTATGCCTTTCCGTGCAGCATCTTCCGACGGCCACAATGGCAATCTTAAATTTGGGTCATAAGAAAGGATGCACCCAGACTCCTTGGCAATTTTCATAGCAGCTAGATGGGTTGACCTGCATGGTTCATCAATCAAACTAATTGAACCATAATGGAAGATCTTTGCCTGCAGTCAATATTATCTGAATCAGTTTCCAACAAATGGGTAAGCTTCATATTTTGTGTGCACTGTTTTGCAATTAAATTGAAAAAGAAAGCCACACCTTCTTAATTAGATTTATGTCAAGCTCTGATTCAAGTAGAAGCATATCAGCACTTGGATGACGGAAGAACAGGAATTCACGCTCTCCGTCAGCTCTGAGTGTAACAAAAGCCAATGCAGTTCTTGCATTGGGGTCAAATCGAACGCCAGAATTGTCAACATTGTTTTGTTTTAGAATGTCAGACAACATGTATCCAAATTCATCATCGCCTACCTGTAACGCAAGTTTTTATAAGTTAAATCAAGAAGCCTCCCACATTAAAATATCCCTTCATATAGAAAACTTTGGAAGCTTTAAGACTATGCAATGTCAGGAGCCACTAAAAGCCCTTAGGTTCCATAAGAAGATACAGTCCTTATCAGATTTGAGAAGGAAGTTAGTTCAAAATATAATTTAAAACTAATGAGGACTCCGAATGCAAATATCAGATGTAAAAGAGGTCCCCTGAAACTGAGAGAAAACATTGTTCGATTTACATTTCTGGAGATTGTGAAATGGGGTACATCCAAAATGTGAGAAAGATGCATATTTGAACCACGTCATGCTCAACAAAGTCAACATAGAGTTGAACCGTTGGGAAGTTTCAGTAAAAAAGGTTGAATGCGTCCTTCTATGTTTCGTATCTTACACATGTGGAACAAAATGTTACTAGAGAAATCCTTCTTCATAACAGAAATCCCAGGTAGAAAGACGAAGGCCAAATGAAGAAAGCAATAAAACTAGGGTGGTCCTATCCACACACCCCTTGTTAATTTTAGATCCTCCTCAATTCGTTCAATCCGGCCAAAAATTGAGAGGGCTGTGTGGATAGCACCACCCTAAAACTATCTTAGAAACTAGCATCCAGAATAAAGAGGACACAATCTAGTTCACCTTGCCTATGAAACCTGCTGAACCACCCAGTCTTGCAACACCAACAGCGACATTAGCAGGAGCACCACCAGGAGCTTTTTTAAAAGCAGATGCTTCAGCAAGTGAAACTCCACTAACTGTGGGCACAAAGTCGATTAGCATTTCCCCGAAGCAAACAACCAGGGACTTGTCATCTTGTGACCCTCCTTTTTTATCTGATGATTCATCTTTAGAATCTTCACGCAAAACCAATTTTTTGTCCAGAGCTGAAGTCACATCATTTAAGAAGTATTAATCAAACCGCAAAGAAGTTCAACAAGCTATATGCATGCCACGATGTTGCATATGTACTAGTCCGCCATGGAATATGTTTAAAGTTAATTAATACAAAAACTATCTTATCGTCTATGCGATTAATAAAACAATACTGCAAGCTAAAAATCACACAGTTGCTCCAAGTGGGACTATGTTAGAATCAATTCACCTTCTTTTATCCAATTCTGTAAAACTAAACTACATATTAAGTGATTCGGAAACTCGAAAACTGCATGTTTAGTAAACAAAAATTGTTCATCTTTACAAAGCATCTGTTACCCGACTAATTCTTTATTGTTTAAATGTGATTTTTCAAACAGATCACAGATCAACTACCAAACACATGCGCAGTGTAAATACACAGTGAATCCATACGAAGCAAACTTCAAAAAAAACGGATTCGATAAAAAACGTAAAGAAAAAAGATTGATTGCTGCGGAAGATGGATCAAAAATACAGAAACCCAATACAAAGAAATGCCCAAGAATTCAGAAATCATCAATCTTTTCTGCAAATCTGCAATCTTTAAGCTAACAAATGTAACCCGAAGAACCCAGATGTGAAATCTCCTAATATAAATACTAAACAGATCGCAATCCCAATTTTAATCAGGACGTACCAACATGATCATAAACATCATATATAATCAAAACATGGAAGGAAGATTAAACGAACCTGGGGCGAGAATATTAGCCATGGCAGGAATGGAATTGCAGAGATTGAAGTTCAACAAGAGAGCAGAGTATGCAAAAAGAAATGGAGAGAGAGAGAGTGTGTTTGGTGTTGGTGCAGTGTAGTTGTAGTTACAGGATGAGCTTTAATTGGGGGGTAAATGTGCGATCTTGAAGTCGTCGGGGACTCACAAATCAAAAGCTATTTAAAGAAAGAAAGCAAACAAAGGTATATGGAATCTGGCAATTTTTAGATTTTATACAACGTATCATAGACACGGCTTATTCTTACTTGTCTTGCCTAAATCTTGCCTGTCTTTTCTGTATAATTATTGTGTGGTATTGAATATTAAGCGTGCAGTATAATTAATTCATATGTTAAAATATCATTAGTAGTGTCATTTGGTACTACGATTTAATTATATTTCTTTTCAATGAGAGGTTTTACGTTCGAATCTCGTTAAAAATAAATTTGAACTGCATTATTACTAGTCCATTGTGAGACTTAACGTACTCTTCCACCCATTTAGTGTAGATAATATTTTTTGTTAAAAAAAATATCACTAGTGATAGGTTTTTTAAACCTTGAGTTTTTTTAATTTTATTTAATTTTGTACTATTATTTTTTACAAGAAAACAAATAATGGTTTATAGTATAATTTAAAATACAAGAAAATTCAAATTTGGGGGCAGATAAAGAGCATGTAACTCTAAGAGCATCTCCAAATGAGATGTCAAATTTTAAACATAAATTTTAAATTTGACAGCCTATGTGATATTTTGATATCTTTTAAATTTTTTCTCTCCACCCGGTATGTCAAATTTAATATAATATTATATATTGTTTTCTTTTATTTTATTAAACTATTATTTTATTACCCATTTTAACATCTTTCAAAACCCCTGGATTTCTTCACTTGACACCTTCAGCCATAGATGTGACAGCCCGTCCCAAAAACGTTTTAACGTACGTGTGAAAAGACAATTTTGCCCCTAGTTCGTTTTCTTTACGTTTATTGGTTGTTCTTGTGTTGTATTGGCATGTTTTGGGCCACACACACACCCCCACACTCCACCACCTTTCCTCTGTTTCCTGCTACTGTCCCGAGTTCCCTTTCCCTTCCTCTTCCTTCGAAAACGTACGGACACACACACAAGCACACTAAACACCCACAGATCGAAGGAACTAAACCCATATTCGAGCTCGTGAGGCTGGGAGGAGTGCAGCTATACCATTTTCAGGTAAGAAAACCATCGTTTTCACGTCGATTCCACAAAGCCCGATTTGGGGTACTATTCATGCAAACGTAATTTCTCACGTTTTAGGAAATTTGAAGCTCGTAGGTAGCTTGGTGGGGTCCCAAGGAGTCTCGGAGTAGTTCGTTTGAAGGAATTGGACGTCGGGATCACTGTATTCGAAGTTCGTCGGAGTTGGATTGTGTGGACAGGTGAGATCTCGTGGTTTTTAACCCTTAAAAGTGGTATAATTGTGTTCTCCTAGGTCTAAGCTTCATTTTGGTAGTAATTTTGTCAAGTTTGGGTGAAAAACGAACGAGATATCGAAGTTAGGAAATTTTCCAGTTTTCCGACGCCGGGGAAGGAGACAGAATATTCCTGACGCTGTTGACGGAATCTGTCAAGACTGACGGAATATTCCCTACGGCGTCAGTTGACGCCGTCAGCGTGCCAGGCACGTGCCTGCGTGTGGCCGGCGCGTGTGGCCGTGCCTTGGCCGGCGCGTGGGGGCGCGTGCGGCGGTGAAAAATTATTCTAAAAATTTGGGTGTGATCATGAGGTTGTGTAGAGCACGTTGGTATATTCATTTGTCCAATTTGAGCAATGTATGATAAGTTATTACGAGAAGTTGGTTATGTGCTTTAAAATTAACGTTTTTGTAGTTGTTTCGCATATAGGTGATACGTATCCCGAGGACGAGCGTGGTCACTCGAGGTAGGGGGGCTACGACCCTTCCACATACCAGTGAGTGGGCTTTTGGTTTTCCGTATATACCTATATACATTTATTTTCCCAGAAATTGATTGAAAGGGTTATTTGTTTTATGCCATGCATTATATTATCGCTGTTTATGCACCGTTAGTCGCATTATTAGTTGCATACACATACATATGCATATTGGGTGCTGTGGACGCACAGGTAAGTGCCATGTAAGTGTTATTCATGTTTATATTCAATAGTGGTTTGAGATGCTTAGAGAGCTCATAACCTGCACCCCCGGTGTTAGTGCTCCCGCCCAGAGTAGGGCACAGTCCTTCACGTGATGTTCACCTCCCGCACCACACGCTCAGCTTGGATCCAAGTTAGGTGCACAGTCCTGTCGTACAGACCACATTAGGTGGTTCCGACTCGTAGGTGACCCGCGATTATTCGCACAGCCTTCACGTGATCGTAGCACTAGAGCGTTTATATGTTTTACACCCAGGCCTGTCGTACAGACCACTTTAGGTGGTTCCGACTCGTGGGCAGGTTTAGTATTGATATTGAGATTTGAGCTCTATATGCAGCCGTACAGGTTACGTTAGGTGACTCCGGCTGCCAGACTATATGTTATTGATATGATTTATACCTGAGCACTTGCATTTCATTATGAGGTTCCGACATGGCATATTCTTGAGCATGTTTGGCATATCTATATACATACGTACATATGTTATTTTCTGGGAAGTATACAGGTTTTACGACGAGGGGTTAGAATGCATTTTACTAAATGGTTTTCGAAAAGATTTGTTTTTGCCCACTCACACTTTTGTTTTGCGCCCATCCAGGTTCTAGTTGTCTAGCAGGTTCGGTGGTTTCCCGGAGGGCTTTCCCGGCATTTCTGACAGATGCTCACCAGCGTAGGGTCACCTTCGGGTGTACTATTGTCGTATCATTTTCTTTTGGACTGCTGTAGGCTTATGCTCTGAACTTGTGTCTCACTTACGCTAGCACTTGTTTTTATTACTTTGTATGCTAGTTTTTAATTATTCGTGCTTTTTATATTACTATTTTATTAGCTTCCGCACGTGCACATGGTTACGTCACCTCCGCGTGGCGGCCAGCACGCCTTGATCTCGGTCGGGGTGTGTCAATGGAAGCTCTGCAAGCTTCCCTCCCGCAAGTCCCTCACACTCAATTTGAACCTAACGCTGATAAAATCAAATGCAACCTCACCAAGAAAGGCTTCATTCTCGCAAGTCCCTCACACCCAATTCAAACCCGACATTAATACAATCAAACAAACAGGGTTAACGACGTCTCTCAGAGATGCCCGACTGTTTCTCCGGCGAAGATCGTCGTCCAGTCGATGCCCATTGAGCCAAGTCGATGTCTCACTGCTTCTTCAGAAACCGTGCCGAATTGAGATCCATTGAGCCAAGTTGATGCCCCAAGCCCAAATTCATGTCAAACAAATGGATCTCCAGCAGATGGGAAGATGGGGAACAAAGCAACGACGTAGTCTGCAGTGGGGCTGCTGCTTTCTGGTTGATCCGCAGGGATCTGGACTGTTAAGATCCGGAAAGGATCTGGACTGTTAAGATCCGGAAAGGATCTTAACCCTTCTTCGTTTGCCTTTAGTTTCAGCATGTGCTATAAAAAAAATATTTGAAGCTACTGTCAAATTTGACAGCAACCTCTTTGCTGCCAATCCATGTCAGCGCCACATTGGAATTGGCATTTCAGTTGGAGAATATTAATGTAGTGTTTTATTACTGTTATAGCTTATGTGGACATTTTGACATCTTATTTGGAAATACTCTAATCTATCAATTCATGCATGAATTGATTGAAATGTATATTATTTTCTCATCTTTAGAGTTTTTATATTTTATTGAGCTTGTAATTTTAAATTAAGGGGAGAATTTTCGAATTTCAGTGCAGATGCTGAGCACACAACTCTAATCAATTCATCTATGTCGATATTTTTTCTCTTTTAAAGTTTATTTTTATACAATAATATATTTACACTAATGACATGAGATTTAGGTTAAACCACATAATGATATGATAATATAAATTAATATCGAACTCGTTATGCACAAAATCAAACCTAAAAATAAATAAATAAATAAAATCATTGAACCACTTTTCTGTACGGTATCTTTTCAAAGTTTAGGACCACTACATATCTTCCAACAACCAAAAAAGTCACTACATATCAACTTATATATGAACTCGCGTTCATATTTTATGACCACAAAATAAATTGTTGGTCTATTTCTAGACGAACACATAGATTAACTTACAAGAAAATCCATCCAATTGTCTATTTTAGAATTTTAAAGTCGCCTAGTCGACGTGTAAATCAATCTTCTATTACAAAAACAATATTAAAGTAATTTATTTGTTTTATCATTAAAGTAATTTAACTTATAATTGTCTTCTATACATTGTACGTAGTATATTTTTATTTTATTTTATTTTATTTTTTTTAAAGGGGACAAGTAGTGGTAAGTTACAGTTATCTACCCCTTTTGAGGAGACGGGAAGACTCATAGAGGCATTTCAGCCTCCCCCTGGTCATAAGTATGGCTTCCACACCAGCAACGAGTTTCGAACTCGAGACCTCCAGTTTTTAGTTTTAAGGAAGCCTCCTAATCCATCATTTACCATTGGACCACCAGCTATGGTAATGTTAATATTTTAGTATGGAATTTTGGCCCACGTCGGTCTTGAAGGGTTCGAGTGGAAACTGGTTTTCCGAGAAAATTTTGAATTTTTTTATGAAACACTTTACGAACAACTACAGTAGGAATCGAGATCTTTGGATCTCGCTCGAAGTCGGGAGGCGACAGACTTAATAATCTGGACCATTTATTTCAAAATTTACTTTCTCATTAGCAAACTCATAAAAACTAAGAGTCCAGATTCTCTCTCTTCAACAGTCCAAATTACATAATTCGGCTTCAGATTACAAGAACCGGAGAAGATCTGAATTCCCACGGTAGGCAGGTGGGCGATTGTCCATACATGAAATCATATGAATACATTTTTATTCTTCTTTTGCCGACTGAGCACAGGTGTTGGACATTTCTGGCCAGCATCCTATGACTGTGACTACCCAGCATCTCTAAATTTGGGGTGTTTGGATACTATTGAATAAAAAAAATATATGTATTAAACTAGAGTTAAAATAAACTCTATTATTGTTCTGAGTAAATTGTGGTAATGATTCCTTAATTTTAACTTAATTGGAGTAATGGTCTCTCAACCAAAAATTTATTACTTTTGGTTTCTCAACTAAAAATTCATTACCATTGGTCCCTCAACTTTAATTCAACAAGAGAAATGGTTCCTCAACTTTAACCCAATTGGAGAAATGGTCCCTCAACTTTAACCAAATTGTAGCAATGGTCATTCAAACATAACTCATTTTGACAAAATTATAACGAAGTTGACGAAAATGACCATAGCTACACGTTTTGATGACTTGAGGGACCCCAATTGTAGCAATGTTCCTTTTAACATAACTCATTTTGACAAAATTCTGACAAAGTTGACGAAAATGACTATAGCTACATATTTTGATGAGTTGAGAGACCAATGATAATAAATTTTTAGTTAAGAGACCATTACTACAATTTACTCTATTATTTTTGTTAAATAATGATAATATATATTAAGAGGTGTGATATTTGGATTAGATCGCATGATGTATTAATTTTTATAATTTAGTATCGAACTCATAATTTATGAAAATCAAAACCGTAGTCATAACTGATTAGAACAAAATCCTGAACTAGGTTGGTTGTAGGGAACTTTTTGTCGTCAAAGATTTGTTTTGCATGCTTAAGAAAATTAATGTTAAAACTATAAGTACACAGCAAGATATCCTCTTTCCAAACGAGAATTCGTCAAACCCAACTGATCAGTGCAATCGCTGATCTGACTCGAATGATTTAACTCGTTTTACTTAAATAAGAAAAATGGTATTTTATTGAGGAAGAGATTCACGTGAAATTCTAGGAACCTATATATTTATATTACATATGTTCCAACCTCTTATCTGACTTGAACCTAACATTTCATATTTATTTATTAGATGTCGACTTAGTTCTTGAACTTTCACTTCAGTAACAATTGTTTCTAAATAATTTTTTTATTAGGTAAAATAAGTCTCTAAATTTATTAAAATTGCTAATTTTATCCATACTATTATATTCAAAGCTATTTTATCTCATTTTTCGTCAACTTAAGTCACATGACACATTTTAAAGTGTAATACTGTTCTTTTCTCGCCTATAAACCCTTAACATTTCATATATGTTGCGAATTTAACGTCTAATTTACCCTTCAAAGTTAACTCTATACACTATTTTTTAATGTAAAATTACAATTTACCCTCCAATGTGTATCACATG
Source organism: Pyrus communis (assembly GCF_963583255.1). NCBI lineage: Eukaryota > Viridiplantae > Streptophyta > Magnoliopsida > Rosales > Rosaceae > Pyrus > Pyrus communis. Next base: position 2,946,509 of record NC_084818.1, read on the forward strand.
CAAATAACGTGACTTAAATTGACGGAAAATTGAATATAGTAGATTCAAATATAATATTAGAGATGTAATTGACAAACTTTTATAATTCAATGACTAATTTTTCTAAAAAAAATAGTTGATGAACTTAATTTTCACTTAGATGATAATTTAAGTACTAAATTGGCAGTTCACTCTTATTTATTTGGAACTAGTAGCGTGGAAAATGCTTCAAAGTTATATATTGCTCTCCATCCCATCCATCAGTGGTACATTTGGTACCCATCTTGTTTAAACACTTTTGTTTAAAGGGGACTATCTGGTGACAAAGTCAGAACAATCCACTTTTTTGGGATTTAAAAAGATTCACATAGACATTTCAGTTTTTCGTAACCACTATCGTGTGATTTACCTGCAACAAAAATCTAACTCATCTTGTTTAAACACTTTAGTTAGTTAATTCTATTGCTTTCGTTTGAGAAATTATTGGCTAAAATATAATCTCATAGACACGAATGTCTTAATATTTACATTTATCAATCTGTAACATAAATTCTGAATTTAGTCACAAAAGAACTTGGTATATATTCAACATCTTAAACCAAATAACAAGTTAGGATATTAAACTCATCAGGTAGCGAATTAGCCAGATAAGCAAGAATTATGTTTGCCGATGTCCTTATCCGTTTGGTCACTGACTAAACCCAATCCAAAAGCACAATCCTCGTGGCAGCATGCATACCCTTGGTTGAAAGACAAATCCGATTTTAAATACGGAACTTGGGAAAGTATCCTTTTGAAAACATTTCTCAATCTCAAAGTGGGAATCATTTCTTAGTTTCAAAATTTTCAGTGCAATGTGAATAATTTTAACTCATATTTGATGTCAAGTTTGTTTTATATTACAGCGGAATTAGTACACCCACAATAAGTCATAATATTATCACAATTTAATAATAAAGTGGGTGTGACTAAACCAACATATTACACTATGTCTGTAACATCCCACATCACTTAGGGAAGTGATCCTTAAATGTATATTCTCATCCCTACCTAACAAGAGGCCTTTTGGGAGTTCACTGGCTTCGGGTTCCGTAAGAACTCCAAAGTTAAGCGAGTAGCGCGCGAGAGCACTCCCAGGATGGGTGACCCATTAGGAAGTTCTCATGTGAGTTCTCATAAACAAAATCGTGAGGGCATGGTCGGGGCCCAAAGTGGACAATATCGTGCTACGGTGGTGGAGCGGGCCCGGGAAGTGGTCCCCCTGGGCGGGGATGTGACAATTTGGTATCAGAGCTTAACCCTGACCGTGGTGTGCCGACGAGGACGTCGGGCCCCTAAAGGGGGTGGATTGTAACATCCCACGTCGTCCAGGGGAGTGATCATTAAATGTATATTCCCATCCCTACCTAGCACGAGGCCTTTTGGGAGCTCACTGGTTTTGGATTCCGTAGGAACTCCGAAGTTAAGCGAGTAGCGCGCGAGAGCACTCCCAGGATGGGTGACCCATTGGGAAGTTCTCGTGTGAGTTCTTAGAAACAAAATCGTGAGGGCATGGTCGGGGCCCAAAGCGGACAATATCGTGCTACTGTAGTGGAGCGGGCCCGGGAAGTGGTCTCCCCCGGGCGGGGATGTGACAATGTCACTATCTAATATTTCCAATCGAATAAGGTCATCTCCAACCGATCCGGCCAAATGGCTAAAAATAGCTCAAAATGACATGAAAACGGTCTTCAACCGAGGGCTAAGCCAAAAGGCTTGTGGGCCCCATTGGGCCAAAAAACTAAAATCAGGCCAGCGAGTTGGCCTTATCCAGCCAGCCATCCAACCCTCTTCCAGCCTAACAATTCAAATGCAACATTAACTTTTCGGACGATTTTTTTTTTTTAAAAAATTCTAATTTTTTCCCTATAAATACCTAAGTCATTCCTACACATTTTCACATAATTTTCACTATTCCATATTATCTTACCTTATTTTATTTCAATTCTTCACATTCTATTCTCTTACATCTTCAAATAATATTTCCTTCAATTTTTTCAATAATTTTCAAATGGCCACATCTGCAATGAAAGGAAGGGCTTGGACCCGAAAAGAAAATGAAGCTCTTTGTAGGGCTTATAGATGGGTCTCGAAAAATAGTGTCAAGGGGAGTTCTCAAACAAGTGAATGTGTTTAGACTCATACATCCAAAAAGTATTATGAGTTCTACGAAGGCACCACTCCACCGAATCCTCAAAACCACGAGAGTTGTTCTTCAAGATGGAAAAACATCTTCAACCAAGTTTGAATAAATGGCATCAAGCAGTGTTAAACGCCTAAAGCAGAAATGAAAGTGGAGCCAATTACTGCAACGAAGTAAGTGTTTTCACAAGTTATTTTAAATATTTAATTATATTATATTATATTTAATTTCATAAATAAATTTCCTTTAATTTTTGTAATTATATTTTATAGGTACGCCAAGTGGAGGAATTGTATATGGAAGACATGAAAAAACTCTTTAGTCATCACAGTTGTTAGGAAATTTGTAAAGGGTGAGTGTTATTTCAAGATCCACCTCAAGAAAGATTTGGTCCTACACTGGTGTTCAAAAATGTTTCCTCAAATGCAGTTGAGGACGAACAAGGATCTCTTATCATTTAAGAAATAAGGGTAGAAAATTCGTCTTCGGGTGAATCTTTCATACCTAGGGCTACGAGACAAAACAAAGCCCGAAAATTGAAGTAAAAGGGCAAGGCAAATGATGATTTAGCCTTTCGAGAGAAAATGGCGTCCTCATTGCGATTAATGGCAGAGCAAAATGCCTTTGCCGTGGAAGAAAGGAAGCGTAGGCATGAAGAACGGGCCAAACAAATACAAGAAGAGATGGATGATAGGAACATGCAAAGGAACACTTTGAAGTACACTCCAATGAGTAAGGCATATTTGGTTAGGGAAAAAAGGGAAATTATGGTCCAACGGAAGTTGTTTACATCCGACTATACTCCTACAATGGCGCATGAAGATGATGATTATAGGCTTTAAATTGAAGTTGTTGTAGTCTTTAATATTTAAGTTGTAGTTTTTAAATTTAAGTTGTTGTACTCTTTAAATTAAATAACATTAAACAACATGAAACTTAAACAACACAATCCCCACCCTACTATTACTTAGGGGATTATTCAAACTTAAACAACATTAAACAAAACATTTAACAACATAAAACTTAAACGCCTACTCCATGGTTCTTTTGGCCCAAAGATGTGCAACAAAATCTTGTTGTAGGTACTTATTTGTAGCACACGAACGTATCATCCTATGATGCCTCATGTACTCATTTAAAGAAATATTACCAGTTCTTGGATCCCAAGACAAATTAGGCCCATCATATATTTTCGCACAAGCCCTTCTTGACCTATTTGGATCATCTTGGTTGTCACAATCATGTTGTGTAATATGATGCATGATATCAGGATGGAGTCCAATTTTACCTCGACTCCACCCTCTTGCCGGTTCCTTAATGATCTTCCACCATGCTTGTAGAATACTAAAGCTCTCTCAACATCTTTCCGGTATGCCTCTTGGTGTATGGTAAACCACCTTTGGGCATCATCCACATGGCTTGCAATTGCTTGGACAAATGTTGCCTACTTTGGGTAGATGTCATTTGCCAAGTAATACTCCATTTCGATTGACGCCTGTTGATGTAGTAGTCAAGTTGAGGTGGTTTACCATCCGTCAGGTTATTAAAGAGGGGTGAACGCCCAAGTATTGTAATGTCATTTTGGGATCATGGGACTCTAAAGAAAGCATGTCAGATCCATGTGTTAAATGAGGCAACCACCTTTAACACAATAGTTGACTTTCTCAATCTTTCGTTAAATCCTCTTTGCCATATGGTGGGACAGTTCTTCTACTATCAATGCATGCAATCTAAGGACCTTATCATGCCCAAAAAGCCACGGTCTTCAGCTTTGCGAAAGAGCCGAGCCATATCTGCTTGATTTGGTTCACCGAGGTACTCTTCTTTGTAAATCTGAACAACTGTGTGACAGAATTCAGCAAGATTATCAAGGCATGTAGATTCAGACATACCATATGTATCATTCATCGCATCAGCTGGGGAGGCATAGGCCAGCATTTGGAGTGCAATAGTAACCTTTTGATAAGTTGAGAAACTAGCGTGGCCTGCTTTATCCTTCTTCTGTAGAAAGTATGGATTGCCATGTTGGGCATCATGAAGTAAACGCTCAAAGACATGAAGCCTCATCCGAAAGCGGCGTCTGAAATCCTATTTTATGTACACCGAGTTGGAGTTGAAGTAATTGTTCGTCAAAGTCTCATGCGCTATCTCTCTATTTCGTGGTTTGTAAGAGTGACCAGCAACAGAGCCATCCCATTGAGGTTGTTCTTCAGTTTCCTCACACGCCATGACCCCAGCCCTTACTGCCATCTATGTTGTGTTGCACCATACTTCATCTTCTTCATCGGACTCCTCATCTTCTCGTTTCGTCTGCGTCCATTTATCTTCCAATTCGGAATTGGATGAGGACCCCCAGTTGGAATGTGAAGAGGATCTAAAGTTGGAATTCATTGCAAACTTGAATTGAGAGAGATATTGGAGATGACATGTGTGAATTCTACCCCAATATCCAGCCCATTTATCAACATTGAAAGCTGAAGATAAGAAATATCATGTACATAAGAATCCTATCTAAAATTTGCATAACCAATTACATCTAGACACGTGGTACTCGAAATCCTATCTGAAAAATTATTCAGATTATATAAAGATAAGAAATCTGGAGAGTTACTCACATTAGCGACACGTAGCACTCGAAATCCTATCCGAAAAATTATTGAGATTACATAAAAATAAGAAATCTGGAGAGTTACTCACGTTAGCGACACGTGTCACTCGAAATCATATCAAAAAATTATTGAGATTATATAAAGATAAGAAATTCAGAGGCTTATTCATTTGGCGACAAGTGACATCCAAAATATGTCTGAAAACCTTATTTTAATTTAAGTAACCATATTAATTCAATTAAAATAATAAATTATGTTTGACCTATGACCCTTTGGCCCCCTCGGTTGGGGATGATTTTTTGTCAAAGAGCTATGTTTGGCCTATGACCATTTGGCCCTCTCAGTTAGAGATGATATAAAATATAGTCTGACATTATTCATTAAAATATAATTTCTTGCATGACTTTAGGGTTAAAGTGAGTCCTTTGACCCTCCTTCGATTGGAGATGGTCTAAGAGGTCGTGGATGTCAATGAAGGAATGTATGAATCTGCATATAGAACATGTACCTAATTTCGAATTAATGAATGTTACTTTTTGATTAAAAAAAAAAAAGAAAAAAAAAGAAAAAAAGAACAAGTACCTAATTAATCGTATGCTTAAAAATAGATGCGGATAAATCTTTTTAGGTATTAAAAATTCTTCTTTTGTGCAAGAAAACAAAAGAAAATCACAATTATTAGTCACCTGCAACTTAGTCATAACTAAGGGTTCCAGACATCGCTGAGCTGAACATATCTTAGTAGTACTTGTACAAGCAATCAACAGAAGCCCAAACTGTTGCAGCTGCTCCCTCCCACCCTTGATCAGTAGTTACCTTTTTCTTGGGGAACTGGTACACGCCCATGTTATCTACATCCATTTTTATGTATGTTCAAGTAACATCGACATTTTTTTTACCAAATCAACTACGTATTTAATAAATAAAATTCAATAGTAAACATCAAAGGTGTGTACAAAATATAAAACGTAGATGCAAAAGTAGCAAATCGAAAATGCAAAACTGAAGTGAACAAAACCACTCAAACAACGAGAAAAAAAAAATCACATTAGTATAATCCGTATTTAAGCCATGCATGCAGTTAAAAACAACCAAAATCCTATATCCTAATTAAAGATATTAATTAAAAGGTTTGTGCAATTAAGTGGAAATAAGGAAATGCTTACCATATGTGTAATCGTAAGGTAGGTTCTTCACATGCAACGTGATTGGCATTTGAAGGTCCTACTTCTTGAAGCTGTAATTTCAACAATATTCCATACACCAAAAATAGAAAAAAAGTAGCCATTAGATGTGGGTCCAAGAAGTAGGACCTTCAAAAGCCATTAGATGGTGGGGAAGGAAATTCAAGAATATAAACTATATAAAGTACCTCACATTTAAGTTGTTTATTAATCCCTGCAAGATCGTTCTCCTGTCAATTTATTCAAAAAAATTATCATGCCACGTCAACTAGTTATTAATAGAAGATTTTCTATTATATAACCGATTCCATACGCTACTGGTTATTAATTATCATACCACGTCAACTAGCTATTTAAGAGGTAACTCGTCCAACGTATAATGGCCTCGTTCACATTAGAAGATTTTCTATTGTATAACCGATTCTATACGCTACTAGAAAACCCGCTTATAAATAGAATCACATCTCTTAGCACTTATATTAGAATGTTTTTCTTGTATGTACACTCTCATTTTGAAATGTACATAACAAGATTCACAAATTTACATTTATTTTACAGAATATCTCGTCAATGTGACGAGTTTTGTGTACCTACGTAATGTTATTATTGTTCTAACAAATGTTTAAACCTTTCATCGCCCTTCCAAACTTGTAAAGTACGTCGAACATATCTAGTCCTCTCTAAGGAATTGCATGCACGTAGTTTTGACCAAATTTCAAGACAGAAGAACGAGAAGAAATATTTAATCATAATAATGTTAAAAAAATCAACTTCAACATGATTAGGGGTCAGGGGACACAAACTCGCATATGATAGGAAGACCGTGGGATGCATGGTATATGCTAGAAATACATATATACTTTTACCTTTTTGCGCAGTTCTTCTAGTTGATTAAACATCATCCGCGTCTACATATACAAAAGCAGAAGGATAAAAAAAAGGTAATGTTGAAACAATAACAATATAAAATATAAGGTGATGATTATATGTATAGCTTAATCAAGATCGATACATAATAGGGTCTATATATGGAGTTGATCAAGAGACACAGAAGAAAAATCAATAATGTACGATACACATAATTTATGACAATTGTTGATTGTGAAACATATTATACTTGTAATTATATAGTGTGATCATTGTAAAAAGAAATTTGAAGTTTCACTATAAAACTATTTGACAAATAGGAAATAGTTCAACTACTTATAAATGCATGCATGGTCTCTTTTTTTTTTTTTTTTTTTTTGGACGTGAGATTTATACTTTCAACATTCTACACCTCTTTTTAATTCTTGGTCAAAAATCTAAAGGTGTCTTTACCCTTCAAAAGAATTAACTTTGAAAATATTATCATTTTCCGTCCTTCTAGCTAGATGGTAATTTTTGCGAGTGATCAGCCATTGGTCGATGAAGGCAATCGAGATGCCATGATCAATCATGGTAAAACACTTTTGAATCTTTAATTATAAACATATATAACATGTGAGAGACTGCGAATTAAGAAACATGAGCTAGTTCTGTCTCTGTGTGCGTGTGTGTATACCTTTTCTTGTTTAGCTTTTGAGAGAGTTCTGTCAAGTTGTTTCTCAAGAACAAGCAGTTCTTTAAGGCGAAGCTGTTGCAGATCTTCTCCAAGCAAATGCCTAAATATGTGAGACTAAGAATTGATTGTATGTTTGAAAAAATGGCACAAAAGAAAAATCATATGATTGATTAATAAGTTGAATTATTATATTTTATATATACCTCTGTGAACGTTGAAGAGCCTCGTGTTTGACCTTTAATCTTGAGACCTCTTGGTATATGTTCTGCATTAAAAAAGACGATTAAGAAAATATTCATCACATCAAGAAAAGAATGCCTCTCATTCAACAACACTACAACAAAAAGGAGCACTAGCTACTGATAGTGTGCAGTAGGATCAAGCTTCAGTCCTTAATAAGTTTTTTGAAAAAAAATAGCTTATTCAAAAATTTGAAATATTAAATATGTTTGGTAAAACAAAAAAAAAAAGTTTATTTAAAAAACTGCTATTAATGACAGTAGAAAAACATAAAAAATAGAAGCAAAGTTTACCATGCTTCTAAAAAAGTTTTTTTTTTCAAAGCTTCTAAATTTTTTTTTTTTTCAAAGCATAGTGAACAGTGCTTATTTAATGAAAATTTCAAATGGCAAGTATATTGTCACACCCCGGACCCAGGGTCGGTGGAAAAATTAATCCCACCCCCGGCGTGCAAGTAAAAATAAAATAAAAAGAAAAACTAAACTTCTCTTATTCAAATAACTCCAAAATCCTTATAGGGTGTACAAAAATAATAAAAAACTCTTAAATATCTTGTCTAACACAACCTCAGCTTGCTTACCCTTTGTTAATTTTTTACCAAACCTGCAAGGTCTACAATGTATAAGGTGAGCGAAGCCACAACTCAGTAGGGACATAAATGTTATCAAGAATTATTATCAAGGCTAAACCGAGTGTCATGCAAAAAGTAATCAATTATAAAATGTGTATCATTAATCACAATTTAACTAATAAACCATGAATGTAGCTTAACTTCAATTACCCAACCCGTTAATTTATATAATAAAACACGCAGACCTGCATGCCCCATACCATGCATTTTATCACTGCAGCGGTGGTCTGTATGCTCTATCATACAAGCTAACCCCGTAACTCAATCATCACAGTTCCCCTTTTGTTAGTCATCTTGTTATACTTCATACCATTCCTATAATTTCACTTTTGCCACCCTTACTGGTACATACGAGAGTTGAACTCAACCACACAAAAGAATATTTCCATTTCCATATCCCAATCTCACATCACAACATAAATAATTTTTCAACACTCGTCAAACTCATATTTTTGCCAAGGAGAAAATTAATGATGATTTCCAAAGTCAGTTCCAATGTAAAATCCATCGGAACCAATGTTGATGCCAATGCTAAATTCCAATTATGTGAAAGTGAATTAGGGGTGGGCGTGGGTCGAGTTGGATTCATTTTGGGTAGATTGGACTTGACCTTCCTTTTTTTTTTTTTTTTTTTTTGTAACGAGTTCGAGTCAGTATGGGCTATGTATTTTTGTTAGTGAAATCGGCTCATTTGGATCCGTTTGATATGATCAGACTCCTACAGGTTGAACGAATTCGTTTTCAATCATATGTCGTATAACAAAACAACAGTATAAAACAATATTTATGTGTTTCCATTACAAAAGAATTACGTCTAACAAAGTTAATACCAATAAGTGTTCTAAAGGGACTCTTCAGACTCTTTGTTTGTAGAAGTTTGATCGTTGTTTTGCTTCTTAGGGTTAGATAGATATAAAATTATAGATCATGTACTTCTTTGTGGATCACTAATAAAATGACAAGTGTTAAGACAACCCTGAAATGGTCCAGGTCGGGTTAACCGTACATAAAAAATATGAACTTGTTTTTACACAAACAGAGTCTAACTCAGATCGTTTTGAAATTAAAAGTAAGAACTGGATGAATTTACATCGGGCCAGATAATATGGTCTAGATCCACGGGTCTAAAGACCCATATGCCCACCCTATTGTGCACTTTCAAAAATAAAAATAAAAATTTGACAATGCCAATTTCAAACCAATAAACAAACTAGTGTTAATTGAAGATGACACGGATCGACATCCATCCTAGACCAGGCACACGCGCCCAATGTCTGTCAAAACCAAGTACCACCATCAGTTTCCGCAGTTGACTACCATCCTAAACCAAGCATGAGTTGACAATGTTTGTCCAACCAATTCCTTTTTCTTTTTTCTTTCGAAACAACTTGAAAAACTCTACCAAATAAAAAACAGAAAGAAACCGCAATGAAAACTGACTATTTTTCCCAACTAGAACTAGAGAAACCAAAAAAAAGGTGAAGTGGAAGAGATGAAGAAACGATAAAGCAAACAAGACCGATGGAACATATAGGTTGTATAACTCAGTCAGTAGACGCTCATACCACCATCAGCACATACAAACATAGAAATGCAAATAGAATTGTGATAAAGCTCGGAAATTATGAAATATACCTGTGTTTCATTGTCAGCAACATTGTCCTGTGAGGAATAGCAACTTTGACGGTACTGCTCGAGGATTTTGTTCATGCTGATCAAAGAAAGAAAACAGTCAAACATTTTATACTTATAAATTAGAGGCAATATATAAATACAGATACAGAAAACTGAGTGCGGGATGAAAGATGAAATCAGATTGAATGGATCAATTGATGTGCGTGCGTGCGCTATGAAACTTCAGCGATTAACAGAGAAAAACTAAGGATTTTTTTCCTCATAGGGAAAGATTTAGATGTTGAGTTTTATCACACTTATACAAATTTACTTTCTCCCATTAGCTACACATATTACGCACATACCAGTCTACTATGCGTGCCATTAGCTAAACAAATTTACTTCCTCCCATTAGCTAAATGGGAGAAAATACATAATTCGATAAATACATAATTGGTTCCGCATAAAATTAAACTTCCTTTAAGTTATTACCTATGGGACCAAGGAAATTTATTAATTTAGCTCAATATTAAATAATTGATAAATTAATACGAATTCATCAAGACGTCTCGTATTTTCAGCAATATTGTACTTTGTATTTTGTTTCTCGTTTGCGAACTATCAATTCTATGTATTTATTTAACCAAACAAAATTCATGAATCAACTTGTCTTCCCCAGAAATAGATTGTAAATTGTTCGATGTAATACATTATTGTATTTTATGAACATTTAATCGAGCAAAAATCTATTTAAACAAACAAAAGTTAGAGTAATAGAAAAATTATTAATTTATATATTACATGAGACCTATATGAATTTTTTTATAATGTACTATCTTATAACTTTAGCGAATTTTCAATTTAGCACATTCTTCCCAAGTTGGGGCAAACAGAAAATATTAATTAATAGAGGTTGTTAATTTATCTGGTATTAGATTATTGAGGTTCTACCGGATTATATTTGTAGTTGGAGGAGCGATTATGATCAATGATGTTCAATTTAAGAAAATAATTAATTAAAGGCATTTTAAGGAATTTTTGAAAACTTAATCAACCACTTTGACCATGATGTTAGTAGCAACCACCCACAAATTTTTTTGAAAACTTATACACACACACACACACACACATACATCTACATGTTTATGTATAAGAAAAATAGGAAACACTCTTTATTATTCCTGCAAGAAATTAAATTAGAAAAAAGGTAATTAATTAACAGAACTTGAGCTGCTAAAACCATAACATTAATATTGAAACAAATAATAGGAAACACTCTTGATTCTTGATTCCTCTCTCTTTCTCTCAGCGTTTTTATGTCTTGAAGCTTAGAAATAGAGAGAGATAAACCCTAGATATAAATTCCCAAAAGAAAGACCTGAGAGCATAGACAAAGACTCAAAAATAAAAATAAATAGAAAAAAACCCAGGACGATCAACAGTACCTACAGTCAGAGAAATACAAGTACACGATAAGATGCATCGGAGAAGCATACAGGCCCTCTATACGAAGTCTCCCCACAAATCCAACAAGAAGAAAGAAATAATATAGTTCATATGTAGAATTTACATATGTTAACCAAAGAGCAAACCAATTATACGATGACTTATAACGTAATATTTATATTATAAGCAAATAAATTACAAACAAACAAATATATATGGATCGAGTTTCTTCCTATGCATCACTTCTCTATGCTTGGTAATTACTTACATACATACATATAACATATATGTGTATGCGATGAATTTTAGGAATTAAAGAAATTAAAACAAACCCACATTTTTAGGGTTTTTTTTTTGTAAAAAGTTTAGAACAAGGAAACCCTTAATAACATTTACATATAATAAATCGAGAGAGAGAGAGAGATAGAGAGAGAGAGAGAGAGAGAGAGAGAGGGAGGGAGGGAGGGAGGGAGGGTGGGAGGGAGGATATAACTCGGTGCTGCAGAAGTCATAGAGCTTCCCACGGCTGGAGTAGATGATAAGGGCAACTTGGGCATCACAAAGCACAGAGAGCTCATGAGCTTTCTTGCGCAGACCGTTCCTGCGTTTTGAGAAGGTCACCTGAAGGTTGATATTGTTCTTTATTCTCTCCATAACCACTCTCCCTCTCCCCATTCTCTCTCTCTCTCTCTCTCTCTCTCTCTCTCTCTCTCTCTCTATAAAACTAGTAGTACAATGCAATAACACCAGCAAAACCAGAGAATATAAGAATCCAAACTTTGTTAATTGCCATTATAATTTGTGGTCACTTTCTGAGAGACCGAGAAAGTGAGAGTTAGTGAGAGAGGAGGATGATGACAAGTTAAAGGACACGTGTCGGACTCTGTACATGGGCTTTTGCATTTCTCAGTGATAGAACAGTATAAAAATGGCCTACCATGGTACAATTTTACTGTATCCCAAAGGGGAGTGGTCAGGCGTGGCTCCAGGGCCATCACCGGCAACCCTAGTGTACAGTATTACTGGTAAAGTCGAACCTAATTTACTTTAACACCCTGCAAGGCCGTCACCGGCAACCCTAGTGTAAACTATTACTGGTAAAGTCGAACCTAATTTACTTTAACACCCTGTAAGGCCGTCACCGGCAACCCTAGTGTACAGTATTACTGGTGAAGTCGCACCTAATTTACTTTAACACCCTGCAACAGGATCTCGACACGTAGTATAGCTCCTAAATGCTTAACCGCACCGGAAGTTTTGGGTTTTGGCCAGTGGGCAACCGAGCATTAGTTTCATTGTTAATTGCTTTATATATATGTTAACTTTTTTTTCCATTAGTGGCAATTCTTTTTGTACAAGCTTTAAGTGGTGGCTAAATTAAGGTTTAAAATGTCAGTATGATTCATGTGTGTTTATTTCTAAGGCCTAATAGAATAAACAGTCATCATAGTAATAAGGTAATCGGAAAATAAGTTCGGTGGTAAACAATAAGGATTTAAACTCTTATGGTATAGTTTGTTAGCAAATTTAGTCAAAAAATGATTTTTTTTCTGTTAAATGTTTGATAAATGCAAGGGGTAAAAAATGTACTTTGATTGTGCACCTTCTTCTTTCTTGTCTCTCTACTCTCTCTAATTTGTATATGCACTTTCTTCTATCTCGTGGTGACAGAAAATCTCAAGCACACTCCAATTTGTGTTCCTTTTGATTGTGAGTCCTTATTTTTCTTACATCGGCTCATATCCGTTTGATATTCTACGAACCTTATTAGCTTCACATGTGTATCCAACTACGAGGTTTGGATTCGTCAAAATATTTAGAAATCGTGCCTTTCGAGTTTTGTATGCATATATCAGATTGGTTAGAGTCTCCACTAACTTGAATCTAATTGTTCCCTATACTTTGCATGTGATCTAACATCTTAATGGATATGGTGTTTGGTTTTTGCTCACCATCAGTCCTGGGTTCAAAATTTCCTCTCAAATTATTGTAATAGTTTTGAAACCCTCATTCCCCTTAATAATAATAATATTTATAAAAAAAAAAAATTTATTTGTTCCCTATTTGTTTCAAATATTTATTTTGGATGGAAAAAATAGGAAATTTGGCTGTATCAAGGTTGGGAATTGGCCGGTTAGACAACCACGAAAATGGTTGGAGATAGACAAATAGGATAGAAAGAAGGTGAAGACATAAATTACAGAGAGATGAAGAGAGAATGTGAATAGATAGAAAAAGTAAGGTACAATATATTTTTATCCCAAATATTTAACGGCTTGTTATATTAACATCCCACATACACATTTGCTTTTTTAGTTAAAAATTATCTTAATACATCCCACGTATTTCTCCATAATACCTTTTCACCCCACACTCTTTAACATACACTTTACATTTTCTATATACACCCCACATTTCCTACATACACTCCATACTCTTTACATCTTATATGCAAATACATAATATCATCCAAAGCACCATCGGTGTGAAGCTGAAGGCTTATGGGATACCAGAGTTTTTCTAATTTCTCCCAACCACACTTGAAGGATAACTCCACTTTGAACTTGAGGGGATTTAGTTCAACAAATCCTAAACGAGGTGTTGTGGGTTACCACCTCAACAATCTCATATTCTCATTAGCCTAATTCAACGGAGTGTACAAGGCATAACTCATACTCTATTACATGCATGCAGAAATGACTGGCATTGTTGATGGAAATCTTGGAGGATTGAGACCCCATGCTACTCCGTTTCCAGCATTGCTCTTCTGCTCTCCTTGATTCTGTCTGTCGACTAATTTAACCAGTCAGTCGTCAACAACAATGATCGTTCGATGTCTGCCACATAACCAAAACTTCACGTAAGCAAAACTTCACATGAACAAGAAATTTTGAAGCTTTCCGAAACGTCAATCTCATGTCGCATTCGTAAAAAATAATTGTTCTCAATATTAATGTGTTTATAGTTTCAATGCTTAAAGTTTTGTTCTACAATGGAGGGTGAGATGGGTTATGAGAGTTGAAGTAGATAAATAATACATTGAAAGTGATTTGGAGTGTATTTAGAATTAAAAAAAAAAAAAAAAAAAAAAAACCTAACAAGGTCGAAATTGTCATAACATAGTAGGGTACATAAGTCATTTAACATTAAATTTTAATGTGGAGTGTATTCAATATTATGTAGGGTGCTAATAGAAAAAGCCATACAAGGGTTTAAAGCCTTTTTTTTTTTGTTTTTTGTTTTGTTTTGTTTTTATTTTTATTTTTATCATGGGAACAATCTTTCGATTACCTTATCACCACATGGATAATGTATCCATATAGGCTTATTCCTCAATTTTTTTTTTTTACATAGAATTAATTAATAAAATTACACTACAAATAAAACATTTTGAACTCGATATTTAAAAATAGAAAAAGCTTTGCTGACTTTGTAACGAGTGAAAGACAATAAAGTAATTTCATAACTAATCGCCGGCCAAACACTATTTTGTTAGATTTCTTGGGTATGTTCGGCCTATGTTCTTTTCTACAATGCAATGTCGGTATCAATAGGTACACTTACTATATTTCGAATGAGTACCCTTTTTCCAGTCACTTGATTGCCAAAAGAACAATAATAATGTAAACATTGCCTTGGTCTTGATTGAAAATTTGAGGCCTTCTGTTACGTGACTAATAACTGGGCTTCCCATGAATTGGCCCTTGATTCGAGTTGCTGGATGCTGGATACCCCTCCACACCAATTTGGGCCATTTGCTTTGGAAGACTTGTCTCTAGACCCATAGGTTACTTGTGTTTTAGGCCTTTCATCCTATTGTTGGGCATTAGAAATACTGGAAAAGCTTTTATCCAATTTTTTTCTTTTAAACAACGATATATTAACTTTTAACGCTTAGTTTTTGACTTTTGGGAAATATTTTAGCTAATGAATTAGTAGTAGTTGTTATTGTTTCTTTGTTACCTTTAGTAGTTCCTATATCTGTCATGTTCCTCGGATTATTTACAAGCGGTATTCAAGCTCTTATTTTTGCAACCTTAGCTGCGGATACAAAAAAGGTGAGGGAACAATTAATTTTAAACTTGTCATTCACGAAATTCAAACATAAAATATTTCACTTATAAGTCTAAAAAAATACATATAATATAAATGGCGAAAAAACTTGATTTTTGTTGTGGTTCCAAATCTACAATATCCTTTCTACAAAGGTATATGCTAGTAGCTGTCACAATCTAAAACTGTGAAAGTGATTACATCCTTCATTTATACCTTAGCCTGAATATTAAATTTACACCTCCATATTCATTATGTACCATAAAATATGGGGTGTGCTAATTACACACTTATTTTTACTTCTCACACAGCTCTTGATAATTTTTGTCCTTTGATTTTTTTCAATTCATCCGATCCGACGGACGGAAATTAAAAGGATATTTGAAAAGTAAAAAGAAGTGTGTGAAACATCTTTAAAAGAGTTACCAAAACTTTTCTTTAAAAGTGTACTTTGCTAACCCAGTTGGCATATTTATAGTAAAATTTGTCATTCCAACCTTTCAGCTAACTCTTGAAATTTTATCTTTCAATCTAAAATATTAATACCTTAATTTCATCTTATCTTATGGAAGAAAATATATTCCGTGATCCAATTTACTAACTTTAAAAAGTAGCAATTGATAATTCTTTAATTTACTAATTGAGTTGCTACCATGATTGGAAATACGTTTTTCTTACATAGCACAAAAAATATCTAATTTTTCTATCCAATTGCTACTTCTCTTAAAAGATGCTATTATATATAACCTGAAAAAGTGATCAAATTTTCCTGAGAAAGCATGAAAGAGAGAATTTTTAGTGTTGGAATATCACCAATAAATCAAGTATTATAATATAATTCGTAAAACTTTTTATAAATTTTTAATTAATTATATTATTACATTTGTCATATGCTGTATACTTGGCACATTAAAAAATTTCTCGTGATGGAAAAGCAATCCCACACTTCAACTTCACATGATGACACAACTCTCTAGATAAGTGTTTCCGAACGT
Source organism: Pyrus communis (assembly GCF_963583255.1). Taxonomy (NCBI): domain Eukaryota; kingdom Viridiplantae; phylum Streptophyta; class Magnoliopsida; order Rosales; family Rosaceae; genus Pyrus; species Pyrus communis. The sequence continues at coordinate 2,962,985 of NC_084818.1, forward strand.
ACATGTGGCAACCATGGATTTTCCGAACTTCTTTGAATCTGTCAGCGTTCACGAATCTGTCAGCATTCAGAGACTTAAATCTTCCCCAACATCTTCCACTCTCTATCTCTCTCTCTCTACCCTCTGCAACACAAACTCAAGAAAAATGGCACTTTCTCTCAGATTACACAACCTTCCCTCCCCGACCTTCAGACCCAAACCACGATCATCATCAAAGGCCACTCTGTCTCCTCCTAATCCATCTCTCTCTCTCATCTCCTCCTCTCCCCTTCCGCACCTCCTACTCAGAACCTCACACTCCCTCACCATTAGAGCCGCTTCCTCCTCCTCTTCTTCCCCGACCACGGTTGCTGATCCACAGGGCATCAAGGTATCTGACTCAGTTGTATATTAGACATTAATTTCTATGTGTGTCTTGCATTATGTGTGGGTATATATGTATGAATGTGTTTTTCTCTGTCAATCTGTATTGGTTTTGAATTCTGGGTTGATTTAACAAATGGGGTTTCTTTTTATTTCAGATTAATTTGGTTCCCACTGAACCAATTGAAGGTCAGAAGACTGGAACCAGTGGTCTCCGAAAAAAGGTTGGTTCTTGATTATTTGATGCCTTTTTGTTCATTTGAGTGGACTTTCTGTTATCTGAAAGGTGCTAAATTGAACACCTTTTTTCCTACATTGTGTTTGCAAATCAAATATATAATTGAAGGCTGATTTTTTTTTTTCCGAAAATTATAATCCGATTTGTAGGTGAAAGTTTTTCAGCAAGAAAATTACCTTGCAAATTGGATTCAGGTATGAATACTTGCACTTATTTAGGGTATTGAATTCATCTTTGCTTTTACTGCATTGTGGTTTTGAATGTCATTTAGATTTTTCTGGTGTATAGGCTTTATTTGATTCGTTGCCGCCTGAGGATTACAAGAATGGGGTATTAGTGTTAGGAGGTGATGGTCGTTACTTTAATCGTGAAGCTGCGCAGGTTCTTTTTCGACGTTTCATCCTTTATTTTCATAAACAATCGAACCTGTATTAAAATTTTTCTGTTTGCTTTACTTTCTTCTGTTTCCGTTGATTCTAGAAATCCAACTTCCCCACAAAAAAAAAAAAAGAAAAGAAAAGAAAAAGAAATCCTACTTCCCCTGTTAGTGATAATCGTTGTGGATGTACAATGCAGATTATTATCAAAATTGCCGCAGGGAACGGTGTTGGGAAAATTTTGGTTGGCAAGTAAGTGTATACGTTGGCTGATATTTCCAGTGGTAGTGCTTTTGTATGATTGTTTTAATCTTGTGATTCTTATTTTTACTCTTCTATGTAATGCATTTCAGCTTTAAATAAACGAGTCAATGATGAGCTTTTGTTGATGCAGGGAAGGAATCTTGTCAACACCTGCCGTTTCTGCAGTAATCAGAAAGAGGAAGGCAAGCTAGTGCTGCTTGATTTTTCTGTACTTCGGCATCTTGGCACATCGTGTTTAATTGGATTTATTTTTCCTTTGTCTTGTTACTAATTAATCAATTATTTTATAGGCCAATGGGGGATTTATTATGAGTGCAAGCCACAATCCTGGTGGACCTGATTATGATTGGGGTATTAAGGTGAGTTCTTATGCATACATAATTTAAAGAATGGATTAGTGTTTATACTAATCTAGTCTTCGAAGTTTCCATGTTTCAACTATTTTTTTCTTGAATTTCTTTAGGTTTTGTGTTTATGCATTTCTCCAAATCAACTACTTCATCATATCTGACTCGTGTTCACATTCCAGTTTAATTACAACAGTGGTCAACCTGCACCCGAGTCGATCACAGATAAGATTTACGGAAACACTCTTTCTGTAAGTATGTGGTTTTATGTGCACGTTTGCTTCACTTTCTATCATGCTATTTGTACTTGTTGAGTGTTGTGCGGTTTTTCTTTTCTTTCATGTCTTCATGTAGAGTTCAATATAGCAATTACTTCGGAAAAACAGCTGATTGCTGGATAAAAATCTCCAGCAGGAGAAGTTTTGACTCTAATATAGAGTGTTGAAGCATAAGCTCAAAACTTAGAACTTTGCATCGAATTTCATGTGTTTCTAATTTCCTACTGTACTTTTCTCTATTTGATTTAAGTTTGAATCGTATAAGTACAATGCAGATCTCTGAAATAAAGGTAGCAGATATTGCTGATGTTGACCTATCTACTCTCGGAGTTGTAAAGTATGGGAACTTCAGTGTTGAAGTTGTAGATCCGGTTTCTGATTATTTGGAACTGTTGGAGGTGGGAAACAAAAATCATGCATTTTAGCATATTTAGATGAAAATTCATCCAGTTTTGAGACAACTAATTCTATGGGATTTCGTGCAGAATGTATTTGACTTCCAGCTTATTAAGAGTCTTCTACAGTTAGACTTCAGGTATGTTAGTTGCCTTCTACCAATGACTTTAACCGTATGCTAGTTTATAACTGCAAAGTTGTTGGTAATTAGGAAATACTTCCCATTCATTTGTCCCGTTGCAAAATCATAGAGGGTATTATTTTCTTAATGACATGAACTTTTCAGGTTTATGTTTGACGCAATGCATGCTGTTACTGGTGCTTATGCAAAACCCATCTTTGTGGATAAGCTCGGAGCCAGTCCGGTACGTTAGATAAATATAGGACAACTTGAAAGTGATTATACTCTCTATATTATCCTATTTCTCTATTCATAATGAGAGATGTTTGGCATGCCGTGTGTAGGATTCAATTTCAAATGGAGTGCCTCTGGAGGATTTTGGTCATGGTCATCCAGATCCTAATCTTACGTAAGAGATTAGTAATTAAATTAATGTTACCTTCATATTATATGAGGCCATTGCTAATTTCGACTTATGTTGTCAAATAGATATGCCAAGGATTTGGTCGACATTCTGTATAGCGAAAATGGACCTGACTTTGGGGCTGCTAGTGATGGTATGTTAGATGACTAAGGAGGTAGAATTTGTGTGAATGGCTTTATGACTAAAGAACCATGCTGTTTGATTTAGCATGGAAATGCCAAAGTCATACATTATACAGCTTTTCTATGTAACTGCCGTTTAGAAGCTGCAATGGACGTACCATTTTCTCGAATAACAAAAACGTTTCTCTTTTATTAGGGGATGGTGATAGAAACATGATTCTTGGTAGAAGCTTTTTCGTCACTCCTTCAGACTCTGTTGCAATTATTGCAGCCAATGCACAAGAAGCTATTCCATACTTCCGGGGTGGTCCCAAGGTCATGCACCCTTTGTTCCATCGTTATTTGTTTGCAGTGTAGTTTTCCTGCAGTACAACAAGAGGTGACTTTTTTTTTTCCTTTAATTATTTAGGGATTAGCTCGATCCATGCCAACAAGTGGTGCACTTGATCGTGTTGCTGAAAAATTGAAGCTTCCTTTCTTTGAGGTTTAGTTCTCCTTAACTTTTGTATTGATAAAAGACGTAGAATCATAATGTATTTGGTGCAGTGGTTTATTTCTACAAGATGCTTTTTGAGTAACATATGATGTACGCTCAGGTTCCCACTGGTTGGAAGTTCTTTGGTAATCTTATGGATGCTGGGAAGTTATCTATCTGCGGGGAAGAGAGTTTTGGAACAGGTTCTGATCACATCCGCGAGAAAGATGGCATATGGTATTTGTCTAAATCTATATTTTAGGGTGATCAGGGTGGTGCACATTTTGTCTGCATTAAAGAAGATTTCTCATATGTGGGCTGGTTATTAACAAAAGCTGTAATTCTCTGCTTAAGTTTGCCTTCATGGGGCATATCAAAACATTAGAAATACTCCTTTTCACTTTTAAACATATTATTCTCCATTCGATCCCAATGAATTGTCACTTCTTGTGGCGTTTTGAAAAAAAATTGTCACTTCTTTTGTAAAATGACTCGAGTATTTACCAATGACAGGGCTGTTTTAGCTTGGCTTTCAATCATTGCATATCGAAACGAAGACAAAAAACCTGGGGAGAAGTTGGTCTCTGTCTCAGATGTTGTGAAGGAACACTGGGCAACCTATGGAAGAAATTTCTTTTCTCGATATGACTATGAAGTGAGCATCACAAACTGCATTTAAACCATCCTTGCACAATCAGAGTCTATACTTCAGTTTCAGTCGTGGAACTTTGAGTATCCACAAACTGGATCGATTTGGTTTTATTGGGATTGGTGCAGTTTTTTAACTGGTGTAATCTTTACCCAGGAATGCGAGTCTGCAGGTGCCAACAAAATGATAGATTATCTTCGAGAATTGATCTCTAGCAGCAAGACCGGTTACAAGTATGGTAAGTTTGGACCCTCTACTTCTCTTGATACTATCATGATCTTGGATGCTGAAAGTTATCATCCCACAGGAAATTACGTTCTCCAATTCGCTGATGACTTTACGTACACTGATCCTGTAAGTTCCTTTACATGCTTTCCTTCTTCCATCAAATTTGACTTCAAGCAAATGAATACAGTTTGATAGATCAACTTATTCTAATCTCATACAATTTTGCAGGTTGATGGAAGTGTGGCATCGAAGCAAGGTGTTCGGTTTGTTTTTACCGATGGATCAAGGATCATATATCGCTTATCAGTAATAAACTTTCTTTGTTTACTTTCGATAATGACTTATTTACACTTTAATCTTTAGGACTTAATCCTCATCAAAACGGAAGTAACTTACAAATTTCATATACTATATAGGGAACGGGTTCAGCAGGAGCAACTGTTCGAATTTACATAGAACAATATGAACCAGATGCCTCTAAACATGATGCGGATGCCCAAATGGCACTAAAGCCATTGATAGGTTAGTTTTTCTGTTGTTTCTATAACAAACCCTTACAGACATGGTTACTTATTATTCCTTTTCTTGTTACGCTTTAGATTTGGCGTTGTCTGTATCGAAGCTGAAGGAATTCACTGGAAGGGAGAAGCCCACAGTCATCACATGAGCACAATGACACCATGACTGGTCTCTTCTGTCAAAGTGTTACCCTAAGCCTTGCCGGAAGCAGCGCGTTGTGACACAGATTCACCATGTTCAGTTTTGGTCTACGGTAGGTAGTCCCAGCTTTCTGGAAAAGAAACAAGTCCTGAATGTCCTTGTATAATATGTTGACGTATGTGGATGTGAGAATAAAGAGACTGATTCCTCGGTTCAATAAGTGATGCCATGTCATTGTTTCTCTAAGAACTGATAGGTATTTAAATGGATAGATAGATAGAGTCCACTATCTTCAAGTGCGTGGAGCGGTTAGAAAGTGCGGTTCATTGTTCCCCGTTTCTCGTACTATTTGTAGAGAACTAAAATAACGAAAGACAACAATCTCTTTACAAGAAAAAGACACTGATGGACAAAGTAAGTTTTCATCAACCAAAACAGAGTCCGCTTCTACTTCTTGCAAGAATTACTGACTTATGCAACCATGCTCAGTATTCTTTGACATTAAAAAAAAAACCTAGAAATCTGAAAATCTGAAAATGCAAATTAAAAAAATTACAAAATAAAACCCCCCAGAAAGCTTAAATGACTACAAATAATGAGAGAGATTGTTCACTAACTCATAATAAAAATGGAAGGAATTGAATTGATGAATTGGAATGGAAAGGAGTAAATTTCTATTTATAAAATTGTGGTCAAGTAGGATTTAGAAACATTCTAAAAAACTTTGGAATCCATGTGTAATCAAATAGGATTTTAAAAGACCTTAAAAATTCCATTAAAATGCAAGGGTGGGCTATTAAAGGATTTTAAAAGATTTTAGAATCTTGGTATAGTTAATTAAGATTTTAAAGGATTTTATAGGATCCATGCAAATCTAAATGTATTAAAAAAATTTAAAGATTTTTTTTATTTGATAATATATATATATTTTATGGATTTTGAAAGATTTCACTGAATGAGTGATTTTGTAAAATTTGAGAAGAAATGGTAAGCATAAAAAGACTAAAGAATCCTACCTCCAACCCTAGAATTTCTTTTCAACCCCTTTACTTTCTTTCTCTCTCTCTCTCTCTCTCTTCACTCTACTACTCTAGCTTTCTTTCTCTCTCTTCCCATTTCATTGAAAACATTTCTCCATTTTTACTCTTGTTTTCTTGGTTGAACATGTTCATGGACGGAGCCAATGAAGCCTCACTATGGATAGATGCCCCCACTCAAGTGATTCGTTTGTTAGGTTGCAGACTGCAATTACACACTCGTTATCTTTGAAGAAAATATGTGTATGTAATATTCAACATGCTTTCATAGTACAATTATTCCATATCAAATATTATATGAGCAAAAGTGCTCTTGTTTTGTCATGCAAACCGCCCCTATCCTGCCTCATATATTAATATTTTTTTTCATCACTTTGTCACTTTCCACTACTACACTTAAATTTTTGTAACATCGGAATGTGATACATCCTCATTTGAATTCATCCCTATTATCATGTTGGGCATAAGCCATACTATAATAAGATTTTATTTGTTGTTTTTTTGGATTGTCCCCGCTACCCCCACTGGAAGAAGTTTCTAGCTCCGTCCCTAAACGTGTTAGCCCTGATTTCTCTGCCGTACTCCCCACATGTCCTTAGACCTTCCTCTACACTGTTGCATAAACTTCCCTTTTCTCCTTTTCCACACACACACACACGCGCGTGGGACACACACACACGCACGCACGTGCGCGTGCGCACACACATATATAAGGATCATAATCTCATCTGGGTGCCAATTAATTTCACAATTTAAGTACTTATGTTTCGATAAAACTTACAAAGTTAAGAATTGAACAAAGAAAAGAATGGTAACTGATGAGTCGATTTTATATCATATATTTAACTCTATTCTTAGTATGTTTTGGTATTTATTTTGATGAAATTTTGATACTTTGTTATATATTCTCAACGTAGGACATGTGACTTCATCTTGATCAAAAAATGATCAAATGGATGAATTTTAGAGTGATTTCATTTGGAAGATGTTCATGAGTCTCTCAGCTTGTTTGTGTCAAAGTTTCAGATTTTTCTACCGAACGAATTATTTATGGGAATGAACCAAATAAGCAGTGTACGGTGCTGGAAAACTGACGTTTTAGGTTTAATTTTGATTTTTGGAGTTCAAGATGGCATCTTTTGGGCTTGGGTCCTTCTGGAAAAGTGTTCAACACATCTTAAACTTTAAAACAAGCTATTTTGGGTCTGTTTTGGAGGTGGTTAAGGCCTAAAACTTGGCTGATTAGTTATATGGCAGATTATCCTTTATTGATAAGGAATTTGTTTCTAAGTTTATTTTAATTTATTTTTTTTTCCTAGTTTTATTCTAAGATATTTTCTAGGTAGGATTTCAATTCTAGTAATTCTCTATGAAAACTTTGCGAGGATTGCCGAAGGCTCTAGCAGATTTTAGATTTTAGTCTACAAGGTGTTTTCGCTATTTTCCTATTTCAATAAAATTCCTTTTGATTTTAATATGAATATGCGTAACTAACTTTCTTTTGCTAGGGCGAGGCCATGAGTTTTAACATGTATATGTAGTTTTTATTTAATTGCTTATGATATTATATTATGCTTGCTTTGAATTATTAGTCCTTGTGTTTAAACTATCTTTATATCTTAATGATTTGCAACCATAAGGATGTTTAGATAAGTAATTGAATGCAATCTGGTTGGATATCACCAAAGGATTGGGTATGACTTCTTGTGATTGATAATTGTAATTTCACCTAAGGTGAATATCACGCTCTTAGGGGTTGCATGGTGTTTCAAAGGGGTTTTCGCCACACTTAATGAGTCTTGCATGTTTACATTTGATCTGAATATCACAGATGTATTGCATGTTAGATATACATTCTTACTTAAATGTCACAAGGACAATATCCATAAGGAAAACTTAACCTTTAAAGTTGCATATATAATTCATAAGTAATTGGTAAAAATCCTATCATCAACTTTCAAACTTACCCAAGTAAAAGTAGATCATAAACTTATTACTTTCTTCTATTATATTGCTTTTTGGAGGTGTAGAACCCCCTGTACACGCAAGGAACTTAAGCAAATTATCCACTGCAAAATAACTTTCAAATTCAATCCTGCCCTGATGAGGTTTAATTCTAACCCATAATCAAATAATTAAACTTAGGGGCTTTTTATGATCTTGAGGTCCTCTGCAAAGAAGAATAAAATGATAGTGGTAGCAAATGGCTTGTTCTACCCAATTATCGGATTCACGTCATGCGTGGCCTTCATCTACATGTCTTTCAGTAATTTGGGGTCGAATTTTGGCGACGACAAGGTTGAGTTTTGTGGAGAGGAATGAGACTCAGTTTCATATTGGATGGCAAGGCATTTTACATTAATGGTGGAATTTGTCAGGGAAGCCCTCAACCCAACCATTTTATCTACCCCACATCTTGAATCCTTGTAAATCTTGCTTTCATGAATGATAATGGTGGAAGTTAGACATTGGGAAGTTTATTAATTTGTATTTGAATTTTCTGCTGGTGGAAGACCATGGACAATTGGGGTCACTCAGAACTGAGCAACGTTCTTTAGTTTTTTTCAAGTTTTTTTTTTAATCTTATTTTTTATTTAAAAAAATAATTTTTTGAATGACAAGAAATCTTTGAAGATCCATTCAAATATTTAATCAAAGTCCATAAGAATCTTGCCATTTAGTACTACGGTTTAGTGGTATTTCTCTCTGCGTAGAAGTAAGAGGTTTTAGGTTTGAATTTCGTGGATGACGAATTCGATACCAAATTAGAGCTGCCCATTGTGTGACTTAACCAAACTCCCCATTCCCTAGTATAAAAAATATCGATATACTAAAAAAAAATGCTTAAGAATCCTTGAAAATCCATTTGAAAGTTGTAAGGATTCTACAATCCTTTGAATTCTATCACTTAAAAAAGTTTTTTAAAATCTTATCAAATCCAAATTGATTACTCTCCTAAAACTTTCTAAAATCGGATAGAATTGGTACACATTCCCATATATTTATTTTTAATTTTATTTTAATTATTGGAATAAAAAAATTGTAGTATACTTTAACATAAGGCCAAATTTTTTTCGTGATCCCTGTGATGACACGTTACTTTCAATGTGACCCTCGTGGTGAAAAAACTTTTAATTAAACTCTCATGATGGGCCTTGTTAGCAATTCAGGTCCAAATCCAAATTTTCGTTAGTCTTCTGTTAAATAAATTCACGTGACTATCACATGAAGGGTCAAATTCGTCATTTCAATCCAAATGACATCTTATTCAATGGACATCTAGTATAATTTAGCGTTTAAATGAAATTAGATTTTACAGAAAGAGAAAAAAAAAAAAAAAAGCTTGAACACGAAGACTGAAACTAACCCGTAAAACCACGTCAATGGCTAGGAGAAGAGGTGACAATGAAGTTGCATCTAATTTCTTAGGTATGATTTAATTTCGTTTGGAAATCCTAATACTTCTAATATTGTTTTTTATTTCAATGCCAACACGTCTTTGATCATGAGTTAGAGTCTTGGTCTTACTTGAATTTTCATTCTTGTATCAATTTGTACCAGTTTGAATGCATAAATGCCTTTCAATTTTGTCTTTAATTGGTAATGTGGTTTTATGCAGGCCCTAGTCAACCAGTACACAACCTTTCAATTTTTTTTCTTATTCTTCTTTGAATTTTAATTCTTTAACTTTCTTACGCTCTTAAAGTTCATTTGCGGAGGGCAGACCTGAAGAATGAATTTTCTGCAATGCCTTTCACCCATTGTCTTTAATTCTACAATGCCTTTCACCCGTCTGAATGCATAAATACTACATTATATAGGTTGAGATACATGTGCTATCAAATTGGGGTGATGGTTAGTGATGGTGGAGGAGGTCCACAAGTGGCTACGACGGTGGCTGGGAGCCTGAGATGAGATACGGGAACTGCTGGGTTTTTTATTATTTTTACGAGTTTCTTTTATTTGTAATTTTATTTTAATTCAATCATGCTTTTGTCTTTTTATTTTCCAAAATAAATAAACTTAATTTTGACAGATCCATATGTGATATTCACATGGTTTTATTTAACGGAAGACTAACGAAACTTTAGATTTGGACCTCAATTGCTAACAGGGCTCACCATGGTAGTTTAATTAATAGTTTTTTCATCACAAGGGTCACATTGAAAGTGGCATGTCACCACAGGGACCACAAGAAAATTTTGGCCTTAACATAAACGTGCCATAAAGTTCAATATTAGAAATCTATAAGCCACAAATTTAACAAACATTCAAACAAAGATTTTTCTGTTATATTCGGAACACCATCGCGTGATATTATTATCACATTTTTTTTATGCAAAGAAATTCATAAAAGCACGAAACCTCTAGTACAACCGTTTCCAATACAATCAAAATTAAAGGTAGGAAGAGCAACACTAGGTAAACATAAATCCAAAAAATGAGAATTTGAGAAGGAGAGACCAATGTGAGCTAAAGCATCCGCAACAATATTATTATCACTACTATTATAACTTATGAATTTGTTTTATTTTATTTTATTAATATACTCTAAAAATAATATATTAATTATATCGTCCACCCACATTAAGACATTTAAAGTGATAAACCAAGTACCAAGCATTCTGCATCTAGTCGGGCAACTGGCTGGGGCCTAGCGCCTAGGTGGCTAGGCAGGGTCTAGGTGGATTTAATTAAATCTATTATATTTCGTATAAATAAGTGTCTGTTTATACTTAAAATATATATGAATTTATCATAAACTACAAAATGGAATGACATATATATTATGAGCTATTGGAACATAATGAAAACATGAGGAACAAGTATATAATGTGTGTTCATTTAAGTATTCAACAAGTCCCTTACAATTTATTGAAAAAATAAAATGAAAATGAATGTTATTTATTTTCTGTCTAAGTGAGTCGCAGGTGGATGTCTAGGCGGTCTAGGCAAGCGCCTTTTCTTAATTTTCAAACTCCTAAACATTAATTAGGATGATGATCAACTGCCTGGCACCTAGACGGCGTTAGCAGGGATTTTTAGAACAATGTTCCGCATACATATATGTGTAGAGTATATAAATTTCTCTCCAATCATGCATGCACGTTTTTTAACTGCAACACTTAAAGTCTTGGTGCCATAAGGTCCAAAACTCTCTGCATTAATGTCGATCAATAATGATTTTGAACCATGCCTGCATCACTACGGTCGAATGAACATGTAGTTTCTAGTTCCCAAGTTATAGAAGGCCAACGGAAAAGAAACAAAAACACCACTTTAATTATTTCTTTGGCCAGGGATTGAAAATTGGGGACCTTTGGAGACATGTTTGTCTAGTCGGATTTGCATCCGATCTTCCCAGGGACACGTGACCAGTGTTTGAGGACACTTGGAAAATAGTATTTTTATAACAAATCTTGATTGGCATTCATGTCTAGCAATCTGGGGTTTCTTGTATTTTTGTGGGAGTGAGTCATTCATGTTGATCAACTATCAGTCTACTAATCATGTGATGAGAAAAATAGAGAGATAGACATTAATCGTGTTATGGGAAGAGAAAGAAAGATGGACATTGAAATGGCGCCCAGGGTAGGGAAGTTCCTCTTGTCGAGCTAGGGCACAGAATTTTGAAAGATACATTAATTTGTACAAACTAAATACAATCTCATCTCAGTCTTTCCTTAGTTCACTTCTATAGCACAAAACTATTATCAGACAAACTGTTATCGATTAGCTAAGAGTTCGTTTGAAGTCTAGGATTTGAATGAATTGTATATTAACTCCTAAAGTTCAAGATGTATTGAATGTGGAGGTGAATAGTAATGCTAAGTAGACTAAATTTTTTAAACTAAATGATGTGGTTGTAGATAATTTAATTATTAATTACATATCGATTAACGTGTTTATTTTTTATTTGTGACATCTCATTTGGTTTAAAAATTTTGGTTTCCATAGCATTACTCTTCATTTTAAGGGGATTAGAAGGAAATTTTATTTTAAGTTAAAATAGAAAATTAGGTGATATTAATTAGCTCCTCAAAGTGGTGTGTTAATGCTCAAAACTGGGAGGTCAACTCTTGATGAGTGTGGGCTAACGCTCATCATAGGAAGGTTAGGATTAACTTAAGAGAGAATTAATATTAAAATAAACACAAGAATATATAGTGGTTTGCCTATAAACGAAGCTACGTCCATTGTAATTTGTATATATTTTTTCAGGTGGTTACAAATGTTACATCAAATGGCTTAAAGCCTTCAGTTGGCATGGAGAAGCCAAACAACCGTAGGCTTCCTCCATCCAAATCTGCCATCCTCCTATCCTATGCTCTTACCCCCTTTATGTTGACAAACTCTCTTTCCTGAGGAAGGTTAAGTGTGTGGTCTAAAAGAAAAGGTGATGTGGCCTCTACCCATACCCAATAAATATTTAAAGCCTAACAAGTGTATAATCTTGGTCAAATACTCAAGGGGTCTTATTTAATGGTGGTTATTCGTAGAGAGCACCCGGGAAAGGTGGTTGTTCGTAGAGTACTCGGGAGAGGTGGTTGTTCGTAGAGTACTCGGGAGAGGTGGTTGTTCGTAAAGCACTCTGGAGAGGTAGTCTATGTAGAGCAGTTTGGAGAGGTAGTCTCTGTAGAGCACTCAGGAGAAGGTGGCCTTTGTAGAGCACCGACCACTAAATAGTAGGCCACTAGAGAGCTGATCATTTGGAAGATGTGATATTTCATGTGCCAAAGGGTCTCTTCCATCCAACGGTGATCTAGTCTCAGTCAAAGAGTCTTCCTTCACAATGGTGACATGGCAAGAGTGAGACCGGGTCATCCCGGAGACCCGCGTTAACAAACATGAAATAGAAACGTTCACCATCAAACCAAAAGGTAAAGGGTCTTACATGCTCAGAACATGAAATAAACTAATGCATTCCCACTCTTACTATTTTTGAGGAAATTGGAATAGATATTAAGTTTATTTAATGAGTGATCCACCTTTTACCTTCAAGTTGGACACAACTTTTACATTTCTTCCTTTAACGTTAAACCCTTGGATGCACGATCAGGTGGGAATTTGGATTACACTATTCTTATGAGTTTTATGACCAAGAACAAAGGGGACTTGTCGTACGGGAGATCGATTCGATTGGTTCATCTGAAGCTGATCGATGTCCATAATATAAAACATCCAATGGCAGGTTCCCGACCCTCTTGTATGGTAGCCGACTGTCCATCTAAGACAAGCAAGAGACCACCATTCTAGATTGGACTATATTTTACTTAATGCGATAAAAAGACTAGTCTAACTATACCCTCCTAGCTAGGGTTATCTCTCGAAGTGACATAATGGCACAGCATGTACCCACTCTACATGGGACATTTGCTTTTCGTTCCTTCTTCTACACTCTCCATGTAGTATCAAAGTATCAACAACCCCCAAAAAATTTCGACTTTTATTTACTTTCTAGGGATGTGACACTTTTTTCTAGTTGCTTCTGCATTTTTCTAGCTAAACTTACGTGTTTCGTATATAAGGTTTCATGATTTCTCGAGTGTGAGTTAATGATGATTTTTTTCCTACTATACAATACATTTCACATAGAGAATTGATTTCGTTACATTTTTTTTTCTCTTTTTTTTTTTGGTCCAATACATTTTTTTCTTCCCTCTATGTATACATCTTTGTTTATTTCTTACATTTAAATTGAATTTCAAGAAGAATTAAGAGACAAAAATAAATAATAATGTGCAAAAGGAAAGTAAAAGAGAAAAAAAGTATGTATACATTATTTCCCTATATATGTTAACTGTTGATTTTGATATATGAAATCAAGTTCTTGAAGAAGATTGGTTGCTTGTGCAATTGGGTCCCTTAGGTTGTTTCTGTTTATTGGATGCTAGGGCTACGGTGGTACATGATATATTTTCGGGATGTGATATCCACACATCATTTTTTACTTCTTACACATCCTTTTAATTTTCGGCCGTCAGATAGGATGAATTAAAAAATATCAACGGACAGAAATTAACAAAGGATGTGTAAAAAGTAAAATGAGATGTGTGGATAGCACACTCCTATATTTTCTGCTTTAGTTCAATCTTCGGAAAAGTTGGTTCCCCCATTTCTAAATTTTGAAGCCTACATCGAAAGCATTTCTCAAAGCAAGCCCGCTTTTCTGTCATTCAAAAGTCCAAAACCAAAATCAAGACCAGATTGTCCTTGCCCCCCATTTCCAATATGATCTAAATGTCCCAGCAGACCCACCAGCAAAATAATGGTACAGACAATGAGAAAAGTCAGCAACCTTTTAGTGGGATATAATAAGAGGATGGAACTATGTTTGTCCTAATTATGACACACTTAGAAGTATAGTTGTCAATTGATCCAACCTTGTTTGGTCTATCAGTTTCAACTTTCATGGCATTACTCTTGATTTAGAAAAGAAAACTCGTTTCCCCCACTTTATATCTGCATGACATTGTGACAACTCCACCATCACGTTAGTTGCCTCACTCATTGCCCTTCATGTCTCAACTCTCTCTACCTCTTTTTACCACCTACTGTCTTCTGTCCTCTAGCGAGGGATTTGGAATATTGTTTGAACCCTTCGAATTTAGGTAGTATTTGAAAGTGTTGGGATTCTTTATCATAATTAAAAATAAAGTTTGTTATGGGTCAATTAATTTTTATTCATACGAAGTTGCACGACTGTGACTCACCAACTTCTAGGTCCAATCTAGAATGAATCTTAGGGGTCAGATGACCACTCATATCACTCTAACTCGTTCGAAGGCTCAGACAAAGTTCTCCTCAAAGCGCGTTTGCCATGCAGGCAACCAGACCCGGAAATATTTTGCCTCCTTAAATGCATACGAGTGCATCATTCGACAAGCTAATACCACTGCAGTAATTGAGTGAAACCCCACATGACACAACTGAAGGCCATCAACCATAAATTACAGTCCCTACCATCACCAAATAGCCGATCTACCCCTACTCCAGCTTAGCAATAAGATCGAGGTTGTTCCTCCTCCACTACCTAGAGTTTATTGTTTTCTATACATTTCAATTCCATTTATTTTTTAAGTAATGTAGCTTAGCTTGTTGGCCTAGATTTTACTTTTGCAAACATTTGTTATTTGAACTTCCTCGTGAAATAATTACATTATATTTCTAGTTTTAATTTTTGTTTCTCTTTCATTTACTTTTTTGGCAAACCCATGCAAATTCACCCTAAATTCTAAGTCCTCGTTCACTTGAGGCACAAAAGAGAACTTAATCGAACCAGCTTTCTACTTGGTGCACAATCTTTTGGTTAAGAAGTCAGTTTTATGCGCAACTCCACATTCAAGCACAATCATTGTCTGTTGGCAACCTCCAACAGTGGCACGCATATTCTCTCTTTCTTTCGAGCCATGCCGTGATACTGAGATCGAAAACAACACTCAAAACAAATATGTATTGAATCTAGTTCAGGCTCTATTCGAGTTTTGACACCAACCGCGACAAATGTTAAAGTTGCGGTGCTTCCAATTATACTCATTTGATAATTTTAGAACCATTAATACATATATTGAAGCACTGTTGAGCCTCAACATGAAATTTTTTTTTTTAATAATAAAAAAAAAACGTTGCCTTTAATGTTATATCAAATACATTAACAGTAAAGTTAAACTCAAAAGGAAAAAAACTAATAAAGTAGAGAAAAGCTGGAAACTAAAGCGAATAATTCGCACTAATAACTTCGAAGTCCACGTCACAAAATTTAAGCGCAATCATTGGTTAAGCAAGCTCATACAACTCTAAATCACGAAAATCCTAAGTTAATCCATAATTCTAAACCTTGAAGGCCACTACAAACTGATACAACGCTGCCATAGAACTCACAACAACTAGTCATTAGGAACATGTGCAACTGACGGATCTGTGGACTCGAAATCAGTCTATATTGTTTTAAAATTGACCAAAAAAGTGAACAATAGTAATAATTTGAAAATAGCGGCAAGGTCAAGGTCAAGGTCAAGGTCATTCAAAACGAAGGTAGGACAATGTTTACTGAAAAAGGGAAATAATGTTAAAATGATTTCGAAAGTGAAATTAGCATGAACAGCGTTAGTGACAAAGTACTGGTTAAGATAAGTCAACACAAGAAATTAATTTCACCACGAACAGATAAAAAAATATATAGAGAAGAATGAGGGTAGGATAGGAAGCAAATGCTTTACGTTCTCCACTAGCGCCTAGTATTTTCTCTTTTTATTTCAAAAGAGGGATAATATCATCTTTGATCTCTGTCTTTAGAGTAGACGGATTTGAAAATCCGGACCATTGAATTTAAATTTTAAGCTCCATTAGCCTATTCCATTAGTTCACGTTACACACAATATGGATCCTGATGGGATCCAAATCCCTCTTTTTCCTTATTCTTTTATCTCTAACAATATTTTCAATTTAATAATGTTTGACGTGTGTCTTAATAAAAATTTCTTTAAAAAAAAAAAAAAAACACTGATGATTACCAACATAATTGCTGAATAATAAATACTACCGTTAAGCCCTTAAGCTTTGAAGACCACCCATCAAAGATATTTAAGGGCTAAAATAAAGTCAACATTTGATCCACTGTTCAGTTCATCCTCCGTTACGCAAACAATGAATTAAGGAACACACTAGGTGTTGTTAATATGTATAACGATAAAAAAAAAATAATAATAAATTACACCCTATTCATTCCATATTTTTTAATATTTTTCACTAATTATTTTTTGCGGCATTGGAGAACCAGTCGCAATCGGAGGAGCTCCGGGGATCAAGAGGATCGGCAGCAGCTGCGGAGGACTAGCGCGTGAGGGGATTGGCAGCAGTTGCAATCGGAGGAGCTTCGGGGATCAAGATGATAGGCAACATCCCCAATTGGAGTAGCTCCCGCCGTCGGAGAACCAGTGCACACTAGTGGGTGAGGGGATCGAGGAGGAGAGTTGGGTGGGTTTGTGGGTCATTGGGTTTGTTTGGTGGTTGTGGGCCACGGGGTAGGGGAGTGGTGGCAGAAAGCTTAGCTATTGTTTTTGAAGAGGAGAGTTTGGTGCGTCTGCTTAAACGGAAAGCTCAGACATTCACCACGATGGAAACTAGAGCTAGGGGGAAGGAGAAATGGAGAGTAAGACGGCCATTTTTGAAAAATTCATTTAATTGGCATTGTTCACCCGTGTTTTGGAAAGAAAAAAAAAAAAGAGTTTTCAAAGCTGCTATTTGTTGCTTCTACTTTTTGGCTTCAAATGACCCCCAATTTTCAAAGCTGCTATGTGTTTACCAAACACAGAAATACCCGAACTTTTTCTCACACCTACTTTAAAAAAAAAAAAATTTAAGCAGTACTAAATCAGTAATAAGAAATGTTTGTTTCTCGAATGATTTATGTGGAGCAAAAAATAATCAATAAAATTATGTAGGTGACATGTGGACTTTTAGGTTAAAATGACAAAATTATCCTCGAGCAACGGCGGAGCTAGTAACAGGGCTAGGGTGGGCTCTAGCATAGGGAGAGTTTTAGTTGTTTAAGGTTAGAAATACTGATAATTTAGATTTTTTTATTAATTTTAATTGGTATAGTCCACCTAATAAGTAAAAGTTCTGAACAATAGGACTACTTTTAGAAAAAGTAAGAGTTAATAAATATTAAATAAATTTTTTACTTTAATCAATATCAAAATTTATTATTATTATATTTCAAATCGTACATACACACTGGCAGTCACGTCCCATTAAATCTTTTTGTTTGATTAGTTTCTAGGGAGTATTATAGTGATTAGTTTAGGAGTAGAGTAGTCATCTCATCCGGTTTTAAAAATTAAATTTAATATTTTATTAATTTAGGTTTCCTAGGAGTGGACTTGTTTATTATTTTATTTCGACTTTTGGGTTACAACACAGTGACCCTCTTTCACTTTCTGACTTTCAGAAAAGCCTTTGTCCCGTCTCAACCTCTCGTCTCTGGACTGCAGTTCACAGAAACCAAGCATACAATAGAAGTGAGAAAACTTGTTTATTTTTCTTATCAATAGGTAAGTTTTTAACCGCTTTATTCTTATGTCTTGATGATTTTATTTGTTTATTGCTTTAATTTTAAGAATTCATAATTTAAAAATTCAATTTCAAGTTTAATATGTATTTTTTTATAGTCTGATAGATTTCTTAGAAATATAATTTATTATATAAACTTGCATTATTGTTGTTCAATTTGTTAGGTTAACGTTCAATGAAGTGGTTAAGAACTATTTATTCATTTTTGTCATTGTATAACTTTACGTAAGTAACAAAAAAATTTAACCATTTGATCTCCTAGTAATAATTTTAGTTTAGCCCACCCACCAAATAATTCCTGGTTTCGCTATTGCCCTCGAGGCACACCAGGATTCCCACGTGCATGCAACGGACAATAACAGCTTAATCAAGGAAGAGTCAAAGGTGATCAAAATGATATTTATTCAAATTCATCTCATCACTCCTCATCAAATCCTTATTTAAAAGGTAACTCCCAAAACTTCCTATTTAATTTGGGATTAATTACCATGTTAATTGCAAGATATTATTTCACATAATATCTTGCAATTATTCTCCAATTACACCATATATGGCCGGCCACTATTCTCCAAATAGGGCCGGACACTCCTCTATAAATAGCCCTATTATACAACTAAAAAGAAAGGCCATTGGCTACCCACAAACTCCTAAACACATTCTTTTTAGAATTCTAACTTTCATCGTGGGAGCGTGAGACTTTTGACCTTAATTTTAGGTGTTATTATTTTGCAGGTGCATTTTTGTCAAGGGAGAAAACGGTAGAAATTTGCATCCACAAATTGGTGCATTCATTGAGAGTTTGATTCACATGCTCGAAGAAGACTTTCGCATTCAAAATTTCTCATTTCTCGTTCGTTCGTAAATTTTTCATATGTTCATATTCCTAGAATTTTTTAATTCTTTGAATAGACGTAGGAGAAAAATACAATGGCGGGAAATTCAGAAGCCACAACGAATGAAACTTCCTATGTTCAAAGATTCAGATCAAATGATGGAGGACGTGATGTAGCCCTACCACGACGATCCACGAGACTCACCGCGATAAGAGAAGTAACCTTGCCACAACGGAGCACCACTATCATGGCAGCCATAACAATTGCCATGGCAGTGGAGAATGGGACAACTCTATGGTAGCTGGGCCACGAAACAATGACAGCTACAACCCACGGGGCAACCAGCCCAAGACCTGCAGGCCTATGATGCAACGCGAGCCCAAACCGCGCCAAGAAGAAGAAATGCCCAGCATCTTTCGGCCCTGGCGGCCCAGCCCACGCTCGCGATCCAGCCCATGCCCGTATTCCCACCCCCACTCGCGGTCTAGCCCATTCCCGTTGTTCACCTAACTGGTCATACCCGTTCAGCTGTCTCAACTTCAGATTTCTAAACTGACGATTAAACTAGGGGTATTCTCACCTCAATTTTCTACATATTTGACATATCTCAACTCAAATCTTGCACCTGGAATCCATTGCACTTTCACTATTTAAGGAGACGCATATCGTATAAACTCTTTCATCCCAAATGGCGAACAACATTTGTCTTGACAAGTCATAGAGTTAACAAGTGTCTTCGCGCATCAGACAACCTTGGTGAATCAGCTTTTGCACCGTGCTGAGACGCAGCATGCCCTAGGTGAGGTGTCCCGAAGTAGGACAAAGGCAAACAACGAACCTTTCCAGAAGCATCCTCGGCAAACAGCTCTTCGACCAACCACAAACTAAGCGTTCTGGCAATGTACACTTTCGTCTGGGCACCCGAGATAGTGTATACTCTCATCTTAATGCATGAAGGAGCATGCACTCCCGATTAGGCCTATGGAAGGGCATACATTCACAGTTGAAGCTACACTCCGATAATCAACATGGACAACCTTCCAGACGAAGTGTTCATTTGTGGCTAGGCCCGCAATGAGCAACCTCCACCTTACATCGCAGTAGACAGCACAGCGAACAGAGAGAAACAATCACTCAATCCGGCTCAAGTCCAACTGGCAACCTGTGAGTGACCAATTTGTTTGCCAGAAATGTACCACATGCACCGTATCCGCGACATAGACAAGCTAAACATAGGGAAGATCTGCCTAGACCAACATGTCACGACCGAGGGCAACCAGAATCTCTGCTGCTCTAAAGAGGAAAATTCAGGAAGAAGTTAAGAGGCTTATGACAACACGATTGCATGGTTTCCAACACAACAAAGCTACTGACAAAGCGCTCTGAAGAGACATGACCAACATAAACATGTCACATTTCATTAGCAAGATCAAACAAACAGAACCATCCCACATACACTGGAAGAGACAATGATTACTTATATTCCGACAAACATAGTGACTCAGCTTAATCGCATGTCGGGGGCAAACAGGTACTAGAAGGACACATTGGCCCAACCACCAAGAACTAGGGGCATGTCTTGTTTTCATCACAACTATGTGCTTAAAGTTGTGCTTACAGGTTCCATTGTCCCCGGCCGCCCTTAATCTGTCACTATGGCTCCTAGCCATGCTGATCTTGCACCATGGCTCCCAGTCATGCCACCCTGCTGCTCCTATCTGCGCCGACCAAGCCCATGACACTTCAAACTTCAAAGCATCCAACGACGAAGCTGAATATGAGGCCTTACTAACAACATTTGCTAGCGAAATACTTAGTAGTGAAGAAGCTTACAATCCATTCAGATTCTCAGCTGACCACCAACCAAGCCTTAAAAGAACACAAGATGAAACATCTAAGGATAACGCAATACTTTGAGAAGGTCCAGGAACAGCTTACTGTGTTTCCACTTACACCCTTACGCGGATTCCACAAGCAGTTCGAAGTCTCAAGCAAATCGCTGAACAAGACCTCATAGGCTGAGGATTATTTTAGTTGTCTAGCAGTCCAGTTTTCCTCAGTTGCGCTCACAACAACGACTTTCATGCTCTCCAATAAGAGATGGTAAACCAATTCCCCGACACCCATCTAGGTAAGCTCTCCAGTGCGAGAAGGTAAACCAATTTTTCGACACCCATATGGGTCCGCTATCCAGTACGAGAGGATAAACTAATTGCTCTTCGGTGCGATAGGGTAAATTAATTTCCTAACACCTATCTAGGTTTACTCTTCAATGCGAGAAGATAAACTAATTGCTCTCCAGTGCGAGAGGGTAAACTAATTCCCTGACACCTATCTAGGTCTGCTCTCCAGTGCGAAAGGATAAACTAATTGCTCTCCAGTGCGAGAGGGTAAACTAATTTCCCGACACCCATCTGGGTCTGTTATCCAGTGCGAGAGGGTAAACTAATTTTCCGACACCCATCTGGGTCTGCTCTCCAGTGCGAGAGGATAAACTAATTGCTCTCTAGTGCGAGAAGGTAAACTAATTCCTCAACACTTATTTGGGTTTGCTCTCCAGTGCAAGAAGATAAACTAATTGCTTTCTAATGCGAGAGGAAAAACTAATTACTCTCTAGTGTGAGAGGGTAAACTAATTCTCCGACATCCATCTGGGTCTACTTTTCAACGGAAGGGAGCAAACTGCCAATGAATTTCCACACAAATACTCATTTTGATTTGATTAGTTAACGATTTTTCATATTCAATAGATCTTTATCATGTTGTGATGCAGGCCACATAACTCAAAAGATCGAATACTCGAAGACCAACTAAGCAGCAAATGGTTAGGGGCAGCAGCCACTTCGCACTCAACAGTTTACTCATCTAACATTTCATCTTCAGCAGCTCCGGTTTTGGCAACTCCATCCTCAATTGCTCTATCTACGACAGCTGAGAAATCAAACTCAAGCAGTTTCCTCATTCTTTGCAAGCAGCATATACAAGGCAACACAAACCATGGCAACACCACCTCATCGGCCCATGCTGAGCTACCCCTAGCCCCTGCCAACCGACGCGCCGTACCACCCCGGCAGTTGCCCCGCGACAACACCACCCAAGAAGAAGACAAAGAAAATTAAGTTTTTCTTACATTGGTGCGGCGTAGAGAAGACAAAGAAATCAACGAAAGACAGTTCTTTGGACGGGCAAGCGAAGAAGAATGCTAGGGGAGGGGGAACAAATATCCTCTACCTTTCTCTCTTTCTTGTAGGGATAAATAGTTTCCTTCCGAAATTGATTTAATCCCCTACTTAAGGTAGGCTTAATTAGGTTTTGGAGGTGATTTATTTCCCTTTTTTAGAAGAATCTAATTCCAAGTCCAAGCGGGAATCTGCATCAAAGTTGGAGATCTCTACACTTGATGCCCTTTCTTGCGAGCAGCCTAGCAGGTGTGGGGGCATTTGTGGAGCAAAAAATAATCAAGAAAATTATGGAGGTGACACGTGGACTTTTGGGTTAAAATGACAAAATTACCCTCGACGCACACTGGGATTCCCGCGTGCATGCAACAGACAATAACGGCTCAATCAAGGACGAGTCAAAGGTGCTCAAAATGGTATTTATTCAAATCACTCTCATCACTCCTCATCAAATCCTTATTCAAAAGGTAACTCCCAAAACTTCCTATTTAATTTGGGATTAATTACCATGTTAATTGCAAGATATTATTTCACATAATATCTTGCAATTATTCTCCAATTACACCAAATATGGCCGGCCACTCCCCTATAAATAGCCCTATTATCCCACTAAAAAGAAAGGTCATTGGTTACCCACAAACTCCTAAACACATTCTTTTTCAGAATTCTAACTTTGGCATCAGAGATTCTTCGGTCAAAGCCCCCCATTCATTGTGGGCGCGTGAGGCTTTTGGCCTTAATATTAGGTTTTATTATTTTGCAGATGCATTTTCGTCAAATGATAAGATAGCGGAAATTTGCATCTATAATGAATTTTTCAGTACCTATAATAAGTAATCAATTGATTAGACTATTGGATTTGAAAACAATTTGAGTGAGCAAGTTTTATTTTTCTCGCACGCGTGAAATTAATGGTCATATACTATTTCTTAAATTTGGTTTTGTAAAACGCTTAAATATTAAATTGTTTGAAAATGCCTTACAGTCGTTGACTTACTGATTCGAACATCATATCAAAACTGGATTCTGTTTTTAAAGCTGATCTTTATATATCTGATCAAAAAGTCCTGGCTTCCACGTATCAAATAATCCATGAAACAATGGCGGAAGTCATAGGGAGACGACATGAGAGTGAATTACACAAACAAGTCAAACAATACTATTTCTTTTACTGGAGGATGTGATTAGGTCTCAGTGCTCCAACAAACACTCCATTCACTTTGCAGAAGAAAAAAAGGAGGACTAAGAAGGCTGCATGTTTCACGCCAAATTGGAGATATGAAGGAACTGCACAAAGTCAACAAAATAAATGATTTATGATATTTTAGGAGCATTATACTCAAAAAAGTAAACGTGATAGTAAACATGATGTAATATATGCTCTAATATGAAGATGTAACTCATAATTAGGCTTAACAATATGTTTTTAATCAAACAAACATTAATTAGGATTTGATCACTACTGTTAAGAAAAGTTACTACACATGTGTAATTCCACATTAGCTTTTTGAGGAGCAATATCTCTATTAGACCATGTTCACAAACACGAATGTCATGACAATTCAATAAGAAAGTTATTTCCGCACACTTCTTTTCTTTCCTTGCACATAATGTTTAGTAAATTTCGTGCTCATTTGATGTCGTGGATTTGCTGAATTCGGCCAAATACCAGCATGTGTGGTGTGTGTAGACCTATGAAGGTGCGTTGTGGACTAATCCCACCAGCTTCGTGTATGTAAAGAATACCTACAGGCTATAGCCGGCACACATGGACCGAGTACATGCATGCATGTTGTTTTGTCTATATATGGTGTACCCATATAAATAGCTAGATAGATTCACAACTGGATTTATGTTCCTGATGAAATGGAAATTGTTACTTACGGGGAAGAATAGCAGGGCGAGATCTTAATCTGTAGTGTCCTGTTTAGGCAGTGTTCGTACATGTGATTACGTGTGTTTGTGTAGCTATCTACTCTACGTACGTACCCAAATTTACATGTTGCATGAAGGAAAAATCTAAAGGAGAAGGTGTTTGTGCTTTGATCTCGTCGATTATTGGTGACAGATCGATATAGGTATGCGTTTAACACTTAAATTGATACACAATAAAATATGATCTTATTTGGCCACTTAGTAATACTATCTAGTGGTATTCCTTTTTATTTGCAAGTTAGCCTATTGTGAGGGTTAGACCACTCCCCCACCCCCTAATGTAGATAATATCGTTTGTTAAAAAAATGATCCTATTCAGAGTAGTTTGCTTCACGGTAGGGATTTGCTTGTTCAAGGAGCTCGTTGGCAAATTGGTGACGGGAAGTTGGTTAATATTTGGAATGATAAGCGGCTGACGGAAAATGATCCTCGTCGGATCCTTTTCCTAAGGATTTTACCCGTGATCTCACCTGTTCATCATATATTGTGCGGTTAGTTTTCATTAGGTACTATTCATATTTAATTTTAAATTTTAAATTTTGAAATGATTTCTGACCGCATAATGTACGATGAACGGGTGAGATCATGGGATCCTTAGGAAAAGGATCTGGCAAAGATCCTTTTCCGCGGCTAACAACATTAATATAATAAATATATAATATTAATGCACATATGAATTATTGTTTTAATGTAACCATTTTAAATTTTTAATATTGAAATTAGTGGGCAGCACATCGTACGAACTTGAGAAAACCTCACTTATTCTCAGTCTTTAATTGTATAAGCTTTTAAGCTTGATTTTAGAGTTTTAGTCTCAGATTTTTAACAGGCTTAAAATTAAAATTCAAACGATTAATCATATAACGTTAAAGACCTAAAATCTAATCTTTAAATGATGATTCTATTAATAATGTCAATATCAAAGCTCAAGCAAATTGGGTAGACACTGAATTCTTTGAATTCTTTGACGTGTCGGTTCTTTCAATGAAATTCGCGTAGTACATATATGCATATAAATGGATAAAAGTTACATGAATAGACAAAAATTGCTTAACGTTGCTTTAAGTATTATTTTGGGACAAAAATAGTTATGCGTCAAGCTTTACTTGTTGTCCAACCATTTTTGTCCCGTTGAATTAGTGGTTGTACATCAAATGAATAATGAGGTCAAAAGTAAAGCCACCCGTAGAGTCCTGTGGGCATACGTTACGTGCTTCTTGTTTCAAAGTGAAAAGCACAATTTCAGTATCAAAGAAAGAAAAAAAAGAAGAAAAAAAAAAAGTGAAAAGCACAATTTTTATATTAAATTCCCATAACATCGGTCAATTACTGGCTCATTCTTTCTTGGAGTATCCATTTGCTTATATTAAATTATGCAGATTACAATCTGATCACACTGGATTTGCTTATATGTATATGAGTAATCTTAGGGAGACTACATGTGTAGGCTAAATTTTATAAATTAAATGATATAGAAGTTGATGATTAAAGTATTACTCAAGCATTGATTACGTGTACGTTTTTTATTGATGACTCATCATTTAGTTTACAAATTTAGTCTACCTAGCATTACCTATATATATATAGGGAATTGTTAATAGCACTCCAAAAATCTCATTTTACATTCTTCACAAGTGTAATTTTCTTTCTAATTATAGAAAGTTTGGAGTGCCAAATGAGATTTTGGAGTGCTAATAACAATTCCCTATGTGTGTGTGTGTGAGAGAAGAGTATCAATTAGACAACACCTACATGTAAAGAAAGTTGAGGTTCTACCATAAAATCAGTAAGCAATATTGGAATAACCCAACTTACTTATAAGTTCATGCAACATTCCACCTCCATTAATGTGAGACATTCTCAACAAGTCTCCTCATGTTGTAGCGGATTTTCAAGTCAAACATGTAAACAACACAAAGAGATGATGTTAAGTACATGTGGTCATTAGGCTTCACACATGGGACAACATGCTCTGATACCATAAAGAAAGTTGAGATTTCACTATAAAATCAATTGGTAGCGTGAGAAGTAATCCAACTTACTTATAAATCTATGCAAGATCTCTTTTTCATCAATATGAGGCATTCTCAACAACATGTTTATGGTTATACTTTCTTTTGTCACATTTTACAAAGGTGAAAAAAAAGAAAGAAAAGGAGAATAAAGATGAATAGAAACTAAAAGCGATAGATTTCTATTGCCACACAACCTTTTTGTCCCTTCTTTTGTATGATACGTTGGAGCGTCTCCTTCTTGTTGCAAGTATGACAAATGCAGTTCAATTCACCATTTTCTTTTTCCTTATTTCAAGAAAATACGAATATACACACATTTATGCCCAACTTTAAATTTTGGTGTTTTTCTATGATGAACCATGACAAAAATCACGATGCATACTTGTGACGGAGACCTCAGACCATTTCAAGTTTGACATTTTTTTTCTGCAAATGATGTCTTTTCGCCTGTGAAGGCCATTTCTATTAAACCCAACTTCTCCACTACTATGAAATGAAATCTTCGTTATAATCAATTGGGATTTGTGAAAACTGTATCAATTATTTTCTTAAACCTCGAATCCTAAAAGGTCCCACCAGGAGATGTTTGATGTCTATATGGGGCAAAAAGAAACCAATTCTTTTAGTGGATAATGAAAGGAACTGAAGCATGTTGCCGACGAAATATATGGCACTCACTTTCTACTTGTAGTTGAACCCAATCAAGTTTTCCATGGACTTGTGTTTTTGCTTCAAACTATTAAACTAGTTGGCTGCTGCTTATATATGCATGCACAGTGTTATCAAATTACCCACCACCGATGCTAGTTGCCTTTAATCACTTGACCTTTATTGCCAACTCCTTTACAGACCTAATGGGATTTTATTTCTTTTGGTGGTGCTTTAAAATGTGTAAACCACATATTAGAATCGTGACACGCTTCTAATGTGTTAACCCCTTTGAAAATTTTAATTAATTTCAACCTTTTATTAAATTATTGACAATAGTCTGCCCCACATCTACTCAATGATCACTAAAGTGTCAAATTATAATGCTTCATCGTTTTTAAATTTCATTGAATCAAAGACCTTTTTATAACCATTTCGTTTTTAATTAATAATTTTTAGTACCTTGCCAAAGATAGAGAAAATAGGTGATGAATAATGCTGAAGGTGATGGTGGTACTGGGAGAAGGAGAGGAATGAATTTGAAGAATTCAAAAACTTAAAAAGTAAAATGGTTATAAATTCTCACCCGGGTTTGAGGCTCCCCACCTATCCCCCTCCCCCTCTCACTCCCACCCCCACTAATATACATTATGCATCCCTCTCCCCCAATATAAATTAATTATGCATCCTTTCTATCGTCTTTCTTCCAACTTACACACACACAGACACACACACGGCATACATAGCTTTAAGATGCTATAAACACAAAAATTAAAAACAGAAGGGAAAATAAAAGGGAAGTTAAAAACAGAACCAGGCTCTTGCTCTAGGATATTAAATTTGCATGGTGTAGATAGTTACAAAGATAAATTATAGAGCTTATTATTTAGATACTACATAGTCGTTTGATTGCTAAATGATACGCCACAGCATATTATTTGGGTACAACGAGCAAGCATTGGCCTGTTGTAGCTATTGCTATGTAATTATTCTCGATCATGGTGCACATCTCATTTTGTAAAGAAAATGCTCATGAATCAATAGAATATGTCTCTTCTCTTGTGATGCTTGGCTTATTCATCAGTCATTTTGTAAAGTGGAAGGCATTGTTCAATTTATTGTTGTCCATTAAAAATCTATCCCAAGTACGTAATTAAGTACACCAAATATATATTCTACAGTACTAATGATGAACTGTTAAAATCTTGGTCCACCTTCTCCCTATCTCTCTATCAAGAAAACAAACACACGATGTTCTACACGTTCGTTATCAAATATTCGTTGCATATCATTCAATATCATCATCTTAGTGAGCTGACAGCAATGGTGATATCAGTCAGCAATTAATTAGACCCTACATAGTACAGATGGTGACTGTTAGGGCAACCCTTTGGTCATTCTACCCGGCTATTCCCATGACATGCAAAACCCTAGCACCTGAAGGTTTTTTATTTTTTTATTTTTTTTTGGGGGGGTGAGATTTGAGTGTCATTCTGCACTAGTACCTGAGTTATAGTCCCTGTCAAGTCTTTCATCTGGAAAATCCTAATGACATCTAAATCCCCTAGCTATGAGGAAAAACTTTCATGTAACGAAAATGTTAATGTGACGATATTTCAATTCAATTACATATTATATATGAAAAAGTTAAAACATATGTGAAATGTAATTCAATCACATATTATTTCATGTAACGAAAATGGTTGTTCTGACGATAATTTAATTCGATTCGGTGATCCCCAAATACCACTAGTAAAAAAAAAACTCTTGCGCAACGAAACACACATCGTCGCCCAAAGTCACTTGGCACAAAAAAACTCTAAACTTCGTCGTGCAATGTCTTGCGCGACGAAAAACATATTGTGGCGCAAAGTCACTTTGTGCTACAAAATTTTGCATGACGAAACAACATCACACATCGTTGCACAAAGTACGAAACTTTAAACTTCGTCGTGCAAAGTCTTTACAAAAATAAAAAAAATATGATTTTTTTTAAATCTTTGCGCGACGTAATTCAAATATTTCGTCGCCTAAACAAATTTATTTTCGTTTTTTATTTTGTATGTATAACACTTAAGAAATTGAACGGTATATATATATTTATTTAGTAGCTTTAAAGTTATTATTGTAGTTCGAATCGGGTGTTTGTTAGAAAAATATATTATTGTAGTTTGGATCGGATTTTTGTTAGAAAAATATATTTTATATTGACGATCGAATTAGTTCATTATATTCATATAAGGTCAAGGAGTGTAGCTGTAAAAAATCATCAAAATTGGAGTTGAAATAACCGTTAAATCATGAATTTTCGTTTATATCCGTCGAAAAGTCTTGTCCCATTCCTTGATCTCTGAATGTTTATTTTTTGCGATTTTTGGCATATATGATCTCGAAGTATATACAAACAAGTTTGACAATTGGATCTTTGAAACTAGTTTTGTAGAATGCGTATCCCATCAAAACAATAGATTCACTAACACTTATGAGTTTATTTATACTTTCATTAAGTATAACATAAGATTTTGTGGTATTCACTAATGTAAATATTTTAAATTGAAGATTGAATTCAGTCATTGTATTCATTAGGGTCAAGGAGTGTAGCTGTAAAAAATCATCAAAATCAGAGTTAAAATAACCGTTAAATCGTGATTTTTCGTTTATAACCGTCTAAAACTTTTGTCTCGTTACTTGATCTCTGAATGTTTGTTTTTTTAGATTTTTGGCGTTTGCGATCTCGAAGTATATACAAACAAGTTGGACGGTTGAATCATTGAAACTAGTTTCGTAGAATGCGTATCCCATCAAAACAATAGATTCACTAACACTTAAAGTTTATTTATACTTTCATTAAGTACAACATAAGATTTTGTGGTATCCATTAGTGTAAATATTTTAAATTGAAGATCGAATTCATTCATTCATTGTATTCATATAGGGTTAAGGAGTGTAGTTGTAAAAAAATCATCAAAATCGGAGTTAAAATAACCGTTAAAGCGTGATATTTCGTTTATTCATATAAGTGTAGTTGTATACATGCGTCGTACAAACCAATTTTTATTATATATTATAAATTTTAAAATATAGTTGTTTTCATAAGTTTTTATTATTTTTAAAAAAATTTGCTCAACGAATATCAATATTTCGTCACCTAACCATTATTTACTTATTTTTTTATTTATTTTTATATTTGATATTGTTAAACTAATTATTTTTAATTATTTTCTTTGCGCGACGAATATACATTCGGTCGTGTAAACCTTATTTATTTTAATTTATTTATATTTTAAATTGTAAAATAAATTTTTTTTTATTATTTATAAAAATTATTTTTATAAATTTTGCCCGACGAACTAATATTTCATCGCACATAATCCTTAAATTTGGACGGGAGCCAAAAATGGGCGCGGGAATTTTTTTTAAAACATTTTTTTAAGACTTTGTGCGACCAATTTTTCGTCACTCAAAACTTTGTGCGACCAACACTTCGTCGCGCAAAACTCTAAAAATTTGGGCGGGCACCAAAAATAGGACATGGGAAATTTTTTTTAAGACTTTGCATGACCAATTTTTCGTCGAGCAAAACTCTAAAAATTTGGGCGGGTACAAAAAATGGGTTGCGGGAATTTTTTTTTAAAATTTTTTTTAAGACTTTGCGCGAACAATTTTTGTCACGCAAAACTTTGAGCGACCAACACTTTGTTGTGCAAAACTTTGCACGACCAACACTTCGTCGCACAAAACTCTAAAAATTTGGGCGGGCACCAAAAATGGGACGCGGGAAATTTTTTTTAAGACTTTGCGCAACCAATATTTCATTACACATACTTGTATCATTTGTCGCGCAAAGTGATACGGCTTTTAAAACCAAAATAACTCATCCACCATTTTCTCAATGTCTTTCTCTACTCTTACCTCTCCTCTCTCTTTCCCTCTCCCCAAATCCAACCCTCTCTCTCACACTCACTTCTTTCACTTAATCTCTCTTCTCTCTCTTCACTATCTCTCACTTTCTCACTATCTCCTCTAATTCTCTCACTACCTATCCTCTATCTTGCATGTAGTTTATCTGGAAATTAATCCTGATGTCAAGCAACCCCCTGGCCGTTTCCATTGCTTGCCAAATCACAGTTACATTGTAACATCCCACATCGCCCAGGGGAGTGATCCTTAAATGTATATTCCCATCCCTACCTAACACGAGGCCTTTTGGGAGCTCACTGGCTTCGGGTTCCGTAGGAACTCCGAAGTTAAGCGAGAAGGGGGCTAGAGCAATCCCATGATGGGTGACCCACTGGGAAGTTGCTCGTGAGTTCCCAAAAACAAAACCGTGAGGGAATGGTAAGCCCAAAGCGGACAATATCGTGTTACGGTGGTGGAGCGGGCCAGGGAAGTGATCCGCCCTGGGTCGGGATGTGACAATTTGGTATCAGAGCCTAACCTTGGCCGCGTGTGTGCCGACGAGGACGTCGGGCCCCTAAGGGGGGGTGGATTGTAACATCCCACTTCGTCCAAGGGAATGATCCTTAAATGTATATTCCCATCCCTACCTAACACGAGGCCTTTTGGGAGCTCACTGGCTTCGGGTTCCGTAGGAACTCCGAAGTTAAGCGAGAAGGGGGCTAGAGCAATCCCATGATGGGTGACCCACTGGGAAGTTGCTCGTGAGTTCCCAAAAACAAAACCGTGAGGGAATGGTAAGCCCAAAGCGGACAATATCGTGTTACGGTGGTGGAGCGGGCCAGGGAAGTGATCTGCCCCGGGCCGCGATGTGACAATTTGGTATCAGAGCCTAACCTTGGCCGCGTGTGTGCCGACGAGGACGTCGAGCCCTTAAGGGGGGTGGATTGTAACATCCCACATCGCCCATGGGAGTGATCCTTAAATGTATATTCCCATCCCTACCTAACACGAGGCCTTTTGGGAGCTCACTAGCTTCGGGTTCCGTAGGAACTCCAAAGTTAAGCGAGAAGGGGGCTAGAGCAATCCCATGATGGGTGACCCACTGGGAAGTTGCTCGTGAGTTCACAAAAACAAAACCGTGAGGGAATGGTAAGCCCAAAGCGGACAATATCGTGTTACGGTGGTGGAGCGGGCTCGGGAAGTGATCTGCCCCGGGCCGGGATGTGATATACATGCAAGCACCTAGCTAGCAATTTTCATATTTTGTTTTCTCTTCAACACAACCTCTTGCAATCCCCACTGAAAACTGCATAAATTCCTCGTGATCTTAAGCTTTTGTGTCAAAAGAACTCTACCTTCAACTACTTCGTATTGCTCTCTTTATGTGATATGTTTCAATTATTTAAGTAAATGAACGTAAAATTTATATATTTTCATCTAGAGAAAATTAAATGACTGAGGAAATGTGGGGAAATTAATTAAATATATGTTTTAGATGAAAGGCTTTCCCTAATTTAATTCTTTTTAACCCTCTTTTTCTGCTTTGTTATATTAGAAGGTTTCGAAGCCTCATCTAGCCTACTTGTACCTACACATCAGCCCACGCTCTCTAATCACTAGCTTAAACAAATTTTCACAAAGTCATTAATCGCTAATTCAAGCATTTCGTAGAGAGAGAATGGTGGCTCTCTTATCTCTCAAGGCACTGAAAATGGTTGGTCCAATTATATAATTTATACAACATTGGTAACGTAATATACTATATATACACACACAGAAATCATTTCCAAAATTATTATTTCCCATAGAAAATAGTACAGGAGTACCATTATTTGCTGGTCTAGTAGTGGCACTTGAACCCTTTCGACGATTTTAGTGGGTGACATTAGCATTTTCCTCCACAGAAGGAAGTGCCAAAATGCCATTGGGAAACGCTTTTTGGCAACAACCATACAGACAATTACTCTCCCAATTTTGCCCATCTACAGGCCCCGCCCATTGCAATTTCCCTATATAAAAGCCCTTTTCTGCAAACAAATATAATGTGAAGGAGGAGGGAGAGCTAGCTATAAGATTCCAATTTTTGTTCACTCGTTCACCCAATAAGAACGGCCTTGGCATTTCTCTCATCACACCTCTCAAACTTTATTATTTCACTCCCTTCCTCTCCTCTGTATTTCAATCAGATTCCCAAACCCTCCTCCCCCAACTCACATACATTTTCTGTTCATGCAAAAACGGCTGTTGAGTGCATGATCAAACCCAGCAGCATGCAAACCATGGCACAACCTCCCTCCCCACAAACGCAGAAAACCCAGCAGCACAAAGAGGATGACCAGAAACCATTGGTTTTTGATGCCTCAGTTTTAAGGTACCAAACTGAAATTCCGAGTCAGTTCATATGGCCCGATGACGAAAAGCCTTGCAAAAATACTCCCGAGCTCCGAGTCCCACTCATAGACTTGGGAGGCTTTCTCTCGGGCGACAAAGAAGCTGCTGCGAAAGCATCGCAACTTGTAGGAGAGGCATGCCAGAAGCATGGATTTTTCCTCATCGTGAACCATGGCGTCAACGACAAGCTCATCGCGGACGCTCACCGCTGCATGGATGACTTTTTTGGAATGCCACTCTCCGAAAAACAGAGAGCTCAAAGGAAAGCAGGGGAGAGCTGTGGCTATGCCAGCAGCTTCACTGGCAGATTCTCCTCAAAACTCCCGTGGAAAGAGACTCTCTCGTTCAGCTACTCCGCCAAAAAAGGCTCAACCAATATTATCCAAGATTATTTTTGCAACAAAATGGGAGAAGAATTCAAGGAATTCGGGTATGCGCAATGTTACTCAAACTTTGCCGTAATTGAATCGTTTCCTTAATTAATTCTTACCATTTGTGTTATTTTTCTTGTGTTTAGGAGGGTTTACCAAGATTATAGTGAGGCGATGAGCACACTTTCTATTGGGATCATGGAACTTCTGGGACTGAGCCTTGGAGTCGACAGAGCTTACTTCAAGGAGTTTTTCGATGACAATGATTCGATAATGAGGCTTAATTACTACCCACCGTGTCAGAAACCTGAGCAGACTTTAGGCACTGGCCCTCATTGTGACCCAACTTCTTTGACCATTCTTCACCAAGACCAAGTTGGAGGCCTTGAAGTCTTTGTTGATGATCAATGGCACTCCATTAGCCCTAATTTAAATGCCTTTGTAGTCAACATTGGTGACACCTTCATGGTAAGCAAAACATTCGAATTAGTTTGTCTTAGGGAACTAATTTCCGCACATGCACACAACTGTTTATTTATGGCTCTTTGTTCTTTTTTAATTTATTCATTTCAAACGTCAAAAGTAAACAGGACTTCGTATGAGAAAATAAGAGTGCAAAAATCTTTTTTTTTTTTAATTGTATTTGTTATGGGATTAATTTGTTGTTTATTTGCTTAATTTATAGGCTCTTTCAAACGGGAATTACAAGAGCGGGCTGCACAGGGCAGTGGTGAACAGTGAAACACCAAGGAAGTCTCTTGCATTCTTCTTGTGTCCGAGAGACGATAAAGTCGTGAAGCCGCCGAGCGGGTTGGTAGATACTTTGAGTCCGAGAAAATACCCGGATTTCACATGGTCGATGCTGCTGGAGTTCACAATGAAGCATTACAGAGCCGACGTGAAAACCCTGCAAGCCTTCTCAAACTGGGTTCAACAGAAAACCAACCAAAAACTGTGAGGAGAGAAAATGACATCATTGAAGGAGATGAGCAGAGGTGGTAGGCCTGAGAGTTTTGCTGAGAGTTGAAACACTTTGGAAAATTAAGAACTAGGACAAAGGCAAAGTTAGAGGAAAAGCCAGTTTTTTTTTTCTACCGTTTCCGGGGGAAGTCTTGTAATTAGCTAGCTAGTTTTCTTAGTGAAGAACAAAAAGCAAGACAAAAAAAGTGACACAAGGGAACCAATAAACTACGAGCTGCTAGTTTTTTTTGTACTTTTTATTTTTATATTTTTAATGTAGAAAGGTTTATATGTACCTTTACCTTTCCTTTTTCTCTCGAGAACTGCATGTATATTTAGTAATTACCAACTTAGTTTAATCATAATCGGTTACCAACCTTAAATTAATTAGCAGTTTAAGGACACGTTTTTTCGTCAGAATGGCTAAAACATGTTTAACACAGTTAGTTAGTAACTCTAAATCAATTTAAACAGAAAAATTTAAAAGTTTGCTTATGCAAACGCTTTCAAATTTGTTCTAATCAAAGTTTTTTTTTTTTTGTTTTTTTGTTTTTTTAAAGTATTTTTTGCTTACAAGCATAAGTGCTTCTCTTTTACAAACAATACGTGATTTGATCATGGCTGTCCATCATAAGCTTATATCAATTAATCAACGGTCGTAAATCGATCCATCGTCTGTGGTCGCACTGATCAATACATTTAGTTTAAATTGAAAGCTCTTTCGACCTCCGTCGGGTTGGGTTAAAACCCTAGAGAAAGATCCAAGGGGAGAGATGGCCCACGGGCCCCACCCTAATGGATGATTCAGAGTAATAGGATGCTAGAATCCATGGAGGATTGACAGAGCTTTCTTTGTAGTGTATTCATCTGCGAGATACTTTAATTATATGCATGTTTTCTTGTATTTATTCTTGTATTTTTTTCATACCTGGAGATTTGGACGGTTGTGGCAATATAGAATGCAAGGGAATACTAGCTAAAATGTTGTCTTGGTGTTTGTCTTTAAATGCTGCAACATTCTTCTGAATATTATATAAACCATTACAAACATTAATTTTGAAATCTTAGGGAGAGGTGGTATACGTCTGTCCCCACATGACAAGAAGCGTCGCGTTGATCACGTAAATTATTATTGTGTAAGAGAATCCAATAATTTGTTACTAGCAAGGTTGAAAATCCCCCATGACTAGTCAAATTAACTCGTGCAAATAAAATTAAAAATTATCATCGTTGTTTAATTCGATTATCATGATTATTACCTAATACTATGGTCTAATGATATTTCTCTTCATTTGTAAGTTAAATATTTTTAGATTTGAATCTCATAAGAATAACACTTGCATCCCTTATGTGTTAAGTTCGAAGATCACTCTTATAAAAAAAATCATTATAATTAGAGAGCGTTTCATCCAAACGCATCAAATAAATGGACAATTCATCATGATTATGTTATTTGTTACCTACATCGTCGATTTGTTCTATCCATTTGAATGACTAAATGACCTTGGACTGAAATGATTTTTTTTTTTTTTTTGTGTGGGTGATCTTCAAATGACTATTAAGAAATTGAACGGTTCCCCTTATGAATTATTTGCGGTCAATACACATTATTTGCAAGGGAGGAATGATCTCATCTCCCCAAGAGGGGAATGTAAGTATTATAATCTCGTAAATTGCGAGTTTGTAACCAATTTATTTCCCCACTCCTTAGTGTAAACATATTGCATCTCAGTATGTATCATCTTAAAAATAATACTTGTGGTCTCCCTTGAAATCATATATGAAAGGTAACAAACCTATCACCTGAAGATAGTATTTATAATGACCCTTAGCCCTATACTTCCTAGGATCCCAAATAGTAAAAGAATTAAACAAATAAGAAAATATGGAAACCATACTAAAACTTAGATTTGTAAAAGATATAATAATTCATATGTCACAACAAAGTAGCGAGTTTGGCTTGTGATGCTGCACTCCTCGAATGACGAGTCATGGACTCAAATTCGACACTAGAGCCCAACACTTGATGCCCGATTTATGCCTTTTGACTTAATCTCTTATCTGTTTTGCCATTTGATTTATTAGTCCAAGTGGTGAGAGTAGTGAGGAATGCATAAATTTTTAGATATGACTATTTGATGATGATATGATGCTACTAATCTATTTGTTATAGTTGTATTATTTGTATAGGTAGAAGACATTGTTGATTTAATATGAATTGAAGTATTAATTGGCAATAGAATCCACGTTATTACATGAATGAATGGAAAATACGCAAAATAATGAGATGGTTATACTAAATATCTTTTTGAAAATGATGAGTTATGTTTAGGTTAAGTAGAACGTTTGATTCACTAAGAATGAAGAAATGAGATAAGTATCTGAACTCAGTAATGTAGGAGGACTGAAAACGAGAGGAAGGCAAGAGCCTAGAGGCACAGCCGCCACAGGTAAGGACAATGACAGTCCCATTCCCGTACTCGCCTCCAAAAGGCCCGCATCACGTGGAAACCATCTGTAGTTTGTTCTGGCATCACTTCTCTCTCTAAATTTCTAATTTCTAATTTCTAATCCAACTCCCAAAACACAAAACCAAACAATTTGTGCACAACACAAGTATTCTCTGACCCATTAAACGACAACTATTCGGATTTCTCTCATGGATACCCACCTGCCCTTGGGCCCCTCCTCCTCACTATCTATCTGTACCTTTCCTTGTCTTCGTCCTTTTCCTCTTAACGCTACACTAATCAAGTTATTAACACCACCTCCACACCCTAATCGCTCATTCCTCTTAATTTGCCTTCTAAACACACTCTGTCTTCGGCTAATTACGTAAATAAACTATGCACGGAGACGATGCGTCGCGAACAAAGCTAGTGCAGTGCGTATTATCTAACCCTTGCCCTGCATGAGAAGCTCCTAAACCCTAAAAAAGTGCCTCTCTGTTTTACAGAATAAAATGACGTGTCGCAAAACAGAGATATAGATTAGTGCCTTGCAACTTAGAGTCTTTACATATGAACCCCTGCATGAGAACAATAATAAACCCTCAAATATAAAGAGTGACGGATTCAGAATTTTCTCTATAAAAGTAAACGGTCAAGATGTTTTCAGGGAATAGAGAGGCAGATGCACCCTTGCCCCAACCTATATCTGCCGCTGCGATGAAGTATATGACGGTGCATCAGGTGAATCATGTTTTTTTTCTTGTTCCCTACTTTCAACTTTGAAAGGGAAACCTTGTTGTTTTTATTGATAATTGTGTTATTATTATATCTCTAATCATGAATGAGTAAATCGAAAAAGAGAAAAGGGTAACTCACACATAATATAATACACTTCATAAACAGAAAGAGAAACCCGAAGTAAACAGAGCATCCTTCTCAATCAAATCCGGATAGCTCGAGATTTACTCCTTTCATGTAATCATATGGTTCCTCATCTATATTTAATAAAGCTATTGGGCTAGGTGCCCGCCTCATTTTTTTTTAATACATTTGTCTTGTGTCATTTTCTGCGCGTAGGACAAAAAACAATAATTTTGTTACCGGTGGTAATATTATAGATCATATATGTATAAAACTATATATTATCCATAGGGGATTGGTACGGTGAGGTCAGAAAAATTAAATTTTTAAGTCATCTTTTGTAGAAAGTGTTGAAAGTATGATGTAACGGTTAATGGTTGAATTTGTTTTAAATTACTAAAAAAAAAAATCAATCATCAACCAACACATCATATAATTATAAAAGGTGGTCTAAAAATTTAATTTTGCTAGTATTTTCCGGATTGATAATATTGAATAGCCATGTACAGCACTTTGCAAGATTAGCTCACTCTTAATCTTATTTGGTCTTCATTTATCCCAATGCTTTTAGGTTTTAAGAGCTAACATCTGAACCACTTGGCGACAAGAGCATGATATTAAATCGAGTTAGGGTGCTACGTCGTTTTTCTTGAATAATCAACTTCGTATAGTGTTTACAATTGCCGTGCCAGGATGTCTAACGCAGATAATGCTTTAATCAATCGCACAAAATCTTATTTCTTCTATGTTTTTGTCTTTTCCTTCAGCAATATACTCCGACTGTGTGCGATACAATGCAAATGAGCATGCATGCAGTGATCGGTATCTGATATCGACTGGGATTGGGAAGACGACGAAGTTGAAGCCTTCATACATATGCAGCCCTCAGATTTCTTATCTTCTTTGCTATCTCCATGCGCGATTGCATTAATATACGACACTTTTAGGCATACGGCCTACACATGCTTGCATCTTACATGATATATATACGTCTAGAGAGAGACCATGCATAGCTCTTTTGTATGTGTTATTAAATTTTTTGTAACTACATATACAAAATTATAAATCAGTTTTGTCGATTATAAAGTGATGCTCGTAATAGAATCAAACAATTTCAATAACTAGAAATTATTTTTATTACAAACTAAGTAATGGGAATTTTCTTTTTTGACTGGGTATATGATTTAGTCCGCCCTCGTATGCAACATTGTCTATGGAGTTCTATTATATTATATGGAGGAATTTCATCCCTCCTCAGTTATCCACTTTGGCATGGTGTATTTTTCATGAGAAACTTCATATACGGAATTGGCTCTCAAACATCGAGGATTTTCTTTGGCTTCTTCTTGTTGTTTGTGTTGTCATTTAGAGGAGTCTATTGCTCATCTTTTTCTTGAATGTTCTTTTTCGTGAAAATTTTGGAGTTGGTTCGCTTGTCAATTTGGCACTTATTTACCCAATACAGGTTCTTGAATGGTTTTTTTGGGATGCTTTTGTGCATAAGCATTTTTCTCGAAACTTTTTAATCTTTGGATTGCTACTCGTTTGTATACTTCGTTTATGATTTGGAAAGCTCTTAACCAGTTAATTAGTTTTTTAGGACCGTCCGGCTTCCTTTAGGCGTCTTTGTATTTTCATTGTTTCTTGAATTTTGCACATTGGATATTTTATTAGGAAAATTAATGAAATAGGCTTGAAAACCTTGAATTTTAATGAAAATGACAAAATAAAGGGTAAAATGAATAGTACCATGATTGACTTTTTAGTATAAAAATGTAATTAAAATGAACAGTACCATGAACTTTTCGTAAAATTTCCATATTTTATTCATGGTTATTCTTATGGTGTGGATAAACATCTTTTAATTTCTCTTGGAGTTTCAGTTAAAATTGAGTAGAGCTCCTTCGATTTTTCCGGTTCTGTGGCACCCTCCTCCCTATTTTTGGATTAATGTGAACATAAAGACTTGGTTTGGCAGCTTGTATTGTACTAACTATTCCTGTTGAATAGGATAAATAGTCACCGGATAGTAATGATTAAATTAGTCGAATGTTTAGTGTAATATCGAACTAATGACCGTATTATTTATACTGTGTTTGGTATTATATCGGATAGGAAGAATTCAAAGTATTATTACTTTTAAGATAAAAATTGATGATTAATGAAAAAAAATAGAATATTTTTTTTTTACACATTCACGACGGCCAAATGAGTCAAATTAAAAAAGAACAAAATCTTCCTTTATTTAAATCAAACTTAAAATAAAATTAAAAATAATTGAAATCATCTCTTCAGTCTTTTCTTCCCCAGATCTCTCCGCCGCACCCCCAAACACCGTCACTCCCCATCTCCTTACAGTTCTTGGAGCTCGTCTCCAACTAGCTCTCTCTCTCCCAGCTTGTAGACAAAGCAGCAGAAATCTCCTGTATTATAACAATGGCTGCATAGGTCGAATCCGATTTTCTCAACTCAGACTATGCATTTATTAGCCTTCAAATCTCCAATACCCTTTGTACCAGATTGGATTGATTTCAGTCATTTGTTTAATTTAAATTGGAATGATGGATGTAAGGTGATGGGGGCAAGGCAGAGATCGGTGTTGGGATAGAAGGTTCAACACTTCTCGGGGCTCTTGTAGCAGAGGAAGACGTGGCGACCGTAGGCGTTGATGGTTCCAGCAAGAACGACGACGGCAAGAGAAGGTGTTGTGGAGAACGAAGTGCGAGAGAGAGAGGAAGGGATCCGGACTAATAATCCCTTCCTTTTGGAAGGGTTTATTACACAGGTGTATATCCTACTAAATAATCAGGCCGATTAAATTAATCCGATAATTATTTAATAAGAAAGGAACACTAAACAATGGGATACGTATTATTAGTCATATTCGGTTCCTTATACGACCCACCAAACAAGGCCGAATGGTATTGCCAAAACTCAACTCAGGTCTAACAGCTTGTGCTGGATC
The DNA here is from genome assembly GCF_963583255.1 of Pyrus communis. Lineage (NCBI taxonomy): Eukaryota > Viridiplantae > Streptophyta > Magnoliopsida > Rosales > Rosaceae > Pyrus > Pyrus communis. Next base: position 3,003,547 of record NC_084818.1, read on the forward strand.
TCCTGAGATTCTTCTAGTTATTTTTTTTGGTGGTTTTTTTTCCAAGGTCTTGGACACCGTGCTTCTTTCTATGTGAAGCTTTAATATGCTGCCATCCTCATTGTTGAGTTGGCATACGCACAAATTATTTTCCTTGGAGCGAAAATTTTGTCTGTCGAAACGTTTCGTCGTCTAAAGTTTCTAAAAAATAATACATTGACCATTTTGCCCGATCGATTTTTTTATTTTTTTTTTCCATTTTTGCAAATAGTAATTTCTAGTAGCAAAGAAATATAGGCTCCATCATAAGTAAATGTAAGACATATCTATCCAGTTGAATTTTACACATACATTTACAAGAGATGTGATATACAACGGGTGGTGTTATTTGTACCCTTTTTTTTCCTCCTACACACTTTCTATTAATTTTTATTATTTGATTTCTTCAAATTTTTATATCTAAATTAGCAGCAGAAAAGTAAAAAGGATGTGAAAAGTAAAAAAGAATGTGTAGATTACATCGCGTTTTCCACTTACTTTAGAATTGTATGAAATCTGAGCAGATGTTTTCATTTGTTTTAAATAAAAAGTTTTATGTTATTTTTAAATAAAAATTCGTACATTTTTATTATAAAAGATGGATACACTACAGATAAAAAAAATTAGTAGATTTTACATTAAAAAGTGTACATTATACATATAAAAAAAGCGGTAATTTTTATGAAAAATAGGTACATTATAAATAAATTATCGGTACAAAATTAAATACATGGTACAAATTCAAACTAAAAAAGAAATTGGTACAATTAAAAAAATTGTTGCAAATTAAAGTATATCAAATGTAACGTTTCTAACATTAATAGATATATTTGAAAATGGTTAAATAGTTTAAATATATTGACATATAAATTTATTATTATTGAAATAATAACGTGGATAAAAACCAAAAGAGCTTGATAAAAAATTTAAAATGAATAAGATTTCTATCAATAAAATAGGAAAATGATGGATCCTAATTATAATTTCTCCAATTATAAACATATATAATGTTTATAATTTAAGAATCAAGACGAAAGAAATTAATCTTTTCAATTTAAATTAGTAGTTCTCTAATAGAAAAAAGGAACAAAGACAACAAAAGAATTAAGGAGAAGAATATGCAATATGTGGAGTCGATGGCCTACAGCCACCTAAAGCATGGAGACAAAAACCGTGCAAATGGTGACAAATTAATGTTCACATAATAAAATGCCATGTGGTTAGCATTTGACGTGTATAAATATTGGGTTACAATCTGATAATATCTATTAATTAAATCAAATGTCATTGTAACATGACTTGAGGTGGCATAGTGCTACACGTAAAATACAAAAGTTGTTAAAAACAAAATCATGATGTGAGTCGACTCCTCCAACCATGTATTTTCTTTCAAATTAACTAGTAAGTTAATAAGTGGTTTGAAGGCTTCGTTTTCATATGTGACAAGTGTAGATATGGACTAGAGTCGTGTTTTTTCTTTTTAATTCTAATTCAAATCCTATCAATTGACAAAAATACAAACAAATTGAATTTAAAACAAAAACCGATCACGAAATCACCAATTTATAATTTTCAGTTTAAGAGTTACGTGGCAAGCCATCATCCTATAATTCACATACAAGGATTATTAATCCACATACCAACAACTACAATTATACATAGAAAAAGATTGGATTATTGAATCGCACGCACTTTATTTAGATTACTCATATGTCATGTCTATTGATCATATTTTATACAAAAAATAGTTTGAGATAATATTTGAAATTTAACATTTTCTCCTTCAATTAAAATATTCAAATAGATAAGATTTCAGTCTAAGATTTTGATCAACTAATAATTTCCTTTTTGTAGTTATACTTATCCAATACCTCTTTTCTTTGAAATGAAGCGTGGGCATACAGATAGATAGGTATATATAGGTCCACCATTGTTACATGTGTGGCCAGTGGCCAGTGGCGGCGTGGGTAAACGGCGGCCTTCCCCCCTTTCTCCCTGCCAAAATTTCAAAACCCCTCTCCTGCTTGCCTGCCTACATGACACCATCTACAGCATCTGGGCCCTCTTCCCCAATACCAACTCAAGTACAAGTCAAACTATTTTACTAATGTTTCTTTAGCTTCAGCTTACGAAATTTTACTTAATGTGTGTTACGTGTGACTAAAAAAAATAATGGTTAGAAAATTTATTTTATAACTTAAAGTTGTAATATCACTAATTTTGTCTGTTATTGATGCAGAGTGACAAAAAAAAAATGTTGTTATTAAGAGAGAAAAAAAAAAACAGAGGAATCCACCAAAAATATGTGAAAACCTCAAAGTTTATAAATTAAACAAACAAAAATACTACTCTTATCACATATTTGTATTATAATACAAAAGATAACAAACTAAAGGCGAATGACCCTAAATACTAATATTAAGAAATAAATTAAACAAACAAAAATACTACTTTTACCACATATTTGTACCATCTTTCTAATAGAGATGAGACTCACATGTGTTGGCAGACTCTACCTCTATTAGAGAGATGGTACAATGATAGTACAAATAGGAGTTAAATGTAGCATTACTCTTAAACAAATAACAAAATACCTAGAAACATCCTAAAATATTAAAATCTCGCTTTGAGCTTTGTTCTCTTTGAAATTGTGGCTCACACATGCCCAAATCGGCCCCGAAGCCGTTATCATATAAAGTTACGAACTGTTAGATTTTACAAAGAAACCGATAGTTTAACAATCGAAATTCGAGGGTTGTAAAAACTAAAAAGTTTGTGTTTTTAAAATACAGAACTAAACAAATGAAAAGTATAAGTAACTAGATCTTATATTTATATATGAATTTATTTATATCCAAGCAACAAAAGAACTTAAATTTCATTATGTATCATTTAAAAACAGGCCTTAAGTACTATAGATGAAATTTTTCAAGACGACGAACAGGGCTTGGGCTTTGGACAGGTCGGGGTTACCACCTCACCATGAAAACCATCGCGAAAGTGGGTTGTTGTGGGACGCCATTTTCCTCCAACATCTTCGCCAACGATCTGACGGTCAATAAACGGGTCCACCAAACAACCCGTAACCAAGACCCGCCAACCCATCTCCCGAATTCCGACACAACCTTTTATTTGTAGGGGGTGAGCATGGTTTGGTTTGATTTGATGCAGTTTTTGGGGGAAACCGAAACCGAAACCTAAATAAATTTCGGTTTGGTTTAGTGCAATTTCGAAGCTTGAACCGAAATTGAACCAAACTATTTGGTTTTGGTTGAGTTCGGTTTCAAACGGTTTCTGTTTCGAATTGTGCTGCCTCACTTGTGGGCTCGTTAAAAATTTGGCAGTAATAAAAGTATTCAACATTTAAATAAACTCAAAAGTTCAAAACCTCGGCATTTGCGATGCCATTATTACAACTTAATTAACAAAAAATTCATGATCACCACCATACTTAAATTCAACTTGAAATAAAGTTCACCATCCAAATGCATTATGGCATTACTTTAGTATAACCCAATTGAAAAAGTTAAGTTTACAATACTGAAACTAAAGTTCAAACAAAGTTCAATGTCAAATGCCTTATGGCATTAGTACAACCCGAAAAAATAAATTGTTCAAGCAAATCAACAAAAAAAATTTGGTGTTTTAACTATCAAGTCACTAATTTGCATAGTTCAACCCTTCTACTTTCCTTTTGGACACTTACTTTTCGAAGGTTTAGGAGGCCATTGAGCTTGTGGACGGGCTTGAGAAGGCAATACTTGAGAAGACATTAGACATTGCAAAAGTGAAACCAATGCATGAGAAGTCACTGAACCTTGTGAACTGGAAGCTTGAGATTGCCTTGGACCTTGTTATTGTGGTTGTGGATTAAGAGTAAGAGAGGCGATACTTGAATTCGAATTGGTCAACTTTACATAGTACAAAAACATAAACAATTTAAATTACATTTGTTATTATAAACTTTAAAAAGCCTATTCTAACTATTACGAGACTTCATACCTAAGAAATTTAAGATTACAAAGAAATTTAAGCGTCTTTGAGCACAAGACAAGTTAACAAATAACCAATTACACTGCAACACCTAATTGGCTATTAAATCAAATATTTTATTTTATATTATGTGGTGGGGGTTTGATTTTGGTTCGGTTCTAGATATCAACAACTAAAACCAAACTCTTTTTTGGCTTGCGATTCAGTTTCAAACCAAAACCGTTTTAATACTGCAAAAACCCAACCATTTGGTGCCGTCTGGTTTGATCTGTTTTCGGTTTCATTTTCGATTCAAGTGGCACCCCTAATTTGCAGAGGTTGGAAACAATTGCCAATATCTTATGCAATCCGTTTGGTTCGCATTTCGGTTTCGATTTCGGTTCAAGTGCCCACCCTTAATTTGCAGAGGTTGGAAACGATGGCCAATACTTCACACGCGCAGCCCCCCAGCACTAGTGCCCATTGAAAAACAATTGGACAAATCGATAAATTCAGTGACCAATCTTCTTTGGTAGTTGCAATTAGGGATGACAATTCAAACCGTTAAACCCGATAACCGTCTGAATGGAGCGGATTTGGATATGAAAATTCGAATATATTATGGATATGGGGTAAAACCGTGGACTTTATTCAGTTATGATTTGGGATGTGGTTATAGAGGTTCCCAATCCATATCTATTCCCGAATCCGAACTGAATCATATATATAATATATTTGTATTATTATAAATATATATTTATATTTATATTTAAATGAACCTATACCATTATTACCATATTTGTTATTCACCGCATAATATATTTAGTATATAATATAATAGTATTCACTGAAACCTATCCTATATTCATTATGCATCAAACCTTATACTACTATTCATTGGGCACCAAACTTCATGCTCATGACTTATGAGAGATATCAACAACCAACATCATCAATGTTTTATTCAATACTCTACAAAATTTATTCATTGTTATGCTTTTTATTATTGGACGTGGCTATTTAATGACGAAATTAGTACCTACTAAATTATTGTGCGTCAATTTGATGAATATAATTTTTTGTTTTTGACAAGTTATCCGATAAGAAATATGTTATCCGGTGGGTATGGTTATTAATAATTCCCAATGATTAATTTGCGGTTATGGTTATAGTTAATTCTTGTGGTTATGAAGATGAATATAGTATTTTCGTTTTCAAATTGAACCGTTGTCATCCCTAATTGCAATCAAGTGCAACGCGTCCACAACATCGTCATATGTTGCTGAGAGGCGGTGGTTGATGCTCGGCAGTGCTCAAGGGAGACAACAAGGGCTCGGAGCTGGAGAGGCATATCGGAACAAAAGTTGTGGATGATGGATGATGTAGCAAAAAACGAGGGGGATTTTAGAAGAGTGTAAATCGAGGGATCCGCGGGGGAGTAATAGTCGGGTCGTAGTTCGGGTTTTAGGGTTTATAGGGAATTCTTTGGGGAGGACTCGAGTCATTGGAGAAGTCGGGTCGGGCTCGGCGGGTACGGTTGGAAATTGTACGTGGGACGGGCAAACGTGCCATCCGGTCTGAAAATATTGGACATCATTTGGGTTGTAGGCTTTTGTTGGATTTCAACTTCTCAGTTCTTAAAGATTTTTTTTGTTGGATTTCAACTTCTTAGTTCTTACAGATTTTTTTTCTTAGTGCTTAACAAAATCTAATAATTTGTTTATTTTAGGACTAAGTTCAAATAATTACTCAACTTTTAGGGGTGATTTCAATTTGGTCATAAGTTTTTAAAACATTCTAAATAACTATCTAATGTTTTGAAAAGTGAAAATATCATCTATGAAGCTGAATTTTCAAACCAACGCAATTTAGCTAAATTTACAACTTAACTTGGCTAAGAAGAGTTAATTTGGAGAATTAGAGCTCCAAAGATGAAAATTAGTAGACTAACTTCAGTATTCTTCCAACTCACTATTTAATGCTAAAAACATCATCACTTAATGTTGGTAAAGTCATCGCTTAACGACGGTGATGTAACAAATGTCTAATTTTTAAAATTAGGTAATTATTTAGAATGTTTTAAAAGGTTGAGACTAATTTGGAATCACCCTAAAAGGTTGGGTAGTTATGCATACTTAATTCTTGATTTTATTGAGATGAAAATTTGAAGAACAAGGTGGATAAGAATCAACGAATTGGTGACCAGTCTCAAACAAATCTATACAATGACATTTTGGACATGTATTCACCATATATCCAAGGTTGTATTACAGCCTATCCATAGTCAATTTTCTATCATTGTCATGCTACAATATTGTACAACTAATTGATACAATTATTTGCCTCTTAGTTGATCAATTTTTTAATTTTTAGGTATTGAATTATATATGAAATTTAACGTGCACATCACACATTTTTGAATCTATTTATTCGATTACTGCATGTTTTATGTGTAAGAGGAGTGACACATCATGAGAATGGAGGGTTTTATCAGTTATTATGGTCAAATGGGTTAACGTTTACAGAAACATATTCTCCCACCAAAAAGAGACAATCTTCGAGCTGTGTGACCCAAACATCGTTATTGGCTGATAAAACTGAGTTGCAAAAAAGTCAGAAACCACAAAAAGTATATGGTGCATCAGTGCATGTATATTTTATAACAGCAAAATACTCAAATGTTAAGGGTTGATGCATAAGTACATGCATATTCGAATGTTTACGATAGTTGGGTTATATACATACATACATATATATTAATTAAGTATCGATTAACGTGCTTATTTCTTATTGGTGATACATCATTTAGTTTACAATTTAGTTTAAAAAATTTGATCTCTCTAACATTACCATTTCTTAACATGTTAGAGAGGTTCCCCCACTAGTGAAACATATGTATATTTGCACGCATTCTGTAGCTAGACTACCTTTCAGGGTCTTACTTGATCCTGAGACTCCGCCAAGCATGACCCCTGAAAAGTTGTTGTGGTTCTTGGGAACGTGGTAAGGAGGGAAAATTTATCGAAGAACTGCAGTGTAGCATCTATAATATATATAGGAAATCTTTATGGCAAGAGATTTCTATTTTTTTTTATAAAAATGAGGATTAGTTGTGGAGTTCACAACACATTAAACTTTAATGATCCAAACCATATATTTTTCAAGTCGCACCTCATAGATCATTCTTGCAAAGTATTAACCAAATCGGAAATGTTTAAGACATCTAATTGAGTTCAAAGAAATTAACGAATACTTTGTTATATAAGAAACAATGAAATTTTATCTTGATAATTAAATGGGCAAATGGTTTCAAATTGAATTGAATTTTTGTAAGGATGACCTATGAAACGAGACTTTCAAAATAAACGGTTCGGATCGTTGAAGTTCGATGTGCAGTGGGCCCCACACCTAATCCTCATTTTTTGAAAAAAATGGAAATCCCTTTGCATAAAGGATCTGTATATATGTATATATAGTAAAAGTGTTACGTACTTTTCATATTCGGCAAATAATTTGAGACATCTTTGATCTGCAGTGGTTGTATTTTCTCTTCCTCACTAGAGAGAAAAAAAAAAAAAAAAGATGTACGAGGTTAATACAAATACTTGATCAATCTAGAATACGTAGTTTTTCGTGTTTAATATTGTGTATAGTATGAGATTAAAAAACTCCACTGACGAAGAAGAAAGAATGAGATTTGCAAACTCCATGAAAGCAATTATGCAAAGGAAAGGAGGCAGAGCTCAATATAGAATGTAACGCAAAATTGGAAAAATAATAATAATATAAAGGGTACTTTGGATATCAGTCCATACAACACTTATTTTCTTGACAAAACCCATCTCATTTTAAACATCCAAATAAAACCCAAATTTGAAGTATATTGCCATGAAAACAAATAAATACTTATTATTTTCAAACTAATTACAATTGTGCCACAACATTTTAATTACGTTAATGAATTTAATTATCCACTATAATTCTGGGAAATAGGAGCCTTATTATTATAAAATTATTTACTTTATACTTCTCTTATCATCATATGTTTCATTTCTTTTATTTGTTTGACAATCATTGTAGGTAAATGATTTTGCATGTATGTATTAGGCAGACACACCCCGATCGAGATTAGGGCATGCTGGCCGTCACGTGGAAGTGACGTAACCATGTGCACAGTGCGGAAGCTAATAAAATAATAATAAAAATAGTACGAATAAATAAAAAACAGCTTTACACAAGTAAAAACAAACATGTGCAAGCGTAAGTGTGAACACAAAGTTCAGAGCACGAAGATCTAATGCAGTCCGGGAGAAAACGACACAACAAAAGCACACCCGAAGGTGGTCCTACACTGGTGATCGTCTATCAGATATGCCGGGGAAATCCTCAGGGAAGCCACCAAGCGTGCTAGCCAACTAGAACCTGGAGGGGCGCAAAACAAAAGCGTGAGTGGGCAAAAACAAAGCTTTTCAAAAACCATTTCATAAACAAGTTCTAACCCCTCGCCGTAAAACCTGTATACTTCCCAGAAAATATAATATACATACATATATATATATATATATATCAATCATGCTCAGAAAATATGCTATGCCAAAACCTCAAAGTAAAATGCAAGTGCTCAGGTAATGTCACATCGATGCCATATAATCTGTCTGCTAGAGTCACCTAACATGACCTGTACGGCTGAATTTAGAGCTCAAATCTCCATCTCACTAACTATACCTGCACACGAGTCGGAACCACCTAAAGTGGTCTATACGACAGGACTGGGTGTAATATAAGTACGCTCAAGTGCTACGATCACGTGAAGGCTGGGTGAATAATCGCGGGTCACCTACGAGTCGGAACCACCTAAAGTGGTATGTATGACAAGACTGTGCATCTAACTTGGATCCAAGATGAGCGTGTGGTGTGGGAGGTGAACATCACGTGAAGGATTGTGCCCGACTCTGGGCGGGAGCAATAACACCGAGGGTGCAGGTTATGAGCTCTCTAAGCGTCTAAAATCACTACTGAACATAAACAAAGATCATAACTCACCTGGCACTTACCTGTGCGTCCGCAGTACCAAACATATATAAACATATGCGATTCATAATGCGTAAATCAATGACAAACTATAAGCATGGCATATAAACGAATAAACATTTCATTTCATTTTCTGGGAAAAGTATAAGTATATAGGTATATACGGAAAACCAAAAGCCCACTTACTGGTATGTGGTAGGGTCGTAACCCCCTTACCTCGAGTGACCACGCTCGTCCTCATGATAGGTATCACCTATATGTGAAACAACTATAAAAACGTTAATTTTAAAGCACATAACCAACCTTATGAAATAACTTCTCATACAATGCTCAAATGGGGTGTATGAATACACCAACGTGATCTACTCAACATCAGGAACATCCCCATATTTTAGAAAACAATTTCACCGTCGCACGCGCCGGCCACGCGTAGGCACGTGCCTGGCACGCTGACGGCGTCAGGAATATTTCGTTAACTTTAACGGAATCTGTTAACGCCGTTAGGAATATTCCGTCCAAACTGACGGAATATTCCGTCGTCTTCTTCGGCGAGGCTCCGGCGCCGTCGCCGGCGCTGGAAAATCAAGAAAACTTCAAATCGTGATATCTTCTTCGTTTTTCAACCAAATTTCACAAAATTGGTACCAAATTGAAGATTACAATGAGAGGATCAAGTTCGTACCACTTTCAAGTGCTAAAATCCACGAAATCTCACTGGGAAAACACCACCAACTCCGGCCAACCTCGAAACTCACAATCCCGACGTCCAAAACCTTCAATCGAACCACCCCGAGCCTCCTAAGGACCTCACCAAGCTTCCTACAAGCTTGAAATTCCCAAAAACATAAGAATTTACGTGTGCATGAACAGTGACAAAAATCGGGTATCCCGAGTTCGACGTGAAAATGAAGGTATCCTTACCTGAAATGGGTATGGTTGAACTTCTACGGACCTCACGAGCATGAATATGTACTTTTTTTCTTCGATCTGTGAAGATTTTGGTGGTTTCTATGTAGGTCCGTACAAATGGAGGGGAAAATGGGAGAGAGAGGGCTCGGGACAGGAGGGTGCAGGGTAGGGAATGGTGAAGGTGTATGTGGAAATGTGTGTGGTCCACAACCAGCCACACCAAGCTCAAAACAACCACACAACGTAAAAATCACACTAGGGGCAAAATTGTCCTTTCACACGTACGTTTTAAAAATTTTCGGAACGGGCTGTCACAACGTTTTGTTAAAATTATATATACGTTTACAAATAATTCATCTATATTTTTTTATGTAAAATAATATGTAATTAATTTATTTTGAATCAATTGGCTAAAAACATTTATTTATTTTGTAGTTAAATTATTTTTCACGTGATATTACATATATAATAGCCACGTTTTGTTATTATTATATACAGTGTGCAATCAATCGATATTCTTTTACTTTGTAGGTAATTTTTTTTTTTTTTCGCACAATATTGGTCTTTAATTAATTTTGAATAAAAAATATTTATTTATTTATTTTGCAGGTAAATTATTTTGCATGTATCATTACATAATTTACTAGGAATTTATATTGTTATTATATATATGTTGTGCAAAATCATTTACTATGTAGGTAATTTATATTGTTATTATATTTAAAATATTGATAATTTTGAATAAAATTACTTTTTTCATATTCGTAGGATATACTAATTTACCTGTTAGCATCATTTGAAAACAACTATATAAGGAAGATTGGCATCATGTAAATTTTTGTTATTAAATGCATAGGAGTCATGACATTTAAATTTTTTTCCAAACCTCATAAGGTACTTGAAGACATTTAATTGAATGAAATAATGTAAAATAAATGTAGATAATAAGTGAGAGACCCAATGTAAGTGTTATTAGGGGTAATTTAGACGTCCAAAAATACAAATTTTGCCAAGTCAAACTTAATTATGGATATTGCTTAGATGGAGCCTAGTCATTAGGTTTTTGTTAGAGAAATTTATCATGATGGGTTTTAGTTAAACAAAATTGAATTTCAAGGGTATACTCATATTTTCAGTAATATGATAATTGTTGAAAACCGAGAGGATCCTTGGGTGCCTAGTATTAGGTAAATATTTCTCATTAACTCAACTAATAACTGTTACACTGTGGGTATTTATACAAGACTATTACAGCTAGCAAATAAAGATTGCTTAATCTCTAAGTATTTCCTCTTCCTGATGTAATTACATTTGTATCCTTAATATCCCCCCTCAAACGAAACGGGGAACTTCTCAGTTGAAGTTTGGGGACAGAGCCTTGGTGCAAATATCAGCAATTTGATCCTGGGAAGCCACAAAATGCACAGAGACTTGATTGGCCAGAACCTGTTCACGAATGTAATGGTAATCAAGCTCGACATGTTTGGTACGAGCATGGAAAATGGGATTTTTGGCTAAGGAGAGAGCTGAGATATTATCACACCATAACTGGGGAGAATGAGGGAGAGGATAAGTAAGATCAGCAAGGATTTTGCAGAGCCATGTGAGTTCTGCAGCAGCGTTAGCAAGAGAGCGATACTCGGCTTCAGTGGAGGAGCGAGCAACAGTAGGTTGCTTCTTCGCACTCCAACTGATGAGAGAGTTGCCAAAGTAGATGCATTAACCTCCTGTGGAACGTCTGCCTAAGGGGCAGCCTGCCCAATATGCATCAGAGAAGGCATGAAGAGATGGAGCCTGAGAACACTTAGAAAACCATAAGCCCAGGTCGAGAGAACCCTTGAGATAACGCAGAATGCGCTTGACAGCCTGCATATAGGAGAGCCGTGGAGTGTGCATGAACTGGCAAACCAGATTAACAGCAAAACTTAGATCAGGTCGAGTCCAGGTGAGGTACTGGAAAGCACCAACGAGAGACCGATATTCAGAAGCATTGTCAAGTAGAGGAGAAGTGTGATCAAGCTTAGTGGTACTAAGAGGAGTGGTGCAGGGCTTGGCACATTCCATGTGTACCTTGGTCAGAAGATCTAAGATATACTTAGTTTGATTGATAAAGATACCGGAAGAGGACCGTTTTACTTCGATACCAAGGAAGTAGTGAAGAGCACCAAGGTCTTTGATTGGAAAGAGAGCACGAAGATGCGATAAAACCTGTTGACATGCTGCAGAGGAAGGGCCAGTCACTAAAATATCATCCACATACACAAGGATGAACACCAAAGTGGGAGATTGCTTGATAAACAACGAGTGATCACTCTGAGAACCATGGAACCTAAGAGAAGTTAAGGCCGTATGAAGTTTAGCATACCAGGCGCGAGGGGCCTGTTTTAAACCATAAAGAGATCGGTGAAGATGACAAACATGATGTGGTTTAGATGGATCTTCAAAGCCAGGTGGCTGCTGCATGAACACAGATTCAGTGAGAGTGCCATGGAGAAAGGCGTTGCTTACATCGAGCTGATTTAGGAACCAATCATATTGAGCAGTAAGAGTGAGAAGAAGACGAATGGTGACAGGTTTGGCTACAGGGCTGAAAGTTTCAGTGTAGTCCAAGCCCTCTTGCTGGTGAAAGCCTTAAGCCACCAAACGGGCTTTATACCGATCAATAGAGCCATCGGGTTTTCGTTTGATCCGAAAAACCCATTTACAACCCACAAGATTGGGAGACGAAGAAGATGGGACAAGGGACCAGGTACCTGTGTTGGTAAGGGCAGTAAACTCTTCCTGCATTGCCGTGCGCCAATGGGAGTATTTGGAGGCTTGGGAGTAGGTTGTAGGGATATAGTCAACAGCAAGATGGGAAGGAATAGGATGCTTAGTGGCAGTGAGAGCTTTAGGTTTAAAGATGCCGGATTTGGATCGGGTTTGCATAGGGTGAAGGTTGGTGGGTGCTGAAGACTGGGAGGAATGGGAAGGGGAGGGATCTGCAGGAGGAGATAAGGGGGCAGGGTGGGAGGACAGAGATAGGGAAGGGGAGAGAGGGACATGATTCACAGAAGCAGAGGGAGATGAGGGTGAAGGGGAGGAAAGAACAGGAGGTGGGGGGAGAAAGGAAAAGGTAAGAGAAGAGGGAATGGAAGAGGGGGAGGAGGAAGAAGAAAGAACAGGAGACGATGAAGAAGAAGTCAAGGAATGAAAAGGAAAAAGGGATTCATCAAAGATAACATGGTGTGAAACATAGATTCTGTGAGAGGAAGGATGGAGACAGAGATAGCCCTTATGATTGAGGCTATACCCCAAGAAGACACACGGTTTGCTTTTGGGATCAAGTTTGGAGGAGGTGTATGGCTTTAACCAAGGAAAGCAACGACAGCCAAAGACCTTGAGAAATTTATAATCTGGGGTTTTCTTGAAGAGAGACTGCCAGGGAGAAGGCCGGGAGATAGTGGGGAGCCTGTTGATTAGATAGACAGATGTAGCAAAAACCTCAACCCAATAAGTGTGGGGCACTTTAGATGCTGCCAAGAGAGTCCGAGCAGTCTCAACTATGTGCCTGTGCTAACGCTCAGCACACCCATTCTGCTCAGGAGTGTGAGGACAGGTGAGTTGATGGTGAATTCCAGAGCTAGATAAGAACTGAGAGAAAGCAGTGCTAACAAACTCTCCACCAGAATCTGAGCGTAAGGCAATAACCTTGGAACACAGAGAGTTTTCAACAAGTAATTTCCATTGCTTAAACACAGTAAGTACATCAGATTTACACTTCAAAGGATAGAACCAGCAATAACGAGTATAGTCATCTAGAAAAATGACATAGTAGCGAAAACCCTGATGAGAAATAGATGGTGAGGGGCCCCAAACATCCGTGTGAATGAGTTCTAGAGGCTTGCTGGAGGTACAAGTAGTTCGTGAAAATGGAAGTCTGGAACATTTCCCTAGTGCACAATCTGAGCAAAAGGTTTTATTTAAACGATCAACAACAACAATACAGAATTGAGAAGCCAACTTATTTACAATCTTCACAGAAGGATGGCCCAATCTTTGATGCCAGAGATGTCTTGGAGCTTTGACAGAAGCAACTAAAGCATGAGAAGAATGAGCAGGTAATGATGCTGCGGAGAGGGGATAGAAACCTTGTTGAACTGGACCTTTAAAAAGTATCCTCCCCGAAGAAAGATCTTTCACAGTGAAGTGAGAGGGATAAAGATGCATAGAACAGGAGTTGTCAAGTAGAAATTGATTCGCAGAGAGAAGATTATGCTTTAAGGCAGGAACATGTAAAACATTCTTTAACAAAAAAGAATGAGTAGAGGTATGTAAAGATGATGCACCAGAGTGGAGAATGGGAAAACCTTTGCCATCTCCAATATACACTTGTTCTGGACCAGTATAAGCTTCTGTATTCTGAAGATGAGCAGTCGAATTCGTCATGCGCGAGCTAGCACCAGAATCGACGATCCAGGTAGGAGTAGAAAAGGAAGTATTAGCAATCATGGCAGAATGAGTAGCTTTGCCAGTGTAGTGATGATCCATGCGATGGGGACAAGCACAAGCTTCATGGTCTGGTTGGCGACAGATCTGACAGAATAACTTGCGAGGAGAAGAGTAATGTGGACGAGAACCACGAGAGAATCGTTGTTAGGATTCCGAGAGGAGTTATTCCGGAGAGTGTTGTATCTAGAGTTGCCACGAGACTGAAAATTACCCCGATTTGGACGGCCGTGATTGGTAAACCCTTGAGAAGCATGCGAAGCAACAAAACCTTGAGGAGGAGAATTTTCAAGCAAAGGAAGAAGACCAGCAGATGAATGATACGCCTGAAAAGGGGCAGTGGAGATAGGTTTCTTCCGATTATTGAGCTGAATTTCCTTACTAAAAAGTAAGCCATGCAACTCATCAATAGTAGTAGAGCCAATACGGAACTGAATAGCATCCACAAACGAGTCAAATTCGGGAGGTAAACCATGAAGTGTGACTGAGATGAGTTCTGAATCTTCCACGGGAGCACCGGCACTGGCAAGAGCATCTGCAATTTCTTCAATTTGCTGAAGATATTGAGCAGCAGTCAAATCACCTTTGACAAGACTGCGAAGACGAGAACGAAGCTCGTGAATGTGCGACTGAGAGGCAGTGGCGAGGCGCGATTCCAGTTTCGCCCAGAGTTCTCGAGCAGAGGTCACACCAACTGTGTAGGGAATTAAAGATTCAGAGAGAGTGGAATTAATCCAAATGAGAATGTTCTGATCATTCTCAAACCAGGTAACATAGGTCGGATTGAGAGTTGCAGTGCGATTGCCAGAAGAATCAAGGCACTCCAGGTATTTGGGCGGCGCTACCAGAGATCCGTCAATGAGACCAGTAAGATTGTAACGGCGAAAGATCGGAGCAAACAAGGCACTCCAGGTGAGGTAGTTTGTAGTTGTGAGCTTGATTGGAACCATAGATCCAATGTTTTGGATCGTGATGGATGAAATCGCAGAGTTAGGGTTGAGAAGGGCATCTGGAATCGGATGAACAGGAGAAGCCGATTCGGAAGATGGAGAAGCTGTAGTCACCATAGCTAAAAATTGAGGAAGAGATCGCGATGAGAAGCAAGAATCTCAAGCAAGAAGCACGATCAAGATCAAGAACCGATCGAAGAAGAAGATGAATCGACACAGAGAGAAGCGGGAAAGGAGATCGAAAAAGAGGTCGTGAGACTGGAGGCGAGTGATACCATATTAGGTAAATATTTCTCATTAACTCAACTAATAACTGTTACACTGTGGGTATTTATACAAGACTATTACAGCTAGCAAATAAAGATTGCTTAATCTCTAAGTATTTCCTCTTCCTGATGTAATTACATTTGTATCCTTAATACCTAGACCACCAACATTCAAAGTCATGCCACGGATCTCTCTTCAGAGTACGAAGGTGGCGGATTTGATGGCTGATGATGGTACGGTGTGGAATGAGGAGGTGTTGAATGTCCATTCCGATAGTGCAGATGTGAGTCAAATTTTGGGGATTCCGATTAGTAGACGGGATCGGTTTATCAGGCATTTCACACATAATGGGGATTATACGGTAAAATCGGGATACAAGATAGCTATGCAGATGATGGAGGCGGGGGAGTTGGGAAGGAAGGCTTTGGGATCCACGAGTGAGCGGGATGCAAATAGCCCAACGTGGATATGGGGGTGTGGAAGTAGCGAATTCCAAATAAGTTGAAGAATTTTGTTTGGCGTTGTTGTAACAATGCATTAGCTAGCTGTGCGTTGGAATTTCCAACGTCGACATCTTCGAGTCCCTGAAACGTGTGGTCTCTGTGCAATGCATACGGAGACGGAGAATCGTCTGTTCTTTGAATGTGAGTTTAGTAGGGCTTTTTGGTTTGGCATACCGGTTCAACTAAATTTGCGGAAAGTGGTGGGGGTGGATTTCATTGATAGTTGGAAGCAAATTTGTTTGAAAGTGAAGGATGTGGTGGAGAAGGAAGATATTTTGCAGAGTATTGTGTTTGGGTTGTGGCGCATTTGAAAGTGCAGGAATGCTATGATATTTAATAAACAAAGTTGTCATCCTACGGAGGCGCTAGAACTGTTGGGGCAGCAGGTGGTGGAGTTCAGGGGGAGTATGAAGGGTGCAGCAGTTGAAGGGTCTTTAGGGGGAAGGAGAGCAGCGGGGGAGAAGGAGGGGGTGCGAGGTGGCTGGAAAAAACCGAAATTTGGCACATATAAACTGAACTGCGACGCTGCTTGGTGCAGTAAACGGCATGGGGGGGCTGCGGGGTGGGTGCTGCGAGATTTTGCTGGTTTGTTGGTTGCTGCTGGAGGGGTCGGGCAATTGCAGGCGTCCTCTGCTGTGATGGCAGAGGCGGCTGCTATTAGGGAGGCGTTATGGTTCTGTCGGCAGGAGGGATATAGGAAGGTGGTTGTTGAATCTGACTTGCAGGTGGTGATTCGAATGGCAAAAAGGATAAACAGTGTGGATGTAGCAATGGAAAACATTTTATATGACATCCGGGCGTCGGCAAATGAAGTTGGGATTGTTTCGTTCGAGTTTACTTGTAGAGAAGGTAACCGAGCGGCGCATATAAACCCACGCTGGGTCGTTTTACCGAGACTGTATTGGCCCATAGTTCTTTTTTAATAGTCTAGTTAATGATGTAAACTTTTCAATTCGTATTTAATAAAGATTTGCCTTTCGACTGAAAAAAAAGAAGATTATTGTTGTAAAAATAAACATAAATATCATTTTATTAATGTAAAAATCAACATTGAATTGTGACTGTTGTATCTTTATTAAGGGTTACGGGTTAAGTACCGAAAACTATCCAACTTTTATGGGTGATTCCAAATTGGTCATAATCTTTTAAAACATTCCAAATAACTACCTAAAGTTTTTTTTAAAATTGACATTTAGTAGGTCCACTAGTGTTCAGTGATGGCATGGATAAATACTGAACGTATTTTAACTCTCGAGTCATTTATGGAGATTTAAATCTCCAAATTGACATCATTTAGCTAAGCAAATCTATGGTTTAACTTAGCTAAAATGGATCAATTTGGGGGATTAGAACTCCAAGGACGTCAACTAGTGAAAACCAACTTTAGTATTTGTCTACCTCATCATTTAATGTTAGTAACGTCATCATTTAATGTTGGTAAAGTCGCTTGGTGACCTATCATATGTCTAATTTTCAAAATGTTAAATAGTTATTTAGAATGTTTTAAAATGTTGAGACTATTTGGAATCACCCCAAAAGCTTGATTGTGGTCAAGGGCAGGATGAAATTCTACATAGCTTCTCAAGGCCTGGAAAGGATGGATAATCGTGACTTGCCACCAATTGTCCTCCTTTTACAAAGAGAAAGGAAAAAAAAGCTTAGATAATTTTTTGTAATCATTTTTTTTGTCAAACATGCTTCATTGATCAAAAAGAAAATGTAACTAGAGATAAACATTAAAAAAAAATATGTAAATAAACCAAGTGAACATAGAAGCCCAAGCAAAGCACATAATGATCCAATCATACTCGGTGTATTGATACAAGTCGTCATCGCCACAATCACATGCACCATCATTTTGGTCAACTAATTCACTGTCGGCACCAACAAAACATAATGATCCAAAACAAAAACGCAGATACGGAACAACCCTAATTGAAAAACAAAACTGATTCCTGATTTCAACAAATATCCACAAATACATAAAATTGTGTCTAAAAAACTCAACCAACACCAGCAACCATATCCACCACCCAAAGACTAGCAAAGGGAAAATTTTGATGCCAACAAAGTAATTAGACAAAACACCATCAAAACCATAGAAGAAGGCAACGCAAAGACCTGAACCACCAAAGTAGTTTTGCATACCTTCATCTGATTGAGAGACAACTCGTTCTCAAAGTGGGTAGCAAACACCGTGGCTAGATAAGGCTTCTCAATTGAAAGAAAGTATCTAGCAGGCAATTGAAAATTTTGTGGGTGGAGGATGAGAAGGTAGAAGAGATTAGTTGTGTAAGGCACAAAGGAAGGAGATCCAAGTTGTTAAGGTTAGGGTTTTCAGATATTTTTTAGGCTAAACTGAATCTGGTGCAGCAAACTAAAAATCTATGTGAGATGAGCGGAAGACTAAAAAAAGGGAAACCAAATGCCCAATCTGAGACCGAGCTTAGGCCTACCACGACAGAAAATCGAGAATTGGGACTCTCGTCCGGCGGTTCTCAGTTCAACAGAGAGATATAAAGAAGACTACACTCCATAAAAACGGAGATAGAGAAAAGACAGAAGACAAAGGGAGACAGAGGAAGATGATGTAGGCACTACAATAAGTATGGTCCCTATATTAAATATAGATGTTGGTGGCTTCTCATCTATCAAAGCCATGCTTTTATCTATTAGCTTGTTTGGATGTCTTTTGAAAATGATTGAAAACGTTTTTAGGGAAAATATTTTTGGATTCCAAAAGCACTTAAATTGTTTTTTGCATGAAACACCAATTATTCCAAGAAGCACTTTAAGTGTTTTTTTTCAAGATTTACTTGTATTTTTATTAAGGATTTCTTCTAAAAATATTTACACCAAAAGTGCTTTCAATCATTTTAAAAGCACATCAAAACAAGCTCTTTTAGTTATAAGTTGCATTGTAACTATAATATGTTATTAATTGTCTATCCAACCATTTAAGGTACCCTCATATTTTAATGGCTCCATATGTAAGATTAAGTAGTCAATTAGTAAATTAAAAGTAGGGAATTTTTAACAAAAAACTCCCGGTACTATTCACTTTAACGAAAAACCACATTTTTACACTAAAAAGTCAATCTTGATACTATTCACTTTACCATTGATTTTGTCCTTATCGTTAAAACTCAAAGTTTTCAAGTTATTTTCATTAATTTTCCTTTTAAAAGTAATCTAAGAAGAGGGTCTTCTCCTTCTTTAAATCAAGTATTAGACTTGATGATGTTGCGCGAATCCACGATTAGCAACGTCGAACGATTCTATTGCTCTTGGTTGAATGATTCCCAGGTTATCTCATCCGCCTCTTGGAGATTCTCGATTTTCTCCTATGTCAGAAGACATAAGAAAAGACTGCCACCGACCCTAATGCCAGGAGGAGGAGGATTCTCTACCCTCCTATTCCCATCCCCTTCCATCCCCTTCTCTTACACATTGTTTTTTTGTCTTATTATCTCTATAAAAAAATATCAATATAAGATGTTAACGTGGCTTAATCGTGACCATTCAAATAAGAGGGCATGGAAGGGTAGAGAGATTAAAAGGGTAGAGAATCTTCCTCCATGCCACGAGGGGTCGGCAATTGGTGATGGGGGTTTCTTATTTTGTTTCTAGGGCAACAATTGTTTGGAAGGTTTTAAGAATTACGTAAGATTAAGAGAGAAACCGTACCAGAAAAGAATGTGTAAGATTTTGGTGAAGAACAAAAAATGATTACAAATTTTACGACTTTATGCAAGTAAGATCCACTTATATTAAGAATGTGCCAACAAATACAATAATTGTGTTGAATTCAATGTCATATAATATAAGGAAAACTAATGAAAATGACTTGAAAATTTTGAGTTTTAACGATAAGGACAAAATAAAAGATAAAATGAATAGTATCAGGTTTGACTTTTTAGTGTAAAAATGTGATTTTTTGTTAAAGTGAACAGTACCGCGGACTTTTCGTTAAAACTCTTTATAATATATAGCTATCAAAGAGAATAAATAAAGAAACAAAATAGAGTAATTAGGGAACTCAAAATTCTGCAATCTGGTTAAAAGACTTTATGACGCGTTTACGTACCCGTAATCGGAATCAATTTACGGAATTGGATTCTGATTACGAGATACACTTTTGTTTACGTAATCTTGAGGAATCAAAATACATGTGAGGTCCACACATATTAAGGAATCCAACTCCTAATTTTGGAGGAATTGGACTCCCTACATGAGGGAGGTATTTCAATTCCTTGACACTTAAGGAATCCGGAATGGATTTCTTCTACCAATTATGCCCTCATTTGTTTCTAATTATTCCAACATCGCCCTTCATTTGACACTCATTATATCATCTTTTAATAAATAAATAAAACCTATTTATATATTTTTATATAGGTGAATTTTATTCTATAAAATTAATTAGGAATTTAATTTAATTAATTAGTATGAAAATAATTTATTTATGTAAGGGCAATTTAGTAATCAACCTAATTTTCATTCCGATTGAAGTAAATTAGTAAACAACTTTTATAGACTCAACATCATTCCTGCCATCTTTTAATAAATAAATAAAACTCATTTATATATTTTATATAGATGAATTTTATTATATAAATTTAATGAAGAATTTAATATAATTAATTTGAATGAAAAAAATTTATTTATGTAAGCACAAAATAGTAATCAATCTAGTTTTCATTCCTATTAAAGTGAATTAGTAAACAACTTATATGAACTCAATATCATTCTTATTCCGATTCCAAACTGTTTTAGTAAACAAGTTCAACAAGAATCTGATTCTGATTCCACCTCAATTCAATTCCTCTTAATTTAATTACAGATTAGTAAACACGCTCTTAAAGAAGAGAGCATATGTATATGTCCAAATAAAACTATGCCTTATCCTACATAAACCCTAATAGATCATATATCCAAGCCCATTCCCAGACGTATGCACCTATCAAAACCCTCAAATAATTTCTGAAAATATGTGAACTTGTGAAGAATACCCATCAGGCATCAGCTTTCAGTTTTCAGTGCGTCTTCCGCAAACTGCATTTCTGACCCTTTGATTTGATGGAACTAACCGTCGAAGCAGGCACCAGCCAGTGGCAGCTTCTGCAACCGCCGCCATTTCGCCTCCCACACAAACCTAGAAACCAAGCCCTTTCCTTCTTTTTTAAGGTATCTATAAAAACCAATTATTCAAGAGATTTTGACACATATAATAGTACACTACGTATTATTATACAAAAGATAAAATATATGTTAAAAAATTAATAACTTAAAAAATACATCACTTACACAAAAACATATTGTGTACCACTTGTATTCTTGTCGCAATTAAAAATTTCTCCAACCATCCAACCAAAACGTGTCCCTCCGTAAAGACAACACATAACGAAAAACAAAATCCAATTAATTAATTAATTAATAATGTATTTTTGAGAGAGATAAGAGAGAGTCGCGGTCACATCAAAACTCCACCAGCTGTGGCTGACTGCAGAGACGACTGCAGCTGCAGCAGGTGGTGGTAGCAGTCGGCTGCAGTTGGCCTCTTCTCCGGGTTCTGATCTAAACACCGGTTTTGAAGCTCCCTCAGCATCTTCGGAACACCTGTCAACCCGCAACTCCTCACCAGATTCCCTACTCCCCATACGTCCACCTTCACACCATGCAACCCTCTCTCCATTTCCGGCGCATGCCTCCCACGCGCCGTCGCATCTCCCGCCATCACCAACTTGTGCGGGTATATCTGCGGAGCCCCGACCGCCTCTTCGAAGCCGCAGACAAACCACTCGTTGTCCCTCTCATTCCTAATCACTTTCTCCCAACATATATCCCTATGCATAAACGACAAGTCGTGCAAAGCCACAAGCGCTTTAGTCACGTACATGAGAGCCTCAACGAGCTGGTTGCAATTTGTAGGCTTGAACTTGCACCCTCTGGGCTTAAACACCAAAGCCAAATCTTTCTCCAAGGATCTGTGGATGTACTCTGCATGGGGTATTCGTTGGCCGAGAAAATCGTAGATTTCTTTGACCGCGGTCGCCTTCCGAATGTTACTATAAAATCTAGTCACTGTGGTTGGCGTCATTTCGATTGCATTTCCATTCCCCATGTCGAACCTCTCAAAATCGCTATAAGGTAGCTTGTTGTCAGAGCCACCATTGCAATTAGTACTGGGGTTGAAGCATCGATCGGCTAGCAATGGCAACAGGCTTGCAATTCTGTGACATGGGACTAGGGCTTTGAGTCTCTCCGAGGGCGATGACAGGTCAACCGTGCCCAAATCAGTGCGAATTATTCGATCTTGAACACGACTCAATGCACAAAATGTTACAACATGACCGATTGCGTAGTACCCTAATATGTAAGGAAGATCCACGTAAGTCCACAGAAGTTTCTCAACTATTGAGCTTGACGGATTAATGTCGCGGACATCTTTTAAATTATGGGCTTCTTCCCCTCTCCATAGACAAAAATTTCGAACAAAGCCTGTCAGGTTTGGCCATTGATCCTGTAATGGTTCAGTCGGTGATGAGGAGTTAGGCTTGCGGATGAAGACCATTTCAAGTGAACAAAATTTGGAGACGATTCGGTTGATGCAGTCGTCCCAAATGGTAATGAAGGAGTCTCTACTTGTGGCAGTAGCAGCAGCTAGACTTGGATTGGTTCGGACTATAGGGCTTAGAATATCGTATGTGATGGCTCTACAGTCTAGCAATTCTGTTGAGGTGGTGAAGAAGATCTCTTTCCCTTGTGGTAAGTCGCGGTACACGTCTTTTCGGAGTGGGAAACGGAGTTCCTCCGGCGGTGGCTCTTGTACGTACCATTGAAGCTCGAGTAAGTTAGGAAGTGATGGCGGTGGGACTCGAAGACACCCCACGTAGTACTCCGTTGGGTCTTGAAATTCCCATGGAGGCATTGCTGCAAAAAATACACATGCAAATATTCTATAGAACATAATACAACCTTTAACCAAATCAATGTGTAACATAAAAATTGGACAAAAGTTAACACAACATTACCAGATAAATTCAAATTGGTTTTAGGGCTTACATCTTGATGAAGATTCTGGTAAGGAAAGCTGGACTTTTTCATTGAACCCTAATTAACATTGATTAAACACGTAGTGTTAGATGTGGAATTATAAATAAACCAAGATTTTGCGACATGGGACTATATATCTAATTTAGAGAAGCTGGTTTTCACCGGAAGTAGTGGAGGAAGGCTTTCTTCTGCCAAAGACTTTGACTTGTTGACCCGATACGAATCGGTCAACGGAGAAGCCTCCCAAATGGCCATCTTCAAAAGCTTCCATGCTGCAGGCAACCATGGAATCATCAAAGAAAGTGAGCTCGTCGGCGTTCAAGAAGCTCAAGCCTTGCAGCCTCACTCTCCCTCTATGGTGCTCCCCTTCTTCCGCCCACAGACTCACCGATTCTTCCCAAGTCATTCGAATCTTTCCGATTCGACGAAGCTCCTTGGAAGAAGATGAAGAGAGGCCAGTTGTAAAGTCTATGGAAGACTGATCATGGTGATGAAACCCTAGAAAAGTCCCTCTTCCTCCGTGATAAAACGGTTCCCCTTCACCGCTCATGATCATTAGTTGCTTTACCCTACCTGCATATAATAACATATATATAGATATCAAACCAAACTAAAAGTTAAATAAATAAATGGCACAACTTAATTAACTTGTTATATGAACTAGCTAGTAACCTCCATTGTTTAGAGATACTGATCATAAAATTTTGTTTATTTTAGGTATACAGCTTGTGTTGTGGGCATTATATATATAACCAGTTAGCGGTTCAGCATTCCTCTATGTACCTGAGAGAGGGAAGTCGTCTTCTTTGAACGAAGGCGGTTGGGGAAGACTTCTAGTCGTAACAAGAGCCGATCGGCTGTCGTCCCCAACCGACCCTAGTCTGCTCTGAGGAGTTCTCGTCCTTGACCCCATGAACTGCGAAAGCTCCTCGAAAACTTCCTCATCGAAAGAAGCAGGCAACCTATGTAGCTTTCTCTCGTACGGCGAAAGCCTGAAGTAACTCTTCCCGACTTGTTCTCTCTCAGAACCTCTCTCCCACTCATAAACCTTTCTAAACTCTCCCAGCATGTTATCCCACTTGGTTCCCGCCGTTTTCGCGTCTCTGTTGATGCCATGCTTCTGAAGGAAGTCGGCGACTTCCATGTCCTTGTCGCCTCTAGTTTTGCCTCTGGTGTGAGGAGTGGTGGTGGCGCCGCCCGACTCTGTTTGTAACTGCTCTGTTCTGGAAGATGAGCCCGACCCATGATCCGAATACCCACCTTGATACTGAATCCTCCACGCCCTCGCCAGCCATAGCATCTCGTTTGGTTTCCAAACCGGGCTTACGTACTTTCCTTTTCTGAACTGGTGGTGGTGGTGGACCGGGTTTTGAGGGTCTCCTGCTACTGTGTTTGTGTCCTGCCCTGACGTTGCTGACACAGACGGCAGATGAGAGTGCGGCGGCGACGATGAGGCAGTGTCGGAGGAGGAAGCTGCTCCGATGGTTGAGACATGGGGTTGGGATAATTGAGTATTTTTTTTATTTGGAGATGGGGTTGATTCTGAGGGCAGAATTGGTACTTGGGGTTGTTTCTGTTGGGAAGACGGTGAAGGAAGAAGTTTCCATTGTCCGGTTGTACTCGTAAATCTTGGCCTCTTTGGATTCACAGCTGCCTCAAACTGATGCTGATCAAAGGGTGATGAAGACGAGGTTGTTGGAGTACCGGTGGGGACAAACAAGGGAGGAGGAATATTGAAGGGGACACCAGCTGCAGCTGCTGCTCCACTGATATTAACAGCCGTTGGCGGCGGTTGTTGGTCATTGAGAGAAGGTGAAATCTGTTGCTTCTGTTGTTGCTGCTGCTGCTGCTGGGGTTGTTGTGGGTTCTTCTTGGTTGTTTCTGCTTTTTTGTCACCCATTTCAAATGGGCTAAAAAATAACGGACTTTAGGTAAAGAGAAACCTTGGAGAAGAACTAAAACAAGTTCGGAAGAGTAGAACTGGTTTGGTTTTGTTGTTCCAATATAAAGCTAATTAAAGTTGAAATCTGATTACAAGAATTGGGGGTGTAAAGATAAGTGGCTCAAATTCTACTGATATATGTTTTGAAAAAAATTTCAACTCACATAGAGGAGTTAAAATGTAAAATTTTTAATCCAGAAAATTAAAGTTTTAATTTAAAAACAGTTTTTTCTGCTCTAATAATTCTTAATTAAAATTTTAATCTGAAATTATTAAAATATAAATCTAGGCTTTTTACCAAAAAAATATAAATCTAGGCTAAATTTTTTTTTTGGTAACTTGCTTTTAAAATAAAATTTGTGTATATTATTATAATTTACTTTTATAAAGATTTTAACTTAAAAATATTTAGATACCAATAAAAATTGAAAAGTTACTAAACGACTCGTGAAACATGTATTTATAGAGTTTTTGGATGAATTTTGATTTATATAAAAAAATTTAATTGTTTTAGCCTTTGGATTTAATTTTGAACCATTAAATTTTTTTCTACCGTTAGGTTTGATCATATTCGATCTCGTTCGCTGGATTTAATGTATTTAAAAATTTAAAATAAATAGGTTTGAATGTGGACCATTTAAAACTGTTAGATCGAACAAGCACCGTTAGGCTTGTTTTGGGTGGCTGACATTCTCATCAGAGGCGGGCCTCACTTCCTGTCAACCTTTGCACGTTGCGCGCGTCGCCTTACTACAACCTTCACTTTTCTGGGCATCCACGCGCATAAGGTGGGCCAGCCTTTTAACTTTGTCGAAATTCTTAGTTAAATTTGTTCAAATTTTAAGTTTTAACCCAAAACTTATTTTAAGTTGAAGAATGATTTTTTATTTTTTATTTTTTTTGTCAACTAACTATTGGAAAATAATTCGTTAGTTTAAAACCTAATTTTAAATTTTACCCAAAAATTAGAGATTGTCTAGATGCCTCACTATAATATAGGGTTTTGGAGTTTTGAATGCTTTTTGGACTTTTGAGCACTTAGGTTGCAGCCATTCTCCAACAGGGAAAGTCACAAAAGAGAGGATATAGCTAGGGATCACAGAGCTAGGCCAGTTAAAAGGAAAGATCAGAAAAGCAGTAGATGGAAAAGTCGTGGTTGTAGAACTGCTATTGAATAAGACCCTTCAATCTAATTAATCACTTAATTTAGATAGCCCACAAAATGGTAAACTTTGATTTGTCACATTTTGTATAGCGTGTCTGAGAGAGAAAAAGTTTCTCGAGAGAGAGCGAAAAGAGTATGTAGAACATGTGCATGATTAGGGAAGGGGGTCATGATTGTACTGCCACTGGAAAACGCGGCTCGGCTCTAACAAGAACTGAACATCTGCTTTTTTGCAAAGCGCTTTAATGTATTTTGATGTTTTAGAAAGAGAGAGAAAGAGAGAGAGAGAGAGAGAGAGTTCCACGGTTTCCCGCGCCAGATGAAGAGTGAGTGGAGAGTGAGAAGAGAGGGACGCCATTTTTTTGGTTCAGAACGATGGGGACCGGACGAATAGATGGGTCTGCTCCAGTGAGTGACTCGCAGGACTATTTTTTCGACAATGTCTTATTTTTTTCTATTTATTTTTATTTTCTCCACTCTATCACTCACTCTAAATTTATTCAATTTTTGGGCCCCTTTGTGGAGTAGCTTACTTTTCAGATTCTCTGCGCTATTTGATGATTTGGTTTCCTTTTGATTGAAACACAGCTCAAATTAGTGAATAAATGGAAATCTCAAAGAAGAAAACACTTTTTTCATTTTTTGTTCAAACTCATATGAATTCGTATACCGAAATAGATGCTACTTTTTTTTTCTTGTTTATTTACTGCAATAATGCCTGCATAAAGCTTTTGCAGCTTGCACGTTTTCTCAACTCTTTATAATTTAGATCAAAATTGAGTAATGTGTGCATGCCTTTTATTTGTTGATAAAAGTCATGATCACTTTCTTTAAGATTAGCTAGCATTGCATGCACATTGAGTTATTTCTCATGGAAGAAAAGAACTTTCATTCAATATAGATAACAGAGTGATGGGTTTTAAACATAATTACACGTTGTTAAGTGAAAAAGTAAAATACACATATAAGTCTCATCGCTATTAGAGATGTCATATAAATGTGATATATAACATGGTAAAAATTACACTTTTGGATTACAATGCAGTCACAAAGATATTTAAACACAATCAAACGATGTTATGCAAAAAATTAAAAACACATAATAATGCGTAACTAGTTTAAGATACAATCAAAATATTATCTCCGTTGTAAGTAAATTTTTCTCTTAAAAGAGGGTCCAACATCTGTCTTTTAACTTTTCAACTCAGAATGCTTTCCTTATACCTTTTTTTATGGTGATTAATACAAGAGGCATACATAATTAAGATTGTAAGTTTAGTATTGGGTACTTGTCGGATTATGCAGAGAAGCAAGTGCGTCCGAGGGTGGAGCACAACTTCTTAATGCCATTTGAAGTGAAGGTGTGTTCAGATGATGCCCTCATATGATCAATATCACATTCTGACATGACCACCACCATGGATTTGGCAATCAAGCACATTTCGAATACAAGCATTACTTTGTTTGCCAATTGGTAAGAAATTTGATCTATAAATCCATATTTATTTCGGATCTTTTCCGATCATATTGATTTCATTGGTAAGACGTAGGTTGTTCGGTTCTACCAAGAAGTAACTAGGAAGACATCTGAATTGTAATTTTTGTATAACCAAAAGCGAATAAAAAAGAGCCAATTTTTCTATAAGATATAGACTCAAATTGCATCAAATTCTATTTTCATTTGCATACACGTACAAAGAAATTAAGGAAATTGTTATCAAACAATAAGGTTGGATCTTCGTTTAACGCTATAATTCAATGTGGGCATTACCAGAAGATGGCTGCATGGTACTGAAAATGTTGCAACAGTTTTGCTATTATTCAGGTTTAGTATAGGATGTTTTTTCTAATATATTGGCGAGACATAAGGGCTGTTGTTGCTAATCGTAATTTCTTTCTCCTAAACCTAACTCGAGGGATTCATATTTTAGTTTCCCAATCGGAATGGACTGGCATTTTTATCACATGTTTGCTTTTCACTCTCTAAAATGTTTTTAGATAATGTAAGGAAAAAGAGTGAAAAGAATTGATCAACTCCGAATCAGTTTTGTTCTATACTTTTTATTAATGACTATTTGAAACATGCGTAATAAAGTAAAATTTGAAAACAAGGTCCTTTAGTTTTTACATCTTGTCGTTCTATTTCGGCTTGAAATATGCATACTGGAGCTTCCTCTCCTCTCTTGGTCATGTCAACGATGTTTTGGATAAGTAATTCTTAATCTCTTTTGAGATCTCGGCTAAGTTGTGTAAAGCTTCTTCTATTGTTCCCGTTTTTTGGCATCTTACTGTGTATTTTTGGGTTGGATAGGCTTGCTAAGGCTAACGCAGATTATACGGCTTGTAGTGGGATTTTCCGAGATTATGCGGGGTTAGTTTTTTTTTTTTTTTTTTTTTTTTTTTTTTTGTTTTGATTTTTCCAGAGTTTGGGGCATCATACATCTTTCTATGTAGATCTTCATGTTGTCATCATGTTGTGAAGTTAGCTTTCACACGTGCAAAGTTGGCAAAATCTACGGCTTGAAAATGACTCTTATGGTGTGATCTCTTATTTTTCGCCATGCTCAATTTCTTCTCCTTGGCCACTTCAAAATCGTTGGAAAAGTTGCTTTTCTCAGTTGCAGCACTTCATTTGCTTTCGTTCTCACTTGTTTGGCATGAGGCTTCACCCTTAAAGACTCTTCCTTCTCTACATTGCCTCCCTCCCTCATTCCTTCCCCTCAAATTATAAGGAAAACTAATGAAAAAGGCTTGAAAATTTTGAGTTTTAACGATAAGGACAAAATAAAGGGTAAAATGAATAATACCAGGATTGACTGTTTAGTGTAAAAATATGATTTTTCGTTAAAGTGAACAGTACTGTGAGCTTTTTGTTAAAGTTCCTTTAAATTATAAGGAGTAAAATTTATGTCTGTATAACTTTTAATTAATACATAAATAATAAAATGGATCAAGTTCAACATAGTTTAATGCATGAATATTTTATCTTCAACTGAGATCAATATCTCACTTGCCACTTCCTAACACATTTCCAGGAAACTTCTACAATTGCAACTCATTGACCAATTCCTAACACATTTATGACTTTAAATGGAAACCCCAACATTTTCCACTCATGCCACAATACACAGAAAACGCTATATTAGATCGTTCAGTTATAAGCTTAATGTGGTGTGGTTTCTGGATCTAAATTCATAACCCAAATGAAAACCCTAATTGTTTTGTTTGTTTCTCTCCGCGAGATCATAATTCCATTGTTAAATCAAACAATACGTAGTAGTGAAGGAGGGGGCTGGCAACTGGCAAGCAGTTGAAGTGTGAAGCACCAGCAGCAGGCCGGCGCAGAGCTGCCATTTCAGCAATGTGGGTGGTTTGCTTTTGCCATATATAATATATTTTAGGAAATTTCATTTTAATCCTTGGCAAGGATGAATTTTAAACTAAAACTATGAGTAAGATCAAAATATAATTTTAGTCTCTTGATACATTAATCACCTCATTTATTAATTATATTTTTTATGTTTTTGATATTTCTCTTTTTCTTTCTAATTTTGATGTATTAATTTTATTTCATTATAATTATAATTTTTATTTCATTCATCGTAATATATTTTGTTGTAAACATTTAGATAAATTAATTTTTATTTTTTCAATATTTCGATATACTTTATCTTCTTTATTTAGGTACATTAAATTCATTATAATACATTTGAGTGCATACATTTAGGTACACACATTTCGATATATACATTTCGATACAAATATTTAGGTATATTAATTCAATATAATACATTTCGGTACATTAGTTTAATATAATACATTTCGGTACATACATTTCGGTACACACATTTAGGTACATTAGTTTAATATAATACATTTCGGTGCATATATTTGGGTACATACATTTCAGTACTAACATTTAAATACATTAATTCAATATAATACATTTTGGTACTAACATTTAGCTGCATTAATTGAGTTTTTCAAGTTTGAAGAATGTTAAGTAAAATTAATAAATTTAAAAAACTTTGGTTCGGTCAAAAAATATATTAAAATATGTATATTAATAAATTTAAATATTTAATGGGGGACATTGAATAAAATACACATTAATTATTTTAAATTAAGGACACATCAAGGAATTATAATCAATATGTAATCTAATACCATGTTTATTTTAAATTTCAATCTTCTTCAAGGACTAAAGTTAGAAAATCCCTATATTTTCAATGCCTTGTCTTATTTTCCATTTTCCCTTTTCTTCTAATATTCCCATGATCATTTTTGCTCAGTGGTTTATCTATAAAGTCGTATAACTTTTTATGGTGAAACATCGCATGCTTGCTGCTTACGCATCTTGTTTTGGCAAATTCATATATATGGACAACTAGCTACAATATCATAATATGCCTAGCTACTTGACAACTTGAATATTGTGTTTTGAGCCTGCATTATAATTGTTGTGATCCAAGTAAACTAAAGAATTCATACATTGTTTTTCCGTTGGGACATATGTCAAGCAAACTAGAAGGACTGCTCTTCGAAAGTGTCTTCTGCAGAAGCTAACTTCCCTTTACGTTTCGTATTTAAGAGAGTGCTTTTGATCGGTTTCTAATAAATGCAACAATATTGATTAAACAAACAGTATACCTAGGAGTGGCATTAATACACATATTGCCTGTACAATTATCCAACTGAAAATAGGAAGGGGCATGCACTCAATTTTTCTTTGCTTGGGCTTTTGTGGAAATGCCTGGCTAAAGCCTAAAGTGGAACCATTTATTGGTGGGATTGTGAATTGTGATATATAGATTCCTCATCAAAGAATAAAAAAATGAAAGAAATCAGTTAGAAATGAGGATTTCACAAATCTCAGCTGATTAAATACTTAAAATTAAAACGGCTAGACATCGTCCAATATTAATGATATTATCAATAAAAAGTGGATGAAATATTGACGAAGTCTCAAAAACTGTTTTAGCAAAGAAGTGATTTTGTCGCGCACATTATTTCTCTGTCAGTGATTTGATTTGTATTTTCATCATTTTGACCAGTTTTTATATATGAGAAATGCTAAGGAGACTCTCTCAAAAATGACTCTTAATGGACTCTCTAACATCTCATGTTTTTTATACAATATTTTATAATGTTGAGAAATGCGAAGGAGACTCTCTAAAAATGATACTCTTTAGAGCAACTTCACCCCAATGGGGTAGGTTGGGACAAAGCCTGAAAAATAGGCTAGCCTGCACAAAATCCACTCCAGCCGAGCCAAATAGGCCAGACAACAGCCTAACCAGCATGTAGCCCGGCTCAAAACGTGCTGAACAATGTCTCGACCTATGTGACGTCACACTGGCATCAACATGACGTCAACGAGGCCCATTGAGTTCTTTTGCGTCAGACGCATGGGAAACACGCACGCGTGGGGGCGCGTTCTAAACAGAAAAAAAAAACAGCGGGCTCGTCGTTGCAGCGCAATAAAGGGGAGCAGGGAGAAGCCACGTGGCGCGTCTTTGGATTTCCAATGGCTAGTTTTCTGGACCGTTGGATTTCCAACAATAAAAAAAAAAATTCAATGGTAAAAAAATTTTGAATTTCAAAACCAACGGCTAGTGATGTGGCGCGTTTTGGATCGTCCGATTCCTAGATCAACGGTCCACGATTTTTGGCTAAAAAACATAAATAAATAAATAATAGCAAATGGTCAGAATTATGATCGTTGGCCACGTGTCCAAATCTGAGCTGTTGGATTTCAATCTTTTTCAAATCCAATAGTCCAGATTAATTAACTTAATAAAAATTAATAACAAATTATTAAAAATTGTTTAAAAATACAGAAAAATAAAATAAAATATTATTATTTTTTTCTATAAATACCTGACCATCATCTTCCACCTTACACCACATTTCAATATTTTCAACACTTCCAACCAAAGCCTTCGTATACTTTTCTGTGCAAAAAATGGCTACATGGAAGGTCATCAAAGATGTTACATTGTGTGAATGTTGGGTTCAAATTACTCATGACCCGATTACGAGTAATGAGATGTAGTTGCGAGAACTGTGGGTTAGAATTACTGCATCATTTTGCGATATGTTTGGAAAAGACGTAAGAAGTAATCAAGGTCTTCAAGGTCGTTGGCAAAAACTCAAGAACTCGCTTACTAGTTGGAAAAACACCCTCTCTCATGCTTCCTCTAATCTGAGCAGTGGAAGAAGTTTAGCGAATGAGGTTTTAGATAATGCCACGTGGTACTACGTGATTGGTTGAAAATCTTATTGAAATCGTGGTTAAAGGATTGTAAACCGATAGTGACACGTGAAGCGTCGAGATTGGTTAAAAATCCTATTGGAAATCTATCCACAAAATAGTATTTTTGGATAATACCACGTGACACTACGTGATTGGTTGAAAATCTTACCAAAATTTATCCACAAAATAATACTTATGGATAATGACACGTGATGTGACAAAATTAGTTAAAAATCCAATCCAAAATTAAAACCAATTTTTTTATTATTCTATAAAAAAATTAATAATATTTTAATACGAATTGATTAGGCTTTGTGCTAGCACATTTTTTAGGAGTGAAGATGCATTTAGCCAATTACTATTTATTGGGGTCAATCACTATTCATTTGAGTGGATTAAATGGGTTGGGTGCCAACGCATTTTTAGGGGTGGAGTTGCTATTATGAACTCTTTACAATCTCATGTTTTATATATAATATTTTATATTGTAACACAAAAATTAATATTAAACTGTGAAATGACAGAAAATATATAAATAGTCATGCTTTAAGACAATCTTATTATCATAGGAAAACTAATTAAAATAGCTTGAAAATTTTGAGTTTTAACGATAAGAACAAAATAAAGGGTAAAGTGAATAGCACCATGATTGACTTTTTAGTGTAAAAATGTAATTTTTCATTAAAATGAACAGTTTTGCGGACTTTTTGTTAAAACTCCCTATCATCATTCATCTTTATATATATAGTTAACACTGAAATTGGATTTAACAATAGCTGCACAGCTAGCTAGCTGCGCATGCTTCTTAGTTCTTACACCCAAGGCATGTGATTCTGCTCCATGATTGTCGTTTTAATAAATTATATTCTTTAAATGATAATGTTAGAGAAACTAAATTTATAAACAAAATTTGCAAACTAAATGATGTATCACCAATATTATTCACATTTATTAACGCTTAAATAATAATACAATCATCAACTTTCATATCATTTAATTTATAATATTTTATCTACAATTTTAATATCCCTCGCGTTACTCTTTATCTCATGTATAAGATGCTCTTGACATTGCCGCTGCAACAACCAACAGACTGAAAGAGAACCGATCCAGGAACATTTTTCAAGTTTGAAAATGTAGTGGACGACTTCATTCCTCAAATTCAGCTGCCCAAATATTGTAAAATGTTTCTGCCTTCGAGCTGCATATATCATGAGAGTAGTATTACATCAATTTCTGTAGCGTGGAGGATAGTGAAATTTCATGTACGCATGAATATGATAGTCACCGAATAAACATGGACTTTAGGGTTTTGACTCTATTACCTCTCGCGAATATTACTCATTCTATCTCTATCTTGTGCAATTTCATGTACGCATGAATATGATAGTCACCGAATAAACATGGACTTTAGGGTTTTGACTCTATTACCTCTCGCGAATATTACTCATTCTATCTCTATCTTGTGCACAATAAGGCTGCAACCCTGAAACCATAGTGTAACCATGGACCACCATAACTAATAAGTCGATCCCTTCTGTATATTCTTACATGATTACTTTGTGGGTGTTAACAAATTAAAGAACGAGAAATGAAAAAAGAAAAAGCTGATCACAAACTAAATCTTATTTCATTGACTAAAACTAAGAAGACTATAAATTGTTGCATAGCGAAATGATTTTGTATTGCCAATACTTAATTTTCATTAAGATAAAAGAAATTTATTTATCAAAATCTAATTAGGAAACGAATAGGAAAATAATGTTGAACCCTAGTAGCTAGAAAAAGGAAATAAATTATAATCACTATGCTAACCCTAATTTGTAAAATACAAAAAATGCTCTAACATACATTAAACAAATCTGAAACAATTAAATATTTTTTTCTATGAAAAAAATTATTTTACATGCACCAAACCGACAATGCATAAAATGGTTAAATACTTTTAGATTTGAGTACTTTTAAATAGGGGTAGGCAAACAAATCATAGACCCGCAGCTCGAGACGGATCCAAATATTTCAAAGATGAAACGAGACAGGGTAGGGTCGGGCAGAGAAAATGACGGGGCGGGGTGAGTCCAACGGACCTGGCTTCTCTGCTCTCTCTCATTTTTCATAAACTTCCATTTTCTTTTATTTGTACGATCATAATTAAATTATGTTAATATTTTATATTATTATTACTTTTTCTCTTATTATTTTTATAAAAAAATTAATATAAAATATTGACGTGTCTTAACGTGACCACACAAAATAAAAAAAAATGGAAGTGTATGGAAAGTGGGAGCCCACAGAAGCCGGGTCCGAGTCCAACAATCAGGAGAGACGGGGCCCAGCTCGAACCGTTTCTATCATTTTTCTCGTTCAGCTAGTCTCGGACGGTCAGTCGGACAACAGAGTCACTCCTCACTGAGTTTCTCTCGTGACCTCGTCTCTCCCATTCATTCTCGACAACAATCACAATTCACCATCCCTTGACTCCGTCTCCCTCTCTAGCAACTTGCGACCACACCACCACGTCTACGGCTAGCGCCTGAAAATTGAAATCGACCAGGAGGAGTCGTGTTTGATAAGCTCATGCCTCCCAAATCGAAATCGTCTACGGCCACCGTCTTCTAGAAACTCGTGCATGAGGTGTCGCGTTTGGCTAGGTATAATAAGAGCCGACATTAGGTTCATACTGCTTGTTTTGTAGGGAGATCTAGACCGCCGTTAGGTTGGTGCTGCCCGTTTCTGAGGGTGGCCCAACCCGTCCCGTTTTATTTCTAACCGGATTTGGTCCGATCCTTCCAATTTTGCCCAAACACGAGCCCTAATTTTTAATATCTAGATGATTCAGATCATTCGATATGCCTTAATATTTGATCTTTAATCTAGCTAGCTAGGTATACAAAGCACCTCCATTTTAGGAAAATGATTTTAACGCACCCCTCTTTAACTTTTAAGACACCTATCTTTATTTAAGGTTATCTTATTGAATAAATTAAATATAATCAACGGCCATGAGTAAATAGGGGTGTTTAAGTGTTAGATTAGATTTTTTATTTTGAATAAACGATATTATCTACACTAAAAGGAAGGGGGAGTGAGCTAAGCCTCATAATGGGCTAGTAATAATATTGTTCAAATTCACCTTTGACGAGAATCGAACCTAAGACCTCTCACTTACAAATGAAGAGGAACCACTAAACCGTAGTACTAAGTCGCAATATTAGATTAGAGTTAATTAATATGGAATCATCTCTGAAATTATCGCATATATTATAAGAATATAATTTTTCATTATAATTAGTGTTGAATTTCTACCAAAATAAAAATTCTTATAACCATATATATTATTTTGTTTGCTACATATTAATACAAGAAGTCATATTGTTACATGTTACCATTTATTTAGATTTGCTGCGTAGTTCATAGAGTTTTATCTCTCTCTTTCTCTCTCACGCACCAAGCAACATCCACAAAACAAAACAAAAAAATACAAGCAAGCAAGCTTTGTTGCCGTCACCATAGTAGGTCAAACCTAAATTTCTTTCGTCTCATCTACACTCTTCTCATGGCTTCTTTCACTTCCCCACTTTTATTGCCATTCACATACAAATCACTGCAGGCATCATCAATATTACCTTGCTAGTATCCTTTAAATTTCTCAAAGCTTTAACCCTAGAAGCCACGATGATAAGTACGTAAACGGCATATCTGAGAAGCCTTTCGAGGCCCCCTACTTCATGCATCCTTATTCGTAACTAGGTTGGCTACGTACTTCCTTTTCATCCAGGCCCACCCGTCTCCAGCTCGTTTAAATGTTCCCTTCAAAGGGTACACAAAGCAAATGCTGTCACAAGCACTATATTGTGTGTTCTTGCTTTTAAACAGAAGCGGTGCTTTTCGGTGTGAATACATACAAAATTGG
Source organism: Pyrus communis (assembly GCF_963583255.1). Taxonomy (NCBI): domain Eukaryota; kingdom Viridiplantae; phylum Streptophyta; class Magnoliopsida; order Rosales; family Rosaceae; genus Pyrus; species Pyrus communis. The sequence goes on from NC_084818.1 coordinate 3,040,017, forward strand.
ATCAGTCCTGATCAAGTTCACTGCCGTAGCCAGCTATTCCTATATAGCTATATAGCGACATTTTATGTGTCGTATGATCCAATATATATAGTCCAACAACCAAAGCTTCCTTGCTTTTCACCCAATTCGTAGAGGGTCCTATCGATTCTATTTGGGCTGTAGGTTTACTAGGTTACAACTCTTTTAACTACAAAGCTTGTTTTCTTTGGGATTTGGGACTGTAAAAAGCTGTTCTCCCTTCCATTTTTACTGGTTTCTTCCTAAATGATCTCTCTCCCTCTTGTCAATTGACTAAGCATATACAACATGAATGTGGTGATTTGAACTTTTTCATTGATTTTAACGTCAAAGTCCACTCTCTTTTTGTCGTTAAGTTTTTTTTTTCAATGTTTTTGTCGTTAATTTTTAGCATCTGGATTCAATATTTCTAATTATGTTGGAAATAAAATGATTACAGAGATAAGAGAGACAAATAAATTAGAGTAGAAATATGAAGAGTAACTCAACTTCATATAAGTTTTTGTTTTTTGTTTTTTTTTTTTTACTGATATGAAACTCTTTTGCCTTTATATCCTCATATGTCTTTTATGTGTGACAAATTTTTAAGTCAAACACGTAAACAATACAAATTAGGTAACATAGAACACGTAGCCGTTAGGCTTCACACGTTGAAGAAAGTTGAGGATCCATCATAAAACCAATTGACAATATGAGAATTAGTCCAACCTCTTATAAGCCCTTGTAATTGGTTTCTCCTGTTACCGATGTGCATGTGTGACTTGTTTACCTTCACATTCTCACAAATCTCCTCATGTGGAGCGAATTTTCAAGTCAAACACATGGACAACACAATTGAGTGACGTGGATTACGTGTGGTCGTTGGGCTTCACAAGTGGGTCAACTTGCTCTGATACGAAGAAAAAGTTGGGGTTCCACCATAAAACCAATTGACAATATGTAGAGTAGCCCAACTTCTTATAAGTCCATGTAAGGTCCCTTCTCCTATTAATGTGTGATTCATTCTCAACACGCACCCTCATGTGTAGCAGAATTTTTAAGACAAACAAGTGGACAATACAAATGGGGTGACGTTGAACATGTGTGATCGTTGAGCTTCACACATGAGACAATCTGCTGGTCTTACTCTGATACCATAAAGAAAGTTGAGGTTTCACTATAAAACCAATTGGCAATATGTGGAGTAATCCAACCTCTTGTAAGCCCTTCCAAGGTTTATCCTTTCACTAGTGTGAAACTCTTTTACCTTTACATCCTCAAATATGTGGCGTTGATAGTTGAACTCTTTATTTAATGGTTTAATTAAAGAAGAAATTCAACCATCAACTACCATATCATACGGTTTACAAGATACGGTTTAAGTAGACGATCTCTCTAGCATTACTCATATAAAAAACTAGAAAAGTCTAAATAAACGTAATGGACTGCTAAAAATAAATTAAAGAGACAAGCTAATAGGAGATAACTCAACCGTTAATTGCTTGTGAGATCAAGGTGGGAGATAGAACTCAACCGCTAACAATCAGATAAAATGATTATTCATTTGTATCAGAGAACAAGTCCGAAATCTCAAAAGTGTGTAATGTCCACTAAATTCAAATTCATGAAAGAATTGTTAATTTGTTTCAACTATTTTTCATTTTTCTTAAAGTGAGAGTCGGTAAAAATACACCAAATGTTTTGCGAACGGCAAAGTTGTGCTCAATGCCTACTTTCAATAGAATAAGTATAACCAAAAAAATTTCATTTGGTTGGTTATGCAATTAAACTGAAGAACTTCATACCATCAATTATTTAAAATCAACGAACTCTAAGTTTCGATTCACTCCAATAATTTGGCATATAGAATGTACAACTTCATACCATCAAAAAAGGATAAAATATTTTTTTTCATGTCGTGAAAAAATACTCAAGGTGGTTTGAGTTTACCGAATCAAACATATTCATATACCCATTCGGTTATGAACTTCCAATTGCTTAAATATGAATTTCATATTCATATGTGGGCTATTAACCTCCAACTCTAATTGATGAGAATGAAGAATCAATGGAGTGAAGTTCATTTCTCATTATATGATCTTTACCTGTATAATCGTTCAAACTAAAAACAGATGAGCATGAGGAAGTTCTTGGCGAGTATATATAAACTCTATCAAGGGGTGACTGTAGCTCAGATAAAATATAACATCTAAAGAAAAATATCATATTAAGAGCGCATACTGATAGTAGTGTTGAAAATAAAATTGATTAGAGAGAGATGAAATAGATTGGGAGGAGAAATATGAGTATATACTCTTGCCTATTTATAGGTGTACATCAATAAAAGACTAAAATAGTTAGATATTACATGTTGAACCCAAATACATATTTGTGGACAACCACATAAGTAACAATATTTACAAAAAATTATAATTAATTTTCTTGTCACAAATCCTTCTTCATTGATTTTAATGGACGCGTTTTACGTATTTATTATATTAATTGTTGTGATGAAGATTTACACAGAAATTATGGGTTCCTCTGGAAACCTAATCGTATTTCGATGGTTAATTAAAACAAAAGTCAAAAGCATTAAACCCTAATCTCGGAGAGTATTGAGATCATGTCGAGCTTACCCTACATGATACATCATAGATAAGACAAATTCTTGATTGTAATTGAGATGATATGCCGTAGTATGACCGAATACTTCTCCATAGGTTATAGATAGAGTATGGGTACTTGGACGTTTAATTACATTCAAAATCTCCCATAAGGGGAAATTTTCGTAGTAAGTTTATTAATTTTCATTTTATTCTCGGGTTAATTACACTAACACCCCTTAGGTTTATCGTCTTTTTAGAAAACCCTCTCACCTTTAAAACATAATACTAACACCTTTTGAGGTTCTAATTACTTTCACATAACCCTTTAGGACTAACATCATCTTAAAATATTTTCTTAAAGACAAATTTGCCCCTCATTTTTAATTACTTTAAAAAATAAAAAATAAAAACTTTTTTAAAAATCAATATAGAGTTTAGGGCATCCCCTCCGCATTCACCACAACATATTGGAAATTCTTAACATGCTTCACCTCCTCCCTAGTTGTCCTCACAAGAAGCTACTCCTTCGCCTCCGTTTTTGGATTAATTAGCCTCTCCACAAGCTTGGCCTCAGTGGCGGATCCAGGATTTTAAACTCGGGGGGTCCCAATAATAAAGGTTAAAAAATTTATAGACAAAAATAACATTGAAAAGTTAAATATAATACATTTTATTCAAAAATCATTTGCATAACAATATTACAAGCTATAAAATCCTAATTCAAGCGTCCACGACGAGGTTTCATGGTCTGAAAATGTTCCATGATAGCTTCATTACCAATACATGAAAAAACATCTTTCTCAATGCAAACAACTAAGCTGTCACTCAACCATTGATCTCCCATTTTGTTGTGAAGTGGACCCTTAATGATATTCATAGCGGAAAATGCCCTCTCCACTGAAGCAGTTGCAACCGGTAAAACCAAAGCCAACTGAACAAGCAAATATACATATGCAAATGTTCGATGCAACCCTTTCTCCACCATTTTCTTAGCAAGCTCATTAATTCCCAGCAATTGAGAAAAATCATCATCAGAACGCACAAAATGAATGTAAATATCAAGTTGATCTTGAAGTGCCGATCTATCTCGATCCGTGAAATCTTTAGGATATATATGAGCAAGGCGAACAAGCTTCTCTTTATCAAAAGCTACAAATGAATCATTCGGACTCAAGCATGCCAAGCAAATAAGCAATTCGGTATTACCTTCAGCGAAGCGATCATCTAATTCTGTAAGTTGGAAATCAATGACCTCGAAAAAGAGCTCCACTTTGTAATGATGATGATTGGTCTTTCTTGGAGCCTTACGCAATGACTTCCCTTGAATGACATATAAATCATCCATAGTAGGCACCTCAATTTCATGTTCAACACAAAAAGATGATACTTTATCAACCAAAAGATCAAAATTTTCATCATTCCTCATGCAACGTAGTTGTTCTTTACATGTCTTGACTAAAGCCATTGCATTCACAATCTCTTGATCTTTTTTTTGCAATGCTTGTGACAAATCGTTTGTAACTCCTAATATGGATTTCATCAAAAAGAGGAGGAACACAAACTCAAAAGATTGTAAATCTTTTAATAACCTTTTTGCTTCACCAGCACTATCATTGTAGCAATCTTCAACAATCATGTCAAGCACATCCACCACAGATGAGAACATTGTAATCAAACTAATCAAAGCACCATAATGTGAATTCCACCGTGTATCCCCAGCACGTTTGAGACTAGTTTCTTGATTTAACCCTTGCCCCGTTTCAAGACAATCATTTTCAATAGCTTTCAAGAGATTTTCTTGTTGTTTCTCTCTAAGTGCATCACGACGCTTACATGAGCATCCAACAACATTTACCAAACTATTAGTCAATGTGAAAAAAGCGGCAACATCGGAGTTTTTCTTTGCTACGGCAACAAGAGCTAATTGTAGTTGATGAGCAAAACAATGAACATAAAATGCACAACTTTCTTCATCCAAATTTTTTTTTTTAAGGCCATTGAACTCACCTCTCATATTACTTGCACCATCATAACCTTGACCTCGTAGGTTGGAGTAGCTCAAGTCATGTAGTTTCAAGAACTCATCAATGGACTCCTTTAGTTTACATGAAGTTGTTTCGGTAACATGTTGGACTCCCACGAACCTTTCAATTACTTGACCTTTGTTGTCCACATAACGCAAAATCACCGCCATTTGCTCCTTTGTTGAAATATCACGTGATTCATCTACCATTATAGAAAAGAATTTACTCTCTTTCACTTCTTTCATAATAGCCTTAATAGTTTCGAAGGCACATGAATTGACAATATCTTTTTGAATTGAATGAGCTATTAGCTTGAGATTTCCCGGAGCATTTTCCAACACAACTTCCTTTATTTTCTTATCATGATCTGCAAGGAATTGCAAGAGCTCTAAATAATTCCCCCTATTATTCGAAGTGTCACTTTCATCACGGCCACGAAAAGGAAGGCCTTGTCGCAACCAGAACTTAGTGCAATCTATTGATGCATTCAAGCAAAGACGATATTTCATACACTCTTCTTCTGATTGTTTGATCACAACTGCTTCAATATGTGTCTTTTGGTTCATTAGATAACTAGCCGCTTCTCTAGCTTTATTGTGGAAACTACCAATAGGACCAACATGTTTGTCAAAACATTCTCTTGCATTCTTCCATTTCTTAAAGCCTACCCCAGTGAAGGCATCGCTTCCTAATTGTGAAAAGTTGATTTTAAAGAGATAGCAATGAAGACAAAATGCCGCATCTTTAGATATACTATACTTCAACCAATCATATTCTTCAAACCACGAAACAACAAATCGTCGCTTTTTCTTTGCATGCAAAGTGTATGGGAACTCATACTTTGTAGGCCTACAAGGTCCCATTTGCAAATATGCTTTGCGGACCTCATCTTGAATATTAGAAGGATAGCCCTTCATTCAAATTCTTTTTCCCGGGTCTCTCTCAAGATTATTAAAATCAATGTCACACTCATTTTGTCTTGAGCTCGAACTACCCGAACAAGTAGATGGTGCTATTGGCTTTGGCTTGAAAAATCTTTCCATATTTCTTATTTCTAAACTACACATTTAACCAAAAACACAAAACATATACCAATCAACCAATAAACAAAAATTCCATCTAAATTTCAATTATAAAATGAGTATACAAACATAAAACACATCAACAATCATATCAATAATAGACTAAAAATCTCCACCAATATCTAATATAATTTAATTGAGATTAGATTAGAATACCAAAAAACTTACTTGAATTTGGAACCAAATAGTGGTGGCTTGGAGAATTGAAACAAGTGGAGGTATAATATTGGAGTAATGTAATTATAATATGGGATTGGGTGGGATTAGAAATTTAGGGTTTTGGGTGAATATAAGAAAGATGGGGGGATTAGGGGGAAAAGCAATGGAACGGGGAAAGGAGAAGTGAAAGGGATTCTCGGGACAGGAAAGATGGCCCATGTAGGGCTAGACTTTCAAAAAGAATATGTAATCATGTTGCAAACGGTGGACCAATTGCAAACGTTTGTCTCATTGGTTTAACAAAAAAAAAAAGGCCAAAACACTGCGTTTTGGACCAATTTTTTTAAATGCCCTGTTTTCTTTCTTCTCCCTTGTTTTCTTCTTCTCCGTTGCAACCTGCAACCTGCTGCTGCAGCAACACAGACAGTCTGCACAGGCCTCGTGTTCAAGTACGAGGGGTCATCCGGAAAATTTCTAGCAACATTTTAGGATGGCCGAGGGGTCCTGGGACCTCCCAGGACCCTCTGTAGATCCGTCCCTGCTTGGCCTCACTCTCCGCCATAAAAAACAAAATATGAAAACCGCCAAATTCCCAAGAATCACCTCATGAAATGCAAGTTGTCATTGGAAACCTTGAACTTTTTTATGCCGAATTCCAAAGAAGATCCGAGTCCATGGTAGAGGAAAAAAGACAACAATATTTCTTTAATTTTCTTTTATTTATTTATTATTGTTTAATGTAAGATTTTAATTTGGATTTTTATTCTATTTATTCAAAGGATTTTCATTTTTTTTAAAAGTATAATTACTAATGAGGGCAAATTTGTACTAAAGGAGTTATGTAAAGGTAAAATAAAACCTCAAGAGGTGTTAATGTTATATTTCATACGTGAGGGAGTTTTGTTCATTTTTCAACCAACAAAAATAAAACTAAGCCCAAGAAAATGCCTTAGTTCATGATGGGCCGAAGCGGAATAACAATACAACGGTTATAGTCGTTTGTGGTGAGTGTGGAACCTAGCTAGGTTAATGGAAGTGTTCTTTGCAACTTTTTTTTTTCTTCTTCTCCATACATATGTTTGTTTTCTAGCCTTTGAATTATTCGAAGAATGAATCAAGTGAAAAATATAATTAAGGGTATTCAGAAAGAAAAAGAGGGTGTCTAATACGCATTCTGTAATCTTTGCATTTTTGGTCACTTTTCCTGTTGTGACGTAAAGTATTAGCCTCTCAAACTAATCTTGAGAATGCCACATGTCATCATGTTGTGAAGTGATTAGTTAGCTTAGTAAGGTGGTAAGTTGATTGTGGTGTTGCTTAGCTGCGAAGTTTATTAGTTTAGTCTTGAGTATATGGACCGAGTCGTAAGCATTTGTGGCATTAACGGAACTGATACAATACAGAGCATTCATTTCATTTCATTTCGTCTTCCCCCTTGCTCTCTCTCTCTCTCTCTCTCTCTCTCTCTCTCTCTCTCTCTCTCTCTTTCTCTCTCTCTCTCAAGCTTTCTTGCTTTAAGCTTTCTCTCACTAGAGTTATGATAGTATGGTAAGTTTCGATTTTGTCAATTTTGGAGATATTTGAGATTTATTTCAATTTTTGGTGCGACTCATTTTTTTGTTTCATATAAAAACCAACACATCCGGTAGCCAACAAATACAAGCAATCTCATGATTTATTCAACATGCGAAGCAAAGACATAATTTATGTTATCAATTAAGGTGACGTTTGCTTACATTCTTTCAAATTTTCAATCTGAAAAGAATAAAACACGTAATATACCGACCAAGAAAATTTTTAAAAGAATAAAAGTATAAAACTATGGGTGTTCCATTGGCCTTTTCAAATTACGGCAGATAAACATTCGTCGATCGGAAGTGTAGCAAACTTCCAAATAATTAAAATTGGTTCAAAAGAGTTCAAATAATTATAATTGGTCCAAATAATTAAAACCTCGGAATCTTGATTAGTGCTTAACATTCTTTTTAGAAAAAACTTGATATAGATCTAATTTTGTGAGCCACAATTGAAAATAGTCCACTTATGTGAAATAGGTCTAATGACTAGGATTACACAACATCATATTTACATTTTCATACCAATATAGCCCTAAGATTATAAATTATCATAAATATGTAAATGCACATAATCCCTTAATTTTAGGATTAACAGTGTATTTTGTCTTCCTATATAATAGGTATATATGAAGGTAGACAATATTTTTGTTTATTTACCTCTATCGTAGATTTTTTTTCATAATCAACCTCACATGTTTTTTTTCTTTAAAAAAAGAATCAACTGGTGACTTCACTACGGCAATCCACCATTCCGGGAGTTGGAAAGACTCATAGAGGTATTTCAACCTCTCATGGCCACCATTGTGTGATTCACCAGTGCTGTGATTCACCAACGCCATGAATAGAACCCAAGATGTTCCGTGTGAAATACAGGCCTGAACTTCATCCCTACCCATTGAGGCATTGAGCCATCCCATGGTAGTTTATGTTTTTCTATTTTATAATATACCTATATTATAGATTAATTATATTAATTTCTTGCCTCCCACAATTTTAATTTTTGATGAACTTATCATATTTGTTGTATATGAATTTTTAAAATGTTTTTATTAGAAAATGGGTAGATAAAGGCATTTAAATTTTAAAATCTAAATAATTAAAATCTAATTTTATTTTTACTCTAAAGGGCAAAACGGGTATAATATCAAATTAAATAAAACCGGACTTGTTCTGAAAACAACTGATTTTTTTTTTGGACAAATGTCCGTAAGTTTTATCATAGTTCCCAATACAAATTTAATAAAAATAAAATTATATTGAAATGCCACACACTACCAAGACAAACAGATGAGCCAAAAAGGAATAGTACATATGGATTAAAGAATTTTAAACCTGTACACGGTAAGACCAAGTCATGTTTCTAGACTTCTAATTCTTTTTTAGGATACATGACTCACGCCATACAGCAATAATCTAAGGCGTTATCCACACATATATTTTTACCTTTTATACATTCTTCTTAATTTTTTAAATATTTGGATCAAATTGAAGAATATCAATAGACACACAATTGATAAGGATATGTAAGAGATAAAAAAAGATATGTGAATAAAACTACCCTAACCTAATTAAACTCACGAAAAATACAATATTTCAATTTCGCAAACAAAAAGCAAAGGCCAAACATATACATTTCAGTCTCACAAAATAAAAAGATCGAGATTTTTGAAGTTATCTTCTCTGTGATCTTGCCCTTGTAATATTCTCTCTAGCATCAGATAGCTCCACACCATGAACTTCATGCTGGGTATCAATTCCGTCCTAACCTTCGTCTTGATCATCCTCAGTGTCCTCCACTTTTCTGAACTCTTTTTTCCTTCTTCCTATACCTCCCTTAAGCCAATCCACCACTTCTATCATGGTGGGACGATTATCGGGGCTATTGTCGGTGCATTTCATAGCAACTAGGACTGTCGATTTCACTTGTTCTTTATCAAACTTGCCCTTCAACCTTGGATCAACAATTTGATTAAATGCACCCTTTTGGACATAGGGGGTGACCCATTGAACAATGTCACGTTTCACTCCGCCTGGTAGTTTTTCTATCGGCTTTTTTCCGCTAATTATTTCTAAGAGCAAAATCCCAAAGCTATAAACATCACAACTCTCAGAAACCTTCCCCCACATGGCATATTCAGGAGCTAGGTATCCAAGAGTTCCCTTTACCCTAGTGGTCAGATGAGTTACACCGTCCGGAATCAGCTTTGCAAATCCGAAATCAGCAACTTTGGCTTCAAATTCAGTATCTAGAAGCACATTACTGGCCTTTATGTCTCTGTGGATTATATGAGGACTGGCCTCATGGTGCAGGTACCTTAACAATGAAACAGACGAAGAAAATTGAACAATGCTAAATCATACTGAAAATTACTTCATATGATTTATGCGTAATTAGATTATCATCAATGTATAAGAATTAATAATAGACTTGATTTTTAATCCTAAAGTTATGAACATACACATGAATACGTTAGTATAGCTACCATATCAATGTAAGTATGTGTTCATATTTCAATGATAATGTACATGTTAGTTTATAAAGTGGATGGAACAAAATTAGAATCAAACCTAGAACCAAGTTTGATGACAAGTAGCTCTTGACGTCCGTGTTTAAGGATGTGAACATACTTCCAATAACTTTAATCATAAGTCATAACAATTTTGAAGCTCATAAATTTTTTATCTAGCTAGATCCTTAACATCTTTAACATCTATATTCTATATATTAAGAATGGCCTGAATTTTGAATGAGTTGTCTGAATAACATTTGGCCAAAAAGGAACACACAGAATAAGGTGACACAATCAAGGGTTTATTTTCATATTTTATAGCAATTTGTAGCACAAATTGACGATTAATTAACTTTTATATAACTTACGATAAACCTTCAGCTGATCCAATGGCAATGCTCAGTCTTCTTGGCCAATCAAGAAGACAATCTGCTGCAAGTTTGCCATGTAAATGGGTGATCAAGCTATGATTAGGCATAAAATCGTACACTATGAGCCTTTCATCACCTCCGGCATAAAATCCCCGCAGGCCTAACAAATTTCTGTGTCTCACCCTTCCAAGTATTTCAACTTCCACTGCAAACTCCATCTCTGCTTTTGGACTCATCGTCTTTAATCGTTTTACTGCGATCTGAACACATAAGTGTATGTGACAAAGTTAAGTGCGATTATTAAAACTAACCGATTGAAAAAAGAAGAAGAAAATACTTTGTTGTATAAATTGGAAATTCATTGATCATGCAGTTTGCTAGCTGCTCGTGATCGTCAGAAGAATCGAAAATCAAAGGTAAAAGATGGACATGATTGCCTTGCCTCAACACCTTTACTTGTTCGACCCCAATAAACACTTCCAAACCCTCCTTCTCCAATTTTGTTATCATCGTGGAAGCTGTTTGTTGCATGAAGAAGCTCCTTGAGAGAATATATTTCCCACGGGTAATCCCTATTCTTGTGAACCCTACTAAAATGAACAAACAAACCCCAGACTAATAAATACATGGAACTTTGTAACAATTAAAGATATAATTAATCAACAATTAACATAGATCAGGCTATAATTAGACTGTATCAAGTGTACCTGGTCTGAGCAGGTTCTTGATCTTCTTCGGCAACGCAACAAAAGCAGTTCCAGGGCATTTTGGTTCTTGGAAAGAAAGAACAAGCCTTAATAACTGGTATATATGGAGGGTAGTGGTTAAACAATAATGGAATGTGACTAAAGGATTAGAGAAGAATACAAGAAGAAGGCAAAATCCTTCGGAAACTTTGAAGCAAAAGGAAGGAGTCTTATGGTGAAGACAAAAGGCAGCAGCCTTGGAAGTTAAGGAACTTTTGTGTTCAATGATGAGAACAAATCTTTGGCTGTTCACCAGCAGCCTTCAAGCTCATGTATTCTAGTTATTGTTAGCTTTTCCCAACCTATAGTTTTTCATTGGAAATGTCACATTTTAATCTTCTGATTAATTAGAATTTCTTATAAAAATGTTATTTCGTATGGTATTAGTATTTGGTATAAATATTTATTTTTTGGAGAAGTTATATAAACATTAATTAAACACCAGTACACTATTTTTTATGGGGTAAGTGTAACTTTTATTTTTGGATTGAAAGAGACTGCATCACCCGCATGGAAGTTGGGTAGTAGACTCTTTAGCCATCAATCCAAACCTTTCAAAATTATGACGCAACACATATTAATTAGGTTTTTGTTTGGTGATAAAAAAAAAATAATCGGGCTAAAACCAGCTAAGGATAGCTCACAGTCAGATACATGTATATAATAGCTGTAATTAGCATATTTAATTGAATAGTGAACACATCAACACTCTAGATTATACTTAATTAAGCTAAAATTCCAATGACCTTAAACCTGATGGCACCTCTTTCTTTTCTTTTAGATCGAAGAGTACAAGATGTGAGATCAGGATTCAATATTCCTCAATTGGTTTGTCTTGCGTTCCCTGACAATTTTATTACAAAAAAAAAAAAGAAAAAAAATATTGTCAGGGTTTTAAAAAAAAAAAAAAATGTCACGTAAAGAAAAAAGAGCTAAGTAAAAAAGGCATTAGTCGCTTAAACTATAGCACATTTGCAATAACAGTTGGGGCTCTTCAAACCATATGGTCGCATATACATTCATGTGGTAGTGGGGAAGGCATTGAGTCCATGCTGCTGGTCTCATGTTATTTATATTTTAACGATTTGACCCATGAATATGATTAGGATAAAATATTTACGAAAAGAGCAATGTTAAGGGGACTATTTTAAAAGTGAAACTCTCTATGAACTTGCTATTGTTGAATTGAGCAGTCTTGAGCTTGAAGATCAACAATGGTGTTTTAGAGAGAAATTGTAAGCACATAATCTAGAGAGAGAAAGAGAGATCGAAGAGAATGAGAGAGTATTTCACTGATATTATTTCCTCACTATCTCAATGGATACAAGGATTTCCTATTTATACTAGTTACAATACTTACACAGTAAGTAAACTAATTCTTAATAAACCAACAAAGCTAATCTCTTGACAAGTGGCATCTTCTTGATCGTTGGATTGAGCTTGACTGTCTATAGCTTTACATCTATCAACTCATATTTTAACGTCAATTCTCGTGTTAACATTAAAAAACATTGTGTAAAAAATATGAGGTGGATGAAAATTTATGGAGAGTTTCACTTTTAATAGAGCCATTAACATTTGTCTCACGAGAAACTACCCTGTTACACCTTCCTAGCAGAGAAAGGTAATTTCATTGCTAAGTTAATGGTAATACATAATCAATGACGTTCTAATGAGGGTTAAATTGAGAAATTGCATCCTCACCAACTCTCATTTGTCGTGCATATCAGCCGTTCTATGTCCAATTTGACAATTAAATGTGAGCTCATAAGTCCTCAACTTTTCTTATTAAAATGTTTCCGTTGCTTTAACATAGAACAGTGAAGCATTTAAAATACTTTGCAGCTTGTAGCAATTTGGGTCGCACTCTTGAGAAATTTTTGGTGTTTTGTTACATTGTCAAGGGACTTAGCCTCAGTTTGATATATATTTTTTATTTATAAAAAACTGATTCACTTTAAAGTTAAGCAGTAAAAAAATGTTTGATAAAAATAAAATATCATGCTCATTTTAAAAGCATCTTGCGAGTTGGTATTAAAAGCTACTTTAATAAAAAGCCGAGTTGAAACTTTAATGAATATTTTTAATTCCTGTAATATGCTCATTAATTTTAAAAATGACATTATTTATTCTTCTAGACATATTTTATCCTTAGAGAACAAAGAGACCCCTACAAACCTTAGCCTCTTACACTACCATTACCACCACCATTGTTTCCTCCACCAAGACACCACAATCGCACCACCACCACTACAACCATACTCATCACCACAACCACAACTGTTACTACCATCATTGCTGCCATTGCCATCACCACCACCACAAACACAAACACAAACACAACCACAACCGCCACCATCGTCATTTCCTATCACCATTGTTACCTCTGTAACCCAATCACCACACTCATTTATTGGCACCACCACCACCATCATCACAACATTGCCCTTGCCACCGTTGTCGTTGTCACTGTCCACATTATCATGTCTATTTTAAATCACTTTTACATTAAAATTTACCAAACGTCTTTACATTGTTTTTCCTAATCACAACACTTTAATTAAAGTTTATCAACACTCAACTGTTTTATTTTACAACTGATTATTTTTAAAACACAGCAGGAGCAATTTTTAAAAAGAGCACAACAATCCCGAATTGACCCTTAATGATATCACGCGTTCGAATATAGATAAACGATAATGTTGATATGTCTATTAATAAGTAGATATAGTGTTATTACACAACGGTGTGACATTGTGCTAAAAACTTCACCATACATTCACGCCGCATTGTTGGGATTCATGGCAGGGTTTCTAGCTAAACAAGGATAAATTAAGCTTGCATTTGGTCTCTACCTTTACATTCTGGGTTCGAAATTCTTTCTCTCTTTAATTATTGTAATAATTTCAAACTCTCCCTCATCTTCTTAATAATAATAATTATTATTATTTATAAAAATAAAAAAAAGGATAAATTGGGCTGTGAACTCTGATGCATGAACAATCTGTAGTAGGACTTATAATAATAATAATAATAATAATTGGTCTCTACCTTTACATTCTGGTTCGAAATTCCTTCTCTCTTTAATTATTGTAATAATTTCGAACTCTCCCTCATCTCCTTAATAATAATAATAATAATTATTTATAAAAAAAAAGGATAAATTGGGCTTTGAACTCTGATGCATGAACAATCTGTAGTAGGACTTATAATAATAATTGGTCTCTACCTTTACATTCTGGGTTCGAAATTCCTTCTCTCTTTAATTATTGTAATAATTTCGAACTCTCCCTCATCTCCTTAATAATAATAATAATTATTATTTATAAAAAAAAAGGATAAATTGGGCTTTGAACTCTGATGCATGAACAATCTGTAGTAGGACTTATAATAATAATTGGTCTCTACCTTTACATTCTGGGTTCGAAATTCCTTCTCTGTTTAATTATTGTAATAATTTCGAACTCTCCCTCATCTCCTTAATAATAATAATTATTATTATTTATAAAAAAAAAAAGGATAAATTGGGCTTTGAACTCTGATGCATGAACAATCTTTAGTAGGACTTATAATAATAATAATAATAATAGTCATCCTATTGACCAAAATTAGTCTTCTAGCTTCTGATTAGACTATCCAACTACTCCAAGTTAACTACTAGTCAGAGCTAAACTTGCCTCTAATTTGGGTACGTGACCAAGACCAAGTACTCCAAGCTAAACTGCCTTTGGGACCTGTATTATATGTAATCCTTCGGAAAAAACGCTTAATTGCTGACTTTACTACGACGTTAGTTTAGCACAATATGGAGTTGAATAAAAAATCTTACATGTAACAAAAGTTACTGTCACTCTAGCGTTACCGTTATATGTAAGTCGAGGTGCCATTCATAATCCGTTGTACCCTCTAGGCTTACATGCATAAAACTAGCAGCTGTGGAAAGGATATTTGCTTTCATGATAATTAGACCACTTATTGGACCTCTACTGAAGAATTAGGCCTTATATCCGAAGACTTAATTATTGGGTTTTGTGTGGGCTCTATGCTTTTTGGTAAAATGTGGGCTGAGGCACGACAACATTAGTTTATGGATTGTTCAAACTTCAAAGGCATAGATCCAAAGAATTAAAGACATTTTGAATAAAGAAAAATACACGCTTCTGGAGGGAAAAAAAGAAGGATAGATGGTTTTCTATAATATAGTTTGGTCGATGGATATTCAGTTGTTTACCTTCCAATCTTGAGTCATGACTAGTTAGGGTTTCTCAGCGGGCTATTATGTTCGTTGTAGCATGCGTTACCTCTTCTCTTTCGGAAAGATTAGTATTCATTACGATGATCATATAGACAGGGGCACAAGTGCTAAACAAATTCAAGTGATACATGTTTGGAACTCACATTATGTTACGGTGTTTAGTTTGATTTTTCATGCTTTTCATCATTAGTGAAGGTGCTTGAATTGATTGTTGATCATTATCACTATAATGATGGTGTGTGGGTGAAACAAATACGTTGTTTGTATTTCACTTATGTTTTACGTTATCTATATTGACTTGATGCCGACCTTCGTGCATGATTTCTTCGTGAAGATGACATATTATGTTGCCAACGAACTAGCGACATCCTTTTACAACAGAGACATTCTTTTCAACATACAACATACACTAGTTTTATGACAGATGGAAACATCTCAACCTTATATTCTATCACATATAACAATTGCATCGCGAGGAATATTGAGTTTGATTTTTGGTTGATCAAGTATTTTGTTTTTGTGTCAAACATGATCTTTGCAAGGGAATGTTTCTAACATCTTGGTCATAGTAGCTGAAAGTATATAGTAATATGCCCATGTCAAACTCACCAATTGCTGGGAAATAATGAAATCAGCACTGAGGTCCAATTTAATCAAATAGTTGAGAAGATGTGGTTAACGAAAGTAATTTCCTTTTTGAACGTACGCATGCAATCCAGCTGTAACTATCCCATCTTAAAATGACAGTTGAGACTGATATTATTTCGATGCATGTATAAGTACTAGTTTGGCACAACTGAAATTATAAAAAAAGCAGCTATGAAAAAAAAGTTGGAGTGTAAAATATGTTTGGTAAATGTAAAAATAAGCGCTTCTTTTCAAAGTTCTAGCCAAAATAAACAGAAAAATGGAAGCAGCATTTTTGCTGCTTCTCAAAGCCTACTTTTTTTCAAAGTAGGCGGATGAACAGTAAAGTTTAATGAAACTTTCTTAAACCCAATTATACCCTCTTCGTTTCTCCTTCTCGCTTCCCTCATCGTAGTAGATCTTCGAATCCGATGGTTCGAGAGGATGAGTCGAGTCCGGCTTCGCGAGGAATTCAAGGCTGCATGCGATTATGTTATTGGGGAGGATGATCTTCTGGAGATTTCTGCTTTATGGGAACTGTTCCAGGGACAAAACGCTTGCGATCCAGAGGGCTAGAGCATAGGCAAAGCTATAAAGGGATAGGAGGGGCGACGGGCCCCTTCCCTCGTCGGAAATGAAGCCTAGGTGCCCCTCTGGTCTCGTCGAATAATCTACCCCTTCCAAATTGGCCACAAAATTGGAAAGCAGGATGCCTGGGCGGGACTAGGAAGGACTAGGTGGCGGTATGCAAGTCTACGCAGGCGTACATGAAGACGCCGAAATCGGATTTTTTTATTTTTATTTTTTTCTGTAGAGTCGGGCACGAGGAAAAAGATGACCTTGGTCTCATTTTAATTGCACGATTCCATTTGAGATGGAGATGGACGATAAAAATATAAATAAATATAAAAACAAAGATATATAAACGAGAGATATGGAAGCTAAAATTATAAATAAAAAATAAAATAAAGATAAATGATGAAGATTGAAGATGAAATTATAAATAAAAAATAAAATAAATTATTATATCACATTTAACATTATACCCTATAGTTACAGTATAGCAGAAATAATTTTTTTAAAAAGCACATCAATACCAAACTAGCCCTAAGTCTTGTCCTATAATATTTGTCCATGTCAACACAAATAAAACCATATATTACACACACACGCAATCACACGCATATTCTAGTTATCCATTTATGCATATATAGAGGGAGGGAGGGAAATAAACGCTATCAATAATTGAAGTTGGTAGGATCCTAGCCTCTACTGCACTATCTTTTCGACCCTCGTTTTTGGGAAGAAGAATCTTTACATTGAGTTCATTAAAAATGTTAACACATCATGCATGAATTTTGATTCTTGCAACCACTTTATCTTTGCTTACAATAGATATAATCACAAGGAAAAAGAAAAATCGTCAAACAAATCACAACCCTATCCAATTTTATATGATGGATTCTAACGCATGTATGAGATGGATCCAGCAATTTAATGAAACAATAATTCATGCACTATAACTATATAGAACATATACAGTATACTGACCAGTCACGAATTTTGTTTTGTTATCTTAGCTTAAGATCAAAGGTCTAAAATTCATATAATTAGAACATTTTATATGGATACAACAAGTAATGAAAAGAATTTGTATGAATTGTAAAATTTTAGGCAGCAGCTTAACTTAATATCTGTTGATCATGAGTATATTAATTCTGCTAAGATTTTGTGAAAGATTTAGTAGCGACTTGCTAAAAGGAAGATTATTTGTTGTTACGAGTACTACTTTCTGTTACTGCACAAACTAATGAGCATAGTATCTAATGTACTTGCAATGTTCTAGATAAAAGAACAATAATTTCACGGAAATCACGTTTCAGAGAGTTTTGCGTTTTCTAAATAGACCTTCGAATTGTTGGAATTAAAAGAAATTAAGCACTGCATGCATATTAAGAGTGAAAAGTCAGAAATTTTGAGCAACATGTTACGCAAATCACACCTTCCGAGTAGGATTTTGCAAATTCCTCTTACATGCCTTCATAATGCTCATGAAGAGCTTTTCCAATCCCTCCTATCTAATTTTTATAATCAATTCCTTGCTAACTTGGCCTTCATCTCGTGGAACTTGGAAAAACCTCACCCAAGCACAGCCCTAGGGTTTTACTATAATCAAAGGGAATCAAGATTGCGAAGGGATCGAGATATACTTTCCGATAATTGAAGATATTTGGTTACCCGGAATTGTAATAGTTATTTAGTTTCAGTTGCAACTCAGACAAATCCAGACATGCCAAATCGTTGACAACCTGTGGATTGAAGAAAACACACTGTAAGATTTTCTTGCATTTGTAATATCATGATTCGGTGGTAATTAAGATTAAGTCAATGTCTAAATAATATACCAAACCTATCGATAAATATAAGTAATTGAATTTATATGAAGAGGAACGAGCGTACCTCACACTGAATGGTGTGAAACAAACTTTCATTTACTCTGGTGGAAGCATACTCAACAACACTAAGGCCTTCCGCAAGCAATACTTTGAGCACTCCTGAAAGAAGCAACCCTTCCTCCTCACCGCAGCTACTACTTACCAAAACCTCCACTCCTCCCAAACAAGTTGGGCGAACCATGATAGAGTACTTGAGAAAATTGTGACCCGAACTTTCATTTCTGAGACCAAAATCTTGAGAATCACATTCATACAACTTTTTATTAATCTTTTCCTTCTTGGCATTCAGTTCTTCGATCTTCGCCTTCAAGTGATTTATATAGTTGACGGCCTCATTCATGTGCTCAGTGATTGAACGTTTTCCCTGTAACCCCACCCCAAAAACCCTAGAAACATAAGTAATCATCTATGTCAAATAATTAAAACAACGCAATATATCCGTGTAACCCCAGCACAAAAACCGTCGAAACATAACTAATCATCTAAATCAGGAAATTAAAACTCGACCCACAAAAGAATATTACAGAAAAAGACTGAGGAGAATATATAAAGAGGTTGATCTCGATTCTTGACCTTGATCAATTCATAGGGGAGGAGGGATCGAAGTGATGCATGAAGAGCTGCCATATGTTGTCGTCTTTGGCGTTCGTTGTCCCTACGCACGATCTTCCTTTCAGTCTTACCATCACTAGGATTTGCTCCATTATTGTTGGAATTAGGTGATAATATCATACGATGTTGCTGTTGTTGTTGCTTGCCTTTCCCCATCATCTTATTACGGGATGGATTCTTCCCCTCTGGAAACACCTCATGACCCCGCATCAGATCTTGTACATGCATCATATCTTCCCGGTGGGGAAAATTGATAGTGGAGGTCTGGAATACCAAATCTTTGCTTTGACCACGATGATATGAATTGGGAAACATTGAACAAAGACGGTATGAGTCGCCTGGGAGCTCTAAAGTTTTAAGGTTGTTTGAAACTCGGATGGTAATTAAATACAGAGACTCGGGATCTATTTGGATGGCTTGGAGAGGCTTAATTAATAATTAGTAGGCTTAAGATTGTTCGAAATATTGAGAGAATTTTTACTGTGATCATTCTCGGCACACAAAAACATTTTTCCAAAAAATCTTTCCTTGATCTGGTAAGGAGGGGCAAACGTGGCGTTCGAAGTTTGGAACCACATAATAGCCGCATATTATATTTTCTTTGTGGGGTACAGTCTTTTCACTTTTGTACTGAACCAATTATTGTCCATTTACTTTCACATTTTGGTGGACCCCCGTATGTCGGAAGTCGGCAGGCGAACATCGGATGGGTTCAGACCATCCGCTGGGTTCAAACCTCCTCAATATAAGGAAAAAAACGTGTTCTATATAAGTAAAAAAACTTAAGTAGGAATTCTCTTGTTGCATCACAAAATTGAAAAGTAAACTTAACATGGATGCCATTAAAATTTTCAACAATGCCCTCTTTCCACTGAAATAGGACCCTATCCGGATCTTCTTTGTCGAATCTCGAAGATCATTTCATCGTGTCTGTTCATCTATTATTCTGCGGTCAGAAATCATTTTGAAGTTTTTTATTTAAAATTGAACGCAAACGATACTCGGATGAAAATTGATCGTATGATGTACGACGAACAAACACGATAAAGTGGTCCACGGTATCCTCATAAAAGGGATTTGGAGAGGATCCTCATCCCTTTCTACTTTACTGAAATTATTTTTTTGTATTATTTTAATATATTTCTTCTCCTTAAAACTCTAAAACATATCAAATTATAGGGGTATGGGTGAAAGGGTTCAAGAGTTGCAATTGCATAGGCCCCAATTTAAGAGGTCCCCAAAATGTTCCACTCCCGCATTATCCCATGATATTGTATATTATAATTTAAGATTGCCTACATATTATAGGATTAGCTACTGAATTACTTAATACTATAATCATCTCACGATCATATATATTTCTTATAATCATTATAACATATCTGACTGTTAAATTGTGATAGTACCAAGTAAATGTTGTTTTCGAATTTTTGGAAGTGAAACATTAATGCTTGAGGTTGCTACAAGTGGTTATCTAAGATTTTTTTAAGTTTCTGTTGATATGCTTACCGAATATTGAACTAATTGTTGATTATTTGATGATTGATGTTTTCTACTTGTTTGCAGACTAAGTTAAGGAAGACCTCATTTATAGTTTTTTGCATATACCCCTAAAATCTCAGACACGGTCCTGTCAAATTATCAAGCATTATAATTCATAACATTACATTAGCATACAAGCATTCATAAATTGCAGCATGCTAGCAAACCTTTCATAGCGTAAAGCATTTTATCCCACCCCACATTCATAGCCCCCTCAAGAATTTTTTAAATCGAACTAAAACCACTTAGTACTACGGTCTAAAGATCATCTTCACTTGTAAGTGAGAGGTTTTGGGTTCGATTCTCGCCAAAGGTGAATTTGAACCACATTATTGCTAGTTCATTGCAGGGCTAAGCCCACCCCATTTTTCTTAGTGTTGATAATATCGTTTGTTAAAAAAAAAAAAAAAAAAAAGACAGTAAAGACACAAGGGCCTTGGCCTTTAGTCTTCAAAGTTATCATAAATGTTTATTCGTTCCTCTCTTGTGCTTTTTCATTAAAGTATGAATAGATTTATGTAAGTTAACGTTAGAGACTTTGAGAAAGGGGTAAGGAAAGTGTTGAGAGTGAGAGAGAGAGAGCTGTGTTATGTACACAGGCTGAGATTCTAGGTTGGTTATACGCACTTCTAAGTACTCCAGAAAAATATAATGATGAAGTGCCTTTCGAAAACAGTTCCAAACAAAAAACTTGTTGTTTGTTTGAACGCAAAATGTCTAGTCCTCTTCAATTTTTACAGATGGCAACAAATGGAAATATTTTATTTGCACCTATATAATTCCATTTTACACTCGACTTAGTTTTAAACGTGATTATCTTTTGTCTTATTGTATAGTTATTATCAAGTTTAAGATAAATTAACACCAATACCAAAATTCACGTGAACTTTTCTAATATGCTGAATAGAAAGACGTTTTTTAGGTACTGGACAACATCCATGGTCAAGCTAACCCTTCCAAATTGACAAGGATATCCATACTTGTAAACTCACAAGTGCTTCCAACTCATGCTCTTAATTATATTTTAATTTCACATCCATGTCCGGCAGCACTTTTGCATTTCTCATTCAAGTAAGGTTCCTCTATAGTCACACAACCTGAATCAAAATTAAGAAAATGTATTGAATACCTCAACGCTTGGGTTTAATCAATGGAAGAAGAGAGCAACGGAAATTTTCTATATGGTTCCACGCGTTTTCTCTTTGCTTCGACGATTTCTCGACTCTTTAGGAAATTTTACGACGCCGTTTCACGTTTTCTTTTGCTGCTCCGACGTTAGATTTTGGTTTTTTTTCCATTAATTGGGTGTAAAGCTATATCAATACATACTGAGTTGAGTTTGTGAGGGTAATTTAGGTAGTAAATTTAGATTTAAAGAAATAATGATAGTTTAACTAAAAAGAATATAAGTATAGAGAATAAGTCTAGTGTAAAATTTAATTATATGAATTCAAATAAAAATTTCTGTAACAATAAAATAAGGGGAGTTTTAACGAAACACTCCGGTACTGTTCACTTTAATGAAAAATGATATTTTAACTCTAAAAAGTCACTCATGTTACTATTTACTTACAATACATTTTCATCATTT
Organism: Pyrus communis; assembly: GCF_963583255.1. Taxonomy (NCBI): domain Eukaryota; kingdom Viridiplantae; phylum Streptophyta; class Magnoliopsida; order Rosales; family Rosaceae; genus Pyrus; species Pyrus communis. The sequence goes on from NC_084818.1 coordinate 3,062,172, forward strand.
TTATTAAAACTCAAAATTTTTAAACATTTTTTAGCTTTTTATTAGTTTTCCTTAAAATAAAGCCCAAAATCATACTCAATTCTTTGCTGCCGCCATGTTTATCCAGCTAATTCCACGGTCCACCTTAAATTGAATAATAAAATATCCCAAAACAATAAATGATATCGACTAATGGGCTAGTTGATTTAATTCCCTTATTCTAATGTTTTGCATTCTCGTTCATAACAAATAAACATGTCACAAGAGAATACTGTACAATATTCCCTTGATCATATTTACTTAGGGCCTGTCTTGATATATTTCTGCTCAGTAAACATCTAAATTATATTACTCATATCATCAACCAGCACCGTAGCAACAAAGGTTGATCTACCAGGTCAGCACAACCCTGCAATAGAGCCTCTAACGCATGCCTAACACACCGGCAACTAAGTCTGCAATTATACATTAGGTCATCAAGCTAGGGTTAACTAAACAATACAGATACATTCAAGGGCCACTCCCTTATAGTGTGTGTGTGTGTGTATCTTAATCCTCTATTTCCGAGTAAACATATTAAATTGAATTATTGCTTTATCTGAGAGTTGGTAACAAAGCACAAAACATATATGAAGATGCACTCTATGTGTTAACTACCAAATACTAGAAAATTGCATAACTTGTTGGGCCAATGTTTGTAAATTGTTATTGAAAATTTTAGCATGTGTTCCCATAAGGACGGTTGTCATATTATAATTCCAAGATACGGATATTATAGAAGGCAATATTAAATCGAGGATGGAGAGCCGCAATGGCTACAGTATCAAAGGCAAAGATATGACAGATACTATTGCTCTATTTTATTTGTGGCCAAGGCCAGTCCATATATAATTCACCTAAACTTTGCTTTACAATTACTTCAAGGCAAGATGCATAAAGTCGTTAGCCAAATGAAAGGAATGTGCATAAAGACCCAAGATTAGCTTCGCTGTCAAGTTTGTGGCTTTTCTCTTTGAAAAAAAGATTATTTATGTGCATGTTAATGAATTTTAAAACATTGCAACTTATTCTAACTTTATATACATTTGTAATTGTATCAACATCATGAATGTCACAGTTAGTTGTCATGCATATCTCGTTCATTTTATTTCATAACATTTCATGCAATGTTGTGCGAAAATGGATGATATGTCATTATAATGTTATATTACTTATGAATGCATGTTCTTAAACAGAGTTCAAAATTTTTCCACCTAAAATTCTCTATGACCTTTCTAGCTACGACCTATTTACTTAAGTGACACATGTCTTTCTGACTTAATTTGTCTTTAGTTTTTTTATTTTTTAGGAGACAAATTGAAGTGTTAATACTGTTAAGTGGGGTTTAAATGAATGACCAAGTGTCAACAATGACATAGGTCACAGAGATGTCACATAAGATTTTGGGTGCAGAAGATTTGATCTCTCTTACACTAGGCATACAAGATATCGAAGCAAAAACATACAGATAATTAATTGTAGCTAGCTAGTTTGGAAGATTCATTTGTTTAAGTTAGGAAATTAATGTTGTGATTAGTAGTGAAGTAAAGGTCTTTATAGTTTGTTACTGGGGTTGATCTGCTGGCTTGTTGTATAAGCGTGTGACATGCTGAGAGCTCAGAGATTTTGGGTCCCGTCTGCTCGTACAACATTTGACACAAAATTAAATCAAATACATCAGGGAATCAAGATGAGTGGTATGCATTGTTCATTTGATGCTTCAATTATCCTTGTATTATTGAGGATAAAAGGCAAGACACTAGCTAGCTTGGAGACATGCAGATTATAGATTGTCTCAATGTTTTGTTGTCATCCCATTGAACCCAAATTATTAATAATTTAAAATCTAATAAGTTGCCCACAGGTTTATATCATGGGGTTACACTGCTAAACACATGTAGAAATTGATGATTTGATCCCACCGATCAATTTTCAGTGCTTAATTGTGTCAAATCTTTATGAAAATTATTCGAGACTTTTTTGGTTTTTTATACTAATAACAATCATGAGACCTTAATCATTCCACAACTATATTAAACAATATGGTAAAAACATCATAACACTAATAGCAAAATCTATCATTTTACCCAAATAACTATTTTCCCACTTTCACTCGAAAAGTAGTAATATTCCATGCATAATCAATTGTAAGATCCACAACTTTATCATTTCAGAATTCTCTTCAATTGGCCTAATGTAGTTTTCCAAAGCAACATTTCTTGTAAGGAATTATACACTAATCTCTTACTTTTTTGTTTACTTTGTGATGCGAGAAGAGATATGCACATGATTGTATACAACTGTTACATATATGCCACCTTCAACATCATTAGTACAACTTGAGAAAACAATTTGCGTAGAAGAAACTACCCTTGAAAAACAGATTCAGCATTCAGCAGCTCCCAGTTGATATACACAACTTGAGAAAACGATTTTCGTAGAAGAAACTATCCTTGAAAATCAGATTCAGCATCAACAACTCCCAATTGACATAAATAAAATTTTCATCAGAAATTAAAATGGTAGAATGAGCTCAACTGTAGGTATGGCTTTCAATATAACACATATGGTCCTTGTAAGCTGAAGTATGATACATAAATTAAACAAAGCAAAATTCAGTTAATCAGTTTGGATACTCGTACAGTCACTCATGAAGAAAACCTACAAACTAATAGACCCTCTGCGAACCATATGGACACATCCAGGTTGAAAACGCAGCTAATTAAGTTGTTACTTGAAAATTTGTCAATGATGACAGGCTTCAGTCAGAATCTGCTGCAACCCAGAAAAGTCTATGCATGTTGGATCGCTAACCTGTGAAGTTACAAATGAAAAAATTGAAGTAATCTTGTATTAATCAGAACTAATTAAGCTGCGAAACATGTACTACCTCAGATTGGATGGTGTAGACAAGTCTTCTGTTAACCTGGGTAGTAGAACAGCTGATTACATTAAGTCCTTGTCCAAGCAGTATTTTAAGCATTCTTGATAGGAGAAAACCTTGCTCTGGAGATCGGCCGGTACTGACTACAATCTCAACGCCGGCTAAGCAAGGGTGGACTGCAACTAGGGTACTTGCTGCAGTTGATGAGCTACCACTGCTCCCATGGCCAAGAGTACTAGCACTCAAATTGGACAAGGCTGACCCCATCTTTAGCTCACCTCTCTTGGCACCAAATATTTTGATTCTCGTTTGCAGCTGTTTGATATAATTCACTGCCTCGTTCATATGATCCGCCAACGAACGTTTTCCCTGAAATAATCCAACAACACAATTATGGTCGAGGATAAAGCCCTAAAATTTGACAAAATTGGTCAAAACCCAAGAAAAAAATTTACAAAGTAATAAACACTTACCGATCGTCCCTAAAAATCTGTTTAATAGGCAAGAAACAATTTTTGGTGCCTAGGGTACTTTAATCACAAGGAAATTGAACCAAGTAGGGAGAAATCAAAGTGAAAGAAGTATTTAAGGTTCGATCTTTACCTTGATAAATTCAAGAGGAAGTACAGATCGAAGTGATCCATAAAGGTTGCCCATTTCTTGCCTTCTCTTCTTTTCGATTTCTCTATGCATCACCTTCTTTTTCTCATCATCGTCATTTGACTTATCTTGATTTTTCGCACCATCCGAAGTCAGGGCTAATGATGATTTTCTCCGCTGGCCTCCTGTATTAAGGTTATTGAACATACCGACATCCATTGAAGCAGCATATATGTGACAATATCAGATCTCCTGAGATTCTATTTTGGTCGAAGGAATAAATAGATGAAATACGGAAGACCAACTCTCATATTTCGTTGCTGTAAAGGAAACATTGGATAATAGAATACTCAAACCGCTCTTCAAGTTTTATTCGCAGAGCGGTAAAGAAGGCAAAATAGTTTATCTGTTAGTTAGGGTTTTAGATCTTCGATAGACCAAATAAAAGATTCCCCAAAAAGTCTCTTGTTGGGCGCTGTGCCTATGTTGAAATATTGCGAGTTTGCAACCCAGCCACCCAACCCAGCCACCCACTTTCTCTCCAGTCCCCTATCTCCCCAACCCACGTTTGTGTTTTTTAATTTTTTTATTTTTTAAATTTAAAAAAAATGTTATGGCACTTCAAAATTGTCATTCTATACTTTTTATAAATGTATTTTTCTGTTAAAAATAATAAGTTTGGAATGCATAATAACTTTTTGGGTAAATCTCAGTTTATTACCCTCAAGTTTCGTGGTTTTCAACATTTGGTACATGAAGTTTTTTCATCCCAAAGTTATACCCGAAGTGTTAATTTTGGGATAGTCTCATACATCCGTTAGTCTGACTGTTAAATTATTCGTTAACTGATAATGTGGCGCCCACGTGGGTAATGACTGGACGCCACATGTCAATATGGGGCCCACGTTAATATTAAAAAAATTTAAAAAATAAAATAAAATTTTGGGCGTTCACCCCTCTCGACCCCCTTCCTCTGTCTGCCTCCTTTCTCTTCCTTACACCCATCCTCCCCATACACCCACCCATTCCCCTCATCCCTCTCTGGGTATAAAAAAATGGGTCGTTTGGTTCGGCTCATTCCCTGTTGCCATCGAATGGAACCGATTCAGGGAATGGAACAGGTCGGGTTCGGGTTCATACCGAGCCGACTATGTTGGAGAATTGCAAGGTTTTGTCAAAGAATTATAAGGTTCGATGGACGTTAAGTGTTGAGGACAATCTGATCGATATCGGATTGGAGGCCGCCACTAGGACCATGAATTACATGGCTTTCGGGTGGGCCAACCCGAATTCGACTTCCGAGCTCATGCTCGAAGCTGATGTGTCCGTCGTAGGGTTCAAAGAGGATGACATGGCGTTTGTGAAGGATTTTTACATCACAAAGTACAGTGAGTGCACCTTGTACAAGGACGGCGAGGTGATGGGGGTTTGCCTCGATTCCAGATACAAAGGGTCCGGCCCGAATGGTGGAAGGGAATAAGTGGTCTGGTTCGGCTACTTCCCCGTCGTCGTCGCATGTAACTGATTTAGGGAACAAAACCTAAACAAATAACATGAGGAAGTTGAAGTATCTTGTCCCAGGAAGCTTCTGGATGTAACAACTTAGCAAATTTGAACAGTGACAAGTGACTGTTCTGGTGCTATGGCTGTTGCTGCTGTTGATCATTCAATTTCACTGATTTACTTTTCTTTCATGCTTCGAAAAAATCACAACCTTTCATCCAAAACCCAAAACCTTCACAAAATTCAGTGGGTTTTCGCCGAACTTGTAGAAAGGCAGAGCTCGTTAAGGTTTACATTGTCGACCTTCGATAACACCGACCTATATGTGTGGTGGCGAGGCCTGCATCATACCCAGATAGATGGAAGATGAGCGGGCAGATGAGTGGGTGTGTGGGGAATGTGAGTGCAAATGAGAGAAGGGAGGGAGAAAAAGAAGAACGGGTGGGTGTGCGAGGAGGATGGATACAGGGAAGAGAAAGAAGGGAGAAAAAGTGACACACCTCGACTCGGAATGTCCACTAGGACCCCAAATCGAGCTGTGAAGGCTGACACCTGGAAGGTGACGAAGCCATAAAGTGTGATAATGTATAAAATGTGAATAAATTAAAATCTAAAAATGCCTAAGTACATGAGTGCGCGATGAGCGGGTCTGGACCTATTTCACGCGTGATACAGAGCATATGTATAGTACAGTAAGGTAAGATAATGATTATACCATCATAAGAAGACATCTGTACTGAAAAGTGTCACGAATCCTCATCGATACGGAACACTGCTGCTAGAACCTGAAGGGGTGCAAAAATAGAAAATGTGAGTGAGTGAAACAAAACTTTTCAAACCAATTTCAATTACCAAAGGCAGTAGCCCCTCGTCGTAATACCTGTATAACTTCCCAGAAAATAACAGGCGTGACTATAACTCTAAAGTTTAACCAAAGTAACAGTTTCACAGTTATGTCGTGTCAAATATCTCAACAAGAATAAGTAACTCAGGTGAAATAAATCAATATGAAATGGTATGTCAGCCGGATCCACTTATTGTGGCCTGTACGGCTGAACCAATAGCTCATCAACATGCTAACCGGAGTTACCTCACATGACCTGTATGGCTTATCCATATCTCATCAATCAATGATAGCATATAAGTCGGGAGTCACCTATAGTGACCTGTACGACTTATCCATATTTCATCAATCAATGCTAGCACATAAGTGGGGAGTCACCTATTGTGAACTGTACGACTTATCCATATCCCATCAATCAATGCTAGCACATAAGTCGGGAGTCACCTATAGTGACCTGTACGACTTAATCTATAGCTCATCCCTGCACACGAGTCGGAACCACCTCTAGTGGTCTGTACGACATGACTGGGTGTAAATAAGTACGCTTAGTGCTACGATCATGTGAAGACTGTGCGAATAATCGCGGGTCACCTATGAGTCGGAACCACCTATAGTGGTTTGTACAACAGGCATGTGCACTTACCTTGAGTCCAAGGTAAGCGTAAGGTGCGGGAGGTGAACATCACGTGAAGGACTGTACCCTGGCCACATGCGGGAGCACTAACACTAGGGTGCAGGTTTATGAGCTTTCAATTCACCTCAATATAACATGTACAACTCATAGACAACCTGTACGATAGTGTCAGAGTTGCCTAACACATAAATGTAGTCATGCCATAACTCCATCAATTCAACTAATACCATAAACTCACCTGAACTTACCTGGGTGTCCCGTGTTCACCTTTGCACTTCAAAGCATTCACAATAATTGTGTGCAGGTAATATATATACGAATATACCATGATGCAATCTAATACTTAACCATGTCATAGCATTTTCAATTATATACATATATATATATATATATATATATATAATATGACATAAAATGCATAAGCTGTAACACCCTACTCCCGAACTATTTATTTTCGGGATAATCATCGGTGATAAGCCCAACTAGACACTAGTTTAATTAACTATCATTACTTACGTTTCTTTACTTTAATTTCTTGATTCTTCACACATTGATTTATAACCAACATTTAACAACCAACACATATGGTTAAATCTCACATTTTACACCAATGTCCCTTACATTGTTCAATTCCCCAAACAAAGCTATTGTCTTAATTATTTAATCTCACCTCTTGTATGGCTGCATCTAACGTCTCGTTAGACTGCATACGTACCTTAAACAGGGATCAAGTCACTCGTAGTACACGCATGTACTATTAAACATTCACAGAAATTATATGAAATATTCAATTTATAAATGTTTGTGAAGATGTCAATCTTATACACACACACACACACACGATATAAGGGAAAAAACCCACTCACCTTAGGTTCGCACTACAACTCCTAAGCACGAATATCGAGACGTCACGAATGATCCTCACCTAGAACAATTATTCATTCATGTCTCAGAACTCTTATCCATAGAACTCGTAATTTACATAAAACACATCCCAAGGACGTTCTACAATGATTTGAGATCCATTGACCAAAAGTCAACCTTCGGTCAAAGATCAACGGTAGGGTCCACGACCCTACGTAACTCAATCTGGAAGATCCGCATCTTGGATTTCCGATCCAAAACTTCTAAAGATCCACATTATACTTCTAGAACATAATACTAAAGTTTCATTATGATTCAACGGTTTGGATCTCCGCTAATTGCCAATTTAAGTGGCGGTCAACGTTTTATTTTACGAACTTACAATTCCAATTTGGGAAGATCCGTACGTTGGAGGTCCCAATCTGTAAGTTCCTACATTCTTCAAATATTACGTACTACAATGTAACAAAGTTTGATGACGATCCAACGGTCGGATCGTCGATTCATATAAATACCTATTAACCTATCGTAAAGAATTTAGGTTCCAACGATCAACCTACGTCATTCAAATATCAAAACTGAAATTAAGACATTTAACATAGCCTAAAAATAGCATTGGAGGCCCACTGACCACGCACTGCCATGGGTGGCGGTCGGCCGCCCTGACTCGCCGGAAAATCCAACTATTTCTAAAAACTCTCAAAAATTACAAAAATGAAGATCTCAAAGAGTAGAACAAACTTTAGACCTGCGGCTAAGGCCAATTTGGCCGGGAAAAGCCCTAATTTCTCTTAAACCCATCGGAAACCCTAAAAATGGGTGTTTTCAATTCGACTCCAAACCGTTCTAACGCCCCAACCACTACTTGGGCTTTGTTTCAGAGCTCAAGGGGAGGCTAATGATGGTGGAGATCAACAGAATTTCATTCAAAAATGACGGATCGCCGTCAATGATGTCATCGGCATCATGCTTCTTCTTTCACGAAATTGAACTCTAAGACCCTTAAATTTGAGCTAAAGTGGTAGATAGGGAGTTGTGGAATAGATTTTGGATGAAGGAATGGTGAAATTCGACTGAAATATGGCGGAAATCAGCCGGAATCAAACCGGGTCATCGCCGGGTACACAGGTCAGCGGGTGAGCCCGTTTCTCCCTCATTTTCTTATCTCTCCTTTCCCTCATTTCTTCTCTTTCTAATTGGGCAGCTTCTTCCTCTCCCTTCTCCTAATTCATCCAATCCTCATCTCCTTCTAATGGATAGGGAAGCAGCTCTCTCCACTTCTCTCCTCCGGTTCTCCCTTCTTCTTCCTCCTCGTAAACCCCTTTTTCTTTTCTTCCTCCATTTCTTTTCCAACCATCCCTAATAATAAATATAATAATAATAATATGAAATGAATGAAATAATAAATATCAATCCTTACCAACATACTTTTGGAATACAGTAAGGTAATCGTTCATACGCGTCGTGAACTAGCGATCAACGAAAATCAATACCCTCGCTACTGGGGTATTCTCGTAAATTCACATGTTAAAATTTATAAAATTGTAAAAATTAGGGACGGGTTATCACAAGAAGGGATGGGTGAACACCCAGAATTTTTTTTTAAATTTTTTAAAATTTTAAATATTCACGTGGGCCTATATTGACATGTGGCGTCCAGTCATTGCCACGTGAGCACCACGTCATCAGTTAACGGCTGATTTAACAGCCAGACTAACAGATGTACGAGACTATCCCAAAATTAACACTTTAGGTATGACTCTGGGAGGAAAAAAAAACTTCATGTACCAAATGTTGAAAACCACGAAACTTGAGAGTAGTAAACTGAGATTTACCCTAACTTTTTAGTATCTTATATTTTAGGATTTTTGCCATTAAATGTTAGTTGTTGTATCTTTGACGAATAATCTGATAGTTAAAACTCTAGAGTATAAGTGGAAAAAATATTGAGGTTCCACCATAAAATCAACTGGAATATGGGGAGTAGCCTTTGCAAGGTTCATTCTTCCATCGACGTGAGATTCATTCTTAACAATAAGATCTTCCAAAGCATATTAGAAAATTCCTACATAATGAGCGAAAATTAAATACCCAAACTGAAGATGATATTTACATATTAAGAGACTTTGTATCTTCACTTAGTCTGTAAAGTTTTCTTTTTTATATTTGAAGTGAGGTTGACTTTGTGGTTAATTTGAACGAAAAAAAAAAAAAAAAGTTGTTCCCTTATGTATATGTTTCCAAAGCATGAGAACATGACTTAACAAGAGAGGTTCAAAGTTGACTTAACAAGAGGTTTAAAGTTGAAAACCAATTCACAAGGCCCATGTGATAGATCACTTGCATGATGACGTTGTCATAGCCTCCCTTCCTAGTACTAGGCTGAATTAGGAGTGGTTTGGTATGGGATCCAAATTGAAAATGGGGTTCCGAATTTCAAACCAAAAATTTTTGGAATGAGAATTTGAAGACCAATTCTGAACTTCCAATTTCGTTATTTCAAATTTTCAAGATTCTTGAAATGTTTTCGGTATTTCAGGATGGATCGGGATTGGATTTTGGGTTTTGGGTAGAAATTTGAGATTTTGGTTTGTGGCCTAAAATTTGGCCGGGCTTTTGGCTTGAAATTTTGTTGCCCAATTTCATATCAATTGAAATTTAGGCTTTTTACCTATTACCAATTTGAAATTTCACACAAATTCATTCTTACCAAGTCAAATTGATGTTCCAAAGTTTCATACTACTTAATTTCATACTTCTATTTCTAATATAGTCTATTATCAAATTACTTAAATTCAACATTCAACATGCATGCAACTAAAAAAAAAAAATATATATATATATATATATGTATAGATTTTCGGTTCGGTTCAGGATTCTTGAACTATTGAATATGTAATCCCAATTCCCGTACTGAAATGCTCGGTATCGATTCGCTATGAATCCCAAAATTTTCGGTATTATTTGTTTGGGAATTTTTCGGTAAGGGATTGATTTTTTTTTTATTTGATTTGGAATTTTCGAAAAAAAATTCCAGCCTTAGGCTGAATCGATGGTATGAAAACGTTTGATTAAACGGCCGAATTGAACTTATAATTTGTTAGTTAGGTGCCATATAAATCCCTCCAAATTCAGAACCCAAGTTGACATTGATTAGAATTTAGGGCTGGGCACGGGTCGGGCCCAATTTTGGAGGAACCATACCTTACCCGTTTTAAATAGTAATGAGGCGGGCATGATCGAGTAAAAGGATTTTGAGTTTGGAAACCAGACCTAACCCGGCCCGTTTAAAACTGGCCGATTCGGCACGAGTCCAATTACTTTTTTTTTTTTTTTGGTTTTGATACAGAGCTCTAGAATGTTCCACGGTTCCAGATTGCTCCCTCTACTCACACCAGTAGCTGAACGATGGTGAATCACTGAATGTGGTGGTCCCCATCTCTCTTGTTCATATATCCCAATCCTAAATCAAGGTCTCTGTCTCTCGACTCTGATATGGTGCAAGGTGAGAAGATAATTTGGGTAGAGTTTCCTCAATGCCATCAGATAACACTCTGGCCAAAACTGGTAAATCAACGCCGTGGAAGGAATAAGAGTCGGAAAGTAAGAAAGCGGCCTCAAATTTTTCTTTGAGGCCATCACACAAATAGCATCCAGGCTTGGAGTAGAGAATGAGTGCTCATGAAGGATTTGAAGAAAAAGAAGAAACAGCAAAAGGGGTGAAGACTCACCTCACCAAATGAACACCAACCAGAAACTGATAGACTTGCAGATCGGTTCATGAAGGAATGCGTGAACTACACATAACACGTAGATCGACATCAAGATTTTGTGATTAGCGAGATCGATTACGATGCCGCCCGTGGACCTGAGTTGCAGACGATGCAGATGTTGGACCTGATTTGCAGACAGTGCAGTCGTTGGAGTTTCACGCGTTGAAGTTTCAGATGATGCAGATTGACATCAAGTTTATGGTGAATAGGAATTTGGGAGGCACCGTCGCAGTTGAGCAGGATGAGGAAAGAAGGAAATAGTGTGGTGTCAGGTGGTGTTATTTTGTTAGATGGCGAAGAGCAAACGAAGCGAATGGAGGCTTTAACAGTTCTATGGTGGAGGAGATGATGTCGGAGTGGTGGTGGTCACCAGGGCCCAGACTTACGACGTCAGTGATGTTGGGATGGTGGAAGGGATGATGTCGGGGTGGTGGAGGGGATGACGAAGCGAGATGGCGAAAAGGAATCAAGTTGAGTTCGAGGACTGCAGACTTCAGTGATAGAGTCGAGCTCGAGGAGACCTAGGTCTTAGGGTAAAACTAACGGTTCATATTAGATGTAGGTTACTCTTCAATCTCATCCGTCCATTACAATTACAATCGGGCCGGGCCGGGTACCTGTTTTTCTATATATTTGGACTCGGCCCGCCCCTAAAATTTCAAAGCCCCACCCCGCCCCACCATGTTTCTCTTTTTAAAAATTAGGAATCGGCTCGTACCCGCCCCAACTCGTAGTTCCTATACCCATTTGCACACCCCTACTGGAATTCACATGGTTGATAGTTGGTAAGGATTACAAGTTACAAGAATTCAATTAAATATTTGGATCATGGGACTCGTGGGTATCTCATATTATATATAAGTACCAATTGGTTTTGATAGTTTTCTTTCATTTTCTCTGTAGCCTTTTCTACCCCATTTATGCTATGATAGGGCTTGCAACTATGGTTGAGAGTATGAATTTCATATTGGAGAAAGAATGGACATTATATGTGTTTATGGGTAATTGGACTACTTTATATGTTACCAATTGGTTTTTATGTTGAAACTTTGACTCTTTTATGTTATCGGAGCATGTTGACTCATGTGTGAAGCTCAACAGCCACATGTGCTCCACATCACTCAATTTGTATTGTCCACGTAGAATTATGACTCCTTGTATTGATTTGTGTAAAGTATTAAAATATATAGGGTTATATCAATACCTATTTAATTAGGTAGGAATCCTACACTAGTAACAATTGAAGTTTACATTCCTTTAATACATGCAATAGCCCTTCCCGAAAAACTGAACGAGCCTGATCAGACAAGTTTGGAACAAATTAAGGACACACCATGCCGAGATTGACGAACATAAAAGAACGCCAAACGAGATCGTGCAAAATAAAACAAATCCAGGCAGTTTCGACATAAGCAGGAGCAAGAGCATGGTATTTTGATTCACCACTTGATCAAGACACAATAGGTTGCTTATTAAAGCACCGAGATATGAGATTAAAACAAAGATCAACCAATGGTGAAACGACGAGTGTTTGGACGGTGGACCCAATCAGCATTGGTAGGCATATAAGGTAGCATAAGCCAGCCGAGGAGTCAATGTGATGCCAAGTTTCAAAGTACCTTTTACATAACGGAGAATTAGCTTGGCGGCAATCATAAAAGCAGTGTGAGGGTAGCCCATAAACTGAGCAACAATATTGAGAACAAAGAAAATATCAGGTCGAGTGAGAATGAAATACTGTAAGGAGCCAAACAACTTACGATACAGAGTATAAAAGCCAAGTCACAAGCATACTTAAGTTGATTGATGTGAAGTCCAGTGGAATTTCGTATAACCTATAAGCCTAAGAAATAACTGAGGGGACCCAAATCTTTGATGTCAAACTGTAGGCTAAGAAAAGTAGTGAACTGAGAAATAAGAGCATCAAAACTGCCAGTGGTAACAACATCATCAACATAGAGTAAGAAATAAATAGTGACGAAGACATTGTGAAAAAAAAAAAAAAAAAAAAAAAGCGAAGAATCAGTGTGACCTTGCCAAAAGCCAAGACAAAATAAGAAGGAACTGATCGGGTGGAACCACCAACAAGGAGCTTGTTGAAGGTCACATAAAAATTTCTAAAGATGAAAACATAATGCAAATGAGCGGGATCGACTAACTCTGGAGGCTGAGACATTTAAACATCTTCTTGAAGATACACATGAAGGAATGCAATTTCACATCTAATTGTCGAAGCGGCCACATGTGAGAAATAGCAAGACTCAAGACAGTGCGAACGGTGGCTGATTAGGCAACGGGGTTAAACACTCGGAATAATCAATGCTATGACATTGATGGAAACCCTGAATGAAGAAAGTTGATGTTCCACTATAAATATATTGGAAGTATGGGGTGTACCTCAATTACTCATGAGTACATGCAAGATTACTCATTTTTCCGATGTGGGATTCACACTCTCTATATGCCTTCTTACTTGTGGCGAATTTAATTTTTAAGCATAGCACATGGACAAGACAAGTTGGGTGACGTGGAGCATGTGTGGCCGTTGGGCTTCAAATATAGGACAATCTACTATAATATTATCTAGAATTCTTACTCCTTTTATTGATTGGTGTAAACTATTTACAATATATAGAGAGGTTATATCAATCACTATTTAGGTAGGAATCCTACACTAATTAGAATTGGAAATTACATTTCCATAATACATGCAATAATTACCAAGAAGATTCCAGATTACATAACTTTATAACAATCCACGTGGTGGGTTTGAAAATTTGTCACATGTGAAAGTACGTGTTGAGAGTTGAATTTCATGTTAGAAAAGGAAGAAACCTTACATGACCTTACATCTGATTTTACTTACCATATTGTCAATTAGTTTTTATAAAAGAACCTCAACTTTTTTATCTGCAACACTCAGTGTGGGAGTATGTATCAATGAAGGCTATTATCCTAACCAACAACTAGGAGGGTCATATTGTAAAACCTTATTTGTGAATATCAATGAATTCTCGTTAATATTACTTGGCCCTCAAGTAACTTGAATATCGAGTTACTTGGCATACAAATGATCTTAAAATCCTAATAGAGTAAGAATCGTGCAGTCTTAAACTTAAACTCTGTGCCATTAATTTATCGTAAACCCTATTAAATCTGACATAAATTGATATCATGATGGGACATAATTGATGTGATTATGATTTGATTAATATCTTTCTTATAATAGGCTAGACAAAGAGAAAAACATATAAGTAGAGGCGTCTCTACTCTCACACATATCGTTCTCTCCATTGCTATACCCTATTCATAAAGCATAAAACACCTGAGTGTTCAGAGTAGAAGACTTTCAGTCTACTGCTTATCATCATACTGATACATATTTGTCTACATCATCTACTGTAATCCTATATACATGTTGATGATTTAGTTTAATGTCTTATACATGTAATGCTTTTGTTTAATGTATGATACATATAGCGCCTCAAATCGTGATGATTTAAATATACATTCACAATGGAAATCTCAACTGTTGTTGATCTGTAATATATTCATTCTTATATACCACAATAAACAATACATGTTTGACATTTAATAATACAGTTATATCGTGGAAATTTTAAATTACAATATTTGCTTGATAGTAGTCAACATTTTGCTTTTGATCAATATAAAAGTGGATTCTATGAAGATATGCTCACAGCATGCTGTCCCATTGTGCCCATACCAGAGAATCAATCAAGAACATGACCTAGTATACAAAGTATAATAATATAATTGATTAAAAATCTTAAAATAATATTTTTAACTAATTATATTATTAAATTTAATATACCGGATCGTATTCTTGATACACTAAAAAAAAATCTTCAAGGCAAGTACGTGGGACATCGGATTGAATTTATTTTGAGGACAACAAGATCTTGCGGCCCATTTTAAGTTGAAGGGACTATAGGGCTTGCAACGGGACCCTGACAAGCTTACTTAATTTGGTAGGTTACTAGAGCACTAGGGCCCATGACTAGGCATTTTCCATCAAGAGATGGTCGAAGAAATCCTAAGCGCATGATATCAATATCGATCCCCTTTGTAGGTTTTAAGCCTCTCTCTCTCTCTCTCTCTCTCTCTCTCTCTCTCTCTCTCTATTTTTCTTGTTTTATTTTTACTTTTTACAGAAAGTAATGCATATGTCTTTAGCATTACCTTGGCGGCTTGGCCCGTCAAGAGATGGTCGGAGAAATCCTAAGCGCAGGATATCAATATCGATCCCCTTTGGAATCTTTTGTAACCAAATGAGAAAAATTAATAGACATGTTTTGTCTATGGGATAATCTATGATTTGGTATGATAACTATGCTTTGATGACAAACAAAAAGTCTTAAAGTGGACAGTACCACCTTATATTACATCCCATCAACTTGTTGGATACATCACAAGACCAAATCCAACTCATGGTCTAAAACCTATAATTTCCCTTCTATTCCCCCCAATCTATTCCAACCCTAATTCTAATTTGGGCCTAAAAATAAACATAATAAAAAAAAGGGCTAGAAACCGGCCAGGATTTAGCCCAGAAAATGATGTGGGCCCCACCAGCGCAAGTGAAACTGGGCAGTTGGAAGGCAGACGCCCCCTTGTGACGCGCCCAAGGTAGAGACCGGCATGACCCCACCCACATGGGCCTGTCGGCCACCTGCGTCAGAGAGCCAACGGCTAGTTTCGTGAGCAACGATTGAGATCAACAGGCCATTGGTTGATCCAACGACCTACATTCCTTTTTTTTTTTTAGTTTTATATTTATATTTATATTTTTATTGAATCCAACGGCTGATATTGAATATAATCAAACAGTGGGGAAGATTATTTCATGGTGAAGCCGCATAGACAAATGATGTCAATGAAGGTGTCGATTCGTTGACCCCAACTTCTTCTTTTGCAAGGCCCCTGGGAAGAGATAAGCAAAAGGAAGCAAAGAGAAAAGGGAAGTTCCAAGATCCGATTAGTGCACAAATTGTTGCCGGATTTGCAAGATTGGCCAAAAGTCATAGCTCTTGGGAGGAAGAAGCGGTCCGAATGGGTTTGGCCATTACGCACGAAAGGGATAGAAAGCAAGAAAGGTTCGAATGTAATTTCATGATGGAGGACCTCAACAAATACACTCTAGAGAGGAAGAAGTTCTTATGTGATAAGCAAAAGGAAATTTTGCGAAGGCATTGCCACAAGGAGTATATTTCAAGATGATGATTCATCTCAAGGCTATATCCCAAGTCCACCATCAAGTCAAGATGGTGGATATCATTATTAAGTTTATATAGTTTATGAATTATCGATTGTATTAAGTTTATGTGGTTTATTAATTGTAGTTTGTATTAAGTTTCATGTATCGATTTAGTGATTTTCAAATATTTATCGGAATTTAAATATTTTAGGTTAAAATGTTCATAAAATTAGTTTAGGATAGTCTACATAATTTTTTTTAAAGTTAATTAAAAAAAGAGCATAAATTCATTCTTTAATAATCTGGGGCTAAAATTTTAGGTCATAATGGTTAGAGCAGAAAAACCATTTCTGGGTCAAAACCTAAATTTTTTGGGCTAAAAATTTTAGGTTTTAAGCCAATGGTTGGAGATGGTCTAAGACTGAACATTGAACAGTAGTAGTCATCGTTGTCTTTCATTTAATTATAGGAGAGGACAACATAAAACCCATCAAACCCACGACTCCAATAATATGGATAATATAGGTAGAGAGCATTATTAATATATCATCCTAGCGTTAATCATTATTTCTATGGTCTTGTCTCCGAGTGTAGAAATTTGATCATAGAGAATTAGAGTTGCAATTGCAACATGTTCATAAAGAACATAATCTTGCAACTAACAGGTTAGTCAAGTTGAGTTTAAATAGCGAGATGGATTTTCAAGAGCTTGCGAAGCCACCTCATTGTTTAGTTCAAACTCTTTCAAATGATTGCTCTAGAGTTGCTAGAGCTAGACTAGTTGTTCCTTTAGTGTTTCATTTCTCTTTTTCTTTCATGTTACTGAGAAAAAAAAAATTATATTAATATATAATTACTTAAAATTTAAACTCCAATAAACAAAATTACGTACTTTAATTGAGCAAATAGACTATATCAAATAATAATTATACTGAATGATCATTTAATTCCTCATGAAGGAGACATGGAGAAAACCTAGCTTGCTCAATTTACAATCAATCATGACAAGTTGCCTATAACCAAGTAGTAATCTTTTGTAACCAAATAGGCACTTAGCTGATCCAATTATGTCTATATTGCCCATAACCAATTAGTCATTGTTTAGAAACCAATAAATTAATGACAATGAACTTCAAAAGTTTTGTTCTTTTAATTAATTATCTCAATGTACTATCCTTCTGTACCCAACCCTTCAAACCTAAAAATTGTTTAATCCTAGTGAGCTCGAAGAAAAATTATTTAAACCTTGCCTGTCTACCACCCGAAAAGGCTCAAAATTTCGTGTACATATTCCTTGTACAGTGTACTGATTAAGGACGAATTAATAATTAATTAACAATAATCAAAATTCTGAGTGCTTCATAACAATTATTCCCTCGCATACGTTTATATATCTCGCAATTATAACCACTACAATTATATATTATAGTAGATTTGATGCTTGATTTTGTCAGGAAAAATAAATAGGGAAGCAGCTAAGCTGTTTCTCGACCATTACAATACTATTTTTTCAAGATGCACAGTATCAACAACTCCTTTGGCCAACTCATAAAGTAGAGCTCAAAGTCAAAGTGATCTTCTTCTTGATACTATTGGTAGTTATGCTGTATTATCAAGTACTGTTTTAAAACATGCATGTTTTAATTATCATCCATGTTATAATTAAATTACATACTTAATTAACAATTTATGCATTGTATCACATTTTCCAAATGGGTGAGATGAGATATGGATATGATGAGCTTCCTGTCTTTTGGGTGCGTGTTTTCACATAACGCTTACCCTAGCTCGCTAATAGTTTTATCTTCCAAAAAGAATATATCAATCAAAATTCCTTCTAATTAAAAACAATAAAAATTAAGGGGTGATGCTAAAAAAGACTATCATTTTAGATCATATTTTATAGATCACATGATACACGATTGATAGTTTCTTTCTTCAAATCATTAAAAATAATATTTAATTATCAATCGTCACATCGTGTGGTTTATAAAATGGAGGTGGATTGCCTGCCCTTTCATTTTCATACTCTCCTCATGCCCTTCTGTTTGTGTAGTCACGGTTAAGCCATATCAACATTTTATATTTCTATTACTTTTTGTTTTATTATTTTTATAAAAAATTAATATAAAATGTTAACGTGGCTTAACCGTGACCATACATCACATGAGAACATAAAAAGAGTATGAAAATGAGAAGTCAGACAATCCACCTCTTTGTAAAATATGGTCTAAAATTATTGTTTCCTGACATTTTAAAACATTTTTATGAGATATAATGATCATTCATAAGTGACTTTCAATTTTAAAATATATATGATTTAGGTATGTGATCCCACCAAATGTGAACGCAATTACTTTTGTACATAAGAACAGTGCCCACGAGCATAATTAAAAATTTTAAAGTGGCCGGTGAGGTCACTTCTTCTTTCTCACCTGTACTCAGTCTTCTTGTATCTGAAGAGAGTGTCAATCTTGAAGAAAAGGAATCTTTGGCATCTGAATTAGGCCCATCAAATATTGCTCATATCTAGTTCTTTAATCCTCCATTGCAAAATTCACAGAAAAAAGCTGTTCAATCTCTTTATTTTTGGTAATGTTTCCTTTACACCAAAGCAAGAAGCTGGTCTTCCAGATTTCATCTAATCCTCGTCATCACCATGATCACACAATTTCAGAAGATCGTAGAGTTCCGGAGCATGGCAACATGGGAAAAAGCCGGCGACGGAAATTAGCTGTTACTTTGGACTATATGATGGATGATGATCACAAGTCTAATGATCATAACAAGAAGAAGAAAATGTTTATGCACAGGGAAAGTGAAAGGCAAAGAAGGCAAGAAATGGGTATCCTACATGCTTCACTTAGATCCCTACTCCCTCTTGAATTTATCAAGGTTTAGAACCAATATGTGCCCTCTCTGTCTCTCTCTCTCTCTCTCTCTCTCTCTCTCACACACACACACACACACACACACACACACACACAAACACATGGTTAGCTGAAAGAACGATGACTAGGGTTGCTGACATATATTCGTTGCGAAAGCAGGGAAAGCGTTCGATATCAGACCACATGAACGAGGCTGTGAATTATATAAAGCACCTCCAGAATAGGATCAAGAGATTAGACGCCAAGAGAGCTGAACTGAAGAAGGTCTCCGATCGAATTAACTCTAGTACTAGCACGGACGACCATGGTGGTGAAAGTTCCCATGGGGGATCGCCAAGCTGTTTCACAGTCCACCCATGTTGCGGTGGAGTGCAAATCGTGATCAGTACTGCCATCGGCTTCAGATCTGGAGAGGAAGGGTTACGCTTCTCAATTTCTAGGGTTTTAGAAGTGCTTCTTGAACAAGGGCTTTGTGTTGTGAGCTGTGTCTCCTCCAAAATAGATGACAGACTCCTTCATACTATCCAGTCCGAGGTACTCTATCAAGTACTCCTAATTTATTGGTCAATATTAGGTTTAGGGTTTTGTGTGTAAGTATGTATGTTTGAAGTTGCTGTTTTGTGCGTGTGTGTGTTTAATTATTTAATTTTTTTTTTCTCAGGCGAATGATCCAGAGAGTATCGATCTTTCTGCGCTGGAACATAAACTACATGAAGTGCTTCCACGATGTAAATGAATATCCGAGTAACTTAATAGCTGTGTTGATTCATTTGGCCTTGGACTCCCCCAGTATGCTGCTCCCAATCTTAATTTTTGTTTCCGAGAAAATTTGAGCATTGGTCCTTGGACTTTGACCCAATTGGAGATTTGGTTTTCGAACTAAAATTCCATATGTATTGGTCTTTGAACTTGTCACAGTATAGAGCAATGATATTTTGGGATCAAATTTCAGTAACCAATACTTCAATTGGGTCAAATATCATGGACCAATGCTTCAACTTTCTCTTTTATTTTGGGATCAAATTTGGTGATGACTCAAACGTAAATTCTTACAATTTACTATGTGTTATTTTGTTTAAGTACTTACTGATATCGTTTCAGTTAGCTCTACTTGAATATAAATATGGGAGGGATGCAAAGTCTTGTAGAAGAACCTCAATTTGACCGTGCAGCGTGTATATGTTTGTGTATCTATCTGTATATTTGTGTGTGACTTTGATCTATTATTGCTGTCAAGTTACAAAATATCAGATTACAGATTTATTTTCGGGTATTATTTTATTTATGAAGGACAAGACTACAATTATAAATGGACCTACATATATCATCAGATTGATATTTCTGGAAATGACTTATTGCTTCTTGCATCAAACTTATAGCCGACCTCTGTCTTAGGTTAAGGTTAACGGTTTGTGCTCTTTGCTCTGAAGGGCTTTTCATGTGCTCTTCGTTGAAGGCACAAAGCACCCACTTTTAAGTGGTCGATTACTTCTATTGCCGTGTCCATTAATCGAAGAGCATGAACATAAAATCTGTCGCTAACCTAAGACATCAATTTAGCTACTGTTGTTGTCCAGCCGACTTCAAGGGCATGCGTGTATATCATTTCATTGCCTTTTCTTTTTTCGCGAACTTCATTAAACCACAACTTGTAGGAATTACAATGATGGGAATACAAACTGAAATTATTTAAACTACTAAAATTATGGTAAATTCAAGTTACATGTCTTTTTCATCACTAAAAGAAGCATGAATAATATTACCAATACGTTCCTTGCACCTTCTAAAATCATCATAATTTTTTCCCCCACTAAACTGCAGTGGCGGCAGCTGCACCGGTGGGCCTTAGCTCCCTCCATCTATTTATATGTGCAAGGGCTCGATTGTTTTAGCATATAGATCCCCAAGTTGGTTGAACACTCGTATGCATAAGCCCTTAAAAGTCTAAAAATATAGAGTTTCTAGACTCTTCAAACCATTATTTTCTTTATAAGTACAAACCCCAAAATAATTATCACACTGCCATTTTTTCACCTAATCCAACTCTTAACATGCTTATCTCGATTCCATTCATGATTATATAATAGTACAAAGTTATTTTGATGTAATTTTTACAAGTTAGGAATTGATTTTCGTACCCCTTTCATTTTTCAGCCTTTGAATTTTGATTATAAAAAATCAAATTACGAAAACAAAAAAAAAAAAAAAAAAAAAAATTGTGCAGAAGAAAAAAATAGGGTATGAAAATCACTTTCGAAGAAAGGTCGTTTAATCAACACCTCGTTTGCGACTTTCCAGAAAGCCAACTTAAGGGCCCATAACTACCAACTACAAAATCAACATGCCATTGGGCCCATAAGCCCCTGTTTGCATTGCCAAGTTTGGGTCCACTCCATGGACTTCCATTGGCTGCCATTTAGCAATTTTTATCTAATGCACATAACCACATTTTACATACACATTGAATAAAAACCGTTAGATTAAAATGGACGGACAAGATGAAACTTTAACCTACTCACCCAAACCCATTCACTCTCTCACTGTCCGACCCTCCTTAGTCTAGATAATATTGTTCAATTAAAAATTTATATATATATATATATATATATATATTAAGGGGTTAAATTTTGGCTATTTATAATTAAAACAAATCCAATAACACAAGATATATAAAACACTGAACGAAAAAAAATTATATTTCTCATTATATTGATATTTGAAACACACAAAAAAATTACAGAATTGTCTGAATTGGTTTCCCTGCAATCAATAAAACATGTTCAAATGACAGAAATGTTCATTGCTTCCAGTTTCTTTCCCTGCCATCAATTACATCGGTTCTTCGCTGTGAGTCATCAGCAAGTCCATCCATGGCCTCTCAGAGAGCTACCTTGGTTAACATTTATCAAAGATAGAATCCCACTTTGCAGATCCATGTTATTAGCTTCACAAGGCACCTCAGATCTGTCGATACTCGATAAATGAGACATTCGAGATGATAGCGTAGTCGGAAACCTGCTCATGGTCGGAAGACGGAGAGAACCCTCCAAACCTGCTCAACTCTTAAACCCCTTCCCCACATATTTCATATCCTTTTCTCTTATTTTAGCTACTTACTTGACCACAGATCAGAAGCCACCGAGCTTACTTGAAAAAATTGCAAATAAGAGCATATACAATTCAGATGAAATGCTTGAACAATTCTTATTAAGCAACACAATATTAAGTTAACTACATTTTCTTTAAAATGTAAGCGTCAATCTTTGCCGGGTTTTTAGTCAAAATGGTCCTTGAGATTGACATAACTCCTCACTTTAGTCCCTAAGTTTGTCTACCGTCAATCATTTTGATCATTCCTTGAAAAATCTCCGTTAAATGGAAAAGCAAGTGGAAGGGTTAATTTGACAAAAATACCCTCAATTTTTACGGAATGATCAAAATAATTGATAGTGGACAAACTCAAGGACCACTTCTATTGATTTTCAATCTCAAGGACCAAAGTGAGGAGTTATGTCAATCTCGATGACCATTTTGGCTAAAAAGCCATCTTTCTCTGTATGCATGTGAAATGTTATCAATGATCTGTATAAAGGCCATGGGAAGTATACTAAACTATTCTACAAGGAGTTGTCTGCAACTGCAAGCATCATGTGCGCATGGTGACAAAGCTCAATCATAAGATGGGCAAGTGAACAAATAATTAGTAGCACAAATGATTCATAGGCTATACATATCACTTCTGCTTGTAACAAGCTCTACCTGTAATAAATTGTTTTTAGTAGACAGAACTTCACCGTAAAGTCTTTATACGTTAAAATATCAAATTCTAGGCTTCAAGCTGGCAAAGGTTGAGTTGGGTCAGTTGACCTGTATATCTGTATTCGCAACGAACCAGCTACGGGGTGAAGTTATAAGCAGAATCTTTGATTTGTACGTTCAAGCTAAAAGAATCACCATCAGCAAGCATACCTTGGCACCGAAAGAAAGAAATCACTTGTGGAGGACATGATCTTGAAACATAGAGACAACAAAATGTTTACCCAATTTCTCAGTAATAAACATGCCAAATCTCTAAACTAGAGCATGTCTAAGAAAATTGCACGAGTGTCGTGCCTTTTTCTGCACAACCGATGAAGCTGTGCAGGAAAAAAAACCTACTTACTAACCATCTTAGAAACAGGGCCAAGCATCGTCACGGGACAAGTTACATCCATTCTCCGTCCACGTTTGCATTTGTATTGGCCTTTTTCGGTTTTTCCAATACCCGGGTTTATCTGAAATTTCTCCCTCCCAATCATTACCAACTACCAAGGTGAAAAATGGAATATATGCAAAAGGTATAGCCAACCTCCAAAAAGCTGGAGACAGGAACCACAACTACCCTGGCCAAAATTTCAAATGATGATAAAAAGCAAGTTGCTTTCTTCTTTGTTTTCCCTTTCCTTTTCTTTAAGGGGGGAGGGGTCAACTAATCGAATTTCACTAAGCAGGTAGTAGTTCAATTTCTAGGAAACCTATTCAAATGAGTAGGGCTGGCCTCGTTGTTAAAAGCACGGGGCCGGCCTCCGAGAAAGTAAACTCGAAATTCCTGAAAGTCAGTGCAAGAGGAATGTGACAAAGTGACAGTGTTTCCATCTTTACACCAAACTATGATTACATACGAAATCGAAAACAGTTTGATTTGTAGGCCTACCAGTAAAGACATGAGCAAAATAAAGAAATTCCGATAATTCAAATTCATTGATGAAATCATAAGTTAATACAAGTAAAAACTGTTCCTTTTCCTTTCTTTCGATACACAAATCATCCACAAAGAATGACGAAGCAATGATCTATAACGAAAAAGACACAAAATCATACATTAGAAACTCACCGGACATTCGCCTGAGACTTAAATGGGAAGCGTGACTTAGCTGAAGTGGATAATTCACGCGGTAGTTTGGGTGGCTCCAACTCACCGGTAAGCATCCCCACAACCTCCTTCATCGAGGGGCGGCGAGAAGGCACTTTTTGCAAGCAAACCAATGCCACGGTAATGCAAAGGACTGCTTGTTCTTGATCCAGAGATTGAATGGACTTATCAACGAGATCAACGAGCTTCCCTGAGCGGGCAAGATGGCGCGCCCACGATAACAAATTCGCCCTTTGGAATTCGGACATAGGCGAATTTGTGACCTCAAGTGGGCGCCTTCCGGCTATAAGAACCAATAAAAAAATCCCAAAACTATAAACATCCCACTTCTCAGACGGATCACCACCATCACCGTATTCAGGGGCAACGTAACACACTGTCCCTCTCATGCTCGGAGTACTACTCATGGCGCCACTCTTTGGAATCTCCCCGGAATCATGGCTACCATTACGCCGCATTCCGTCCAACCACCAATCAATACTACTCACACTCCCCCAACTCCTGCTCCTACTCCTCTTCTTGATCTTCTTCTTACTCTCCGCATACAATTCCTCATCGCGTGACCACCAGTTGTCATCATTGTCGTCAAAGCTCATTCCTTTCGGTTGCTTCTTGTCCTTCTTTTTCTTCTTCTTAGCAAGCTCATCACAGTACTCCTCCTTCCACCATTCCCTGGCAGGCCTTTTCCTCTCCTTATTCGATTTCTTCACATTCTTTTCCTCGTCCATCGACACCCACCATTCCAATCTCCTCTTGTTCTTCCTCTTCTTCTTAACTTTCCCAACCGTTTCACTACTCGAACAGGAGGCAGTAGTTCCAACCGGCCTATCAGTCCCAATCTCATTCCCAATCCACTCCATCACATAGTCCTTCACTCCACTGTCCTGCCTCCACCACCAATCCTTATTTACCCTCTGTTTTCCTCCCTCCTCCAAAGTCCCCCCTGGAGACACCGGGGACGGTGGTGTCACCGAAGTCTCCGGCGAAACCGAAACAGGACCCTTCGCTAAATCCTCCGGCGACTGATCAACAGCCACGTTCAAATCATCAAACCCAGCGGTGGTCACACTCTCAGTTTCCTCCACCACCGACCCATAGTCGCACCCGCCATTGCTCTCAAGCTCCTCCTTCGGCACGTCATCAATCTCAATCACAACCTGATCCTCCGATTTCAGCCTAGCGAGCCCGAAATCGGCGATCTTGGCGGCGAAGTCGCCGTCCAGCAGCACATTACTGGGCTTCACATCGCCGTGAATTAACGGCGGGTCCAACCCATGAAGATATCTGAGCCCTTTCGCTACATCAACGGCAATCGAAAACCTTTTTCTCCACTCCATCAATTCAGGGCACTTTCTCTTCAGCAGCGCGTCCTGCAAATTCCCGTTGCTCATAAACTCGTACACCAGCACCATACGCCGCCGTTTCGGGTCGGAGGAAAATCCGAGGACCGAGACGACGAGCGAAGAATCGAGCTTAGAGGCTAAAAAGAGCTCGTTCTGGAACTCGCGCTCGCTCTGTAGCGAGCCGGAGTCCATGAGCTTGACGGCGACATCTTGTCGGGTGTGTGGGATGGTGCCGAAAAACACGGAACCTGAGCCGCCTTGGCCAAGGCGGCGGGTGGGGGAGAAGGAGTCGGTCGCGCGGCGGAGCACGGAGTAGGAGAACCGGTGGGGGGGCTTGGAGTCGGATTCCGGGGTGGTCCGCTTCCGGGTGATTTTTCGGAAGCAGACTACGAGGAAGAGGAGGAGAGAGAAGGCGGTGGTGGCGGAGGCGGCGGCGATAGGGTTGGGGAGGCGGCTGCTGACCCGGGGTTGGGGCTGAGGAGAAGCTGCGGGCGATTGCGATGGGGATTGAAGGAATTGGCGCATCGTGGGTACTACCAAAACGACATAAAGGTGGAGACTTTAGAGTTCGTTGAAGAGATCACTCTGCGAATTGCGACAGCGAGAGTTGGAAGGGAGAAGAAAATGAAAGTGCTTTGAGTTGTTCAGCCGTGTTTAATGTCACTGCAATTTTTATGTCTTTCCGTTTTGGTGCGGGAGGATTTTATTTATCTTACTTTTCCTTTTACTCGTCACTTGTCACATTTTACTTTTTCCTTTCCAGCGCAGTTGGCGCCCCGGCGCTGTTGAGTTATTTTGCCTTCCACTTTGTATTGGTTTTAAACATGTTTTCTTTTTAATAAATGATATATTTTTTTGTTCGTTGATCTTTTTTATTTTATTTAATCTTACAATAAAAAATAATATTGAGATGTGAATGCGTAAATAATGATGTTGAATTTCTCCTTTCCTATGAACAATAGTATTTTTCTTACTATTTGTAAACTAAATTTTCAGCTAAATAAAATTTTGACTTATTTACTTACTTATAATGATAGTCAAATAACGCGTAGAAACCAAGAACAATGTTTCTGAAAAAATTGAACCACATCTTGTTTCGTTGAGTAAATATTTACAAAAACAATGGAAAGTACTAAAAAGTATATAAATGCGACAATAAAATGCATGATTTCATACTTAAAAATTCATGAACTAAAGTTATGGAGGTAGTTAATTTCATCCTCATTGTTTCTCACTTATATGTTGATGCTATATATCAAAATAGTTGTAATTGGAGAAGCCAGTCCTTCTCTTCGACGACAACAAGTCGATTTTAGTTTGGATGATTAAGTAATTTGTGGTCAGATTAGAGGTTGTGATGGAGTTGAGTCAATGGGGTCGACAGAATCTGCTATGCTGTTTGGAAGGAGGGGAAGAAGGATGGTGATTGGTTATAGGTTCAAATGGAGGGGTGGATGTTTGGTCAGCAAGACAGGATGGTGTTTGGTGAATGGTTATGATCTCATATTACATGTGTTAAATTTTTATTGGGTCACGCAGGATGGTCGGTAGATTAAGTATTTTTCCGTGAGTAACTAAGTTTTGTCCATTTACGATTACTTTGTGATGAATTGATATTTTGGCATAGCTCGTTTTAACTTAATTTAGATTACATAAGCTTGCTTGTGTGATTGACTTGCGTACCTTGAGCAGATTACAAACCCATTGAAATTGCCCAAAATCTCACCCACCCCCTCCAAAAAATAAGTTTTGTCTAAATGATCCTCCAAGTTCCCAACTACTCCACCACATTAATTTACACTAATAATTGTTTCTTACACGACTCTTACATAATTCTAACGTATGTCGCATGGTTTATTTTTATTTATTTATTTTAAAAGATAACTAGTGACAAACTATTGGTTTTCTATCATTTCTTAACCCGAAAGAGGCTAGTTGGAATATGACACTGTTTATTTGATTACTTAGAACTGTTATTCAGACTCTTAAAAAACTCTCTTTTTATGTTAATGGACTCGACCTTGCTTAAGAATCTGAATAACAATTTGCAAGTTGAGAATATTTTTACTCACCATCCTCACACTACCACTTGATGCCCATGGACGGAAAGTCAGAGGCCAATGCTCATGAGCCCTTCTCGGACTCATCATCAATGGACCTTACACATTTCCAAACAACAGAATCTGCTAAGTTTTTGGGCCTCCAACTCCGAAAGCATACGTTTGCCAACACACCACAGTGAATAATAAACCAATTTTACAAAAGAAAATAAAAATTTTGATTCATCGACTTCCCGGGTGCCAGTTTATCAGATAATCAACACCTTGACATTATATGCTTGCTAAAGGCCTAGGACCAAAAAAAAAAAAAAACAAAAAAAAAAAACGAAGAGACAAAAGCCGAACAAGATGACACATTGCAGACGATGATTCCGAGGGAATAAATTCCTTGTTAGAAACTTGGAGTTGATGGTTCCAGGGATGAAACATGAGATATAAATCAATTTTGTGCTTCGCATTGCCACTAGTAGGCTAGCCGATCACCTTTCACCAGCTGCACTCAATCTTGTGCTTGCTAATGGCTTATCCTTCTTCTTCTTCGTCTGGCCCTGCCCGCTGTTGGAAATATGATGTCTTCCTTAATTTTAGTGGCGAGGACACTCGCAAGATCTTTATCAGCCATCTATACAAAGCTCTGGTTCAGTATTCAATCAACACCTTCATCGATGATGAAGAGCTACGAAAAGGCAACAACCTTTCGCAGCTGCTGTCTAGCTATTAAGGGCTCAAGGCCTTCGATTGTAGTTTTTTCTCAAAACTACGCTTCTTCCACATGGTGCTTGAAAGAACTTGTCCAAATCCTGGAATGCATGGATACACAGGAGCAGATTATGGTGCCCGTTTTTTACCAAGTTAATCCAAGTCAGGTTCGTAAACTCGAGGAAGGTTTTGCAGAAACTTTTTCTAAACATGAGCAGGATTCTAACGCCAGCATGGAAGAGGTGCGGCACTGGAAGTTCGCTCTAACTAGGGCAGCCAATCTATCTGGCTGGGATTCGCGAGATTACAAGTAACTCTCACTTCTTTATAATCTAATTAATTAGTTTTAGGCTTTTAGTTTAGCTAAAATTAATTGTTTATACTGTTGATACATATCTATGATGCTAGTAAAACATATAAATGATGTAATCCGCCTAGATCTATGCCATCTGTGAAAAGTTAAGAGCAACTGATTAATACAATAGTCACAAACATAAAAATTGACAAATATGCAGAAATTTGTATGCAGGTTAAAGTAAATTCTAACTTGATTTGAAGAACAAAATTAAGTTTTAGCTCAGTGTGATCAGTGTGTCAATACATATTTTGCTAGCGGCCGTAGGACATTATGGCTTGCTCTGACTCCTTTTTTATACTCCTTTTGAAATTTCATAGGGATGATGCCATGCTTTTTGAGAACATTGTACAAGATACTTTTAAGAAATTGATAAACATCTCATCAAGTGAAAATAATGGCTTGATTGGAATGTATCCGCTTACAGAAAATGGATTCACTATTATGTCCTGAGGCGGGTGGCGTTCGCTTTGTCGGAATATGGGGTATGCCCGGTATAGGCAAAACCACCATCACCAGAGCTATGTATGACAAAGTTAATCATCATCACTTCGAAGGTCGTTGCTTTCTTGAAAATGTCAAGGGACATTTTCCGTCAACTGATGCTGGTGAGGCATCACTGGACATACAGGCAGAAATTCCATCTCGTATCACAAATACGAAGGTGGGGAGTTCAGAGATTTAAAGAAATGGTTTCCAGAAGATGATGGAAAGAGTTGGTACGAAAAAAGTTTAAATTGCCCATGATAATGTGGAGAATTCATCCCAAATTGAACCCTTAGTTGGAAAGCAACCTTCATTTAGTGGCGGAAGTCGAACCATTATAACAACTAGAGAAACAGTCGCTAAGTAGATTTGGTGATCAGATATATAAGCCTGAGTTGTTAAATGAAGATGATGCTCTTGAATTGTTTATGCAGTATGCTTTGAGTACAATGCAGTCCACAAAAGAATACATTGATCTGTCAAACCATTTTATATTTATTAAAATGTGCAGCTATGGTCTTTTTTTCATTAATTCCGTTAGAACTTCCGTCAAAATATTCAATATTATAAGCTATACTCAAGTCAAATTCTTTCCTCGTTTCCTTGATTCCTTCTCCTAGCTAAACCATCAACTCTTTAGGGTTACCTAACTACTTGACAACCATACTCATTACAGCCCGTAAACATAACAGTATGTTTGGATGAGGGAAATAAATTTAGAATTTGTAAATTGACATGCACCAATTCCTTTGTTTGGATTTATAAACATAAAAATTTAGAATTTACGCGTGGAAAAAAAAAACATGGAATTTGGGACCTTCAATTCCCAAGTTTAAATTCCATGTAAATAGGTATTATTTCTCAATTTCTATGATTGAAGGTTTAAAAATAACAAATTCCGTATTCAATTCTATTGTTCTTTTATGTTAACCAAACAAGAAGATTTACAAATTCTAGAAAATAAAATTTCGTCATTTCAATTTCTGTTATTTTAAAGTTCCATAGTAAAATTAAATTTCTTCATCTAAATATTGTGTAAAGGTAAATAAGATTTATGGGACATGATTGGTTTCTAATATTTTGATCAACAACTAGCCTAGCCACATGATTAGATGCTCCCTTCACATTATGTTTAATTAATATAACATATCGATGTAACTTATTTCTTTGTTTTGTATTGGTAGGTGGACTTCAGCCAAAGCTGACCCTTAAATTACAACAAACAATGCTTTTGAATTTTAAAGCGATCATGGTTAAAAAACAATCTGGATTCTAGTTCCGGAGCACCGTCATGTCCCTCTCAGCGAATAGCGATAACGTCCTTGTCCCGACAGTTTATACATATACCGAAAATATTAATCTAGTTACCTCAGTCATCAACCAGAACCATGCACTTAAACTTGGCATGAAATTATCAGGCTCCCTGTAAATTTAAAGTCCCAAATAGTAAACTTAATAATAATATGGAGGTAAAAGTATAATTAAGATTTATGAGACAGCTCATTAAGGGTTGTTACATGTGGTTGCAACTTGCAAGTTATTGCAAAATATCAATGTTATTTTATTTATTTTTTTTTTTGTAAAACGATAGATTAATCATTAATGGAGTTCAAACTCACGCCGTCATGTAAGGACTTAACATTTTTCACTACAGTGTAGTAAAGGGCACTTGCTCAATCTTATTTTTTTGAGAGTTTTAACGAAAAACTATATTTTTACACTAAAAAGTTAATCTTAGTACTATTCACTTTATCTTTTATTTTGTCTTTATTGTTAAAACTCAAAGTTTTCAATTTCTGTTTTTTCTTTATTTTCTCTGAATTGTAGTGGACTTTCGGCCAAGTTGACCGTTTGTTTATGCGAACATTCCGAGATGCCCCCTTGAAGATGCATCTCCTTCTCCTTCACCGAGGCAACTCTTCCTTTCGGATCATTTTCCAGAGAGAACCGTGAAGGAGTTCAGTCGTTGAGCATCCATCTAATCCAACGTCATTTTGAAAGTCGATCTTGTTCTTCTCAATGGCTTATCCTTCGTCTTCTTCATCTGTTCTCGATTGGAAATATGATGTCTTCCTCAATTTTAGAGGCGAAGACACTCGGAAGACCTTCATCGGCCATCTGTACAAAGCTCTAGTTCACAACTCAGTCAACACCTTCGTTGACGCTGAAGAGCTCAGAACAGGCAACGACCTTTCGCAACTACTGAAAGCTATTAGCGAGTCAAGGCTTTCGATTGTTGTTTTTTCTCAAAACTACGCTTCTTCCACATGGTGCTTGAAAGAACTCGCCCAGATCCTGCATTGCATGGATCAGAAGCAGCAGATTGTGATCCCCGTTTTCTATGAAGTAGATCCTTCTCATGTTCGTAAACTCGAGGGAAGTTTTGGGGAAGCTTTTTCTAAGCACGAACATGATCCTAACGCTGACATGGAAGAGGTTCAGCACTGGAGGTCCGCTCTACAAAGAGCTCCCAATTTATCAGGCTGGGATTCACGAAAATACCAGTAACTCTCACCCCTTCATAATCTTATTAACTTACTAGTTTAGAAATTTAGCTAATTTCATGTTTTGGTCTTCTTAATTTTGAAGAAAATTCTTATTTCGTTTATAGACTATAATTCTAATTTTCTTTGTAATTTGTGATATTATTCATACGTAAATTGTTGAAATGTTAATGTTAAATTTGTTATTAATGTTAATACAACTAGAACCAAAAGATTTCCTAGGTGTTAGGATGGCCACATTGATGAGCCTCTCAACCTACTGTCTAGAAAATTGAAGACTCACCAACTCTCTACAAACTCTCCACCACCACACCTATCTATGCCATGAGAAGGGAAGAGGAAACTGATTTAAAAAATTATCGCAAATGAAAGGTTGATTTGTAATCTTTGGAGCCACTGATATAGATCTCGCGATGAAGAATTCAATTGTTTTTAATTTACTTTTCACGTGGGACGACATCATTTGTATATTTTCTACTTCTTTCAAGATGAGGAAAGGGCAGGTTTTACTTACTGCATGTTTTTCAAAATTTGCAGGGATGATGCCAAGCTTATTGAGTTGATTGTAGATGATATTTTTGATAAATTGATCAACAACTCATCAAGTGAAAAGAACGGTTTGGTTGGAATGGATTCCCGCTTACAGAAAATGGATTCACTATTATGTCATGAGGTGGATGATGTTCGCTTTGTTGGAATATGGGGTATGGGTGGTATAGGCAAAACCACCATCGCCAGAGCTATGTATGACAAAATCAATCATCATTTCGAAGGTCGTTGCTTTCTTGAAAATGTAAAGGGACGTTTCCCGACGATTGATGCAGGTGAAGCACCATTAGATATGCAGGCGGAAATTCTATCTAGCATCACGAATGCTAAGGTGGGGCGTTCAGAGATTTTGAAAAATGGTTTTCAGAAGATGGTGGAAAGAGTTGGTAAGAAAAAGGTTTTACTTGTTCTTGATAATGTGGAGAATCCATTCCAAATTGAAGCTTTAATTGGACGACAACCTCCATTTGGTGGCGGAAGTCGAATCATTCTAACAACTAGAGATAAACAGTCACTAAGTAGATTTGGTGATCAGATATATAAGCCAGAGTTGTTAAATGACGATGACGCTCTTGAACTGTTTATGCAGTATGCTTTCAGTACAAAGCAACCCACAGGAGAATACAATGATCTTTCAAGCCAATTCATAAAGTATGCCCAAGGTTTGCCTTTAGCACTTAAAGTCTTGGGAGCTTTTCTCGATAACAAAAGTGTACTTGTGTGGAAAGACGAGTTAAAGAAGATAGCGAGAAACCCGCACCTGGGAATTCAAAAAGTCCTTCGAACAAGCTTTGATGGACTAGATGGTTTACAGAAGGAAATATTTCTTGATATTGCATGTTTCTTTAAACAAATGAAGAAAGACTATGCAACAAGGATTATGGAGGGTTGTGGCTTCCATCCCCATACCGGATTAGACGTTCTAATTGGTAGAGCTCTTGTAACTATCTCATCTGACGACATACTCGAGATGCATGATTTACTGGAGGAAATGGGTTGCGAAATTGTACGCCAGGAATCTATAAGAGAGCCTGGGAGGCGTAGTAGGTTGTGGAGCTATGAAGACGTTCATCATGTGTTAACTCAAAAAACGGTGAGATATATAGGATATTCAACTTTGACCAACCAATTCATGAGAAACATGCACTAGCTTTATAATCTTAAATAAGTTTACATTCACTCAATTTGCCAGTTTTGGTTTTTTAGGCTACAGAAGCAATTGAAAGCATGATTGTGCGTTGGCCGGACTCAAACAATGTGGTAGAATTAGATGCAGCTTTTGTTAAAATGACGGAACTAAGACTACTCAAAGTCCACTCATACAACTTACCAACAAAAAAAGACGCCTCAGATGTTGCTCAAGAACAATGTGAGGATTTGAGGTTTCTATCTGGAAAGTTAAGTTGTCTCTTCTGGCCCAATTGCCCCCTAAACTCTTTGTCATCCAATTTTAACCCGGAGAACTTGTTGACCTTGACATGCAATATAGTCGTGTTGAACACCTTTGGAAGGGAACTAAGGTACAATCATCATTTGCATATGTTTTTTTTTTTTTTTTTTTTTAAGGAAATGATTTGCACTCTTAATTTTTCTCCTTCTACACACCCCGTTTATTTTAGTACATTCATTCTTTGTTGATTTATTCAATTTGATGGCAAAAAGTTTTAAAAAGGGGGTGCATAGGGAGAAAAATTGAAAGCCTTATCGCACATGCTTTCTTTTAAATGGGTTTAGGTCTTGGATGCCTTGTAACATTTATTTTCGTGGATGTATGTTGACAGCCTCTGGAAAGGTTGAAAGTTATCAATTTAAAAGGCTCTCAACTTAAGGAAACTCCCGACTTCACTGAGGCAAAGAATCTTGAGAAACTAATTCTTGAGGGTTGTAGATGTTTATCTGAGGTTCACCCATCTATTTCAGCCCTTGAAAAACTTGTCGTCTTGGATCTACGTTGGTGCGACAAACTCAAGACTATTTCAAGCATCAGCCGTATGAAATCTCTTCAAACCTTAAATCTTTCTTTTTGCTCATTCATTGACAAGTTTCCAGAGATTTCAGAAGTTATGGTGAAGCTTTCAGAGCTTTATTTGCAAGGTACCGCAATAAGAAAACTTCCCCGTTCAATTAACAACCTTACGGGTCTTGTTACTTTGAACCTTGAATACTGCAGAGAGCTTAAGATTCTTCCAAGCAACATTGTTCAGCTCAAGTCCCTTAAATCTCTTAATCTTTCTGGTTGTTCAAAGCTTGAGACCTTTCCGGAAAATGTAGGAAATATGGAAGGATTAAAAGAGCTTCGCTTGGATGAGACATCTGTTAGAGAGCTTTGCCCATCGATTTGGTCTCTTGAAAACCTTGAGAGTTTGAGTCTAGAACAGTGCACAAAACTTCATAGTCTTCCAATCAGCATTCATATGAGATCTCTTCGAATCCTTAATCTTTCGGGGTGCAAAAATCTGGAAAAGTTTCCAGAAATTCCTGAAGTTATGGAGAACCTATTGGAGCTATATTTAGATGGGACTGCAATTAAAGAGCTACCCTCGTCCATCAACAATCTAACAAGGCTTGTTACTTTGAACCTGAAGGACTGTAGAGAACTTAGGGTTCTTCCAAGCAACTTTCATATAAGATCTCTCCAAACACTTAAGCTATCTGGCTGCTCAAATCTGGAGCAGTTTTCAGAAAATTTTGAAGTTATGAAGAACCTATCAGAGCTTCACTTGGATTGGACTGCAATTAATGATAAGAAGAATCCATCAAGGTTTCATTTAGAAGGGATTAAAGTTATAGAATTGCCCTTGTCAGTGTATACTCTTAGGGGGCTTGTTACCTTGACGTTGCGGTATAGCAAAGACTTCAAGCGCCTTACAAGCAGCATTTGCCAACTCAAGTCCCTAAACTATCTTTCTCTGTCTGGTTGTACAAAGTTTGAGGTGTTTCCAGACCTTTTGGAAAACATGGAACGATTGGCCAGCCTTGATTTGGATGAAACATCTATCAGAGAGCTTCCCCCATCAATTGAACGGCTTCAGGGGCTTGTGTCGTTAAATTTGAAAAACTGCACGAGCCTTGTCTCTCTTCCGGACAATATCTGTAATTTGGCAAGTCTCGAATGGCTGACTCTCAACGGGTGCTCAAAACTTTCTAAGTTGCCTAAGGACTTGTGGTATTTGAAGCGCCTTGACGTAAGGGGAGCTGGTATACGTAAAGATAACAATCATGGACCAACAGGCTATTACCTCCCAAAACAGGGGTTTTTTAGCACTTTGGGGGATTTGGCTCAGTTTCGAAGCACTGCACCTTTGATTGATATTATGGGCTCAAACTATGAGCAAAAAGAGGCGACGGCTGATGAGGAATCCTTTCTCACCTGGGTCGATGATTCAGAAATTCTGATGAATCGTGAGGAGTCAAGCTATAGAGAGAGAATGTTGCAAGATTTGGAGTCCGATGAGGATTTGGAGCTCCTAGAGGAAAATGCTATACATCAAGATAACAATAATGGACCAAAAAGTGCACCCTTGCTTGATATGGACTCAAGCTACGATGAGAATGTGTTGGTGGCTGATGAGGCAATTTTGAGTGATCTAGAGACATCAAGACATGAAGAAGAGAACGAGGACAATGAGGAGAAGGCCGTGGCAGCCTCCAGGAGAGGAAGGAGGATATGGGGTTGCATCTGTGGGTCACAGGTTAAAGGGGATTAAGGTATTTGGCGCATCGATATAATGGTAAGACTTGGGACATGGGAGGAGGAAGAAATGGTGATTTTCTTTTGTGGAGTTTGCGACTCTTTCAAGTTTTGAGTTGGTTTCTGTATTCTGAGAGCTCTTCTATTTAGTTATGTGCTGTATGTGGTCAGTATTTACTTGTTTGTATGTATTGAAAAGTTTTTTTCTTTCTTTTTGATAAGGTATGTATTACGAAGTTGGCACCTGTTCAACTGATGATGATTGTATTATTTGTCTGTTGAGTTAACTATAATTTTATCAATTTGTGTTCTTTCTGGAAACTGGTCAGTAAACAAATCTGGATTCTGGTTCGGGAGTATAATCATGTTCCTAACTTTCTATCAGCGAAAACGTCCTTCTCCAAGCAGCATATAATACAGATACTAGAAATATATAAATCTAACCTGAAACAACCAGAACCGTTCAATTCTAGCGTCTACAGCTTTAGCATTAGTTGGTACAAGGGGCAATCTTTCGGAGAGAGATGAAATCGTTGAGGCACTTAATTATTCCTCCTCTTTCTGTGCCCTTTTAGACTGCTAATTCCAGAAGATCCAATCTCATACATCTTCCCTGAAAAAGTATGTGTGCCAGACTTCAGGATCAATTTTTTCCAACAAAAGAAATAATCATACTTGTCAAATAATTCTTGGCATGAAGACTGCCAAAACACCGTACGGAATAAGTTGGGTTGGTAACATAAAGGGATTTAAAATCTTGACATCTTAGTGGCAGATTTTATGTGAGCATACAACTAAAACTGGCATCACTATCAATGGTGCACAAAGATTGGCAAAAAATCGTATAGGGAAGCAATCACAACACAACATGTACCAAGTAATCTGTCCCCAGATTGAGAAATTTTAACACTTTGAGTTGTATTTGTTAAGGCGAGATGGATGTCAACTATGCAATGCTCTGTAAAACTTAAAAGGCTGCTAGCAGATCTCGTTCGTTGTATTGAATACCATGGTTTCACCCAGCGAGAAAGACTTCGTTTCTCTATGGTAATTTGATTTCCTTCACAGGAAAAGGTGCTTAAAATTTTTACATCTACCTAAGCTACTGATGAATGCGAAAACCCCACTTACGCCAAAAAGCAAATTTTTACATCTACCTAATCTAGACTAGTGTAGTCTTTTCGACATTTGCACAAATTCAGCGGGCTTATCCACTGTAATTTTCAGATAAAGACATGTCAAGATAAGGACATGCAAAGTACCTTGACCCAAATTGGAGGAGGAACGGTGGCAATAGGAACGAGCAATGACATTGCGATATCTTAACAGTTTCTGCACAAGCACAGAAAATCAAAAGTACAAAAACGTAGCGCACAAGCAATTGAATCCCGCAAACCCAAACCAAAAGATCGGCAACAAATGTATTCCACATGTAGAATACCTCTCCCTGGTCCTGGTGACATGATCACGAATCGATGAGGGCATATTGTAAGTATACAAATCCAAGTATTTCCTATGAAAGAATGGATCGTTTGGTAGAAGCATACTATAAAGGCAAAAGTTCTAGCTTCCTTATCAAGCATTGCATTTGAGGAACAAACCCGACAACGGCATTGCACTCAGATTGCCAGACAGCGAAAGCGAAATGCAATGTGGGGACGCGGGACTTTTACATCATCGTCGACGGAGAATACTTTCGTTCGGTGAAAGTCCCTGATTTGGCTTAAACCTAGTGTTCAAATTGTCTTCTTGGTTTATGCTGAACTTAAAGTTACGGTTTTTTAGCTGCTTGTGACTTGGAAAATCCAATATTTTCGAGATGGGATTTCGGACAATCCGACGGCGGTTCGCCGTCAGACCCGCCACATGAATTGCATCAGACCAGAGCTGAGCTTCCATGTGTTTATCAGCACCTATTAATTATGTTTCCCATATTTCCGAATTTAATTCCGAATCAAAAAGTTGAATATTTTTTTTTTTGTCAAATGACCATCGCCGTCATGCAAGGACCCACGACGGAGTTGTGGCTGGAGGCGACTAAAACGACGACGGAGAAGATAAAACCGCACACAATGAGCTTGAACTTAGTGGCGCCCACCAGGCTTCAAAGCTGCCGAGAGGTCCCGCCGTGGATGCCGATGATTTTTGGAATGTTGTACACGTGTCAAAATGTCAGTACGTCTATTATTTTTATTTTATTTTATTAATAACATTTATTTTTCCACAAATATATAGTTTCCCATTTCCCATTCAATCTAGGATTTTTACTGGTAAATTCAAAATAAGTACCAAAACGAAGAAGGAAAAGGCATAAAACGACATTGTTTTCCCATTCCCAAAGGGGAATGCATGCGTCTCTCCCAGAGTGCTTAGGAAAACAGAAGCAAACACCTCATCCGATTCCATCTAACTCACAACCGGGTCATCAGAAATCTAATGGCTCCTGCTGCTGTTTGGGTTTTTCAAACAAGGATGACCCTTTTTTTCTCTTCACTTATGCTTACTTTGTTCAGATTCTTCAGCAAAATCTTCCTCCTGAGTTTTCGTCCCGACAAGAGTTCTCCGCTGAGCAATTCCCGTTGTTCTAGCCCTCCTCCTTCGGGAGAAATCAATGAGATTTCGAAGATTGATGATGTTGGTGATGGAGAGGCGTCGAAACCGAATTTCGTATTCAAGTTTGAGTTCCAGACTAAAGAATTATTGAGTAGAATCAATGAAGGGAATAATGTTATTGGTGATTCGGCTCTCTCGGAAGAGTACGAGATAAGTTTAACCAAATGAAAGCTGCAAAGAATGTTAGTTGTTTCATGGAAGAAGCTAAAGCCGCAAGCTTTAATGTTGAAGAAGCTCATGAAGAAACTCCTCAGGATTTTGGACATGGTGAATGCGAGAAAGATGAGTCCCGTGAGATGAAATTGTTGTGCTAGGATAGCACCAAAATCTTTTGGAACCAACTCAAGCTAGCCCACAGGAAATTTATCAAATGAAAATGCAAGAACAAAATATAAAATGACACCAAGATTTTAACGAGGTTCCTCAACAGTCAGTGTAACTGGAGTACGTCCTCGGAGCAGTAGGAGCTCACCCAATAATCCACTATCAACCAAATGAGAGTTTACAAAGTGTTGGCAATCTCACAACCCAAAAGCCCAATACACCCAATAGCTCTCACACACCAAAGAAACAAATAGAGGAAGAAATATAATGAATAATTTCTTCTCTATACATATAGCTCAAAGCTATTACAACAACAACTACTTTGGTGGATGATTACTAACCAATTGAAGCAGCAGCTTCTCTTCTCTCTTTGCAGCTCCTTTAGCTCTCTGCAACTCTCCTTAGCTCTCTGCAAAATGAGCTATTTTCTTCTCAGCCGAACAATAAATAAGCTCTCACTTTTTCTCTTTTCTTCAAAACCAACTTATATTTTCTTTAATGAAACAACACTCACGGGTTGAAGACAACAAAACAACTTTTCCCATTTTCCTCCCCAAAACAAGGAATGTGTTGTCTCCACCTTTGGTTTGTTTAATCTAAAGTTTTCTTAGACTTGTCCACTTGGCCACTTGGCCAATTATTCAACAATCTCCACCTTGGCCAAGTTCCGAAAACGCCATGATAAGCCAACCAACACAATCAACACAAAAAAAACTCCCAATCACTAGCAAGAGAACAACTCATGCCGAGCCAAATGCTCCAAAACTCCTACTGCTCAACGCCTTCTTTATATAGGCAAAATGTGAGCCAAGTTCAAGCAATGAACAAACTTGGCTACACCAACAACCTTAGTCAACATATCAGCGGGGTTGTCTTTAGTTGGAATCTTCTGGAGAATGATTTCTCCTTCACCAACAACTTCACGAATAAAGTGATAACGCACATCTATGTGCTTGGTCCTCGCATGATGAACCTGATACTTAGCCAAATAAATGGCACTCTGACTATCACAATGCACCTCCACCTGCTTCTGATCAACCCCCAAATCTCTAATCAGCCCATGTATCCAAATGGCCTCCTTTATAGCTTCAGCAACTGCCATATATTCAGCCTCTGTAGTAGACAAAGCAACAGACGACTGCAAAATGGACCTCCAACAAACTGGCCCTTTAGCCATAGTAAACACATAACCTGTAGTAGACTTCCTTCCATCCAGATCACCTGCATAATCTGAATCAACATAACCAACTGCAAAATGACCAATACCAGAGTCATCTCTCTCAAAGCATAAACCAACGTCTCGAGTACCATGGAGATATCTCAATATCCACTTAGCTGCTTGCCAATGCTCTTTACCTGGATTATGCATATATCGACTCACCATGCCAACTGCATGAGCAATATCCGGTCTAGAGCATACCATTGCATACATCAAACTACCAACCAAATTTGCATATGGTATATCTTTCATTTGCAGCTTCTCTTTATCAATTTTAGGACACTGTAGAGAACTTAATTTAAAATGAGGAGCCAAAGGGGTACTAACCGGTTTGGTTGAATCATGAACTCCAAACTTCCGAATCAACTTCTCAAGGTATTGTCTTTGATTCAAGCATACCAAACCTTTCTCTCTGTCTCTAGTGATCTCCATGCCAAGGATCTTCTTTGCTTCACCAAGATCCTTCATCTCGAACTCATTCTTCATTTGCTTCTTCAATTTCTCAATCTCTTCGACATTCTTTGAGGCAATCAACATATCATCAACATATATCAATAAATAAATGAAAGACCCATCTTGCAACTTCTTGAAGTACACACAATGATCATATTGACTTCTAGAATAATTTTGGCCTCTCATAAATTTATCAAACCTCAAATACCATTGTCTTGGAGATTGCTTCAAGCCATAAAG
Organism: Pyrus communis; assembly: GCF_963583255.1. NCBI lineage: Eukaryota > Viridiplantae > Streptophyta > Magnoliopsida > Rosales > Rosaceae > Pyrus > Pyrus communis. Next base: position 3,102,849 of record NC_084818.1, read on the forward strand.
TGATTTCTTCAACTTGCAAAACAAATTCTCTTTCCCTTTCACTTTATACCCATCCGGTTGACACATATAGATCTCTTCATTCAAATCACCATGTAGGAAAGCCGTCTTCACATCAAGTTGCACAAGTTCAAGATCATATTGTGCAACAAGAGCTAACATAATGCGAATTGAGGAGTGCTTCACAACTGGAGAAAAGATTTCATTGTAGTCAATGCCCTCCTTTTGTGCATACCCTTTAGCAACTAATCTTGCTTTGAATCTGACATTGCTTTTCTCAGCAACATCTTCCTTCTTGGCATACACCCATTTGCAACCAATAGCTTTCTTACCCTTAGGCAATTTAGCTAACTCCCAAGTCTTGTTCTTCAAGAGAGAATTCATCTCATCACCCATGGCATTGCACCACTTCTCCTTTTCCTCACTCTCAATGGCTTCCTCAAAATTGGATGGAATCTCATCAGTGATAATAGGAAGAGCAAAAGCAACATAGTCACTATACCGAGCTGGCTTGGTAATATTTCTCTTTCCTCTGTTCTTAGCAATAGACTCTTGAGGTGAAACTTGCTCTTCAACTTGAATAGAATCTTCAAGTTCAACTTCTTCAACATCCTCATGGTCTCCCACTTCTTCACTTGTAGTAGCTTCGACATCAGCGGAAATAGGATTTGAAGTACTAGAGGCAACTTTCTCAAGCTCCACCTGTTGGACATCTTTCACATTCTTTTCAGAGTCTCTAAACATATTTTCTTCATCAAATGTCACATCTCTGCTGATTACAAGTTTCTTCATCTCCGGGCACCATAACCTGTAACCTTTGACACCACTACTAAAACCAAGAAAGATAGCCTTTTTGGCTCTAGGATCAAGTTTATTTTCAGTTACATGAAAATAAGCAGGTGAACCAAAAATACGAATATAGTCATAATCAGAAGAGGGTTTTCCAAACCATACCTCCATTGGCGTCTTACCCTGAACAGCAGCTGAGGGTAATCGGTTGATGATGTGACATGCATAAGTAACTGCCTCTGCCCAAAACGACTTGCTCAAACCCGACTGAGACAACATGCATCTAACCTTCTCAAGCAAGGTTCGATTCAATCTTTCTGCAACTCCATTTTGTTGTGGAGTTCCCCGGACACTAAAATGTCTCACAATCCCTTCCTCTTTGCAAACTTTAAAGAAAGGGTCGGATGTGTATTCACCACCATTATCCGATCTCAAAATCTTAATCTTTCTCCCAGTCTGGTTCTCAACCATTTTCTTCCAACCCAAGAAAATGCTCAACACCTCACTCTTGTGCTTCATAGTGTAGACCCAAGACCTTCTTGAATAATCATCAACAAAGGTCACGAACCAATGTCTACCACTCAAAGAGGGAGTCTTTGTAGGACCCCAAACATCCGAATGCACATAATCAAGAATGCCCTTCGTCTGATGTACAGCAGTACCAAACTTCACTCTAGTTTGTTTTCCCAAGACACAATGCTCGCAGAAATCAAGCTTACAAGTCGTGGCACCTTTTAGAAGACCTTGTTTCACAAGCCCTTGTAGAGCTTTCTCACCGACATGGCCTAATCTCATATGCCACAATCTAGTAGTATCAGAATCGGATGTGCCCATATTTTCTGAGACTACAGACGCTTCACCTGTCACAGTGTTTCCTTGCAATAAATACAAATGGCCACATCGAGGAGCTTTCATCACAACAAGTGCACCATAAGTCACTTTCAATGTCTGCCCATCTGAATGAAACCTGAAGCCCTTGGCTTCTAAAGTTCCCAAAGAAATAAGATTTTTCTTCAAATTCGGTACATACCGAACACCTGTCAACTCTTTAACCATGCCATCATGCAACTTCAAACGAACTGTACCAATCCCTTTTGTTGTGCAAGGATTGTCATCTCCCATGAACACAACACCGCCATCAAACTCTTTCAAGCTTGAAAACCAATCCTTGTGAGGAGTCATATGATGAGTACAACCCGTATCCAAAACCCACTTAGTAGCACAATCAAATGATGAGGAAGTGGTTAAAGCAAAATCAGAAAAATCTGTTTCAACCTCAGCAACATTAGCTTCAGAACTTTCTTTGCCTTTGGTCTTCAATCTAGGACAATCTTTCTTCCAATGGCCCTTATTACGACAAAAGGCACATTCATCCCTTTCCAAAGGTTTTCTACCTTTAGAGTTTCCTCTAGGTCGAGACTGTGATTTTTTCCTGCTAGAAGAGGATCTCCTCTCCGATGATCTACCTCTAACAAATAAAGCTTCAGAGGTACTATCATGATTTTTATCTCTATGCCTCATTTCATAATTCATCAAGGCATTTGACACATCTTCAAATTTCACAGTTTCTTTACCATGCATAATAGTGGTAACAAAATGCTCATAAGAGTCCGGCAAGGAATTCAACAATATTAAGGCCTTATCTTCATCCTTAATATCCTCATCTAAATTTAACAAGTCGGCAATCAACTTATTAAAAGCATCAAGGTGTCTAATCATTTTTGTACCTTCTTTGTATTGGAAGCGGTAGAGCTTTTTCTTCAAGTGTAGCCGGTTCTCTGCACTCTTCGTCATATACTTGTCTTCCAATTTTTGCCACAACACACTTGCCAATGTCTCCCGCATCACAAAATACTTTTGAGTTTTTGCAAGGCATAACCGAATTGAAGAGCAAGCCCACAAATTTAATTTCTCCCATTCCGGCTTCGACATAGCTTCCGGCTTCTCTCCCAAAGCGGCAAGTAGATCTTGTTGAGCCAACACATCTTTGACCTCACATTGCCACATCCCAAAGTTGTTTGTGCCATCAAACTTTTCAACTTCGAACTTTGCATTTTGCACCGTAGTTCTTGCAAATCCGGAGCTGCTTCCAAAAGGATTCTCATCTTGCCCGTCTGACATTTTTTGGCAATTAGACAGTACCCAAGAGCAACCAGTGCTCTGATACCAATTGTTGTGCTAGGATAGCACCAAAATCTTTTGGAACCAACTCAAGCTAGCCCACAGGAAATTTATCAAATGAAAATGCAAGAACAAAATATAAAATGACACCAAGATTTTAACGAGGTTCCTCAACAGTCAGTGTAACTGGAGTACGTCCTCGGAGCAGTAGGAGCTCACCCAATAATCCACTATCAACCAAATGAGAGTTTACAAAGTGTTGGCAATCTCACAACCCAAAAGCCCAATACACCCAATAGCTCTCACACACCAAAGAAACAAATAGAGGAAGAAATATAATGAATAATTTCTTCTCTATACATATAGCTCAAAGCTATTACAACAACAACTACTTTGGTGGATGATTACTAACCAATTGAAGCAGCAGCTTCTCTTCTCTCTTTGCAGCTCCTTTAGCTCTCTGCAACTCTCCTTAGCTCTCTGCAAAATGAGCTATTTTCTTCTCAGCCGAACAATAAATAAGCTCTCACTTTTTCTCTTTTCTTCAAAACCAACTTATATTTTCTTTAATGAAACAACACTCACGGGTTGAAGACAACAAAACAACTTTTCCCATTTTCCTCCCCAAAACAAGGAATGTGTTGTCTCCACCTTTGGTTTGTTTAATCTAAAGTTTTCTTAGACTTGTCCACTTGGCCACTTGGCCAATTATTCAACAGAAATTGGTCACGGGAGAGGAGCCTCGTTCGGGCGGAGAGAAATTGGGGAGTCACGAAAACGATTCGGCTTCAGATTCTGATTACGATTCTGTTGGGTACGAAACTGATTGTTTTGAGGATGAAGGAGAAGATATGAAGGAAGAAGTTCAAGAAACCGAAGAGCTGCAGAAGAATGATCATCACAATCCTGAAGAAAAGCCAACGGAGGGTTTAGATTTAGAAGATTCTGAAAAATCCAATTGTCATAACAGTAACCAGACAGCCAAAGATTATGTGGATTCATACACATTGGAAGCTTTGTGGGAGCACCAAGAATTGATAGAACAGTTAAAAATGGAGTTCAAGAGACTCAGAACTGATGCTCTATCTACTATTCCCGAAGATTACGAGTTCTTGAATTTGGATGATTTGAAGCCAAGGAAGGTTGATGAAATACTCCATGGTAGAATCGGAGAGTTTGACGAATTCTACAAGAGCTACAGCGTACGTATGCGAAATTTCGATATCTTGAATAACCAGAAGTTGAATGCACTACGTTTATTGCAGTCCAAGAAACCACCTAAGTCGTTTTCGAGTAGCAAGTCCTTTCGCTCATGGAACCTTTTGGGATGCAAATCAAATAAAGATTCCGATTTTTTTGACCCAATTTCGGCGAAGTTTAGAGAATTGCATAGTGAGTTAGAAGTGGTGTATGTGGGGCAGTTGTGCCTTTCGTGGGAGTTCCTTAAATGGCAGTATGGTAAGGCCTTGGAGCTGTGGAAGTCTCCATATAAAACTGCTACATATAATGAAGTCGCGGGTGAATTTCAGAAGTTTAAAGAGTACTTGCAAAGATTTGTGGAGGGTGAATGTACTGAAGAACGGACAAGGGTTGAAAATTATGTCAATAATCGATACAAGATGTCTCTACTTCTTCAAGTTCCAGTGGTTCGAGGGGACAGTTTAAAAGACAGAAGGAAAACAAGAAGAAAAGGTAGAGATGATGGAGAAATAATTTCGAGTGATGATCTAGTAGAGAAACTGGAAGAATCAATTACGACAATGTGGCAATTCATTCAAGCTGATAAATATGCTAGCAGTGCGATTAATGCAAGTCAAAAGAGAAGACGAGAACACCTTCAAGAAACGGATTTGAATCTTTTAGCTGAGGTCCAAACTGATCTTCACAAGAAAAATATGAAGCTCAAAGAGATACTGAGGAGTAGGAACAGCATGCTCAAGAGATTCAGAAAGCATGAAGAAGAAGAAGGTACAGATGATCACCTTTACTTCTTCTCTGAAGTTGACATGAAATTAGTTTCTAGGGTTTTGAACATGTCAAGTGTAACAACAGACCAACTAGAGTGGTGTTGCGATATGTTGAGCAAGATCTGTTTTGTGAACCGAAAGCTTTGTGTAGATCCTTCAGTCTTGCTATTTCCATGCTAATTTTTAGATGTCTTTCACTTAAATTGTAACATGTGTATTTGTTTTTTATGAACTGAAAGATTCTTGTAGTTCGACTATTATTCCTTCTTTCTATTTCCATGCTAGCTAAATTAGCCCTATTTTTTCTTACCATCAACACTAAATTAATCTAAACAACATGATCATCATGAGGGTAATTCAAACTTGGCTAAAATAAGAACTAAAATTTTGGAATATATAAAGTTGAAATAAGAAAATAAAGGAGACAACATTTCTAAGCATTTTATTCCTGCCATTGGATACCATTATAAGAGACTTTCTCGAATCCAATTAAACAGCCAAAGTATTCAAAGCAAACGATTGCAACTTCCCATTTGCCCTCCCCTTTTCATTCTTCTACCCCTTAGCCACTTTTCAAATCGACAACCATGACACTTATATCGCCATGGCTTCCACGAGCTAATGCAAGGCGGCACAACAATGTCGCTGCAAGGTTGCTTTTTGTCGATAGGAACACACCACCCGTCGCATTCTCATGGCCACCTGTGTTTGGAGGACAAAGACAGTGCTCCACGTTCCTCGGATTTGAAGCTGTAGCTCGATTCATATGGCCGCTGTTGCCACCACCTCCACCTCCTCTAAGACACGTACAAGCTACCCTGCAGGCCATGTCATCGGGCACCACACCCCAGAGGCCGTCGTTGGCTAGAATCAAGAACTCATCTTGATCCCCTTCTCTTTTTATTATGGAAATATGAGGTTCCAATGTCACAACCGGTTTATAAATGTGCTCAACTGTTCATTAATTTACAATCCATCAAATAATTCGCACCAAGAAATAACTTAACATTGAAGAGGCAGGAAAGCTTTTCAGAATGACATTTTCTTCAGATGATGTTACCAATTCACTCATGTTATCACTTACCAGATGTGCATTTATTTACATATTCCCTACTTATAGTATAACAAGTTCATTATTAACACTAATAACACCAATTGTGGCTCAACATCTTTTCAGAAACTTAATTACACTAATTTTTAATTAGAAGAGATATAACTGAAGATTACTTGGGTATGGGGAAAGAGACATGTTGAGAGTTCCATATACACGAACGCCGTTGTGATAGAACATCCGACCATCGACTGCACGCATCCTTTCTTGTTCATTCCACCTCTCAGATTGCAACTGATAGATAATAAAATTAGAATGTAAAATTCTAATATTTTTTCTCTCTTTTATGCACTTTTTTAATATTTGGTCCATTGATGTTTCTTTGTTTTATTAAATACCAGGGTTAGGAATAAAAAATGAAAGGAGTGCATGTGGATGATAGATTAGAGCGAATTGTAACTTGAACTTGCACCTCAAGTAGATTTCGTCAATGAACCAAATAGCCGTTATTTTAAGGTCTATGAATTTAACGAGCATTATTGGTCCCTCCACGAGATTTTTCGGCAATGTGATTATATGCAATGACATAGGACCTACAATTAGTCTCTAAACTTTCACTCTAATTTAGGGGATTTTTTAGGATGATTCAGAGTGTCGGATACTATTTGGATTTTTTAACAGTTAAATCTTTAGTCGAAAATATAAAAATCATGATCTAACGGTTAAAAAGACGGGATTATATGATACTAGAGCTATAGTCTACGTTTTGTAAAATTCAAAAACCTCAATTAACAGTTTTAGTTCAGAAACTAATTGTAAACTAAACTCAGTGATCAATTTTAAATAATTAAATTGTAAGGCAAATCAAATGTATACAAAACCAACCTTATGACAGTGGGAGAGTGGGAAAGGACGCCCAGCGCGGCCAAGAACGGCGTGTGAGAAACCACAATTGGCAACCACTATATGCTGAGCTGTCAATATTGCCACAACAGCAGTGGACCCCGCAACAGGCAGTGCGTTGATATTGGGCTTGCACCCGCACGCGTGCCCAATGTTCCCACACGGGCAAGTGTCCTGGGCCAGTCGATGCATCCTCTGGAAACTCCTTTCTAGGGCCGTCGGTACCAGAGCAGGCCACCTCGCCTCCTCTTGCCCTTGCGAAGCAAAGTTCATGTTTTCATCACCATTCGCACACCCTACGGTGGTAAAGACGCGCCGCAGCTCCTCGGCTACGAATTCGTGCATCCGTTGTTTGCAGACGGTGGATACCTATACATGTGAATTTAGCCACAACGTTCCCTTCTTCTCAGTTCATAAGTAGGAAAATTATCACATTAAACTAAGATCTTAAATTAAATTTTAAATATTTTGCTATAGCTTAATGTAGAGGGTACGAAATTAAAAGTATATAACGTTCGTTCTCTTGTCAAATTTATACAATGAGAGCGTCTTATGATATAAGTCTGACAAGAAAATGTTATATGCCTGACAGGAAAACAATTTGTCTCAATGAGACAAATATGTTTTCACCATAAAAAATCCTTATATAAATATATAATTACGTAATACTTACATGAGGGTGTCCATGACCGTCATATACAGCAAAGAAATGAATAGGCTGGCCATGGAGAACATGATCGAGCCGGCAAAAGTCCTCTTTCACAAACACGGTATCGTTTAGTTCCATACTCATCTGATCTGGACGCCGACTGAACGACATTGTCCTGAATTCCGGCATTGGGTTCCTATGAAGCAAATAACAGGGAGGTGGTACTGCAGGCTGCACCGCCACCTCATGATCAGTTGGCCCTCCATTCTCCTCGTCAGATAATATTAGACAGGTCTGATCATGATCATTTGAGATGTGCTGAGCACCACGTACTGGGGGTGGGCGGTAGCGGGAGCTGGACCACCTGGCCCGCCTCATCTCTATTCTTCGACGGCGGCGCTCTCGGCATTGCTCCGGAGTATCAAACATCCACTCCTTCCTCAGCCTCATCTTCCACGAAACAAGTTCAGCTCGCTGCCGGGTCATAATTGTTTGATTAGGGTTTCAAAGAGAGAAAGAGAGAGGGGAAGATCTAGACAGAGAAAGATACAGAGAGAGTGATGAGAGAGGGGATAAACCAGAGAAACGTGAAAGTTGAAGGTCCTGGAAAATGTGGTGACTCGTGGAAGGAGAGAAAGGTTGGGAAGCGCCACGAGAATGCTCTGCATGAGCTATGAAGCCACTACGTGGGGCCTTCTTGCTATTGTTGCAACCGTCGATGTCAGTAACATCTTTGTCAGCTTGTGTGGCATTGAAACAGAAAATTAATGATTTACTGAAATTCCATTATTTTATGGTAAAATCAAACAAAGTAAGCACAAAATGAAAATTACATGATTAATATGTATGAATACAATGATTAATATGTAAGGTGTAAAACTACCTTAATTACAGAAGGTATCTACAATTTTGTTAAAGATTTCAAATACGATGTGCAATGTGAAACTATACTTAAAAACGCAATTGGTAGCAAAACCATTTAATATAAGAAGGATTTAGTCTTGTCCTACAAACAATATAATCTGAATAGTTTACTTTTTTATCATCCTCTAAAAGTCTTCTATAAAAAAAATTGATCTGATTTAAAAACCGTTTAGTCATCTATATCAATCAACAAACTGACAATTCATGATGATTATACCACAAAAACATGTGATTTGAAATCAATATGGAAACGGCAAGTGGCCCTTTATCATAGTAATAGAAAGGTGTTCAGCCCTTGCATGATAACGTGGGTTCAAATTTGGTCAATGGCTAATCTAACATCTAATCTAACAAAATCTATGATTTGACAAAAAAAAAAAAAAAAATCAATATGGAAACTGAACAATTATGAAGTTATTGTAATCTAGTTTTGATCAACATCAATGTGATTTGAATTTGAACATGGATAGTTCTACATTTCGATTTCAGCGTCTGAGGCTCCGACTTTCACGAAAGCACCTTCCAACGGCGAAACTATGGCGTGGTAATTCGGAACCGGAGGGCTAACGTTGGCGACAGTTCTGTGAAGTGTCAAAAGCAGGAACAAGTTGGTAATCTGCAACAACCTCCCTTTCCATCTGCAACCTGTGTTTACCCAGATCATACCGAGTCCCCATGCATCTCACACCACCTGTCCCTTCTGCGTTTCGGACTAATCCCACGGTCACAAATCACAATCCTCCCAGCAACAACGCAGCAATTCAAAGTTGCTTCCAAAACAAGGAAGTGGGATCGGGGCATGGTGAATTGCTACCAGTATACACAATACCAGTATTTTTCGCTATCAATTGAGTGAAACCCCGCAGTGACTGAAAAAACAAAGCCTACTTTTATCAATTGAGTAGACTTAATGAAACAGACATAAAGCAAGATAAAAAGACACAACCCACCTGAAATATTGGTCAGCAACTCTTACCTGTAATTTGCCAAAAACACGGAGTTCCACTTCAGGGTTTTCATGATGATTTTTTAGGCTGCGCCATGCTTTGGTTTGCACCTCCTCACGATTGGTATATAAAGAAACGAACCCCGCATCTTCTGATGTGATGCAGCTGTGTTTGCCAAAATCATATACCTAGTACATCTTCTCCATCTTTCACCACCAGTCCCTTCTATGAATTACAATTAACCACACGGTCACAGATCACAATGTTTCCGCCAACAGAGCGTGGATTCAAAGTTTCCTCCGAGCTCATGGAGCTGGGATTAGGGCTTGTTGACTTACTACGGATATACACAATAGTCAATAGACAACACACTGCCCTCATCAGCCAAAGCTTATGACCGCTGACAGAATATCAGAGCTGAAGGAACCACCAACCCAGAAAATTTAAAATAAATTTGAAAAATAGATTGATACATAAATTAGAAATTTCCCTTCTATTTTACCTTCTATTCTTGGCAATGGCATCACAAGCGTCCCCGCATCTCTATAAGTTGCAAGCTTCCAATTTGAGAGTTGTTAAACAACATATCGATTCAGTGTCGCAGGTAAGCTCTCAAAAAGATTTCTGCAAGCTTTAATATATATTTACAAGGAAGATAAATGGGGAATACGATCCGAAACCTCCAACAGTCACTTAAATCAAGAATTTCAGGCCAAATTTCACATTAAAAGTAGGTACCTTTTATTCTCGGAATCAGAAGCGTTCCTACATTTCTTTGAAGCTTATATGAGGGTAAAGTAGAGAAGAGTAGATATTACAACCTTGTATTAAACCAATCAGGCAACGCATTAAATGATTAAGTCTATTGGAAGATGTTTCCAACTCCAACAAAGTATACGTGTCTACAATTGTTTTCCCCTTCATCAAGCAACCTGCACAAAGTATAAATCCACATTGAGTTACTGCCTCCCCAAGAGAGGATGAAACCACCATCAATTGCAAGCTGCAAATCAAATTTTCTTTTGGGTCAACAAATCAAAATAAAAATTGGTTTGCTAGGAATGAACACAGAGACAGCAGAAGGTGACAGAGATAACGACACTCACAGAAGGCTCTTTGATGAAACAACTTCTTTTCTTGACATTGTTAATGTGAAACTGAAGAGGTAACCAATCTGCAGGGTTGCATCACCACCATTCCTCCCGGGACATCAACAATTCCCAGTGAAGCTATTTCACTATGGTCATTTTCAGATGCATAATTTCTTGAAGGATGTTGCACCTCTCGCTCATAAGAAGCATTCCTCCGCTTGACCATCCAGCCTTAGTATAGCAGCTACCCTGACTGTTCCTCTAAGCATATTTAGCAACTTCTGTCGCTGGTTCACTACACACTTCCTGATGGGCCATTTGTTGGTATTTGACAGTTTACTAACTCAATACCAAAATATGTGGGTGATAAGTTTACAAACTCTATCACACCTCTTTCACTTTGTACTCTCAAATAAAATTGGACAAAGAAAGAAATAGAGAAAGGAGGGAAGCAACAAGCTTTGGCAAAACACTTGGACTTTGATATATGAAAAGGTTTACAAACTATTGGAATAAGAAAGCTTACAAGCTTCTTCACAATTGGAAGTGGGATGGGATGATTTACAATGCTTGAGAACTTGGGTATTTATAGGAAACCAAATGATTAAACTAAGATTATTTATTACAACACAAAACACATTAATTGCACCTAATAATTTTTATTCAACCATACCTAACATTGCCTAACTTTCAATGCCTAACTTTGACATTGATTTTCAACAATGGCTAGCACCAACTTGTTTTGAGTTGAATTTCCAACACACCTCCTCAAATCAAAACGCTTTCATTCCTAGCATTTCACGCAGTAGCCGGAATGTTTCAATTGGCAATGGCTTTGTGAAGATGTCTGCCACTTGTTCCTTGGTGTGACAGTAGACAAGTTCAATTGTCTTTTGCTTCACATGGTCCCTTAGAAAATGGAACCTGGTATCAATGTGCTTGCTCCTTCCATGTTGAACAGGATTCTTTGCAAGTTTGATTGCAGACACGTTATCTACGTGAATCACAGTCGATTCCACTTGTGGATGACACACTGACTTCAACAGATTTCTTAACCAAATTGCCTCACACACGGTTGAGGCTACAGCAACATACTCGGCTTCACATGATGACAAAGCAACAATTGATTGCTTCTTTGAAGTCCATGAGAAAGCTGTTGATCCTAGAAAAAACACATAGCCAGTTGTGCTTTTCCTTTCATCTTGGTCACCTCCCCAATCACTATCTGAATAACCAAATAATTTTGCATCTTCACCAAAATTATAAAATAGACCATAGTTTAGAGTACCTCTTATGTACCTCAAAATTCTCTTGGCGGCCAGCCAATGAGACTCCCTTGGTGTTTCCATGTATCGACTCACGAGTCCAACACCATAAACTATATCAGGTCTTGTGATTGTAAGGTACCTTAGGCTTCCAACGAGGCTTTTGTACACTGTTGAGTTTACAAACTCACCCTCTCCTCCTTTGGACAGCTTCAATCCAGTTGCGACTGGGGTATTGACAGTGTTGCACTTGTCCATATTGAACTTCTTCAATATGTCTCTCATGTACCTTTGTTGAGAGATGTAGATACCATCACTTTCTTGCTTCACTTCTATGCCAAGAAAGTATGACATTAATCCATTGTCAGTCATCTCGAATTCACTGAACATGGATTGCTTGAACTCATGGAACATTGCCTCATTGTTTCCTGTAAACAATAAATCATCTACATAGAGACAAATAATTAAGAACTCCCCTTTTTCACCATTCTTCATGTAAACTGAATGCTCGTATGGACATTTCTGAAATCCATTTTGGTGAAGGTAGTTGTCGATCCTTGAGTTCCAAGCTCGTGGTGCTTGCTTGAGGCCGTACAAAGCCTTCTTCAAACGATACACCTTATCTTCTTCTCCTTGTACTTGGAAGCCTTCCGGTTGTTCCACGTACACTTCTTCCTCAAGTACTCCATTAAGGAAGGCTGACTTGACATCTAGTTGATAAATTTTCCATTTATGATGTGCGGCAAGAGAGATTAGCAATCTTACCGTGTCAAGTCTCACAACTGGAGCATAGACTTCATCATAGTCCACTCCATACTTCTGTTTGTAGCCCTTTGCTACAAGCCTTGATTTGTATCGATCCACACTCCCATCTGCAGTGCGTTTGATCTTGTAAACCCACTTGACACCAATAGCCTTCTGATTTGGTGGGAGCTTTGTCAGCTCCCAAGTGTCATTCTTCTCGATGGCATGGATCTCTTCTTCCATGGCTTTCTTCCAACAATCTTCTTCCACAGCTTCATTGAATGAGAAAGGCTCGTGGTCTGCATACAAGCAGAAAAGGTTGGTTTCTTCTTCTTCTTCTTGTCCATAAATCTCTGTGAGACTCCTTAACCTCACTGGAGTTGAGGAGCTGCTTTCCTCACTAGATGTAGGACCACTCCTTGCAATTCTGTGCACTGGAGTTGTTGTGATTGTTTGAGCAGGCTGTTGCTCAATCGGTGGTACAACTTCTGGTTCTTCAAAATCAGTGGAGACGATCTTCTCTTTACTGACTTCTTTGTTGTTCCACGTCCATGTCTCTTCCTCACTGAAGATGACATCTCTACTAACCACTAGTTTGCCAGTTAGTGGGTTGTAGAGCTTGTATGCCTTGGACTCTTCACTATAGCCCACAAACACACACTTCTCACCTCTATCATCAAGTTTCCTCCTCTTGGCTTCTGGAACTTGAGCATATGCAACACACCCAAAAATTCTTAGGTGTGTAACATTCGGCTTGTATCCACTCCAAGCCTCTTGTGGTGTCATCCTCTTGACACTCTTTGTTGGACATCGATTCAACAAATAAATCGAACAAGCTACAGCTTCTGCCCATAACTCTTTTGGCAAATTCTTCTCCTTAAGCATGGACCTTGTCATGTCAAGGATGGTTCGATTCTTTCTTTCGGCTATCCCATTTTGCTGTGGGGTATAGGCAGCAGTAAGTTGATGCCTAATTCCTTGCTCCTTGCAGTATGCTTGGAAAGCATTGGAGGTGTACTCTCCACCTCTATCTGATCTCACAGCCACAAGTTTGTGGTTACTTTCTGCCTCTGTGAGTGCCTTGAACTCCTTGAAAATTTTTAGGGCAGCTGACTTCTCCTTGAGAAAATAGACCCAAGTCTTTCTACTGAAATCATCAATGAAGGTAATAAAATACCTATTACCTCCATAAGACATGGGATCCAATGGACCACATATATCTGTGTGCACCAACTGCAGTGGTGCCTTTGCTCTCCATGTATCACCAACAGGGAACGATAGTCGTGCTTGCTTGCCAAGCACACAACCTTCACATACTTGGCGTGTGGCTTCAATCTGGGGTAGACCACGAACCATTCCTCCACTTGACAGCAACTTTAGGCCATTGAAATTAAGATGGCCAAATCGAAGATGCCATTTCCATGACTCATCTTCCATTACACCGATGTTGCAGCTTCCAATCTTTGTGTTCAAATTCAACGGAAACATCCGGTTCTTTGACATTCGAACACGTGCAATAAGCTTTCTCCTTGCATTCCTGAGAGTGAGAAGCATGTTCTCCATATGTATAATGTACCCTTTCTGGAGCAGTTGACCAATGCTCAGAATGTTGCTCTTCATACCTGGTATGTAGTAGGTATCGGAGATGTATTCTTCTCTTCCATCCTTCTGGATGATCTTGATCTTCCCTTTGCCTTCAACTGGCAACTTTGAGGAGTCACCAAGACTTACAGATCCATAGGCCCCTTTTTTGAGTTCGGCAAAAAACTCCTTCTTTCCACACATGTGATTGCTTGCACCAGAGTCCAAATACCAAACATCTTGTTGGCTACTGGAATCATGGTGTGCTAGTAAGACTGTAAGTTCTTCATCAGTATTTCCACTTGATTCTGCCATGTTGACATGCTCACCATTTTTATGTGAACATTCATTGGCATAATGTCCATATTGCTTACAGTTGTGACACTGGATATGCGCATTTCCTCGAGTAGATCTCCACTCCTGAGACTGACCTTGATTTTGTGCATAGCCTCGACCTCTTCCTCGGGCTCGTCCTCGGCTACGGTTGGATGAGCTCCCACGACGTGAGTTCCACTGCCCACGACCTTTATTTGGTTTGTCAATATTCAACTTTGACTCCAAAGCTTGCTCTAGCGTTGTGGGGCTTGCATTCTTCTGAATGCGTTGCTCGTGAACTATGAGGGATCCTAGTAGCTCTTCTGCGCTCATCACCTCCAAATCCTTGGATTCCTCAATGGCAGTCACCACATGCTCAAACTTAGATGTGAGTGACCGGAGTATCTTCTCCACAACTCGTACTTCATCGAGTCTCTCGCCATTTCTCCTCATCTGATTTACTATCACAATGAGCCTTGAGTGATAGTCGGAGATGCTCTCCCCTTCATTCATATGAGCAGTTTCAAAATCTGCTCGAAGTGATTGTAACCTCACTTTCTTGACTCGATCTACTCCTTTGTAGATTGTACTGAGTGTATCCCATACTTGCTTGCTCGTTGTTGCTTCTGCAACCTTCTCGAACGTTGAATCTTCCAAACCCTGGTATAGAAGATACAGCGCCTTTTGGTCCTTCTTTCGTAAGTCCTTGAGAGTGTTCCTTTGATCCGCAGTATATACGGCTTCTTGCTCGGCAGTGGGTACAACATACCCACTACTGACAACTTCCCATAGCTCCTGTGATCCAAACAATGCTTTGAATTGGATGCACCATCTTTCATAATTTTCTTTCTTCAATGTGGGAACTTGGAGTTGCACTAAGTTGGACGCCATAACTGCTGCTCCTACCAGAATGGTATTCTGGCTCTGATACCAATTGTTGGTATTTGACAGTTTACTAACTCAATACCAAAATATGTGGGTGATAAGTTTACAAACTCTATCACACCTCTTTCACTTTGTACTCTCAAATAAAATTGGACAAAGAAAGAAATAGAGAAAGGAGGGAAGCAACAAGCTTTGGCAAAACACTTGGACTTTGATATATGAAAAGGTTTACAAACTATTGGAATAAGAAAGCTTACAAGCTTCTTCACAATTGGAAGTGGGATGGGATGATTTACAATGCTTGAGAACTTGGGTATTTATAGGAAACCAAATGATTAAACTAAGATTATTTATTACAACACAAAACACATTAATTGCACCTAATAATTTTTATTCAACCATACCTAACATTGCCTAACTTTCAATGCCTAACTTTGACATTGATTTTCAACAATGGCTAGCACCAACTTGTTTTGAGTTGAATTTCCAACACCATTTACTCATGATTTGCATAAATAAAATGAACTCCACACCTTCTGATGGAAGGGTATCGTACTGCTGCTCTAAAATCACGTATGTAGCCTCCATCTTTAACAACAAATTTGAATGTGGCCTCAGTGTAACAACGTTCATAGGCCTGCTTTCCCGTTTCAATCAAGTCATACTTAGACCATGGAACTGTTGAGAATCAATGTCAATTGTAGGTGAAGTAGGTGGATGTTGTAGGTGAAGTAAGTGTGTGAGGTTGGTGAAGTAAGTGGAGGTTGTAGGTGAAGTAGGTGGATGTTGTAGGTGAAGTAAGTGTGTGGTGTAGCTTTCATTTGGTTTGCTATAAATACCCAAGTCCTCAAGCATTGTAAATCATCCAAGGAAAAACAAAGCCTAGAGCTAAATAAGAAAAGCTTTGCTAATTAGTTTGTTTTGTGAGCTTTCTTTAAGAGTGTGCTCTATTTTCTTCTTCTTGGGATCATTAGAGTTATCTTGGATACTCTTCTTATTCAACAATTGGTATCAGAGCCAAGTCGGTCAGGGATCGTTCTTGGTAGAGCATTGGTTGTAAAGTCTCTTGAATTTCCGAGTATGCTCTGTGGTTGCAGTTTTGACTGATCTTCCACATCAGAAAAGATTTCTTGAGATTATTGCTGGGGTTATCACAAACCTTGAGAGGGAGCTTCTTTGTGTCGAGAGTAGTGTATTACTCTGCACGGTAGTCACTCAAGCTTGTTCGGTGTAGTCAAAGTATTGCCGATACGATGGGTGATCTTCAAGTTGTTGGAGGAATCAAGAAGCTCAACAACCAAAACTATAACACGTCGGCAACGTGTATAGAGTCTTACCTTCAAGGTCAAGACTTGTGGGAGGTTGTCGGTGGTAGTGAAGTTACACAACCGGCAGCGGAAGATGCTAACGGCGTCTTGCGGAAGTGGAAAATTAAAGCAGACAAATCAATGTTTGCCTTAAAGACCACAATAGAAGAAGAAATGTTGGAGCACATTCGGGATGCTAAAACGCCAAAGGAAGCATGGGACACTTTTGTTACACTCTTTTCGAAGAGGAACGATACAAAATTGCAACTTCTCGAGAATGAGCTGCTATCGATGGTACAACACGACATGACGATTGCCCAGTACTTTCACAAGGTGAAGTCGATATGCCGCGAAATTTCAGAATTAGATCCAACAGCTCCTATTGGGGAAACCAGGATGAAGAGAATAATTATCCATGGTTTGAGACCCGAATATCGAGGGTTCATTGCCGCTATACAAGGA
The DNA here is from genome assembly GCF_963583255.1 of Pyrus communis. Classification (NCBI taxonomy): domain Eukaryota; kingdom Viridiplantae; phylum Streptophyta; class Magnoliopsida; order Rosales; family Rosaceae; genus Pyrus; species Pyrus communis. The sequence continues at coordinate 3,119,847 of NC_084818.1, forward strand.
TGGCCGACCCAACCATCACTTGTTGAGTTCGAGAATTTGCTTGCCGATCAAGAATCTTTGGCAAAGCAAATGGGAGGGGTCTCGTTAAAAGGTGAGGAGGAAGCGCTCTACACCAAAAGTAAAGGCAGCTTTAAGCAGCGTTCTGGTGGTGGATCTAAAAGAAATGGTGACAAGGAAAAAGGTCATCAAGGAGGAGGGAGTTCTCGGCCAGGGGGAGCTCTGAAGTATCACGGCAACCGTGGTCAGTCCCAGAATAATAAAAGATTTGAGGGCAAGTGTTACAATTGTGGAAAGAAGGGTCATATGGCGAATGATTGCTGGTTCAAAAAGCCAGTAGAAAGTAATGTTGCCAACTCAGAGAAGAAAAGTGAAGATGATTGGAATGCCATAGCATATCTAGCTATGGATGAAGAATGGGATGTTGAAGCATCTTCTTGGTGGTGCTCAGAAAAGGAGGCGTTGCCTGATTCAAGAGAGATAGAAGATAAGTTGCAGCAAAAGATAAGGGAGCAAATTGTTCGAATCCAGTCGAGACCTGATGAGTCTGAAGATTTGCTTGATGGTGATGATGTTAAGCAAGCAGTGCCCCAAAACCCTTGCCAAGCTAACATATATCAACAACCAGAAGAAGATAGACCTAGTGAAGTGGAAGTATCAACACCACGATCACAACTAAGGAGGTCAACAAGAGCACGGAGACCAAATCCCAAATACGCCAATGCAGTCATAATTGAAGAAACAACTGCAACAGAACCTGAGACGTTCGAAGAAGCATCGCAGAGTTCTGAGTGGATGATAGCTATGAAAGAAGAGCTTGATGCACTTCAGCAAAATCAGACTTGGGATCTCGTGCCAAAGTCAAGAGATGTGAAACCCATATCCTGCAAGTGGGTTTACAAGATAAAGCGTCGTCCAGATGGGTCAATCGAGAGGTATAAGGCACGATTGGTAGCTCGTGGTTTCTCTCAACAGTACGGACTAGACTATGATGAAACGTTTAGTCCAGTGGCGAAGCTTACAACAGTACGAGTCTTACTTGCACTTGCAGCCAACAAAGACTGGAATCTGTGGCAAATGGATGTGAAGAATGCTTTTCTTCATGGAGAGCTGGATCGGGAGATCTACATGATCCAACCAATGGGATTTCAGAACCAAGATCATCCTGAATATGTGTGTAAACTGCGGAAAGCACTCTACGAATTGAAACAAGCACCCAGGGCGTGGTATGGTAAGATTGCTGAATTTCTAACACAAAGTGGTTATTCAGTAACACCCGCAGATTCCAGCTTGTTTGTCAAAGCCAATGAAGGAAAGCTAGCTATTGTGCTAGTGTATGTGGATGACTTAATCATAACCGGTGATGATGAGGCAGAAATTCTTCAGACGAATGAGAATTTATCAGTCTGTTTCCAGATGAAGGAACTTGGTCAACTCAAGCATTTCCTTGGTCTAGAGGTTGATCGCACACAAGAAGGAATATTTCTCTGTCAACAGAAGTATTCCAAAGATTTATTGAAGAGGTTCAGAATGCTCGAATGCAAGCTGATCTCTACGCCGATGGAGCCAAATGTCAAAATGAGTGCACATGAAGGAAAAGATTTGGAAGATGCGACGATGTATCAACAATTGGTAGGTAGTCTGATCTACTTAACCTTGACTCGACCTGACATTTCTTATGCAGTTGGTGTGATGAGTCGGTACATGCAAAATCCAAAGAAGCCTCACTTGGAAGCAGTTCGACGAATACTAAGATATGTGAAGAGTACAATTGACTATGGTCTTTTGTACAAGAAAGGTGAAGACTGCAAGTTAGTTGGTTACTGTGATGCTGACTATGCGGGAGATCATGACACCAGGAGATCAACAACTGGGTATGTGTTTAAGCTTGGTTCTGGAACCATCTCTTGGTGTAGCAAGAGATAGCCGACGGTATCATTGTCAACCACTGAAGCAGAGTACAGAGCAGCAGCAATGGCAGCTCAAGAGAATGCATGGCTAATACAGTTGATGAGTTATCTACATCAACCAGTAGATTATCCAGTACCATTGTACAGTGATAACCAATCGGCAATTCGCTTGGCGGAAAATCCAGTCTTTCATGCAAGAACTAAACATGTGGAAGTGCACTACCACTTTATCAGAGAAAAGGTTCTACAAAAAGAGATTGAGATGAGACAGGTCAAGACGAATGATCAAGTTGCGGACTTGTTCATAAAAAGTTTAAGTACAGGCAAGCTCGAAAATTTTCGCTGTCTGCTCAGCACAGTGCAAAGAATGAGAGCTGACATTGAGGGGGAGTGTTGAGAATCAATGTCAATTGTAGGTGAAGTAGGTGGATGTTGTAGGTGAAGTAAGTGTGTGAGGTTGGTGAAGTAAGTGTGTGAGGTTGGTGAAGTAAGTGGAGGTTGTAGGTGAAGTAGGTGGATGTTGTAGGTGAAGTAAGTGTGTGGTGTAGCTTTCATTTGGTTTGCTATAAATACCCAAGTCCTCAAGCATTGTAAATCATCCAAGGAAAAACAAAGCCTAGAGCTAAATAAGAAAAGCTTTGCTAATTAGTTTGTTTTGTGAGCTTTCTTTAAGAGTGTGCTCTATTTTCTTCTTCTTGGGATCATTAGAGTTATCTTGGATACTCTTCTTATTCAACAGGAACATATCCTAAGAACATGTGATCCGACTCAAGGAATCTGTCAGTTTTGAAATCCCAATCCAGCATATAGATATTGGAGCTGTACTCATGGTGATTTCCTTTGAAGGTGCAAAAGCATTGAACAGATAAATTAGATGCACAGTAATGAGCGCTCTTGAAATTACTAACAGCGCATATAGCAAATCCCAGTAACTTGTTGTGGAACAAATTCAGTTGTAGCCGCGCAGTTACCGAAGACCCTGTACACTGTTGGCTAAACCAATCTGGAATATCACTTCCAGGAAGAGACATATTAAAGGAAAATTGCCGGAGATGATTACCCTGCAACAATGAAAGCTCACTTAATTGGGTTTACTTTTGTGTTTTCATGTGTTTGTGTACGTACTGGTAGCATTGCCTGTGTGTGTGTGTGTGTGTGTGTGTGTGTGTGTGTGTGAGAGAAACCTGATCATGACAATGAACTTCCACAATATCCCTGAATGGATTTTTTTGTACCAGCCGGAGGCAGTTAGAAAATATGAAGTAAAGATTCATATAATGAGGGTTTGGTGTTGAAACTGTTTCCAAAGTTGTGCAATCATGTGCATCTATCTTAGTAATATTTGATGAAAGCTGTGGTATTGATATTAGTCTCCTGCAAGCTTCCAAGTTGAAATTTTTTAAACGACGAAGTCGATCCATAGTTGCAGGTAACCTCTCAAAATTGTTTCTGCACAACACTAATGTTATCAAATGAATTAGATTCGTAACAGAATCCGGTAATTCTATCAGTTTACTGTCACTTAAATCAAGCCATACAAGGTTTTCATAGTGTCTATGAGCCGATGGTTTTGGTAACAATGATACAAATGGGACATTCTTTGCCTTCCATCTACCAGATAATGTTGCAGGCATGATTGAACTCGACATAGAGAATGGTTGTTCTATACCACTTCCCTCTACATCAACGTCCCTCAACGATTTTATATTCCCCAAGTCCTTAGGCAAATAATAAAGTTTTGAACACCCAGAGAGAGCAAGACCGGTAAGGTATTCCAATTTACAGATACTGTTCGGAAGACAGACAAGGCTTTTGCAGTTTTTCATAGTTAATAACACGAGCCCCTTAAGACGTTCAATTGATGGGGACAGCTTTTTGATAGGTGTTCCATCCAAATGAAGCTCTCTTAATCCTTCCATATCTTCTGCAATCACTGGAAACCTTTTAAGCTTTGAACAACTAGAGAGAGTAACATATCTGAGGGACTTTAGTTGACAAATGCTGCTTGGAAGACTTTTAAGTTTTGTGCAATCATTCAGGTTCAAAGTAACAAGCCCCATAAGAATACTAATCGATGAGGGAAGTTCTTCAATTGCTGTCCGATCTAGATAAAGCTCTGATAGCTCCTGCATACTTCCTGAAATCTCTGGAAACTTATCAAGATTTGAGCAGCCAGAAAGAATAAGGGTTTTAAGAGATTTCATGTGAATTCTTCTTGAAAGAACCTGAAGTTCTTTGCACTCTTTTAGACTCAGAAAAACAAGGTTGGTAAGATCTGAAACCGATGGGTGAACTTCAGTTAAACTTGAACAACCTTTAAGATTTAGAATCTCAAGATTTTTTGCTTCAGTGACATCCGGGATTTTGTTAAGGTATTGAGAATAACTTAAATCGATGAATTCCAACCTTTCCAGACGATGCAACAACAACCAGGAAAACATCCAATAAATAATAAGGCATCTGACAACTTAACCATTCAAAAGAAACATATGAAAAATGAATATTGTACCTTGCTTCCTTCCCAAAGTTGTTCAATCTGACTATAGGGCATTTCAAGATCAATAAGATTCTTGGGGTGGAAATTGGATGGCAAGGACTTTAAGGGGCACCCATGCCAGCATAGACACCTCAACTCATGAGAGAGAAATTTTAAATCCCCACTCATATTTTGTTTACAGTCATCATTTGGATGGGATCGGTCCTCCCATGATGCGTTTACCATGGATCGGCTGCAATGGATCTTGAGAAGTCTTAGTTTTGTCATTCTAACAAAAGCTTCAGCTTCGAAGTATACCTCTTCTGAGTTGGCCAAGTCGAGGATTATGCCTTCAACTGCTTTTGTAGCCTAGATAACCAAACAGTAGAAATTCAATGTGTGAAAATATCCAAATTTGATTTTTGTCATACTTCCGCTTTCTACTCAATATTACATGCTTAAAAGAAAGAGGTAATGAATATATCTCACCATATTTTGCGTTAATGCACGATGAACATCTTCATAAATCCATAACCTGCTTCGTCCTCCAGGATCTTTATCAGATTCTTGGCGGACTATTTCCCACCCCATTTCTTGCAGTAAATCATGCATCTCAAGCGTATCGTAATCTGATATAGTGATGAGAGTTCTGTTAACTAGCACTCCTAATCCACTATGGGGATAAAAGCCACAACTATCAAGAATTTTAGTTACATAGTCTTTCTCCATCCCTTTAAAGAAACATGCAATATCTAGAAATATGTCCTTCTCTGATTCATCTAACCCACCAAAGCTCTTTCTAAGAACATCCTGAATTCCCATGAGCTGGGTTTTCTTTGTTTTCTTCAACACATCTTCCCACTCCCATACACTTCTGTTATCAAGCAAAGCTCCCAAGACTTTAAGCGCTAAAGGCACACCATGAGCATGTTGTATGGCAAGCCTCAAGAGATGATCATAATCTCTTGTGGGTTGGTTGGTTTTGAAGGCATACAGACTGAAGAGTTCAAGAGCTTCTGGCTCACTTAAGTTCTTGGGCTTATATACAGCATCAGCTCCACTTAGTAATTGCATATCTCTTGTTGTTATAATGATTCTACTTCCACCACCAAATGAAGGCTGCTTTCCAAGTAAGGCTTCGATTTGGGATAATTTGTCAACGTCATCAAGAACAATGAAAACTTTTTTCCTTCGTAGCCCTTTCATTATCATTTTGGAACCTCGATCCAACGTGCCAAAACTCCGCACCTTTTCCTTCAATATTCTAGAAAGAAGCACTTCCTGCATATGTACTGCACCATTATTCGAGAAGCCTTCCTTAACATTTTCGAGAAAGCAGCAAGCTTCAAATTGACAAGCGATTTCATCATAAACAGCACGAGCGATGGTGGTTTTGCCTATACCTCCCAAACCCCATATTCCAACAGCAAAAACATTACTCGCCCCAGGACGTAATAGTAACTTCATTTCATCTATGTGGTAATCCATTCCAACCAAGCCATGTTGGGGTTTAAAAATGCTTCACTACTTGGAGAGGTTTATCTTACAAAGAAAAATGTAACGCAACGGAATTGATAGGCAAGAGAAAGAAAGAATTCTCAAAGTATTACACAAGGTTTTTATTTACTCACAAACTTAGTACAAAAGGAAACACTCAAACACTCTTAGAAGCTTTGTTGCTTCTTCTTACTTCTTACTTGACACTCTCACTTCTTGCTACTTGCTCTCTTGGTTGTTCCAAATGGTGTGGATGCCTTCTCCTTTTATAGGCATGGATGGAACCTTGGAGAAGCATGAAAACATCATGCTAGAGATATCTAGATAATTCCACTACCTTCCTAAGCTAGAATTATCTATACTAATCTTGTATGTTGGTGGAATCCTCACCATTCTTCTAGACTCTTCCACCAACTTGAACTTTGCTAGAATTCTCTAGCATGTGCATGGATCTTTCTTTGTGTATGGGCCGGATCAATTATCTTTGGGCCAAGACAAGATTACAATTCAACAAGCCATCGGCTTTGCTTGATGAGATATGGATCAATTTGCTAAAGACATCCTCTACAATATCTTCAATAAGATTGGCATCATCCCTGTGAAGTTTTAGAACCAGCATCACGAAAGAGTCAAAGCAAAGTTAAGTTTTATAACAAGCCCAAAATAGAAAACTAAAACTGAACAATTAGAAGGGCAATACTTGTTGTGACTAAAACCCCGGATTTGTACAGTAAAAATATGTTAATTTTCTTGATCATAAATACGCAAAAACTAATCAAATTGGTGAACGCTTAGCCATCTATATGTAAGGAAGTTAGTTGTGATCAAAACCGTGGATTTATACAGTAAAAATACATTAATAGCAAATGCATGCGAACAAATTAAACTTATAATTTTTTGAATCCCAACCGGATAAATCGGTGGCTCTAGCAAGAGCGGACCTCCAGCTATGCACCTCCTTCACATCAACGTTAGAATGGCTTTCATGTTTAGCAAAAGCTTCTGCAAAACTTCCCTCGAGTTTACGAATATCGGATGGATCCACTTCGTAGAAAACAGACACCACTATCTGCTTTTGTGTATCCATGCATTCCAGTATCTGGACGAGTTCTTTCAAGCACCACGTCGAAGAAGCGTAGTTTTCGGAAAAAAACTACAATCGATAGCCTCGAGTCGGCAATAGCTGTAAGGAGCTCCGAAAGGTCGTTGCCTTTTCGAAGCTCTTCGCCATCAATGAAGGTGTTGATTGCTTTCTGATTCAGAGCTTTGTAGAGATGGCCGATGAAGATCTTGCGAGTGTCTTCCCTCTAAAATTCAGGAATACATCATATTTCCAACTACTGTCCGATGAAGACGAAGAACAAGAAGAAGCAGCCGCCATGAACATCCGATGAAAGTGAAATACCTGGTCTTCAGAAATTGTTTGAATTGGAGGGATGCTGAGATTGCAGGTCAACGCCCTCCCTCACTCCCTCCCTCCGTTGTCGGCAAAGCGATTCAGATTGGACTTGGTTGAATGGGCTAAAGTGCGCACTGGTGTCATTTGGAAACATGTAAGGCCCAAAGCCCGTGTGCACTTACCATCCAATGGTAATTTTCTCCTCTTTCCTAGAGCTCATGATTTCAGACGTGACACGTTAACAAGAGCATTTCTGACGTAGAACAAATGACTGAATGAATCGAGGAGGAGATGAACTGTCAAAAGACAAAAGGATGCAGTGTGAATTTGTCTATTTGGCATCCAAGCTCCGAATTAGACACTTAGTACCTTTTAGGAAAAAGAACGACGCCACGAGTCAAACTCATGAATTTTGGCCATTTGGAATTGTTTCAGCCTCCAAAATACAATTTTAAGTTTATAATAAAAATTCAGACTTTTTGTTTGTTGTTCAATTTATGCCAACAGATGTACTATATTTATTTAAGCCATTTGGCTGTTCATTTGTAAGCATCAAGTTAATCAATTAAACAAAACAACCTTTGGGTTTTCAACCAAAATCTGGTGGACTCAAAAATTGTATTCTTCGAGGGCTTACGTGTGTATCTCTCGTGCTTCGTCCTGCGTCACTTCCATAGGTTATTGCAACTCTACAAAGCTTCTTGCCTGATCTCTTATATTCTAAAATCAATTGGGAATTGAGAAATTATGAATAGTTCTACATTTCAACGCACGTTGTTGTTTTGATTTTGTTCTGAGGTTGAGGAAGGAGGCTAACTATTGAGGTGTGCACCTTCATCATACAGGGTTGAATCCGCAGCTGTTGAGGCGTCTTGCAGAGGCTTACGCGTGTTGTCATGAAAGGCAGACTTTATTGCAGGCGGACTCCAACTGAGTCCCAAGAAATGCTAGAGTTGCAGAGGTTCTTGGGCCAGTTAAACATAATGCTAGAGTAACAGTTGTGCGAAGTGTCAAAAGCAGGAACAAGTTGGCAATCTGCCACAACTTCCCTTTCCACTTGCAAGCTGTTTTGCCAAGATCATGCCTACTAGCTCCCACCTGTCCCTTCTGCACTCCCGAACTCATCCCACGGTAACAAATCAGTCTCCCTGGCAACAACACGGCAATTCAAAGTTGCTTGCAAAACAAGGAAGTTGGATCAGGGCTTGGTGAATTGCTACCAGTATACACATACCGGTATATTTTGCTTATTTATTGACGGCATCATTCTTCCTCTGTAGAGTGAAACCTGCCACTGACTGAAAATTCGAAATACTGCTTTTATCAATTGAGTAGACATAAAGAAAAACACAAAAAGCAATATAAAGAAACAGAACACATCTGAAATATTGATTGGCAACTCTTACCTGTGATTTTGCCAAGAACACGAAGTTCCACTTCAGAGTTTTCATGATGATGTTTGGGGCTGCAACATGCTTCGGTTTTGCATTTCCTCACGATTGGCATATATAGAAGTGAAACTCCGCATTCTTAGGTGATGCAGCTGTGTTTGGCAAAATCATACCTACTCATCCTCCTCTTCCTCCTCCATCTTTCACCACCAGTCCCTTCTGCACGTTAGGTTTATTCACTGTCACAAATCACAATATCCCCAGAAACAAAGCGTGCATCCAAAGTTTCCTCCGAGTTCAAGGAGCTGGGATCAGTGCTTGTTGACTTGCTACCGCTAAACACCATAGTCTATAGAGAACACATTGCCTCCATCAGACAAAGCTTATGAACCACTGACAGATATCAGAGCTGAAGCATCCACCAAGCCGGCAAATTTGAATAAATTTGAAAAATAGATTGATACAGGAATTAGAAGTTATCCTTCTGTTTTAAAACATAAGTGTTGAATAACATGATATTTATATAAAATGTAATGAAATCTCTCTGCATTGTACCTTCTATCAAAAGCGTCGCTCATTTCTGTATATTAACCGGTTGAGAACCTTTGAAGTTATACTTGATGAAAGCTCTGGTATTGATTTCAGTCTCTTGCAAGCTTCCAGTTTGAGAGTTGTTAAACAAAGAAGTCAATTCATTGTCGCAGGTAAGCTCTCAATAAGGTTTCTGCAAAATTTTAATATTTTCAAGGAAGATATATGGCTAATACAATCCGATACCTCCAACAGTCACTTAAACCAAGAATTTCAGGTCAGAGTGACAATAATTTTTCACAGCAGAAGTAGGAACCTTTTATTGTCGGCGTCAAAAGCGTTCCTACATATCTTTGAAGCTTATATGAGGGTAAGGTGAAACAAAAAGGCAGAAAGTTGTTCGATGTCATTATATTTCATGCTAAGATGAACAAAATTATGTGGGTTAAAACTGGGCGGCAAAGACTCTAGAGGACATCTACGCCATAGAAGACACCTTATTTCAAGAGAGAAATTTTATACAGAAAAAAAAGGAGCACAACCACACAACCAGTTACAAACTAAATTCCCTACCGCATCCACACTCATACAATCAAAGATACAAGCATTATGCGCCAAAACAATTGTAATAGTACGATCATAGAAATAAGATCCCTACCGCATCCATACTCATACAATCAAAGATACAAGCATTACGCGCCAAAACAATTGTAATAGTACGATCATAGAAATAAGATCTGTCCACATTAGGAAGTTCACCTCCCTAAATACATGCTTTCGGGGGATATTCTAGTGAGTGGCCTAGCCAGTCGATGAATGTCCTCAATAACAGCACCTAATTGACACTCTCTACTGTTTTACAGAAATTTGTTTATTCAAAAGCAATAAAACCCACAATATATCCCTCAACGTAATTATGCTTTGGTGTTGAAAGTTGAAACTATTTCCAAAACTGTTCTTGTTCATCCATGTAATTTATACTCGGTGAAAAGCTCTGGTATTTGATTACAGTCTCATTCAAGCTCTCAATTCAAGATCCGTTCGAAGCCACGGCAGGCTCTCCAAGTATGTTGTACAATGGCCTCAATAAGCTCGGCATCATCCCTGTGCAATATGAAAAATAGTATGCTTAGATTGAAAAGGTCAAAATTAGAACCTAAAAATATTAAGATTTTGTAAAGAAAAATTACTTGAAATTATTGCGTACAAATCCAGGATAATTGGCGGCTCTAGCTAGAGCGTAGCGCCAAAGCGTCACCTTTTCCTTATTGTATCTGTAACGTTCCATGTGTCTATCAAAAGCCCCAAAGTGCCCTTTGACTTTACGAACATCAGATGGATCTACTCCATAGAAAACGGGAAACACAATCTGATTGTTTGTGTCTGCACATTCCAGGATTGCGACCAACTCGTCTAAGCACCAACGGGAATAAGCATATTTTTCGGAAAAAATTACAATCGAAATTTTTGACTGTTGAATAACTTTGAAAAGACTGCTGAATTCATCGCCTTTAATATCCGCTGAAACATCTCTAAAGGTGCTGAGTACATTCTGATGCAGAGCTTTGGAGAGATGGGCGGCAAAACCCTTGCGAGTGTCTTCACCTCTAAAAGAGACGAAAACTTTGCTGAATTGGAGTAACTGATTAAAAATATCTTGCACAACTCCCTCAATAAACTTGGCATCATCCCTGTGGAATTTGAAAAGCAGTATTGCACAATTTCCTTAAGCCGTAATGCCATATATATTCTAGTAAAACACGTACACAAAATATTGTGACACCGATTTAACAGATCAAATGGTATGAAAAGCTCAAAGAAAGAAAGTAGCTAAATAAAATTACCTATAATCTCGTGAAGCCCAACCGGAAAAATTGGCGGCTTTAGTTAGAGCGGACCTCCAGCTCTGCACCTCATCGATGTTGGCGTTAGGGTCGTGATCATGTTGAGCAAAAGCTTTCGCAAAACTTCCAGCGAGTTTACGAAGATCAGACGGATCTATTTGATAGAAAATGGGCACCACTATATGCTTCTTTGTATCCACACGATCTAGGATATGTACAAGTTGTTTTAAGCACCGCGTGGAAGAAGCATAGTTTTTAGAAAAAACTACAATCGAGAGCCTTGACTCTTGGATAGTTGTCGGGAGCTCCGGATCGTCACCATCAATGAAGGTGTATATTGATTTCTGAACCAGCGCTTTGTAAAGATGGCCGATAAAGATCTTGCGAGTGTCTTCGCGTCTAAAATTGATGAACACATCATATCGACCACCGGATGATACAGAACAAGCAGCCATTAACAAGCACAATATTAGTACCCCTATAAAAGGACCGCTGGATAACAACTGAAATACTGGATTGATTAGTACCCTATAAAAGGACTGCTGGATATTGGTCCGATCGATAGGAAGATGACTGGTCTCGGTCAAAAGCGTGTAGGTGTGGACATGAAATATCAATAAAATCCAAGTCAGGCCAGGCCAAACAATATACTTAAAAAATAAAACATCTTGAATTTTGGTACAAAAAATAGGAAAAGGACTCTTGCCGGATCATTTTTCTGGAGATCATAGGGATTTTGTGATCTTATTCGTTCATCATATATCGTACGGTCAATTTGTGTTAAATACTATTCATATTTAATTTTAAATTTTAAAATGATTTCTAATCGTACGATGTACGATGAACGAATGAGATCACGAGATTCCTAAGATCCCTTGGAAAAAGATCTTGCGAGGATCCTTTTCCCAAAAAATAAACCTTCAAGTTACATTTTACTACCACGGTGGAAAGAAGTTGAAGACATAAGTTCAATCCCGATTAATGACTAAATCAAACATCTAAACAAAAAACGAAAAAGAAATGCTTTATGTGTGTTCTCATGTCTTCTTCTAGTAATGTATCAGGGAAATTCAATGGCAACGAAGTAGCACGTTATTATTTTTTTCTTTTTATAATTTTTTTAATTTGCAAAATGAGGAAAAAATTACAAATGGCTTCATTTGTTATCACCATCTTCTTCCGGGTTAGTCCTGGACTAAAATATGCCTACACATTTCGTGTCTCTAAATATTTTTTATTTTTGTTTTTAAAATGGGAAGGAGAGATGGAGAGAGATAACATGAGATTGGGAGTGGGAAGAGAATTTTTTTTTTAATATTAGATATATGTAAAAATCACATATAGGTGAGGGTTAAATAAAAATAGCAAAATTGGATTTTGTGAAATTACATTATTATACATAATTTTTTTTGTGATATAAAACTAAAGAGTCTTTTCATCATCTTTTAATTGAAAAATAAAGTTTTGTTAATATGTAGTTTCGACATAACTTCAGTTTGTGCTAATATTCCAACTTTGGAGGTCCAAGAATGTGCGAAGACATTGATTTAGCTCGGATTGATCTGCAACCAGGCTTGTATCTCATCAGAATCGTCCTCTATCTCAACAGAATCATTATCAAACATGACCCATCTGCGGTATGGTAAAACGGGAAAGCTCTCTCGAAATATGTTGTACAATGTCCTCAATAAGCTTGGCATCATCCCTACGGAAGATGAAAAACAGTATTGGTAGGAGAATGTATACTGACAACTCAAATTAAACTAAATGTTATGTAAAGCTCAAACCCTTAATAGGTTAAAAGAAACTACGAATATAATTAGTAAACAAAAATTACTCATAATTTCGTGAATCCCAGCGAGGTAGAGTTAAATTGGTGGCTCTTGTTAGGGCCGACATCCAGCTCTGCACCTCTTCCTTCTCCACCTTAGAATCGCGATCGTGTTTAGTAAAAGCTTCCGGCTTACAAACTTGAGATGGATCAACTTCGTAGAAAACGGGGATCACTATCTGATTTTGTTCATCCATGCATTTGAGGATCTGCACGAGTTCTTTTAAGCACCATGTGGAAGAAGCGTAGTCTTCAGAAAAAACAACAATCGAAACTCGCGACTGTTTAATACATTTCAGGAGCTCCGAAAGGCTGTTGCCTTTTCTAAGCTCTTCATCATCCATGAAGGTGTTGATTCGTTTTTGATACAGAGCTTTGTAGAGATGGCTGGAAAAACTCTTGCGAGTGTCTTCACCTCTAAAATTGAGAAAAACATCATATTTCCAACCACCCTCAAACGATGACAAGCCGATCAATTTGTTAAAAACAAATTGTACGATTTCCTCAATCAGCTCGGCATCATCCCTGTAGATGTGAAATTTTAAAAACAGTACTGCACAATTTCCTCAAGTAGTAATGTCATATAAATATTTGTGTACGCATGTCTGTATGTACATTGTACGGTCTCTTTCTATTGAGGGATCTCTTATTCAGTACATATTTTTTTTCAACAATCTAAACCATCTATATTGTAATATTACATCTTTCATAATCATTTTTGCTACAAATTAGATTAATCCGACCCCCTTAATGCTCTTCCAAAAAACACTAAAGTGATCACTATAATTCAACAGTCATATGATTTTTTTGCAAAAATTATCATTGAGTAAGACCTAGAAGGTATATAAAAGGTTTGGACATATACATATACTATGCGTATGATAAGATGTGGAATATTTAATCAAAATTACCTATAATCTTGTATATTCCAGCCAAAACGATCGGTTGCAGCAGCTAGAGCTCCCCTCCAAGTGCGCACTTCCTCCTGTTCCATTTCGCAGTCATATCTTGCAAAAGCTGCACAAAAAGCTCCCCTGGCTTTACGAACATCAGACGGATCTACTCCATGGAAAACGGGCACCAACACCTGGCCAGTCATCTTCACTTGTTCCACCATTTGAACCAGTTCTCTGAGGCACCACCTGGAAGAAGCGTAGTTTTTAGAAAAAACTACAATCGAAAGCCTCGACCGTTGGACGCGTTTTCGGAGCTCCTCCGAAAGGCAGTCGCCTCTGCAAATATCTTCAGCATCCACGGATGTACTGATTGATTTCTGCTTGAAAGCTCTGAGCAGATGGCTGACAAAACCCCTGCCGGTGTCTTCGCCTCTGAAACTGACGAAGACATCATATTTCCAACGAAGGTCGTCAGATACCGAAGAAAAAGAAGAAACAGCCATTGATGTAAGAACTGCAATACTCGATTGTTGGAGCTAGGAGTTCAACGATTACTGGAAAATTGTACCCGAACGGAAACAATTGTTGACCGGAAAATATGGTCCGAACGATAGGAAGATGAATGGCCTCGATCAAAAGAAGCGTTTTCTCAGGAAGGAAAAAAATGTGGCCTAAGAAAGTCAATGAATCAGTGACGATGATAATGCGCGTTTTTCTAGTAAAAATATGAACGTTGTTCGACGGTGTACCTTTTGTTGTAATTGATCGAATTTAGGTTGAAAGTACGAAGAAAGAGTGGAAAGGGATCCTCTACGGATCCTTTCTCCCTAATTTATCAAGTTCAGAGATCCGGATCATTAAAATTTAATTCAATAATTAAAGTTATTATAATTTTTAGAATGGACATCTATTTGTATCTGTTTGATCAAATGTTAATAGTCCAGATCTCCGATCTTGATGAATTATGAGAAAAAGATATGAAGAGGATGCCCTTTCAAAAAGAGTAGGAGTGAAAATGTAAAAACGAATTTGTTTTTTTTATAAAAGGACTGACCGGTGGCAAAGCCATAAAATTTATCCTTTTATTGCCCCGAAGATTAACAGAAATATTTCAAACAAAACAAATTTGTTTGGGTTGGGCATAATTGTGTCAACCCATTTAACATAGTTAATAAGGGTTTGTGTTTCCAACCAACCCACCTAATTCAGAAACGAAGCACATTTTAACACGCTTACATAATCACGTAACTCGATAACTCATGTGCGATCCATTCACGTCAAACGTGAAATGATAATTTTAATCTTTTTCTTTTATGTCAATTTTGTATGCGTATTAGTAATTAATCATATCGCCTTTATATTGTGTTCATGTCAACACGAACCTGAGACATCCAGAAGAGTAATTAAGGATACTTGATTATGTCTTGTGGCTGCAATGCCACTACAACTCTACAGAGTGCTTATAACTTTTGAAAACACCACCTGGTCAGCGATGATGGAGCAGCTAAGACTAAAAGTAATGTAAGAAACAGAAATACTAACTCAACTGATCTACAAATTGGATCACTGAAAAATAGTCTGATCGATACGAAGTCAATGAGTCAATGCAAATTGGATTATTGCGTAAAAAGGCAAAAGAAAATTATGCTTTTTGTGTTCACATCTTCGAGGAAATTTGAGGAAAATAATCTTCTTGCACGCAAAATTTATGTTACTGTTCATCATGTGAGAGAGCGTGCTGTTTGTTAACAGTGAAAGGGCAAAAATACCCTTGGTTTCTGCTTTGGTCCCTGTACTGTTTACAATTTTATACAGTAAAAAGTCTGTTTTGTCCTTCCCGGCCTCGCTTCTCTCATCAGCTTTGGACTCGGTTGGTATTACCTGCTTTGTACAGCGAAAGGGGTAAAGTAATGGGTTGTTGGACAAAAAAATAAGATTATAAAATGTATCACATGATTTCTGGCACCGAAAAGGATAAAAATACTTGGTTAGATGGCGTGGTGTGTTTGGTTTTTGTTTTCTAATATTTTCTCTACCCCACTCCCCCATCTCCCAAGACTGTCACTCTCTCTCATCCCTCACTGTTCTCTGCCTCTCCCATCTGTCCCCCTACTCTCTTATCTCCCATCCCTCACATCCTCATTTGCATTGATCGTCTAACAATGGTTGCTAAAACACCCTTTAAATGAATTAATTGTACAGGAATGCCTGTTCCATCCTGATTTGAAGAAAATTTCTTAAGCGACTGTAATTTCATGGTAAGTTGGCTTAAAGCAGTCCCAAAATTTGGGATTGTCTGGAATATTTATAGGTTTTTCTGATTCTTGAAAAAAAACCATGGCTAAGAGTAAATTAATTACATTTTCATTTTCATTTAATTCAAGTAACCGTCTTCAGTTTTTTGGTTTGAACGCTGGAACAAGTGATCTTTGAAAAAGGTTGGTTCGTGAATATTTTTATTCATATCCTTTTGGTTGTTTGAATAGACTTCCAGTAATCTAAATGAAGCTAAATTGAATTTCTGTTTTTGTATGCTGTATTTGCTTTGTTAACTTAGTTCCTTTTTGTTGAAAAATGTTATTTGGTTTTGCAGATCAAAGGGGTCAAGGCGGTGGAGTGGGTTAATGGTTATATGTTCTTGAGTATCTTATTTCATTTTAGTTTTCCTAGCCCAGTGAATTTGTGCAGATGTTTGTTGGAAGAGGAGCAGCTCGCATTAGAGACCTTTTCAATATGGCAAGGAACCATATTGAATCAGGTAATATAAGGTTGATGCGGTTGGAACGAAGAGTGGCAGAAGTTTCAATGATGAGCGTAACCAAGCATTGAATCAGGTAATATAAGGTTCATTTCTGGCTTCAATCCTGCATTTCTCGCATCCATTCAAAGTTTAAGCGGTCACATTCTGAATGTCTTCTGGAATTGTTAGCGTATAATTTGATCTGTGGGCCATTATTTGTATTTCCAAACTTTTTGAAAATTGTCAAATCACTGTAGTTGGGAAGACTCTTTTGTCATCTCCGGTTTGATTTTGTTTGATGGGAAAATAATGTTGGTCCCCTTCAAAATCTTGCCAACTTTTCTTGCTTATTTGCTGTGCGTTTAGCTTATAAAAACAACGCAATTTTCACTTAGTTTTGAGTAGAATAATGGTGTTTTAAGTAGAATAGTGGGAGATTCATTTGTGATCATTTGAAAATAAATTCTGAATACTACACTACCATTCTGCTTAAAGCGCCCCAATACATGCATAATTTGAATGAATATGTAAAGGTTACTTGAGAAACTAACGGCATGCAAAATTTAAATGATTCTATTTGTTTCTATCCTTTTCTGGATTTGTCTGCTATTACGATTTGTTTTGGCTTTTTTTTTTTTAATTCAAAAAACTTAAACTGATTTTGTTTGCCGACGATTTGTTATGAGGTATTGCTATAACATGGAGAAATTGACACTGATTCTATTATTATGTGTACATCAGTTTGTAATGTCCAATCTTTTATATATATATATATATCTATATATATATATATATATTTTTTTTCATTGTCAGAACGAAGAAGAAGGCATTCAAATTAAAATCATAACTTGCATCAATATAGAAGTATAAATTTATCCAATTGTAAATAGGAATGTAAGCCCCATCGTTGAACACCTAATATGGTTGTACATATGTATCAAACTCAGCAGAAAAGCGTACAAAACATGTATCAAACTCAACAGGTACATATGTATCAATCTCAGTAGATATAATCTCTGGTTTGATTTGAAATTCATTACAAATATCTATTTTTCTGTCTGCTTTGTCAATCTCTCTTAACAATTTTTTTACACCCTTTGTTGAGTTATGTTAAGATTTATGTTTAGAATAAAGTGGTTCCACAAAACCTGTAAAGTGGTTCCACAAAACCTGCAAAGTGGTTATGTTGATTGCAGCAGTAGATTGTTAATTAGTTTGAGGTTGTGTGTAAATTGCATTGGTTGCATTGGCGTTAGTAACTCAATTTTTCACTCGAACGTTGTTTATGAAAATTGCAGTTGTATAATCTTTCATATAATTTTTAATCCCGTAGCAATGTGTGGGTACAAATTCTAGTTGACTTCTAAAAATAAAAAAACAATAACGTTCTTCCAGGAATGGATATAAAAAATTTCTGTGTGAAACGAATCTGCACACTTCGGCTTTGACCCAAGAAATGCGAAGGAAGGGTGGTTTAGCAGCTTTGCACGAAGGTACCAGGCCAAAGTACGCTAATCTGGTTTTGAAATTCAGCAGATCTTAATGCCCCTTCTTTTATTTATTATTAAATTTTAGAGTAGGGCGGTATTGGTGGTTTAGGTAATTAGTTATTAAAGAAGAAAATTTGTAAAGATCGACGCTCCAAGCTGTATAAGCATTATTATTTTTTGTTGTTGTGGTAAAGCGTCATCTACAAGTCTTCATAAGTTTAATTCGTACAACTATGTTTTTTTTAGTAAATAACATTCTACAATAATCTACACTTCTATTTTTTGTCAAAGAAACCTCGATTGTGCAAGGTGAAATTTTATTGAAACTAAAAGGCAAATACACCTGAAATAAAAAAAATAATAGTCTGTACGAATCTACACTAAGCGATATTTGTTCAACTATGCTGAATCTGCACTTGCATCCCTAACACCTTCTTTATGAAACGAAAATAATCTCAATCTCCCCAATCACACGAAAAATGAGTTAAGGTGACGGGAATATCTCCGGTTAAGTGTAAATATCTAACATACGTGTCATATCCAATCGTATAGCAGACAAAAAGCAGATGATTAATGGTTCTTAGACTTTTAATCTAATGAGGGTAATAACGATACTACTATGAAATCTTTGATATATATGCTGTTAGCTACAAAAAATTGTTTACTCAATAAAAACACACATTGCAATTAATTCACGACAAAAAAAAAAAAAAATAAATAAATAAATCCAGTGCAGGATTTATAGTGGTGGCAGCGACACTACAACAGTAGGGCTTCTCACCCTGTGCACTCCTATCCTAGCGCACCAACCCTTCGAAATAAAAACCCATTGCAGGAGAAAAATGTAGCCTCAGAAAGTCGATGACGAGAATAATGCGAGTTTTTCTATTAAAAATATGAAAGTTGTTGGATGAGTACCTTTTATTGTATTTTTGTTCGGATGTACCGTTTATTGTTTTTGATCGCTTTGACCCGTTTAACATGGTTAATAAGAGTTTGTGTTTCCATCCAACCCACCTAATCCGAAAGTGAATTACACTTTAGCACGCTTACACAATTGCGTAATTAGATAATTTGTGTGCAAGTCATTTAAGTTGAACGTGAAATGATAAGTTTCATCTTTTACTTTCACGTAAACTTTGTATTCTTATGGGTAACTAATAGTGATGCCTTTGGGTTGTGTTCATGTCGAGAAGTTTTTTCGCGTGGTCGGCACAATACTTGGGACACAAGAATGATAATACAATTCGTTAGATTTTTTTTTTTTCCCAAGTTTTCAACCAATTATATTATTAAACTTAGTTTACCAAACCATATGACCATCACTCTAAAAAATCTCTCGTTCATGCACGAACTAGACATTTGGAAGAGTAATTAAGGGTACTTGGTATTTATGTCTTGTGACTGCAAAGTTACTCCAGCTCTACAAAGTGCTTAGGACATTTGAAAACAACGCAGGAACACGTCCTCCATATTCAAAATTCATATGGAATTTGGATTTCATCCGTTTTCAAAATTATAAGAATTGGGTTTCATCAGTTTTCAAAATTATAAGAATTTTAGAAATCCTTACATCTTAGATGTTCTTATACATTGTGTAGTTAAAAATTATTTTGAATTTTTTTATTTAAAACTAAACACAAATAGTATCTAACGAAAATTGCTCTCACAATGTACAATGAATGATTAGAATGTAAAAATTTATAGGATCCCCACAAAAAGAATCCTCATCCCTTACTCTGACGAGGCTATAAGAGTCAATGAGTCAATGACGAGGTTAATGCACATTTTTTTAATTAAAGAATAATACTAAACTCATCCCATTGTCTTCTTTTTCCATCCTATTTTAATAAAAATAATAATGACATATTTATACTTTTAGTTAAAAAGACTTTTAGACACCTATTTATAAATTTATTATAAGGAAAAATAATAAAAAGAACTTGAAAACTTTGAGTTGTAACGATAAGTACGAAATAAAAGGTAAAGTGAATAGTACCAGGATTGACTTTTTAGTGTAAAAAATATGATTTTTCGTTAAAATGAACAGTGTCGAGAGTTTTTAGTTAAAGTTTCCTTTATTGTATCTTCCTATCCAAAAAATGGAAACGAATGAAAAAACTGAAAAAGCTTAGCAACCTTTCACCTCCCCCAGCCCGTTTCTCTCTCTCTCTCTCTCTCTCTCTCTCATCTCTGTGTGAATTTCTTTTACCATCTTGAAGAAAAGCTCAAAGGGGTTGCAGCATGAACAAATCTAATTTGAATTTCTAGGGTTCTAGTTAGTGAAGAAAAACTAAATTCGATTGAATCGGTTTTATCTTGGATGCTTAGTTGTGAGAGAGAATGGCGTTATTTATATATATATATATATATATATGAAGAAAGCTTCAACAACTGAGTTTCTGTTTGTACCATACTTGACCAATCCCGAAACTACTAAGCACCGGTTAACAGCATACCGTCAAGGATCCACAAAATTTTTCCTCCAACCAGGAGGCCAATCATAACACGACACATGTCGGTATCAGTGGCCAATCATAGCGCGACACGAGTCGATATCAAAGGCCAATCACAACACGACACGTGTCAATGTCAAAATAAAGCTAGAAACTCTCTTCTATAAAAGGGGATCATTATCCCACAATAATCCCTAATGTCATTTGTACTAAACTATTCACTAGAACTTACAAAAAGAGAGCTTGAACCTATGTATTTGTGTAAACTCTTCACAACTAATGAGAACTCCTCTACTCCGTGGACGTAGCCAATCTGGGTGAACCACTTACATCTTGTGTTATTTGCTTCCATGTCTCTATTCATTTACATACTTATCCACACTAATGACCAGAGCAACCTAGCGAAGGTCACAAACCTCACACTTTCTGTTGTACCAAAATCCTCGTCGATTTTGTGCATCAACACTTTCTTTCCAATTAGACCAGAATTTGCAAGATGGCATGCTGCTTTCTCTGAAGATAGTCATTTGGATACAGCCTAGTGCTTGGATGAATCCGATGGTGGGGTCTGAGAATTCTTGTTAGGTTGCTTTAATCCAAATAGCAAATTCGATGAACGAAATCAACTCAGGCAGTACCATAGGAAATATATAAAAAATTACAAAAAAAAGGTTATTTTGGAAATAATAGTGGGTGGGGAAATAACATTTTAATTTTTTAAGTTTCTATGATGGGTGAAATGATAATACAAGTGGAAAAATAGGATAATGAGATGGATCTAGTAGCATTCTAATTAAAAAAGAAATAATTAAAATCCACCACTGCTCTTGATCATGTTTTAGATTGGACATTAATTTTTGATTCAGATTTTCAAACTTTGATTAAGCTGCTCCAACTAATGCCACCTCAGCATTTTCAATTTATTCAAAATATTGAAATTAAAATGCCTTTTATTGATTTCCTAATTTGGCCTTCTATTTACAGGTGTTTTATCCGATTTATCTCTCACTTTTTTATTGAGGATTTTGGGTCTATCGCATCATTGACATCTATGGTAGTCAGGCACAAGGGCTTTAAAGCCTTTTCATTTTCTTTTAACCCAAAATAGTAATTGTGCCTTGTAATTTTTTGGATATAATATGTGCGAAATAATATTATTTTATGTACCTAATGAGTGGAACGTCCCAAATATACATTACATAATGTATCAAAATAATATTATGTTTCTTACTTTCATTACATAATGTACCAATATAAAGCAACTGAACTAAATTTGACAACACATAACATGTACGTTTTTTTGCATCTCGAGAAGTTGTACAAACCAAATGACTAGTATGTGTCTATAAAATTCAAAAATCAATCACCTACTTCAAAACACCCCCAAAAAATATGAAAGTTGTTCGATCGGGTACTTTTCATTGTATTTATTCGAATTTAGCTAGAAAGCGCGAAAAGGGAGTATTATAAAAGGACTCGCTAGTGGGAACGACACAGAAGTCTATCTTTTAATTGACTAGAAGATTTACAAAGACATTTTAAACAAAACAAATTTGTTTGAGTTGGGCATAATCATATAAACCCATTTAACATAGTAAGAGTTTGTGTTTCGATCTAACCCACCTAATCCGAAAGTGCCGTACATTTTAGCACGCTTACATAATCGCATAACTTGGCAAAGCGATCCATTTAAGTTGAATGTGAAATGACAATTTTAACCTTTTTTTCTTTATGTAAAATTTTTGTTCTTATGAGTAATTAATCGTGTCGCGCTGTGTTCATGTCAACACGAACCTGTAAGGATCGAGAATAGTCAGAAAGCGGCTTTCCAGATCGCTCCCCCTAACAATTGGCATAAAAGAGACGAACTCCACACCTGCTGATGCCACACTGCTGAAGTGGTACCCCAGGATACCTTGATAGGCTTCCATCTCTTAATTCAACCCTAAATGTCACCTTCGTGGTATAGCGCTCACTTGGCTGCACTTCTTTTTTCCATGGAAGATATCCCATGAACATGTGATGTGACTCAAGTAACCTGCCCCCTTGGATGCTCAAATCAACCGTATAAAATCTGAAACTGCGCTCGCCGTGCTCTCCTTCAAAGGTACAAGAACACAGAGCAGATAGAGCAGATGTATAATTTGCACTCTTGAACTCAGTAACACCGCACACAGCAAATCCCAAAATCTTATGATCCCAGACTGGTGGTAGATGCAGAGTTATTGAAGATCCCCTACACCGATAGCTGAACCAATTTGAAACCATAATTCCAGGAAGATACATAAGCAAGGAAAGAGGTTGCAGATTAACCTGCAGAATGAAAACGAAGGTAAACTGGACTTGCATTAGATATGTCTAGTACTTTTGCACGTAGAGAGAGTGAGAGAGTGAGAGAGAGAGAGAGACCTGATGAGCTTCCACAATATCTTCAAATAGATTTTGCACCAGCCGGAAGCAGTTTGAAAATGTCAAGTAAAGATTCTTGTGAAAAACCTTGCTTGGTCTTGAAACAAATTCCAAAGCTGTGCAATCATGGGCATCTATGAACCTTATAGTTGATGAAAGCTCTGGTATTGATTTCAGTCTCTTGCAACCTTCCAATTTGAGTGATGTTAAACAATGAAGCCGATTTATTTCTGCAGGCAAGCTCTCAAAATGAGCATTATCCCACAATTCCAACACCTCAAACATTGGGCAACGAGAAAGACTTACATACTGAAGGAACTTGAGATCACAAATGCTGCTTGGAAGACTCTTGAGTTTTTTGCATTCTCTTAGGCTCAACGTAACAAGCCGTGGAAGATTTCTAATTGAAGATGGCAGTTCTTTAATTGCAGTCCCATCTAAATATAACTTTGATAAATTCTCCATAACATCTGAAATCTCTGGAAACTTCTCAAGGTTTGAGCAACCAGAAAGATTAAGGGTTTCAAGAGATCCCATATGAATGCTGCTCGGCAGGCTCTTTAGTTCTCGACAGCCTCGTAGGTCCAAAGTAGAAAGGCCCGTAAGTTTATTAATTAACGAAGGCAGTTCTTTAATTGCAGTCCTATCTAAATAAAGCTTTGACAGCCCCTCCATAACTTCTGAAATCTCTGGAAATATCTCAAGGTTTGAGCAAACAGAAAGATTAAGGATTTGAAGAGATCTCATATGAATGCTGCTCGGCAGGCTTTTGAGTTTTAGACAGAATCTTAGGTTCAAAATTGTAAGACCTGTGAGTTTATTAATTGAAGAAGGCAGTTCTTTAATTGCAGTCCCATCTAAATATAACTCTGATAAATTCTCCATAACATCTGAAATCTCTGGAAACTTCTCAAGGTTTGAGCAACCAGAAAGATTAAGGGTTTGAAGAGATCTCATATGAATGCTGCTCGGCAGGCTTTTGAGTTTTAGACAGAATTTTAGGTTCAAAATTGTAAGGCCTGTGAGTTTATTAATTGAAGAAGGCAGTTCTTTAATTGCAGTCCCATCTAAAGATAACTCTGATAAATTCTCCATAACATCTGAAATCTCTGGAAACTTCTCAAGGTTTGAGCAACCAGAAAGATTAAGGGTTTGAAGAGATCCCATATGAATGCTGCTCGGCAGGCTCTTGAGTTCTTTACAGCCTCCTAGATTAAATATAGCAAGGTTTTTCAGAGCTGAAATGGATGGGTGAACCTCATATAACCTTCTACAACCTGCGAAATTCAGTTCCTCAAGACTTCTAGCCTTTGTGAAGTCCGGGGTTTTCCTAAGATATTGACTATAACTTAAATTGATGTATTTCAACTTTTCCAGAGGCTGTTAAAAAGTCCAAGAAAATATGCACAACACATCTCAGAATCTAAACATTTAAAATAAATATATTTACGTAAATGAAAAATCGTACCTCAGCTCCTGTCCATAGTTGTTCGAGGTAACACCTGCTCATGTCAAGGTTTACAAGATTCTCGAACTGAAAGTTGGATGGCCAAGACTTTAGGGTGCAATCATGCCAGATGAGACACCTCAATTGAGAAGATTGGAGCTTTAAGTCCACAATCCAGTGTTCTATGAAGCAATCCTTTGGACTTCGACCAAATGAATATTTATAAGCCTTACCACGGATCATGAGCAGTCTTAGTTTTGTCATACTAAAAGCCTCAATATTTGAGCATGCCTCTTTGAAGATTGCAGAATCCAGGATTATGCCTTCAACTGCTTCTGTAGCCTGGATAAACCAACAATGTAACTTAAAGTGAAGGAAAACACTGAGAACCTTATTCAATATTATAAACAATGCATGTTTGCTATAAAATAGGTTTTGGTCAAAAGCTGAAGCTTTCTACCAAACATTGCATAAGAAAAAGATATCTCACTGTATTTTGAGTTAGCACATGATGAACATCTTCATAACTCCACAACCTACTTCTTCTCCCAGGCTCTTTGATAGATTCTTGGCGAACGATTTCCCGACCCATTTCCTCTAGTAAATCATGCATCTCCAGTTTCCTCTTCTCTGAGACAAATATGAGAGCTCGATCAATTAGAACTCTTATTCCAGTATGGGGATAGAAGCCACAACTGTCCAGACTTTTTTTTGCGCTGTCTATATCCATTCCTTTCAAGAAACATGCAATATCTAGAAAGATGTCCTTCTCTGAATCATCTAGTCCATCGAAGCTTGTTTTAAGCACATTATGAATTTCCCATTGCGGGATCTTCCTTATTTTTTCCAACACATCTTCCCACTCGCGTACGGTTTTGTTATCAAGAAAAGCTCCCAAGACTTTGAGTGCTAAAGGCAGACCTTGAGCGTATTCGATGACACGTCTTGAGAGCTGATCATAATCTCTGGTGGGTTGGTTTGTTCTGAAGGCATACTGTTTGAAGAGTTTAAGAGCTTCTGGCTCACTTAAGTTCTTGGGCTTATATACAGCACCAACTCCACATAATAATTGTATATCTCTAGTTGTTATAATGATTCGACTTCCACTGCCAAATGAATGCTGCTTTCCAAGTAAGGCTTCGATTTGGGATAATTTATCAACGTCATCAAGAACAATGAAAACTTGTTTCCTTTGTAGCCTTTCCATTATCACGCTGGAACCACGATCCAACATGCCTAAACTCTGCACCTTTTCCTTCAAGATTCTAGAAAGAAGCACTTCCTGCATATGTACTGCACCATTCTTCGAGAAGCCTTCCTTGACATTTTCGAGAAAGCAGCAAGCTTCAAATTGACAAGCGATTTCATCATAAACAGCGCGAGCGATGGTGGTTTTGCCTATACCTCCCATACCCCATATTCCAACGGTGAAAACATCATTCACCCCAGGACGTAATAGTGAATTCACTTCATCCATGTGGTAATCCATTCCAACCAAGCCATTATCTTTGCTTGACGAGACTTGGATCAATCTCTTAAATACGTCATCCACAATTTCCTCAATAAGCTTGGCATCATCCCTGTGTAATATGAAAAACAGCACCGAATTAAACTAGATGCTCTAAAAATCCCAATTCAATTAAGAACATAATTGAACAGTAATTACTCGTATTTTCGCGAATCCCAGCCGGATAAATTGGTGGCTCTGGTTAGTGCGGACCTCCAGCTCTTCACCTCTTCCATTTCGGCGCTCGATTCGCGTTCATGTTGAGCAAAAGCTTCTGCAAAACTTCTCTTGAGCTTACGAACTTCAGATGGATCAACTTGGTAGAAGATCGGCACCACTATCTGCTTCTTTGTATCCATGCACGCCAGGATTTTGACCAGTTCTTTCAAGCACCAAGTCGAAGAAGCGTAGTTCTGGGAGAAAACCACAATCGAAAGCCTCGACTCTTCGATAGCTGAAAGTAGTTCCGAAAGGTCGTCGCCTTTTCTGAGCTTTTCGGCGTCGATGAAGGTGTTGATTGCCTTCCGACCCAGAGCTCCGTAGAGATGGCCGACAAAGATCTTGCGAGTGTCTTCGCCTCTGAAATTCAAAAAGACGTCGTATTTCCATGAGGAAGAGGAAGAAGCAGCCATTGACATCTGACAGGGACAGTATCCACAGCAGATGGGCAGCTACCGACTCGCCTAATGAAATGTAAAAGCTGCAATGCCCGATTGAGCGTCAGCTTTTGGAGTTGGGAGTTAAACGATCGGCTGGAAAAATTGTACCCAAAGATATGATTCTGTTTGGCTCACCGGTGCGGCGATGTTGGGTTCGTGGAGGATGATCGAGCATTCGTGTCCTGCACTTTTTGGGCTGTCTTTGTTTATCTCTTGCATCTGTTGGAGGTGCTGTGTTGGGAGTTTTTTTGCTTGACCTTATCTTCTTCTGGATCCCTGCGTCTGTTCATCCGTTTGGCTCACCGGTGCGGCGATGGGGACGACGACTTCAACAGTTTCTCTGCTGCTAGGTTTTGTTCTTCTTTGAGCTTTGTTTCTGTTTGGGCATACTCTCCGTTTTTCGGGCCTTTGTTTCGTTTCTCTTGTGTTTTTTTGTTTTTTTGTTTTAGAGAAATATTAATGGAATGTTCACAGTCACTTGACCAAAACCAAGAGAAAAAAAAAAGAAGGCTTAAATTTGTAAATTAAATTTTGTATTTGTAGATGATTAGATTATTTAATGGTGTTTTTAATTGATGATATATTATTTAGTTTGTAAATTTGATTTAAAATTTTAATTTTCTTAACAGTATCCAAAAAAATTTATTTCTATAAAATTTAAAAGAAGAAAATTGTAAAATGGTCTAGAACTCAATGAGTCAACGAAAATGAGTTTCTTTTTAATAGGTGGTTTCCTAGCACTATCCCAACAAAAACAAATTGTAATTCTATAAACACACATTGAAATTAATTTACGACAAAAAAAATAAAATAAAATAAAAACCCATTGCAGGATTTATAGCGGTGGCACACTACAACAACAGGGCTTCTCACCCTGTGCACTCCATCCTTTCACACCAACCCTCCGAAATAAAAACCCATTGCAGGAGAAAAATAAAAAATGTAGCCTAAGAAAGTCAATGAGTCGATGACGAGAATAATGTGCGTTTTTCTATTAAAATTATGAAAGTTGTTGGATGACGTATCTTTTATTGTATTTTTTTTATTTTTATAAAATAATTAGTTGGTAGCTTTATTATAGCAGTTCACTAATTCAAAGACCGAAAAGACTTTCAAAAGCATTTCGGCCTTCCTTTGATCATCATCATGCGATTCATCAGTATCAAAAATTGAATATAAAATGTGTCATGTGAAATACAAGCTTGAAAATCGTCTCAATCACTAAACCATCATGTGGTGGTTTTTTCTTACCTTTCATTGTTTTTGTTCGAATTTGCGTAGAAAGTGCCAAGAAAGAGTAGAGGTAACAATTTTCGATAGATTTGACAATCCGACTTGAAAAGACAAAAAATAAATTTGTTTCAGTTGGGCATAATCAAGTTGACCCATTTAAAACGGTTCCTAAGAGATTGTGTTTCCATCCTAATCCGAAAGTGACGTACACTTTAGCACACTTACACAATCACGTAATT
This sequence comes from Pyrus communis, assembly GCF_963583255.1. Classification (NCBI taxonomy): domain Eukaryota; kingdom Viridiplantae; phylum Streptophyta; class Magnoliopsida; order Rosales; family Rosaceae; genus Pyrus; species Pyrus communis. The sequence goes on from NC_084818.1 coordinate 3,147,799, forward strand.
AGGTAACTCGTGTGCAAATCATTTAAGTTGAACGTCAAATGATAAGTTTAATCTTTTCCTTTCATGTCAATTTTGTATTCTTATTAATAGTGACACCTTTGGGTTGTGTTCATGTCGAGAAATTTTTTCGTGTGGCCGACACATTACTCGGTACACCAAAGAATCATAATACAACTCGTTAAAATTTTATTTTTCAAATTTTCAACCAATTATATTATTAAATTTGATGTACCGAGCCGTGTGGCTAGCACACTGAAAAATCTCTCGTACATGTCAACGCAAACCTGAGACATTTGGAAGAGTAATTAAGGGTACTTGGTATTTATGTCTTGTGGCTGCAAAGTTACTACAACTCTTTCAGCACATCGAGCTATTTCTCTTGTTCTAATGTTGAATTAACATTACAACAAGCTCCTCTCCACCTTTGTCAATGTCAAATTGGACGACTCAAATTGTTTGAATCGGCACTTCCAAATACAACAAGATTCTCTCCACATTCACTGGGTTCAGAGTGTTGTGCGGAAGTGCTAATTTGAAACCATTAAACTAATACGAAAATATATGACAAAACAAACAATTCAAAATGACACAAAGATTTATATTAGTTCGGCGTAAGTCGACATCCAATTCGGAGACAGCAAGGAAGTTACACTAATAAACAAAACGAGATTACAAAGAGTGTTTAATCTCTCAAACTCAAACACAAAATACACCCAAATACACTCACAAATAGAAGAGGCAAAAAACGAATTACAAACAAAATATTTGTCTCCCTACAACTACAAGAATCTCTAATTGGTTTCACTCTTACAGAACCTTAAATGCAGCAGTTCCGAATTTTATTTCTCTCTTCTATTGGGGCGTCGGCTCTTCTCTTTCCCTCTCACTAGTGCAGTTGCTTCTATTCTCACCCTCTCGCCCAAAGTGCAAAATGCGAGATATACGAGCAGTAAAAAGACCTAGCATGTGATCCGCATATGCCAACTAAAGAGCCACATCAGTTTGGGTTTAGGTCCGCGTAGAAAGGGTCGAGACCCAATAGAACTGAGCCATCAAATCCAACACACAGGAATTATTCTCTTCAGTTTGCCTTTTGCACCGTCAGGAAGTATCAATCTTTTAGGATATAAATCCTCCGCGTCAGGGGTATCACCTCCACTTTGTTCAGCCTCGTTATAGCAACAGCCCTCAAGGTTCTTCTTAGAATGAGCAAATTAGATCATTACGTAAAGTACACTAATCTGGTTTTGAAACTCTGCAAATCTTAAAATGACCCTTTTTTTTAAATTTATTATTGATTTTTACAGTAGAGCAACGGTGGTGGTTTAGGTAATTAGTTATTAGAGAAAAGGAAAATCTGTAAGGATCAAATTAACATCAAATTCGTAAGAATCGAATTCGCATTAAAGTGTATACGCATTATTGTTTTTTGTCACTGTGGTAAAGCGTCATCTGCAAGTCCCATGAGTTTAATTTGTATGAATATGTTTTTTTAGTATAAATGATATTCTATACTAATCTACACTTTTCCTTTTTGTTAAAGAAACCTCGATTGTGCAAGGTGAAATTTTATTGAAATAAAAAGGCAAATGCACCTAGTGTAACTAAACAAAAAAAAAAATGATAACTAAACAAAAAAAAAAAATTATGATATTCTACACTAAGCGATATAGTTCAACTATGTTGAATCTGCACCTGCATACCCAACAACTTCTTTGCAAACCGAAAATATCTTCCGATCTCCCTATTCAGATCACAAGTGAGTTAGAGTGATTGGAAATATTTCTAGTTAAGTGTCAGCTTCTCACATTGTGTCATATCTAATAGCATCGTTTGGATTCTAATCTACTGTCACGTTAGTAACGGTGCTACTCTAAAATCTTTCATATGTATGATGAGGATAATATGTGTTTTTCTTATTAAAAAATATGAAAGTTGTTGGATGATGTACCTTTTATTGTATTTTTGTTCGGATGTAGCTTTCATTGTTTTTGTTCGAATTTGGGTAGAAAGTGCCAAGAAAGAGTAGAGGCAACAACTTTAGACAGATTCAACAATCAAACTTGAAAAAGACAAAAAATAAATTTGTTTAAGTCAGGCATAATCATGTTGACCCATTTAACATGGTTAATAAGAGTTTGTGCTTCCATCCAACCCACCTAATTCAAAAGTGACGTACATTTTAGCATGCTGACACAATTGCATAACTAGGTAACTTGTGTGTAAGTCATTTAGGTTGAACGTGAAATGACAAGTTTAACCTTTTTTCTTTCATGTAGAGTTTGTATTCTTATGAGTAACTAATAGTGATGCCTTTGGGTTATGTTCATGTCGAGAAGGTTTATAGCGTGGCCGGCACACTACTTGGTAAACCAAGAATCATGATATAATTCGTCAGAATTTTTCTTTTCAAGTTTTTAACCAATTATATTATTAAACTTGATGTAACGAGCCGTGTGCCCAGCACACACTGAAAAATCGCTCATTCATGTCAACATGAACCTTGAGACATCTGGATGAGTAATTAAGGGTACTTGGTATTTATGTCTTGTGGCTGCAAAGTTCCTACAGCTCTACAAAGTGCTTAGAAAATTTGAAGACAAACACGTCCTCCATATTCTAAATTCATATGGGGACGGAATTGGGCAATTAAAAACTTAATTATTCAAATTTATCTTGTTCTGATGGGCAACATAAATGTGTTGTTTGCAACTGAATTCTTCAATTTCAGCACATCGAGCTATTTCTCTTGTTCTAATGTTGAATTAACATTACGAGAAGCTCCTCTCCATCTCCGTCGATGTCAAATTGGATGACTCAAATTATCTGAATTGGCACTTCCAAATACAAGAAGCTCCTCTCCACCTTCACAAGGGTTCAGAGTGTTGTGCGGAATTGACAATTTGAGATCAATAAACTAATACGGAAAAATATAACAAAACAAACAATTCAAAATAACACAAAGATTTATATTGGTTGAGCATAAGCCTATGTCTAGTTTAGGAAGAGTGAGGAAGTTTCACTAATAAACAAAACGAGATTACAAAGAATGCTGTGAAACTCAAACCCAAAATTCACCCAATTACACTCACAAATAGAAGAGGGAAAAAAAGAATTAGAATAATGCATTATTTTTATTTTTTTTATTGTTAAATGATATATTTTATTAAATTAGATTTTAAATTAAAAAATCGATAAAATTCAATCTACGATGTGGTGTAAAGATAACATTCCTCTTCTTCCAATGAAATAAAAAGCCACTTGCATGCGTGTTTTTCTATTAAAAATATGAAAGTTGTTGGATGATGTACCGTTTATTGTGTTTTTGTCCGGATGTAGCTTCATTGTTTTTGTTCGAATTTGGATAGAAAGTGCCAAGAAAGAGTAGAGGTAACAATTTTAGACAGATTCGACAATCCGACTTGAAAAAGACAAATAATAAATTTGTTTGAGTTGGGCACAGTCGTGTTGACCCATTTAACATGGTAAATTAACGTTTGTGTTTCCATCAAACCCACCTAATGCGAAAGTGATATGCATTTTAGCACGCTACATAATCGCGTAATTAGGTAATTCATGTGTAAATCATTTAAGTTAAACGTGAAATGATAAGTTTAATTTGTTTCTTTCATGTAAACTTTGTATTCTTATGAGTAACTAATAGTGACACCTTTGGGTTGTGTTCATGTCGAGAAATTTTTTCGTGTGTCCGGCACACTGCTTGATACATTAAGAATCATAATATAATTTGTTAGAATTTTTTTTTAAAGCTTTCAACCAATTATATTATTAAATTTGGTGTACCGAGCCGTGTGCTATCAAACTAAAAAAAATCTCCCGTTCGTGTCAACATGAATCTAAGACATCTAGAACAGTAATTAAGGGTACTTGGTATTTTTGTCTTGTGGCTATTTGAAACACGTCCTCCATATTCTAAAGGTTTGTTATACTAACACCCCATATATAGTTGAATGTACCTCACATACTTAATATACCTCACATTTGCTTTTTTAATTAAAATGTATCTTAATACACCCCACATACTTTCTCACAATACCCTCACACCCCAACTTTCAACATACACTGTAAATTCCCTACATAAACCCCACATTTTCTACATACACCCCACACTCTTTGCATCTTAAGTGCAAATACATAATATCAACCAAAAATCTTACTTGTTTCTTCGAATAGGTGGTTTCTATGTTATTTCTCGTTGCTTTAAAAAAAAATAAGCATATAGATTTGAGAATCCACCATTAACGGAAAAAAAATATTTTACAATCCATCACTTTGTAACCAAAAGGGATCTAGAAATGCTGAACATAAATGAATTCTATTTTTGAATTGCTTCATACTTTTCCAGAAGCTAGCTTACTCTTTGATAATGAAAAAACCATGAAAAATTTCGGCAAAAAACTACAGAAAACTACTATAATATTTCGCATGAGATTGTCTAAACCTTTTAAAATTTGCTACTTCCCTCCATTGCTTTACAAAATTCTAACCACATCAGAAGAAATAAAACATTAATATTAGTTTCCTCCCCTACCATTAGAAATTAGTTACTGTGAAACCATGTTTACCCAATTTTTTTATTTATTAAAACCACTAATAAAATAAGGGAATAAAGCATATATAAAAGATTGTTGTATGAAACATTCCGAGGTATTTAAAGGGTCTGACAGAAAGTAAGCCCAAACTAATCTTAAAAATCTGCAAATTGACAATTGTATGCTATTTGTACATGTCTAATAAGAACGATTTTTTTTATTTTTTATTATATATGATTCTTGTGACAAAGTTACAAGTTTTTGACGAATAAGCTAGCATGTCTCATTGCCAAATTTGAGACAGCAATTTAACACGGTAAATTGTTACATCTAACGGAGGAAGGTAATAGTGGTTTTGAGAGTTGAAGAAGATAATTAATCTTAGGATATACATGTTAAAAGTGATTTTGGGTGTATTTAGAGTTTTTTTAATTTTATTTTTAAAACTTTATGAGGTCGGAATTGTCATTCACATTAAGGTATATAACTTATTAAATATTAAATTTTAAAATGTGGTGTATTCAACATAATGTGGGGTGCTAATAAAAAAAACCCTATTCTAAATTCATATGGAAACGGAATTGGGCAATTAAAAACTTAATTATTCTATTTACTTCTGATGGGCAACATAAATTTGCTTGCAACTGAATTACGCTAGAACGTTATGTACAACGCAGAGAATGAACGCGAAGGCTCCAGCCCCGTGGCATCGGGTTCGCTTGCATATCTATCGCCCCCTCGATCGCTTTAAAGCGCGTGCTCCCATAACGCTAATTCTTCAATTTCAGCACATCGAGTTGAATTAACATTACAACAAGCTCCTCTCAACCTCTGTCAATGTCAAATTAGATGACTCAAATTATCTAAATTAGCACTTCCAAATACAACAAGCTTCTCTCCACTTTCACTGGGGTTCAGAGTTGTGCGGAAGCGCTAATTTGAAACCAATAAAATAATACGGAAATATATGACAAAACAACCAATTCAAAATGACATAGATTTATACTGATTCTGTGTAAGCCTTCATGCAGTTCGAGAACAGCGAGGAAGTTCCACTGATAAACAAAACAAGATTACAAAGAATGATGTCAAACTCAAACCCAAAATACACCCAAATACACTCACAAAAAGAAGAGGGAAAAAACGAATAGATACAAAATATTTGTCTCTCTGCAACTACAACAATCTCTAATTGGTTTCACTCTTACAAAACCTTAAATGCAGCAGCTCCCAATTATTTCTCTCTTCTATTGGGTTTCGGCTCCTCTTTCCGCCACACTAGTGCAGCTGCTTCGGTTCTCAACCTCTCGTCCAAATAGGGTTTGGGTTTGAGTGGTGGCAGCGACACTGCAACAATAGGGCTTCTCACCCTGTGCACTCTTATCCTTCCACACCAACCCTCCGAAATAAAAACCCATTGCAGGAGAAAAAATGTAGCCTAAGAAAGTCAATGAGTCGATGATGAGAATAATGCGCGTTTTTTTATTTTGTTTATTTTTTTTAAATGATAGATTTGTTAGATTATATGTTAAATTAGACCATATCTAATTAAAAATGGTCATAGCTACTTTTAGAATTATAGCCTTGTAAAATATTATTTTTAAATAAATGGTATCAAATCATACTCATCTACAATCTCCAAGGCTAAACATAGCCCGCTCAATAATTTATTAGTTTTAAGTTTATACTTTAAATTTATTTGTTAATTTAACTAAACCACCGTTTGACGTTTTCAAATTAGCCGTTGAATTTGAGTCAATTATTTGAAGTGAGAAGATGGGGTCCCAAAAAAGGCTATATTTGGTCATCTTGATGCTCATTTAGCCAAAAAGTGGTCTAGTGGGCTCAATAGGTTATAGTCCAACCATCGGTTGGAGATAGATTTTTGAACAAATCAAACCATTTTTTAGCTTTTGAACCTTTAGCCCTCTTCATAAAATGACTCTAAAGAGCCAACAAAGTTTGAATCTACTCCGTAGTGTAAGAGCAACACTTTTCTCTTCCACTATAATAAAAGCTACTTGCATGCGTGTTTTTCTATTAAAAATATGAAAGTTATTGAATTATGTACCTTTTATTGTTTTTGCTCGAATTTAGGTAGAAAGTGCCGAGAAAGAGTAGAGGTAACAATTTTAGACAGATTCAACAATCCAACTTGGAAAAGACAAAAAATAAATTTGTTTGAGTCGGGCATAATCGTGTTGACCCATTTAACCTGGTTAATAAGAGTTTGTGTCTCCATCCAACCCACCTAATCTGTAAGTGACGCACACTTTAGCACGCTTTACATAATTGCATAATAAAATAACTTGTGTGCAATTCATTTAAGTTGAACATAAAATGAGAAGTCTAACCTTTTTCTTTCATGTAACCTTTGTATTCTTATGAGTAATTAACAGCGGCGCCTTTGGGTTGTGTTCATGTTGAGAAATTTTTTCATGTGGCCGGTACACTACTCGAACATCAAGAGTCATGATACAATTCATTAAAAAAAAATTGAAGTTTTCAACAAATTATATTATAAAACTTGATGTATTGAGCCGTGGCCAAATACACTAAAATATCTCTCGTTCATGTCAACACGAAGAGTATATGAGACATCTGGAAGAGTATATGAGACATCTGGAAGACTAATTAAGGGTACTTAGTAGTTGGTATTGATGTCTTGTGGTTGCAAAGTTACTACAGCTCTACAAAGTGCTTAGGACATTTGAAAACAATGCAGAAACACGTCCTCCATATTCTAAATTCGTATGGGACGGAATAATTGGGCAATTAAAAACTTAACTATTCTAATTAATCTTGTTCTGATGAGCAACATAAATGTGTTGTTTGCAACTGAATTCTTCAATTTCAGCACATGGAGCTATTTCTCTTGTTCTAATGTTGAATTAACATTACAAGAAGCTCCTCTCCACCTCTGTCAATGTCAAATTGGACGACTCAAATTATCTGAATTGGCACTTCCAAATACAACAAGCTCCTCTCCACCTTCACTAGGGTTCAGAGTGTTGTGCGGAAGCGCTAGTTTGAAACCAATAAACTAACACGGAGAAATATGACAAAACAAACAATTCAAAATGACATAAATATTTATACTGGTTCGGCGTAAACCTACATCTAGTTTGGGGACAGCGAGGAAGTTCCACTAATAAACAAAACGAGATTACAAAGAAAGCTCTCAAACTCAAACCCAAAATACACCCAAATACAAACACAAATAGAAGAGGGAAAAAAACGAATTAGAAACAAAATATTTGTCTCTCTGCAACTACAACAATCTCTAATTGGATTCACTCTTACAAAACCTTAAATGCAGCAGCTCCCAATTATTTCTCTCTTCTATTGGGTTTCGGCTCCTCTTTCCGTCACACTGGTGCAGCTGCTTCGGTTCCCACCCTCTCATCCAAATTGCAAAATGTGAGGCTTTATATACGAGCACTAAAAAGACCTAGCATGTGATCCGCATATGCCAACTAAAGAGCCACAACAGTTTGGTTTTAGGTCCGCGTAAGAAAGGGTCGAGACCCAACAGAACTAAGCCATCAAATCCAACACACAGGAGTTATTCTCTTCAGTTTTCCTTTGCCCCATCAGGAAGTACCAATCTTTTAGAATGTAAATCCTCTTCATCAGGGGTTTCACCCCCACTTTGTTCAGCCTCATTATAGCAACACCCCTCACGGTTCCTCTTAGAATGAGCAACTCTTACCAGTGATCTGCGTAAAGCACGAAGTTCCGCTCCAGAATTTTCATGACGAAAGTCGGGCTGTGTCATGCTTTTGTTATGCAGCTCCTCATGATTGGCATAAAAGAGACAAACTCCACACCTTCTGATGCGATGCTGCTGCACTGGTGCCCAAGAATCACGTGATTGGACTCCATCTTTTAGTTCAACTCTAAATGTGGCCTCGGTGGTATAGCGCTCACTTAGCTGCACACCTATTTTCAATGGAAGATATCCCATGAACATGTGATCTTACTCAAGTAACCTGTCACTTGTGACTCCAATCAAGCAAATCAAATCTGAAACTGAGCTCGCTGTGCTCTTCTTTTGAGGTACAAAAACACAGGGCAGATAGATCAGACACATAATGCGCGTACTTGAACTTAGTAAAACCGCATACAGAAAATCCCAAAATCTTATGATCCGACACCGGTGGTAGATGCACAGTTACTGAAGATCCACTACACTGATGACTGAACCAATCTGAAAGTTTACTTCCAGGAAGGTACATAAACAAGGAAAGAGTTTGCAGATAACCCTACAGAACGAAAACAAAGTAGACTGAACTTGTATTAGATATGTTTCGTACTTTCGCACATGGAGAGAGAGAGAGAGAGAGAGAGAGAGAGAGAGAGACCTGATGAGCTTCTATAATTTCTTCAAATAGATTTTGCACCAGCTGGAAGCAGTTTGAAAATGTGAAGTAAAGATTACTGTAAAGAAGGTTTGGTCCTGAAACAGTTTCCAAAGCTGTGCAATCATGGGCGTCTATGAAATTTATGCTTGATGAAAGCTCTGTTATTGATTTCATTCTCTTGCAACCTTCCAATTTGAGATCTGTCAAAACGATGAAGCCGATGTTAGAGTGTGAGTTTGATTCTTGTAAGACTTGTAATGATCATTAAAGTGTTTTGAATTAATATGAAGAAGTCTATGCGTAATTGGAGTTGTTCTATTTTATAGAATTGAGACTCATCAACTTACTTGGATTAAGACTCATGCTTGGATAAGGATTATGGTTTAGTATTCCTTATAGGATTGTAATAGGGCGATCAAGTTGTTTTTCGCAGTATAAATAACATGGGCTGCTGCTCTCACAAGATACTGACTCTATTGGGAATCAAATACCTATTGTTTGATTGAGCATCGAGATCTTGCAAGAGAGGAGAAGTTTTTGTGTCAGGATGGTTTCTACATCATCTTCCTCATCTACAGGCTAGTCATGTTCTTCTCGTTCTTGATTTCAACAGACTTGTTGTGGTTTGATTGCTAGAACAATTCCTAGTATTTTGAGTTTAGATTAACATGTGGTATCAGAGCCTTGTGGTTCTTGCAATTGAATTCAACGAATTTGTTTTGTTAATTAACAATTGTTAACTACGTTGACCTTACGAACAAAGGAGACGGTGAAAGATAGGAGAAAACTAAAAAATAAAAAAAAATAAAAAATAAAAAAAATAAAAAAAACAAAAAAAAACGACGTCGTTTTCTCTTAATTAGATATTTTAAACTTTTGACCGTTAGAACAAGGAGAGAGAAACATCAAAAAGGATTCTCGTTTTTGACCGTTGCATCAGTATGGTGTTCTTTACACTTTCTGGTACTGAATGACTTCGACCTGGAGAATTCTTTCTCTAATTCCTTTATTTCTTGACGACAAGTGATTCAATAACACTATATTTATGCTTCCGCTGACTATCATATTCTACAAAGGTAATCTCTGATTAAAATTTAGCATATTTTGTTAGCTGGGTGATTCACATCAGAAATTCTCTTCTTCAACTTTTTAAAATTTTCTGATAAATCACATGGTGATGAATATGACGTTTTGTTATTTAAGATTCACTTGTTTCCCTTTTTGCGACTTCTTAAATTTCCCCTTCATCTGTTCTGATCAAATGTTGACTGATGACTATTGTTTTCTTGGATTCATGCCAGATATGGTATGGTGACTATCTTGATAATATGATGAGTTAATGATCGATGTTGAGCTATTTAATCTATGTATGCTTTTCATATATCATGAAGGGACTATATATATGACTAAATTGACTCTACATTGAAACATTCAGTGAAAGTAGATTGAAATCAGGAACTTTAAGTTTTTGTGATTTCATTATTGTTCATCTACAGTTTCTCTGAAGACTCTAAATCTGGCTAGTATTCCTATCCACACTGGAGGAAGCAATTACAAGAAGTGGAGAAGAGAAATAGGGTAGCTGTTGACTCTGAATGAAATTGACATTGTACTTGACATGCCTCAACCACCAAAATTGACAGATAAGAGTACTAAGTCTGAGAAAAATGAGCATGAAAGGTGGACAAGAGCCAACAAAATTGCTCTTTCTATCCTTGAAAGTGGAATGACAGATACTGTGAGAGGGGGAATTAAGAAACAAGATCTTGCAAATGACTACCTCAAGGCCATTGAAAATAAGTTCAAAGAATCCGAGAAGGCAAAAATTAGTCAGTATATGTCTATGCTAACAACCTACAAGATTGATGGGAATGCTTCCATTAGGGACCACACCATGAAGATGACTGATGCTGCAGAGAAACTCAACTCTATGGATGTCAACATTGGGGAAAAACAGCTAGTCTTCATGATTCTAAAGGCACTTCCTACAGAGTACAGCCAGTTAAAGGTGTCCTACAATACTCAGGACAAAACATGGACTGTTGATGAGTTAAGAGCCCAGTGTGTTCAAGAGGAGACTCGTCAGAAACAGGAAAAAGGCAAGGAGGTTGAAGCTATCAATTTTGTGCAAGCTAGGAACAATGAGACCATTATTGCTTCTGGTAAGGCCTCTAAGTCTTTTGGCAAGTCTGCTAAAAATACTAAAGCCTTTAAATCTAACAATCTTAATGTCAAAATTAAGGATGTCTCTAAAATCAAGTGTCATCATTGCAAACTCAAGGGTCATTATAGAAAAGATTGTGAACAATTTAAGGACTGGCTGAAAAGTAAAGGTAGAACTGATGTCTATGTTTGTGTGGAGTCTAATCTGATTGAAATCCCTATAGATTCCTGGTGGTTTGACACTGGATCATCTGTGCACATTATAGATACATTGCATGGTTTTCAAAAACAAAAGCAACCAAGTAAAGATTCTTACAATGTTTTTGTAGGTGAAGGGACAAAAGTGAATGTAGAGGCCGTTGGGGTCATAAGACTTAAACTAAAATCGGGTTTTATACTGAAATTAAATGATGTGCTTTATGTTCCAGCTATGAGGAGAAACTTACTTTCAGCATCAAAATTAGTCAAACAAGGTTTTGCTTTTCTTGTGAATGATGACAACATCAAATTTTTTCGAAAAAACAGATTGCATTCATTATTGGGATCAGCACTTATGCATGATGAATTATGGAAATTGGAATGCATTGTTGATCAAACATCCTTACCTGTTATGAATGTTAATACTAAAAGGATGCATGAATCTGAAGTTTCTTATATTTTGTGGCATAAAAGGTAGGGACACATTTCAAAAGAAAGAGTTTTGCAGCTGTCTAAAACAAATTTGATCCCTTCACTTGATTTCAAATTAGTTCCTCAAGACTTGTAGCCTTTGTGAAGTCGGGGGTTTTCATAAGGTATTGACAATGACTTAAATTGATGAATTTCAACTTTTCCAGAGGCTGTTAAAAAGTCCAAGAAAACATGCACAACTCAGAACCTAAACATTGAAAATAATAAATTTACGTAAATGAAAAATCGTACCTCAGCTCCTTTCCAATGCGAGGCTTTATATACGAGCACTAAAAGGACCTAGCATGTGACCGCATATGCCAACTAAAGAGCCACAACAGTCTGGGTTTAGGTCCGCGTAGAAAGGGTCGAGACCCAACAGGACTGATCCATCAAATCCAACACACAGGGATTATTCTCTTCAGTTTTCCTTTGCCCCATCAGGCAGTACCAATCTTTTAGAATACAAATCCTCTGCGTCAGAGGTATCACTTCCATTTTGATCACCCTCATTATAGTAACACCTCTCACGGTTCCTCTCAGAATGAGTAACTCTTACCAGTGATTTGCCAAAAGCACGAAGTTCGGCTTCAGAATTCTCATGATGATAGTGTTGTTCTTGAAAGTGGAATTGATCCGGCTGTATCATGCTTCAATAACGCACCACCTCAAATTTGGGATAAAAGGGACCACACGGCTTACAATTAGCTTCCTCTCACAATTGGCTTAAAAGAGATTATGCACCTCCTCACAATTGGCATAAAAGAGACGAACTCCACTCCTTCTGATGCGATGCTGCTGAACTGGTACCCCAGAATCACATAATCTGACTCAAGTAACCTGCCCCTTGTGATGCTCAAATCAAGCAAATCAAAGCAGAAACCATGCTCGCCATGCTCTCCTTTGAAGGTACAAAAACACAGAGCAGATAGATCAGATGTATAATATGCAACTTGAACTTAGTAACACCGCACAAAGCGAATCCTAAAATCTTACGATCCGAGACTGGTGGTAGATGCACAGTTACGGAAGATCTGCTACACTGATGGCTGAACCAATCTGAAAGTTTACTTCCAGAAAGATACATAAACAAGGAAAGAGGTTGCAGATTACCCTGCAGAATGAAAACAAAGGTAAACTGGACTTGCATTAGATATGTTCGTACTTTCGCACCTAGAGAGAGAGAGAGAGAGAGAGAGAGAGAGAGAGAGAGAGAGAGAGAGACAGACAGACAGACAGACAGAGACAGAGACCTGATGAGCTTCCACAATATCTTCAAATAGATTTTGCACCAGCTGGAAGCAGTTTGAAAATGTCAAGTAAAGATTCTTGGGAAAAAACTTGCTCGGTCTTGAAACAGATTCCAAAGCTGTGCAATCAGGGGCATCTATGAACCTTATAGTTGATGAAATCTCTGGTATTGATTTCAGTCCCTTGCAACCTTCCAATTTGAGACTTGTTAACCAATGAAGCTCTCAAAATTGTTTCTACAGAGTTATAATGTATTCAATAATGATAAATGAGCAATACCCAATAATTCCAACACCTCAAACTTTGGGCAACCAGAAAGACTAAGATAGTGAAGGGACTTGAGATCACAAATGCTGCTTGGGAGACTTGAGATCACAAATGCTGCTTGGGAGACTTGAGTTTTTTGCAATCTCTTAGGTTCAACGTAACAAGCCCTAGAAGAAGATTCCCTAAACAGTAAGGCCCATGAGTTTACTAATTGACAAAGGCAGTTCTTTAATTGCAGTCCCATCTAAATATAACTTTGATAGATTCTCCATAGCATCTGAAATCTCTGGAAACTTCTCAAGGTTTGAGCAACCAGAAAGATTAAGGGTTTGAAGAGATCCCATATGAATGCTGCTAGGCAGGCTCTTGAGTTCTTGACACCCAGATAGGTTCAAAACAGTAAGGCCCGTGAGTTTATTAATTGATGAAGGCAGTTCTTTAATGGCAGTCCCATCTAAATATAACTCTGATAGATTCTCCATAGCATCTGAAATCTCTGGAAACTTCTTAAAGTTTGAGCAACCAGAAAGATTAAGGGTTTGAAGAGATCCCATATGAATGCTGCTCGGCAGGCTCTTGAGTTCTCGACAGTGTCTTAGGTCCAAGAGAGTAAGGCCCGTGAGTTTATTAATTGACGAAGGCAGTTCTTTAATGGCAGTCCATTGTAAATATAACTCTGATAGATTCTCCATAACATCTGAAATATCTGGAAACTTCTCAAAGTTTGAGCAATGAGAAAGATCAAGGGTTCGAAGAGATCCCATCTGAATGCTGCTCAGCAGGCTCTTGAGTTCTCGACAGCCTCTTAGGTCCAAAATTGGAAGACCCGTGAGTTTATTAATTGACGAAGGCAGTTCTTTAATTGTAGTCCCATCTAAATAAAGCTTTGACAACTCCTCCATAACTTCTGAAATCTCTGGAAACATCTCAAGGTTTGAGCAACCAGAAAGATTTAAGGGTTTGAAGAGATCTCATATGAATGCTGCTCGGCAGGCTCTTGAGTTCTCGACAGCCTCGTAGGTCCAAAACAGTAAGGCCCGTGAGTTTATTAATTGACGAAGGCAGTTCTTTAATTGCAGTCCCATTTAAATAAAGCCATGATAGCTTCTCCATACCATCTGAAATATCTGGAAACTTCTCAAAGTTTGAGCAACCAGAAAGATTAAGGGTTTGAAGAGATCCCATAAGAATGCTGCTCGGCAGGCTCTTGAGTTCTCGACAGCCTCGTAGGTCCAAAACAGTAAGGCCCGTGAGTTTATTAATTGACGAAGGTAGTTCTTTAATTGCAGTCCCATCTAAATAAAGCTTTGATAGCTTCTCCATAACATCTGAAATATCTGGAAACTTCTCCAAGTTTGAGCAACCAGAAAGATTAAGGGTTTGAAGAGATCCCATAAGAATGCTGCTCGGCAGGCTCTTGAGTTCTCGACAGCCTTGTAGGTCCAAAACAGTAAGGCCCGTGAGTTTATTAATTGACGAAGGCACTTCTTTAATTGCAGTCCAATTTAAATAAAGCTCTGATAGCTTCTCCATAACATCCGAAGTATCTGGAAACTTCTCCAAGTTTGAGCAACCAGCAAGATTAAGGGTTTGAAGAGATCCCATATGAATGCTGCTCGGCAAGCTCTTGAGTTCTCGACAGCCTCGTAGTTCCAAAACAGTAAGGCCCGTGAGTTTATTAATTGACGAAGGCAGTTCTTTAATTGCAGTCCCACCTAAATAAAGCTTTGATAGCCTCTCCGAAATATCTGGAAACTTCTCCAAGTTTGAGCAACCAGAAAGATGAAGGGTTTGAAGAGATCCCATATGAATGCTGCTCGGCAGGCTCTTGAGTTCTCGACAGCCTTGTAGGTCCAAAACAATAAGGCCCGTGAGTTTATTAATTGACGAAGGCACTTCTTCAATTGCAGTCCTACTTAAATCAAGCTCTGATAGCTTCTCCATAACATCCAAAATATCTGGAAACTTCTCAAAGTTTGAGCAACCAGAAAGATGAAGGGTTTGAAGAGATCCCATATGATTGCTGCTCGGCAGGCTCTTGAGTTCTCGACAGCCTTTTAGGTCCAAAACAGTAAGGCCCGTGAGTTTATTAATTGACGAAGGCACTTCTTTAATTGCAGTCCCATTTAAATAAAGCCCTGATAGCTTCTTCATAACATCTGAAGTATCTGGAAACTTCTCCAAGTTTGAGCAACCAGAAAGATTAAGGGTTTGAAGAGATCCCATATGAATGCTGCTCGGCAAGCTCTTGAGTTCTAGACAGCCTCGTAGGTCCAAAACAGTAAGGCCCGTGAGTTTATTAATTGACGAAGGCAGTTCTTTAATTGCAGTCCCATATAAATAAAGCTCTGATAGCCTCTCCATAACATCCGAAATATTTGGAAACTTCTCCAAGTTTGAGCAACCAGAAAAATTAAGGGTTTGAAGAGATCCCATATGAATGCTGCTCGGCAGGCTCTTGAGTTCTCGACAGCCTCGTAGGTCCAAAATAGTAAGGCACGTGAGTTTATTAATTGACGAAGGCAGTTCTTTAATTGCAGTCCAATCTAAATATAACTTTGATAGCTTCTCCATAGCATCTGAAATCTCTGGAAACTTCTCAAAGTTTGAGCAACGAGAAAGATTAAGGGTTTGAAGAGATCCCATATGACTGATGCTCGGCAGGCTCTTGAGTTCTCGACAGTCTTCTAGATTCAATATAACAAGGTTTTTCAGAGCTGAAATGGATGGGTCAACCTCATATAACCCTGTACAACCTTTGAGATTTAGTTCCTCGAGACTTGTAGCCTTTGTGAAGTCGGGGGTTTTCTTAAGGTATTCACAATTACTTAAGTTGATGAATTTCAACTTTTCCAGAGGCTGTTAAAAAGTTCAAGAAAACATGCACAACACATCTCAGAACCTCAACATTGAAAATAAATATATTTACGTAAATGAAAAATCGTACCTCAGCTCCTTTCCAAAGTTGTTCGATGCAACTATAACTCATGTTAAGGTTTACAAGATTCTTGAACTGAAAGTTGGATGGCCAAGACTTGAGAGGGCAACCACGCCAGATGAGACACCTCAACTGAGAACATTGGAACTTTAAGTCCGCAATCCAGCGTTTTATGAAGCAATCATGTGGAGCTCGATGGTCAGAGTACTTGGTGTAAGTATAAGCACCATCACGGATCATGAGCAGTCTTAGTTTTGTCATACTAACAAAAGCTTCAGTATTTGAGCATCCCTCTTTAAAGATTGCTGAATCCAGGAATATGCCTTCAACTGCTTCTGTAGCCTGGATAAACCAACAATGTAAATTAAAGTGAAGGAAAACACCAAGAACCTTACTGAATATTATAAACAATGCATGTTTGCTATAAAATAGATTTTGGTCGAAAGCTGAAGTTTTCTACGAAACATTGCATAAGAAAAAGACATCTCACTGTATTTTGAGTCAGCACATGACGAACATCTTCATAACTCCACAACCTACTTCTTCTCCCAGGCTCTTCGATAAATTCTTGGCGAACGATTTCCCGACCCATTTCCTCTAGTAAATCATGCATCTCCAGTTCCCCCCACTCTGAGACAGATATGAGAGCTCGATCGATTAGAACTCCTATTCCATCATGAGGATAGAAACCAAAACTGTCCAGAATTGCAGTTGCATAGTCTTTTTTCATTCCTTTAAAGAAACATGCAATATCTAGAAAGATCTTCTTCTCTGTTTCATCTAATCCATCAAAGCTTGTTTTAAGCACATCATGAATTCCACTTCGTGGGATTTTCCTTATTTTTTCTAACACATCTTCCCACTGGCGTACGGTTTTGTTATGAAGATGAGCTCCCAAGACTATGAGTGCTAAAGGTAGACCTTGAGCATATTGTATGACACACCTTGAGAGCTGACCATAATTTCGGGTGGGTTGGTTTGTTCTGAAGGCGTGCTTCCTAAAGAGCTCCAGAGCTTCGGAATCACTGAAAATCTCAGGCTTATAGATCGCATTAGCTCCACTTAGTAATTGCAAATCTCTCGTTGTTATAATGATTCTACTACCACCACCAAAGGAATGTTGCTTTCCTAGTAAAGCTTCAATTTGGTCTAATTTGTTCACATCATCAACAACAATAAGAACTTTTCTCTGACCTAGGCTCTTTAACATCACCTCGAAACCTTTACTCGAAATGTCCGAACTCACCACCTTGTTATTAGAGATAGTTGATAGAAGTTGTGTCTGCATATGTAGTTTGCCATGATTCTTGAAACCCTCCTTGACATTGTCAAGAAAGCAACAAGCTTCAAATTGACAAGCGATTTCATCATAAATAGCTCTAGCGACAGTTGTTTTGCCTAGACCACCCATACCCCATATTCCAACAATACGAACATCATCCTTATGCAACCCAGGAGGATCAGGATATAACAATAAATGCATTTTACGCATATGAGAATCCATTCCAATCAATCCATTATCTTTGCTTGACGAGATTTCGGTCAATCTCTCAAATATATCATCCACAATTTCCTCAATAAGCTTGGCATCATCCCTGTGTAATAAGAAAAACAGCATTGCCAATTTTGTTAAGAAAATATACATTATACAGTGACACCCAATTAAACTAGATGCTTTAAAAATCCCAATTCAAAAGTAATTAAGAATATAATCGAACAGTAATTACTCGTATTTTCGCGAATCCCAGCCGGATAAATTGGCAGCTCTGGTTAGCGCGGACCTCCAGCTCTCCACCTCTTTCATTTCGACGCTCGATTCACCTTCGTTTTGAGGAAAAGCTTCTGCAAAACTTCTCTTGAGCTTACGAACTTCAGATGGATCAACTTGGTAGAAAATCGGCACCACTATCTGCTTCTTTGCATCCATGCACTCCAGGATTTTGACCAGTTCTTTCAAGCACCACGTCGAAGAAGCGTAGTCCTGGGAGAAAACCACGATCGAAAGCCTCGACGACTCGATAGCCGCAAGGAGTTCCGAAAGGTCGTTGCCTTTTCTGAGCTCTTCGGCGTCGATGAAGGTGTTGATTGCTTTCCGACGCAGAGCACTGTAGAGATGGCCGACGAAGATCTTGCGAGTGTCTTCGCCTCTGAAATTCAGGAAGACGTCGTATTTCCATGAGGAAGAGGAAGAAGCAGCCATTGACATCTGACAGGGACGATATCCACAGCAGATGGTCAGCTACCGACTCGCCTAATGCAACGTAAAAGCTGAAATGGCCGATTGAGCGTCAGATTTTGGAGTTGGGAGTTAAACGATCGGCTGGAAAAATTGTACCCAAAGATATGATTCTGTTTGGCTCATCAGTGCGGCGACGTTGGATTCGTGTCCTGCACTTCTTGGGCTGTCTTTTGGTTTATCTCGTGCATCTGGTGGAGGTGCTGTGTTTGGAGTTTTTTCTGTTGCCCTTATCTTCTTCTGGATCCCAGCGGCCGTTCATCCGATTGGCTCACCAGCGCGGCGATGGGAACGACGACTAACAGTTTCTCTGCTGCTAGGGTTTTGTTCTTCTTTGAGCTTTTTGCTTCTGTTCGGGCCTAATCTCTGTTTTCGGGCCTTGTTTCGTTTCCCTTGTGTTTTTTTATTTTTATTTTTTTCTTTTGTTTTAATGAAATATTAATGGAATGTCCACTTGAGCAAAACCAAGAAGAAAAAAAAAGTAATGTTAAAGAATACTAAATTTTTAAGTTAAATTTATAAATTATGATGTAGTTATAGTTGTAGATGATTAGATTATTCATTAAATGTCGATTAATGTAATATTTTTAATTAATAATATATCATTTAGTTTATAAATTTAATTTAATTTTTTAACTTTCTTAACATTTAGTTAAGAAATAATAATAATTTATCTTTACTGTTGCAACTTAATATTACAATCTAGTGGTATTTCTTTTTACTTATAATTCTTAGTTTCAATTCTCGCTACAGGTGAATTTGAACCACATTATTACTAACTCATTGTGAGGCTAACCTCACCATTCATATTAGCGCTAATAATATCGTTTGTTAAAATAAAATATTTTTATTAAGGGAAAGAGGCCCTTGCAACAATGAAAGCTCGCTTAATTGGGTTTACTTTTGTGTTTTCACGGGTTTGTGTATGTACTGGTATCATTGCCTCCGAGTGTAATTCTTAGTTTCAATTCTCGTTAAAGGTGAATTTGAACCACATTATTAATAGCTCATTGTGAGGTTAACCTCACCATGCATCTTAACGCTGATAACATCGTTTGTTAAAAATTTTATTTTTATTAAGAGAAAGAGGCCCCTGCAATAATAAAAGCTCACTTAATTGGGTTTACTTTTGTGTTTTCACGTGTTTGTGTATGTACTGGTATCATTGCCTCCGAGTGTGTGTGCGCGCGAGTGTGAGTGAGTGTGTGTGTGTGTGAGAGAGAGAGAGAGAGAGACCGAGACCTAATCATGACAATGAGTTTCCAACAATATCCCTGAATGGATTTTTTGGTACCAGCCGGAGGCAATTAGAAAATATGAGGTAAAGATTCATAGAATGAGGCTTTGGTGTTGAAACTGTTTCCGAAGCTGTGCAATCATGTGCATCTATCTAATATTTGATGAAAGCTGTGGTATTGATATTAGTCTCCTGCAAGCTTCCACATTGAAATTTGTTAAACGATGAAGTCGATCCATAGTTGCAGTTAAGCTCTCAAAATTGTTTCTGCACAGCACTAATGTTATCAAATGAATTAGATTCGTAACATAATCCGGTAACTCCAACAGTTTGCGGTCAATTAAATCAAGAAACACAAGGTTTTCATAGTGTCTATGAGCCGGTGGTTTTGGTGACAATGACACAAATGGGGACTTCTTTGCCATCCATTTACCAGATAACGTTGCAGGCATGATTGAACTTGACATAGAGAATGGTCGTTCTATACCACTTCCCTCTACGTCAACGTCCCTCAAGGATCCCACATTTCCTAAGCCCTCAGGCAAGTGAGAAAGTCTCGAGCACCCAGAGACAATGAGACGGGTAATGTATGCCAAATTACAGATACTGTCTGGAAGACACACAATGCTTTTGCAGTTTTTCAAATTTAATATCACAAGCCCTCGAAGCCGCTCAATTGATGGGAAAATCCATGTGAAAGATGTTCCATCCAAATGAAGCTCTTTTAATCCTTCCATATCTTCTTCAATTTCTGGAAACTCCTTAAGCCTTGGACAGCCAGATAGAGTAAGATATCTAAGGGACTTGAGTTGACAAATGCTGTTTGGAAGACTCTTAAGTTCTCTGCAACAATTTAGGTTCAAAGTAACAAGCCCCGTAAGAATTGTTGATAGTTAAGTTGTTTTCAGATTTCCTTAATTGTCTTTGTATTGTCTTATATGACAAGTTTAGGTTCTGGATCCATTTACTTTTGAAGGTCTCATAAGTCCTTGTAATAGCCATGTGTCATCATCATATTGATGACCTACTATGTACGGCTAAGATTGGATTTAGTGCTTAAAAGAATGTAAAGGGAATGTTGGTTTTATTCTTTGAAAAGAAACAGAGCAGCCGCAATTTTTCCATTAAGAAAGAAAGAAAACAAACAGCAAGTCTTCCTTTCTTTTCCAGAGAGTTTCAGTTTTCTTTCTTCTTCTTCATACTTCAAAACTAAACCCAGAAATTAAACACTCCATCCATAAACTTCAACATGGTATCAAGAGCACAGGTTTGAATTTAAATCTGGGCGTTGTGAAATCGCGAAGCTGAAAAGGGGAAATCAACGAAATACCCCAATCTCTGACGGTTTAGTCTCAGATGGCCGGAGCCGGAGGTGGTGAGCTACGAGCTCCCATTTTCAATGGAAGTAACTATGATTTCTGGATGATCAAGCTGCGTACGATCTTCATCTCGCAGGATCTCTGGAGACTAGTTGAAAAAGGGTATGAAGAACCTGAGAAAGAGCTTACATCAGCTGAAAAACTAGCACTGAAGGACAACGTCACCAAAGATGCAAAAGCACTAGGACTGATTCAAAATGCAGTCTCAGATGATATCTTTCCTCGCATAGCTCAACAGGTAACCTCCAAAGCTGCTTGGGATATTCTAAAATCAGAATTTGTTGGTGATAAGAAAGTAAGATCTGTGAAATTGCAAGGGCTTAGGAGGGAATTTGAACATCTTAGAATGAAGGATGATGATTCTTTATCTGGGTAAGTATCTAAACTATTTGAGCTTGTGAATCAAATGAGGTCATATGGGGAAGAACTTTTTGATCAAAGAATTGTACAAAAGCTTTTGATTAGTCTACCTAGGAGCTATGATTCAATTGCAGAACTTATAGAGGAAACCAAAGACACAGATACAATTAGTGTGCAAGAAGTTGTGGGTTCCTTGAAGTCACATGAACAAAGACTACAAAGGCATGCTGACTATGGTTCAGATAAGGCTTATTCATCCTTGAGTATCAATCCCAGAGAAGGACCAAGTTCCTCATATGGGGGTAGCTCAAAATTCAAGAACAATTGGAAGAACAAAGGCAAGAAAATGGATGTAAAATCTGCAAATGTCCCAAAGAAGGAGAATCAAGGTGAAGGAACAAAGATTTCCTGTGTTCACTGCAACAAACTACATTATGGAACCTGTTGGTTTAAGGGAAAACCCAAGTGCCATAAATGTGACAGATTTGGTCACTTGGCAAAGGACTGCAAAAGCAAAATTGTACCTGCAGCAAATTATGCAAATGAAGTAGAGGAAGAAGGAACTATGTTTTATGCTTGTCATTCAGCCTCTGTGGTGAAAAATTCTAGTGTATGGTATGTGGATAGTGCATGTAGCAATCATATGACTGGCCATGAATCCCTCTTGATTGAAGTGAACAGGAATGTGACAGCCAAAGTTAAGATGGGTACTGGTGACTTAGTTCAAGCTGTTGGAAAGGGAACATTGGTTATTGACACCATACACGGAAAAAGATACATAAAGGAGGTCATGCTAGTGCCAGGACTAGATGAAAACCTCTTGAGTGTAGGCCAAATGGTTGAACATGGGTACTTCTTGGTATTTGGGGATTATCTAGTGGATATCTTTGATGACAAAACCTTTGAGAACCTCTTGGCAAGGGTGCAAATAACCAGCAATAGGTGTTTCCCTATGACACTTGAATATGGAAATGAAGTAGCTAGAAGAGCAACTGTTGAAGAGACCACTTGGAACTGGCATAGGAGATTTGGGCATCTGAATTTCCAAAGTCTAAAATCTCTACAACAAAAGGAAATGGTTTATGGGCTACCTGAGATAAAAGATACATCCAAAGTTTGTGAAGGGTGTGCTATGGGTAAAGCTCACAGAGAGGTATTTGACAAGGAGAAAGCATGGAGAGCCACTGTACCTCTAGAATTGATCCATATTGATGTATGTGGACCAATGCAAGTCTCTACTATAGGAGGTAACAAATACTTCCTAACCTTTATTGATGATTACACCAGGATGTGCTGGGTATACCTGATGAATCTGAAATCTGAAGTTTTCAGTATCTTCAAGAAGTTTAAGGCCATGGTAGAACTACAAAGTGGATTCAAAATCAAGAAGTTGAGGAGTGATAGAGGGGGAGAATACACCTCCACTGAGTTTTTGAAATTTTGTGAAGATGTTGGTTTGGAAAGACAACTCACAATTGCATATTCCCCTCAGCAAAATGGAGTGGCTGAGAGGAAGAATAGGACAATTGTTGAGATGGCAAAGGCTATGATACATGAGAAGCATTTACCATATAATTTCTGGGGTGAAGCAGTAACAACTGCAGTCTACATTCTTAATCGATGTCCTACCAGATCACTTCATGAAGTAACACCTTTTGAAGCCTTTAGTGGCAGGAAGCCAGGAGTCAAGCACTTGAGGGTCTTTGGTTCTATATGCTACTATCACGTGCCTAGTCAACTGAGGCACAAATTGGAGGAATCTGCAACGAAGGGAATCTTCATTGGGTATGGAAAATGTGAGAAGGGGTATAGAGTGTATGACCTGCATTCCAAGAAAGTAATATTGTCTAGGAGTGTCATTTTTTATGAGAACTTAGCTTGGAATTGGGAAACACAAAGGGAAATGCCTATTTCAGTTCCACTGAATGTTGAGATCAATGATAGAATCACTGAGCAAGTGGAATCAGCACCTGCTTCTGATCAAATACAAAGTGAAGACACTACTGGAACACAAGATTCAAGCGTAAGGGTCCAGAATTCAGCAACTCCTACCTCTACACCGGTTAGGCTAAGAAGCTTAACTGAAATCTATGCAAGGTGCAACATGTGTATCATAGAACCAGAAAATTATCAAGAAGCATGGCAGACAGCTATGGATAATGAGATCTCCATGATAGAAAAGAATGAAACTTGGGAGTTGGTGGACAGATCTACATCCAAGCCGGTCATTGGAGTTAAATGGGTATATAAGATCAAACTTAATCTTGATGGTTCTATACAAAAACACAAGGCAAGACTAGTTGCTAAGGGATATTCTCAAAAGCCCGGAGTGGATTTCAATGAGACCTTCGCTCCGGTAGCAAGGATGGATACTATTAGGACACTAATAGCTCTTGCAGCCCAGAAAGGTTGGAGATTGTTCCAACTTGATGTCAAATCTGCCTTCTTAAATGGAACTCTACATGAAGAGGTCTATGTAGACCAACCTGAAGGTTTTGTAATTCAGAATGCAGAAGCAAAGGTTTATAAGTTAAGGAAGGCATTATATGGCCTGAAACAAGCACCAAGGGCCTGGTACGAAGAAATTGATGCATATCTCATCTTATGTGGATTTGAGAGGAGCCCCAGTGAACCTACACTTTATGTTAAGGTAAGAAATGGTACTGAAACTATAATCATCTCAATCTATGTGGATGATATAGTTTACACTGGCAGCAGTGAAGAATTGATGTCAGAATTCAAGTTTGATATGATGAACAGGTATGAAATGACAGACTTGGGACTGCTGCACCATTTTCTTGGCATGGGGATTCTGCAAAGTGAAAAAGGGATCTTCATTGGGCAAAAGAAATATGCTCTATCTCTGCTAGACAAGTTTGGTTTGCAGAACTGTAAACCAGTGAGCACACCACTAGCTACAAATGAAAAACTTTGCAGGAATGATGGAAGTGAATCCACTGATGAAGGAGTTTACAGGCAGATTGTGGGCAGCTTGCTATATCTAACTGCCACTAGGCCTGACATTATGTTTGCTGCATCACTGTTGGCAAGATTTATGCACTCTCCCTCCAAGAAACATCTTGGAACTG
Source organism: Pyrus communis (assembly GCF_963583255.1). Classification (NCBI taxonomy): domain Eukaryota; kingdom Viridiplantae; phylum Streptophyta; class Magnoliopsida; order Rosales; family Rosaceae; genus Pyrus; species Pyrus communis. The sequence goes on from NC_084818.1 coordinate 3,172,305, forward strand.
CCAAAAGGGTCCTAAGATATATACAAGGGACCATTGATTTTGGAATTGAGTTTGAGAAGGGAAAGAAAGTTGTACTTATAGGATATTGTGATAGTGATTGGAGTGGGTGTGAGGATGACATGAAGAGCACTTCCGGATATGCATTCACATTTGGAAGTGGTGTGTTTTCTTGGGCCTCTGTGAAGCAACACAGTGTTGCTCTCTCAAATGCAGAAGCCGAATACGTCAGTGCAGTTGAAGCAACAACTCAAGCCATTTGGCTAAGATTTGTGTTAGAAGATTTTGGAGAAATGCAGGCAGAAGCTACTCCACTTATGTGTGACAACACATCAGCTATAGCCATGTCTAAAAATCTTGTCTTCCATCAAAAATCGAAACACATAAATAGAAGGTACCATTTTATCAGAGAAACACTGCAGCAAAATGTGATTGACATCATGTACTGCAAGAGTGAAGACCAGCTTGCTGATATTTTCATTAAGGCTCTTCCTAAAGCTCGTTTTTGTTTTCTCAGAGATCTCCTTAGTGTGAAATCAGTTAACAACTTAAGAGGGAATGTTGATAGTTAAGTTGTTTTCAGATTTCCATAATTGTCTTTGTATTGTCTTATATGACAAGTTTAGGTTCTGGATCCATTTACTTTTGAAGGTCTCATAAGTCCTTGTAATAGCCATGTGTCATCATCATATTGATGACCTACTATGTACGGCTAAGATTGGATTTAGTGCTTAAAAGAATGTAAAGGGAATGTTGGTTTTATGCTCTGAAAAGAAACAGAGCAGCCGCAATTTTTCCATTAAGAAAGAAAGAAAACAAACAGCAAGTCTTCCTTTCTTTTCCAGAGAGTTTCAGTTTTCTTTCTTCTTCTTCATACTTCAAAACTAAACCCAGAAATTAAACACTCCATCCATAAACTTCAACAAGAATGCTAATCGATGAGGGAAGTTCTTCAATTGCAGTCCGACCTAGATAAAGCTCTGATAGCTCCTGCATACTTCCTGAAATCTCTGGAAACTTAACAAAATTTGAGCAGCCAGAAAGAACAAGGGTTTTAAGAGATTTCATGTGAATTCTGCTTGAAAGAATCTTAAGTTCTTTGCATTCTTTAAGACTCAAAAAAACAAGGTGCTCAAGATCTGAAATCGATGGGTGAACTTCAGTTAAACTTGTACAACCTTCAAGATTTAGAATCTCAAGATTTTTTGCTTCAGTGATGTCGGGGGTTTTGTTGAGGTATTGAGAATGACTTAAACCGATGAATTCCAACCTTTCCAGATGCTGTAACAACAACCAAGAAGACATCCAATAAATAATAAGGCATCTGACAACTTAACCATTCAAAAGAAACATATGAAAAATGAATATTGTACCTTGTTTCCTTCCCAAAGTTGTTCAATCTGACTATACGGCATTTCAAGATCAATAAGATTCTTTGGGTGGAAATTGGATGGCAAGGACTTTAGGGGGCACCCATGCCAGAGTAGACACCTCAACTCATGAGAGAGAAATTTTAAATGCCCACTCATGTGTTGTTTACAGTCACCATTTGGATGGGATCGATCCTCCCATGATGCGTTTACCATGGATCGGGTACAGTGGATTTTGAGAAGTCTTAGTTTTGTCATTCTAACTAAAGCTTCAGCTTCAAAGTATCTCTTTTGAGTTGGCCAAGTTGAGGATTATGCCTTCAACTGCTTCTGTAGCCTGGGATAACCAAACAGTGGAAATTCAGTAAGTGAAAATATCCAGAATTTGATTTTTGTCATACTTCAGTTTTCTACTCAATATTACATGCTTAAAAGAAAGAGTTAATGAATATATCTCATTGTATTTTGAGTTAATGCACGATGAACATCTTCATAAATCCATAGCCTACTTCTTCTTCCAGACTCTTTATTGGATTCTTGGCGGACTATTTCCCATCCCATTTCTTGCAGTAAATCATGCATCTCAAGAGTATCATAATTTGAGATAGTGATGAGAGTTCTGTTAACTAGTACTCCTAATCCACTATGGGGATAAAAGCCACAGCTATCAAGAATTTTTGTTACATAGTCTTTCTCCATCCCTTTAAAGAAACAAGCAATATCTAGAAATATGTCCTTCTCTGAATCATCTAGCCCATCAAAGCTCCTTCTAAGAACATCCTGAATTCCCATGAGCTGGGTTTTCTTTGTTTTACTCAACACATCTTCCCACTCCCGTACACTTCTGTTATCAAGCAAGGATCCCAAGATTTTAAGTGCTAAGGGCACACCATAAGCATGCTGCATGGCAAGCCTTGCGAGACGATCATAATCTCTTGTGGGTTGGTTTGTTTTGAAGGCATACTGCCTGAAGAGTTCAAGAGCTTCTGGCTCACTTAAGTTCTTGGGCTTATATACCACAACAGCTCCACTTAGTAACTGCTTATCTCTTGTTGTTATAATGATTCTACTTCCACCACCAAATGAATGCTGCTTTCCAAGTAAGGCTTCGATTTGGGATAATTTGTCAACGTCATCAAGAACAATGAAAACTTTTTTCCTTCGTAGCCTTTTCATTATCATTAATAGCAAGTGCATGCGAACAAATTAAACTTACTTATAATTTTTTGAATCCCAACCGGATAAATCGGTGGCTCTAGCAAGAGCGGACCTCCAGCTCTGCACCTCCTTCACATCAACGTTAGAATAGCTTTCATGTTTAGCAAAAGCTTCTGCAAAACTTCCCTCGAGTTTACGAATATCGGATGGATCCACTTCGTAGAAAACAGGCACCACTATCTGCTTTTGTGTATCCATGCATTCCAGTATCTAGACGAGTTCTTTCAAGCACCACGTCGAAGAAGCGTAGTTTTCGGAAAAAACTATAATCGATAGCCTCGAGTCGGCAATAGCTGTAAGGAGCCCCGAAAGGTCGTTGCCTTTTCGAAGCTCTTCGCCATCAATGAAGGTGTTGATTGCTTTCTGATTCAGAGCTTTGTAGAGATGGCCGATGAAGATCTTGCGAGTGTCTTCCCCTCTAAAATTCAGGAATACATCATATTTCCCACTACTATCGGATGAAGAAGAAGAACAAGAAGAAGCAGCGAAGAGCTAAAAAGAAAAAAAAACGTAGTGGGTGAGCAAAAAGCAAATACCAATGAAGACCGGACCTGTTTCCCAGGGATTTTGATAGCACAACCTTAATTCCACTCTGGGAGCCACCATTAACATCCGACGAAAGTGAAATACCTGGTCTTCAGTAAATGTTTGAATTGGAGGGATGCTGAGATTGCAGGTCAACGCCGTCCCTCACTCCCTCCCTCCATTGTCGGTCAAAGCGATTCGGATTGGACTTGGTTGAATGGGCTAAAGTGCGCACTGGTGTCATTTGGAAACATGTAAGGCCCAAAGCCCGTGGGCACTTACCATCCAATGGTAACTTTCTCCTCTTTTCTAGAGCTCAAGATTTCAAACGTGACATGTTAACATGAACATTTCTGACGTAGAACAAATTGATGAATGAATTAAGGAGGAGATGAATTGTCAAAAGACAAAAGGATGCAGTGTGAATTTGTCTATTTGGCATCCAAGCATCGAATTGGACCCTTAATACCTTTTAGGAAAAAGAACGACGCCACGAGTCAAACTCATGAATTTTGACCATTTGGAATTGTTTCAGCCTCCAAAATGCAATTTTAAGTTTATAATAAAAATTCAGACTTTTTGTTGTTGTTCAATTTATATATGCCATTAGTCCCTTGAGTTGTCCCAACAGATGTACTATATTTATTTAAGCCATTTGGCTGTTCATTTGTAAGCATCAAGTTAATCAATTAAACAAAACAACCCTTGGGTTTTCAACCAAAATCTGGTGGACTCCAAAAATTGTACTGTTCGAGGGCTTACGTTTGTATCTCTCTTGCTTCGTCCTGCGTCACTTCCATAGGTTATTGCAACTTGATTGGCAATTCTTACCTGTGATTTTGCCAAGAACACGAAGTTCCACTTCAGAGTTTTCATGATGATGTTTGGGGCTGCAACATGCTTCGGTTTTGCATTTCCTCACAATTGGCATATATAGAAATGAAACTCCGCATTCTTAAGCAATGCAGCTGTGTTTGGCAACTGTTTTAAAACATAAGTGTTGAATAACATGGTATTTATATAAAATGTAATGAAATCTCTCTGCATTGTACCTTCTTTCAAAAGCATCGCTGCATTCCTGTATATCCACCGGTTGAGAACCTTTGAAGTTATACTTGATGATAGCTCTGGTATTGATTTCAGTCTCTTGCAAGCTTCCAATTTGAGAGTTGTTAAACAAAGAAGTCAATTCATTGTCGCAGGTAAGCTCTCAAAAAGGTTTCTGCAAAATTTTAATATTTTCAAGGAAGATATATGCTAATACAATCCAATACCTCCAACAGTCACTTAAACCAAGAATTTCAGGCCGGAGTGACAATAATTTTTCACAGCAGAAGTAGGAACCAAAGCTCGTTTTAAGCACATTATGAATTCTTTTGTGCGGGATTCTCCTTGTTTTTCCCAACACATCTTCCCACTCGCGCACGGTTTTGTTATGAAGAAAAGCTCCCAACACTTTGAGTGCTAAAGGCAGACCTTGAGCATATTGTACGACACGCCTTGAGAGCCGAATCAGCTGATCATAATTTAAGGTGGGTTATTGTTACACCCCACCCCCGATTTTAAAGGTAGTTTTGGGCTCCGACCATTCCCTCAAGGTTTTGTTTCTGGGAACTCACACGAGAACTTCCCAGTGGGTCACCCATCCTGGATTGCTCTTGTCCGAACTCGCTTAACTTCGGAGTTCTGATGGAACCGGAAGCCAGTGAGTTCCCAAAAGACCTCACGCTATATGGAGGTGGGCATGTATGCTATATGGAGGTGGGCATGTATATACAAGGGTACTTGGTATTTATGTCATGTGGCTGCAAAGTTATTACAGCTCTACGAAGTGATATTCTAAATTCATATGGAACAGAATTGGGCAATTAAAAACTTAATTATTCTAATTAATCTTGTTTTCATAAGCAACATAAATGTGTTGTTTGCAATTGAATTTTTCAATTTCAGCACATCGAGCCATTTCTCTTGTTCTAATTTTGAATTAACATTACAACAAGCTCCTCTCAACCTCTGTCAATGTCAAAGTGGATGACTCACGTTATCTGAATTGGCACTTCCAAATACAAGAAGCTCCTTTCCACCTTCACTGGGTTCAGTGTGCTGTGTGGAAACGCTAATTTGAAACCAATAAACTAATATGAAAAAATATGACAAAACAAACAATTAAAAATGACAGATTTATACTGGCTCGACGTAAACCTACATCCAGTTCGGGGACAACGAGAAAATTCCACTAATAAACAAAAGGAAAAGGAGATTACAAAGAGTGCTCTCAAACTCAAACCCAAAATACACCCAGATACACTCACAAACAGAAGAGGGAAAAAACGAATTACAAACAAAATATTTGTCTCTCTACAACTACAACAATCTCTAATTGGTTTCACTCTTACAGAACCTTAAATGCAGCAGCTCCCCATTTTATTTCTCTCTTCCATTGGGTGTCGGCTCTTCTCTTTCCTTTACACTAGTGCAGCTGCTTCTATTCCCACCGTCTCATCCAAATTGCACAATGCGAGGCTTTATATACGAGCACTAAAAAGAACTAGCCTGTGATCCGCATATGCCAACTAAAGAGCCACAACAGTTCGGTTTTAGGTCCGCGTAGAAGGGGTCAAGACCCAACAGGACTGAGCCATCAAATCCAACACAGAGGGGATTATTCTCTTCAGTTTTCCTTTGCCCCATCAGGAAGTACCAATCTTTTAGAATACAAATCCTCTGCGTCAGAGGTATCACTTCCACTTTGTCCACCCTCGTTATAGCAACACCCCTCATGGTTCCTCTCAGAATGAGCAACTCTTACCAGTGATTTGCCAAAAGCACGAAGTTCGACTTCAGAATTCTCATGATGATAGTGTTGTTCTTGAAAGTGGAATTGACCCGGTTGTATCATGCTTCAATAATGCACCACCTCAAATTTGGGATAAAAGGGACCACACGGGCTTACAATTAGCTTCCTCTCACAATTGGCAAAAAAGAGATTATGCACCTCCTCACAATTGGCATAAAAGAGACAAACTCCACTCCTTCTGATGCGATGCTGCTGAACTGGTGCCCCAGAATCACATAATCTGACTCAAGTAACCTGCCCCTTGTGATGCTCAAATCAAGCAAATCAAAGCAGAAACCGCGCTCGCCATGCTCTCCTTTGAAGGTACAAAAACACAGAGCAGATAGATTAGATGAATAATGGGCATACTTGAACTTAGTAACACCGCACACTGCAAATCCCAAAATCTTATGATCCGAGACTGGTGGTAGATGCACAGTTACGGAAGATCTGCTACACTGATGTCTGAACCAATCTGAAAGTTTACTTCCAGGAAGATACATAAGCATGGAAAGAGGTTGCACATTACCCTGCAGAATGAAAACACAGGTAAACTGGACTTGCATTAGATATGTTTCGTACTTTCGCACGTAGAGAGAGAGAGAGAGAGAGAGAGAGAGAGAGAGAGACCTGATGAGCTTCCACAATATCTTCAAATAGATTTTGCACCAGCTGGAAGCAGTTTGAAAATGTCAAGTAAAGATTCTTGGGAAAAAAAACTTGCTTGATCTTGAAACAGCTTCCAAAGCTGTGCAATCATGGGCATCTACGAACCTTATAGTAGATGAAATCTCTGGTATTGATTTCAGTCCCTTGCAACCTTCCAATTTGAGACTTGTTAACCAATGAAGCCAATTCATTTCTGCAGGCAAGCTCTCAAAATTTTTTCTGCAGAGTTCTAATGTATTCAATAATGATAAATGAGCAATACCCAATAATTCCAACACCTCAAACTTTGGGCAACCAGAAAGACTAAGATAGTGAAGGGACTTGAGATCACAAATGCTGCTTGGGAGACTTGAGTTTTCTGCAATCTCTTAGGTTCAACGTAACAAGCGCTGGAAGATTTCCAAAACAGTAAGGCCCGTGAGTTTACTAATTGACGACGGCAGTTCCTTAATTGCAGTCCCATCTAAGTATAACTCTGATAGATTCTCCATAGCATCTGAAATCTCTGGAAACTTCTCAAGGTTTGAGCAACCAGAAAGATTAAGGGTTTGAAGAGATCCCATATGAATGCTGCTTGGCAGGCTCTTGAGTTCTTGACACCCAAATAGGTCCAAAACAGTAAGGCCCGTCAGTTTGTTAATTGACGAAGGTAGTTCTTTAATGGCAGTCCCATCTAAATATAACTCTGATAGATTCTCCATAGAATCTGAAATCTCTGGAAACTTCTCAAGGTTTGAGCAACCAGAAAGATCAAGGGTTCGAAGAGATCCCATGTGAATGCTGCTTGGCAGGCTATTGAGTTCTTGACACCCAGATAGGTCCAAATGTGTAAGGCCCGTGAGTTTATTAATTGACGAAGGCAGTTCCTTAATCGCAGTCCCATCTAAATAAAGCTGTGATAGCTTCTCCATAACATCTGAAATATCTGGAAACTTCTCCAAGTTTGAGCAACCAGAAAGATTAAGGGTTAGAAGAGATCCCATATGAATGCTGCTCGGCAGGCTCTTGAGTTTTCGACACCCCGATAGGTCCAAAACAGTAAGGTCCGTGAGTTTATTAATTGATGAAGGCAGTTCTTTAATGGCAGTCCCACCTAAATAAAGGTTTGATAGCTTCTCCATAACATCTGAAGTATCTGGAAACTCCTCAAAGTTTGAGCAACCAGAAAGATAAAGGGTTTGAAGAGATCCCACATGAATGATGCTTGTCAGGCTCTTGAGTTCTTGACACCCAGATAGGTTCAAAACAATAGGGCCCATGAGTTTATTAATTGACGAAAGCAGTTCTTTAATGGCAGTCCCATCTAAATATAACGCTGATAGATTTTCAATAATATCTAAAATCTCTGGAAGCTCCTCAAGGTTTGAGCAACCAGAAAGATTAAGGATTTGAAGAGATCCCATATAAATGCTGCTGGGCAGGCTCTTGAGTTCTCGACACCAAGATAGGTTCAAAACAGAAAGGCCCGTGAGTTTGTTAATTGACGAAGGCAGTTCTTTAATGGCAATGCTATCTAAATATAACCCTGATAGATTCCCCATAACATCTGAAATATCCGGAAACTTCCCAAGGTTTGAGCAACCAGAAAGACGAAGGGTTTGAAGAGATCCCATATGAATGCTGCTCGGCAGGCTCTTAAGTTCTTGACACCCATATAGGTCCAAAACAGTAAGGCCCGTGAGTTTATTAATTGACGAAGGCAGTTCTTTAATCGCAGTCCCATCTAAATAAAGCTTTGATAGCTTCTCCATAACATCTAAAATATCTGGAAATTTCTCAAGGTTTGAGCAACCAGAAAGCTTAAAGGTTTGAAAGGATCCCATATGAATGCTGCTCGGCAGGCTTTTGAGTTCTCGACAGCCTGTTAGGTCCAAAATTGTAAGGCCCGTGAGTTTATTAATTGATGAAGGCAGCTCTTTAATTGCAGTCCAATCTAAATAAAGCTTTGACAGCTCCTCCATAACTTCTGAAATCTCTGGAAACTTCTCAAGGTTTGAGCAACCAGAAAAATTAAGGGTTCGAAGAGATCCCATATGAATGCTGCTCGGCAGGCTCTTGAGTTCTCGACAGCCTCGTAGGTCCAAAACAGTAAGGCCCGTGAGTTTATTAATTGACGAAGGCAGTTCTTTAATGGCAGTCCCACCTAAATAAAGGTTTGATAGCTTCTCCATACCATCTGAAATATCTGGAAACTTCTCAAAGTTTGTGCAACCAGAAAGACGAAGGGTTTGAAGAGATCCCATCTGAATGCTGCTCGGCAGGCTCTTGAGTTCTTGAAACCCAGATAGGTCCAAAACAGTAAGGCCCGTGAGTTTAATAATTGACAAAGGCAGTTCTTTAATGGCAGTCCAACCTAAATATAACTCTGATAGATTCTCCATAACATCTGAAATATCTGGAAATTTCTCAAGGTTTGAGCAACCAGAAAGCTTAAAGGTTTGAAGGGATCCCATATGAATGCTGCTCGGAAGGCTTTTGAGTTCTCGACAGCCTGTTAGGTCCAAAATTGTAAGGCCCGTGAGTTTATTAATTGATGAAGGCAGCTCTTTAATTGCAGTCCCATCTAAATAAAGCTTTGACAGCTTCTTCATAACATCTAAAATCTCTGGAAACATCTCAAGGTTTGAGCAACTAGAAAGATCAAGAGGTTGAAGAGATCCCATATGAATGATGCTCGGCAGGCTCTTGAGTTTTTTACAGTCTCGTAGATTCAATATAGCAAGGTTTTTCACAGCTGAAATGGATAGGTCAACCTCAGATAAACTTGTACAACCTTGTAGATTTAGTTCCTCAAGACTTGTAGCCTTTGTAAAGTCGGGGGTTTTCTTAAGGTATTGACAATGACTTAAATTGATGAATTTCAACTTTTCCAGAGGCTGTTAAAAAGTCCAAGAAAACATGCAGAACACATCTCAGAACCTAAACATTGAAAATAAATGTATTTACGCAAATGAAAAATCGTACCTCAGCTCCTTTCCAAAGTTGTTCGATGCAACTATTGCTCATGTCAAGGTTTACAAGATTCTTGAACTGAAAGTTGGATGGCCAAGACTTGAGGGGGCAACCACGCCAGATGAGACACCTCAACTGAGAACATTGGAACTTTAAGTCCGCAATCCAGTGTTTTATGAAGCAATCATGTGGAGCTCGATGGTCAAAGTACTTGGTGTAAGTATAAGCACCATCACGGATCATGAGCAGTCTTAGTTTTGTCATACTAACAAAAGCTTCAGTATTTGAGCATCCCTCTTTAAAGATTGCTGAATCCAGGATTATGCCTTCAACTGCTTCTGTAGCCTGGATAAACCAACAATGTAAATTAAAGTGAAGGAAAACACCAAGAACCTTACTGAATATTATAAACAATGCATGTTTGCTATAAAATAGATTTTGGTCGAAAGCTGAAGTTTTCTACGAAACATTGCATAAGAAAAAGACATCTCACTGTATTTTGAGTCAGCACATGACGAACATCTTCATAACTCCACAACCTACTTCTTCTCCCAGGCTCTTCGATAAATTCTTGGCGAACGATTTCCCGACCCATTTCCTCTAGTAAATCATGCATCTCCAGTTCCCCCCACTCTGAGACAGATATGAGAGCTCGATCGATTAGAACTCCTATTCCATCATGAGGATAGAAACCAAAACTGTCCAGAATTGCAGTTGCATAGTCTTTTTTCATTCCTTTAAAGAAACATGCAATATCTAGAAAGATCTTCTTCTCTGTTTCATCTAATCCATCAAAGCTTGTTTTAAGCACATCATGAATTCCACTTTGTGGGATTTTCCTTATTTTTTCTAACACATCTTCCCACTGGCGTACAGTTTTGTTATGAAGATGAGCTCCCAAGACTTTGAGTGCTAAAGGTAGACCTTGAGCATATTGTATGACACGCCTTGAGAGCTGACCATAATTTCGGGTGGGTTGGTTTGTTCTGAAGGCGTGCTTCCTAAAGAGCTCCAGAGCTTCGGAATCACTGAAAATCTCAGGCTTATAGATCGCATTAGCTCCACTTAGTAATTGCAAATCTCTCGTTGTTATAATGATTCTACTACCACCACCAAAGGAATGTTGCTTTCCTAGTAAAGCTTCAATTTGGTCTAATTTGTTCACATCATCAACAACAATAAGAACTTTTCTCTGACCTAGGCTCTTTAACATCACCTTGAAACCTTTACTCGAAATGTCCGAACTCACCACCTTGTTATTAGAGATACTTGATAGAAGTTGTGTCTGCATATGTAGTTTGCCATGATTCTTGAAACCCTCCTTGACATTGTCAAGAAAGCAACAAGCTTCAAATTGACAAGCGCTTTCATCATAAATAGCTCTAGCGACAGTTGTTTTGCCTAGACCACCCATACCCCATATTCCGACAATACGAACATCATCCTTATGCAACCCAGGAGGATCAGGATATAACAATAAATGCATTTTACGCATATGAGAATCCATTCCAATCAATCCATTATCTTTGCTTGACGAGATTTCGATCAATCTCTTAAATATGTCATCCACAATTTCCTCAATAAGCTTGGCATCATCCCTATGTAATAAGAAAAACAGCATTGCCAATTTTGCTAAGAAAATATACATTATACAGTGACACCCAATTAAACTAGATGCTTTAAAAATCCCAATTCAAAAGTAATTAAGAATATAATCGAACAGTAATTACTCATATTTTCGCGAATCCCAGCCGGATAAATTGGCAGCTCTGGCTAGCGCGGACCTCCAGCTCTCCACCTCTGTCATTTCGGCGCTCGATTCACCTTCGTTTTGAGGTAAAGCTTCTGCAAAACTTCTCTTGAGCTTACGAACTTCAGATGGATCAACTTGGTAGAAAATCGGCACCACTATCTGCTTCTTTGCATCCATGCACTCCAGGATTTTGACCAGTTCTTTCAAGCACCACGTCGAAGAAGCGTAGTACTGGGAGAAAACCACGATCGAAAGCCTCGACGACTCGATAGCCGCAAGGAGTTCCGAAAGGTCGTTGCCTTTTCTGAGCTCTTCGGCGTCGATGAAGGTGTTGATTGCTTTCCGACGCAGAGCACTGTAGAGATGGCCGACGAAGATCTTGCGAGTGTCTTCGCCTCTGAAATTCAGGAAGACGTCGTATTTCCATGAGGAAGAGGAAGAAGCAGCCATTGACATCTGACAGGGACAATATCCACAGCAGATGGTCAGCTACCGACTCGCCTAATGCAACGTAAAAGCTGAAATGGCCGATTGAGCGTCAGATTTTGGAGTTGGGAGTTAAACGATCGGCTGGAAAAATTGTACCCAAAAATATGATTCTGTTTGGCTCATCAGTGCGGCGATGTTGGATTCGTGCAGGATGATGGAGCATTCGTGTCCTGCACTTGTTGGGCTGTCTTTTGGTTTATCTCGTGCATCTGTTGGAGGTGCTGTGTTCGGATCCCTGCGGCCGTTCATCCGTTTGGCTCACCAGTACGGCGATGGGGACGACGACTTCAACAGTTTCTCTGCTGCTAGGGATTTGTTCTTCTTTGAGCTTTTGTTTCTGTTCGGGCCTAATCTCTGTTTTCGGGCCTTGTTTCGTTTTCCTTGTGTTTTTTATATATTTTTTTTTGTTTTAATGAAATATTAATGGAATGTTCACCCGACCAAAACTAAGAAGAAGAAAAAAATTAATGTTAAAAATACTAAATTTTTTAAGTTAAATTTATAAATAATGTTGTAATGGTAGATGATTAAATTATTCATTAAATATCAATGAACGTGATATTCTTAATTAAAGATATATTATTTATTTTGTAAATTTGATTTAAAATTTTAATTTTCTTAATATTATTAAAAAAATGTGAGGTTAATCTCAGCATTCCTCTAAACGCCTGTAATATCGTTTATTAAAAAAAAATTATTTTTATTATTAAAAAGCCAGAACTTTAAAAATTGGCTAGGCAGCCGCTAGGCGTTACACGGCTGACTGCCGTTTCAATTATGGCCTAATCGTTAGAAAAGTCGGATAACCTATTCAGCGGCGCTAGACGGGCAAGGCTCACTGAGTTTTCTGGGAAACTTTGTACTACAGCCGCATATCTTCAAAGCGTTTCTGGGTATAGAAAAGCTGCGCGGTCGCGATAAAGGAGGAAGATGACGATAATGAATAGTAACATTTTAAAATAACCTACACTAAACGACATCGTGGTCGTGGGTTGTGTTTATAAGTGAAATAGCATAAAAGCATCTTTTTTATTTGAACCTTAAATATATGGACTTTAGCAATGTAATGGGCTTGTCCACTCAACTTTTAAAGTCCAAAATGAACCTAATTATTTTATGAATTTTTTGAGTCAATTAGTGGTATTTTTATATTACCTGTTAATTGAACACTCTTTATCAATCAAAATTTAAGAAAAATGCAAGTATGATTTTTTCAAGATATAAATAGACACTTATTTATACGATATATATTAAATTTATTTAAATATGCCTAGTTCGCCTAGGTTCCCGCCTAGTCCCTGCCTAGCTGCCTAGGCGCTAGATCCCAGTTCACCGCCCAATTAGCGCCTAGCATCTTTTAGAACCTTGCTTTAAAGTCACAAGGTTTCACAAGACAATTGGACTAAAAAAAACCCCTGAATTAAAAAAAAAAAAAAATCCAAACTAACGTGAAAACTTGATTTCTCATCTCCAAGGGTATTTTTGTACAAAAACATTAAACATGACATGTCCCGATCCCGATGTCCTCGGGACATCGGGATGGTCATGTGTTGGCCAACACCCGAAGGTGATGCAAGCCATTTATGAATGCAAATGCTAAGAATATGTGAAATATGCACCAGAATTGTAGCAAGATAATACGATGTGACTATTCATGCAGTAGTAATGTATTACCACAATAACAATATTCAACTGTCAACAATGAATTATTATGATAATGCATGACATATTCAGAGTATACATCTAATACATAGTACAAGCGAAAAAATGCTATTACAATCGATGTTGAAGCAAAGGTAAAATAGCACGATGTCACTGGTAAGGGAATGCCTCGTAACTCGGGTTGTCACATCCCGGCCCGGGCGGGACCACTTCCGGGGCCCGCTCCACCACCGTAGCACGATATTGTCCGCTTTGGGCCCCGACCACGCCCTCACGATTTTGTTTCTGGGAACTCACACAAGAACTTCCTGATGGGTCACCCATCCTGGGAATGCTCTCGCGCGCTACTCGCTTAACTTCGAAGTTCCTATGGAACCCGAAGCCAGTGAGCTCCCAAAAGGCCTCGTGCTAGGTAGAGATGGGAATATACATATAAGGATCACTCCCCTGGGCGATGTGGGATGTCACAATCCACCCCCCTTAGGGGCCCGACGTCCTCGTCGGCACACCACGGCCAGGGTTAGGCTCTGATACCAAATTGTCACATCCCGGCCCGGGCGAGACCACTTCCCGGGCCCGCTCCACCACCGTAGCACGATATTGTCCGCTTTGGGCCCCGACCACGCCCTCACGATTTTGTTTCTGGGAACTCACACAAGAACTTCCCGATGGGTCACCCATCCTGGGAATGCTCTCGCGCGCTACTCGCTTAACTTCGAAGTTCCTATGGAACCCGAAGCCAGTGAGCTCCCAAAAGGCCTCGTGCTAGGTAGAGATGGGAATATACATATAAGGATCATTCCCCTGGGCGATGTGGGATGTCACACGGGTCATATTCCTCGTCCCTATGTCTTGAAGGGGCGCAAAACAAACATGAGTAGACCAAATTGCTATATATATATATTACTGAAACAGTTACCAACATACTAACCCCCAAAGTTTTATGAAAACTAATAGCATAATATGTAATATGTTTCCGAAACCCTAGCATGCCATAAAACCTTTCCATAAACATCTCGTATATAGTGTGCTAACCAGTGATATCGGTATTTCTTTTCTGCACAAAATAGTGTCCTACGCATGCCCACCTAAAGGCAATATAAGTATCATCTTCCATATGCACATAACAATGCCTTACACACGACCGGCCGAAGGCAATGTAAGTAACATCGCCCGAAGGCAAAACAGTGACCACTAGATACGCACAAAACCATTAAATATAGTCTTTCTAAATATAGATACATATATCTCAAAAACATCTTCATAGTATAAAGTCATCCATCATCTATACTATAAAGAAGCATAAGCTGTTCATGACGGTATTGATCTAATTTGTATTCAACAGTTCAGAGAAAAACTTAAGTATAACTGGAGACATATCTGAATTGAAATATTCATACAATCAATACGACATCTCGAATATCAAATGCACTTGATCTTTGGACATGTTGAAATATCGGTAAGGTATAACCTACCATAAAATCTTCATATTTATGCGGCTACAAATATCGTGGATCTCGATTCCTACAACATGTCGTGTTTAAATTTGTTTTGTTTCGTGCATGTCTGAAATTGTCATCCTCGCAAAAACTACTAGAACTCCTACTAAGTGCTTGTGAGTCGTGACATGAAAATAGTGCAGAAACATGTGAATCAATATGGAAATTGAGAAAATTAAGAAATTATTCTAATCTAGTTCTGAATCTTCTAATTACCTACATCAATGTGAATTGAACTTGCGTAATCTACGTTTTCACTGCACATCGTTGTTTTGCTCGTGTTCTAAGGTTGACAGTAGCTAGAAGATCACAGTAAGAAGCAGAGGAAGGATGCTAACTATTACAGAAAATTTGTTTATTCAAAAGCACTAATAAAAACACACATTGAAATTAATCCGGTGCAGGATTTATAGTGGCGGCAGCCACACTACAACAATGGGGCTTCTCACCCTGTGCACTCCATCCTTCCACACCAACCCTCCGAACTCCGGGACCGCCTGCCGGGATTTCGTAGTGAAGATGATTTTGTATGACAGCTTCTGATTGGCTTTGGTGAATTTCAGCGTCCGAGGCTCGACTTTCACATAAGCACCTTTGAACGGTGAAACAATGGCGTGGTAATTCGAAACCGCAGGGCCAACATTAGTGACAGTCCTGTGGAGTGTCAAAACAGAAACATTTGTTCTGTCCGGGAACACAACCGATAGTGCCGGATAGTTCAAGTCCCCGGGACTGGCTAGATTGTTCTTGCAACTTCTGTTTGAGTACTTGGTAAAAACTTTGAGCTGTGTTGGTGTTAGCCTTTGTGTGCAGAGAAATTCAAGATAGTCCTGCGCCTCAATGTCGTAAATCAATCCCGGGTCAAGAGCCCTCCCCGGGTTGATGTGCCCTGCACCGTGATCATACGGGGTTGAAATTGAAGCTGCCGAGGAGTCTTGTAGAGGCTTTCGCGTGTTGTCGTGGACATAAGCGGTTGTCATCAAGGCGGACTTTATTGCAGCCGGACTCCAATCCGGGTGCCTTGCCTTGAGCAGAGCGGCAATGCCGCTCACATGGGGGCAGGACATTGAAGTCCCGGACAGTATATTGAACTCCACCCTTCTACGATCCGCTGGCAAGCTGGACGGGCCTAATGCGCCTGTCCAAGCGGCGAGGATGTTCACTCCTGGTGCCACCATATCCGGCTTCAGAATCTCAAGGCTTACCAGATTAGGCCCTCTGGATGAAAACGCTGCCACCACGGGCGACGGTCTAACCCCAACTCTAGTTCCGAGAAACGTTAGAGTTGCGGTGGCTCTCGGGCTTGTTGAAGCATAATGCTTGATTCCCCTTGCTTCGTTCTCTCCCACAGCAACCGCCGGAACAAGGTGGCAATCCGCCACAAGCTCCTCTCCGTTTGCAGCTGTATTTGCCAAGATCATCCCAACTCCTCCGGCTTCTTTCACGACTTCTCCCTTCTGCACTCTAGGACTAATCCCACGGTCGCAAATCACAATCTTTCCAGCCACAACTCGGCGATCCAACGTCCCCTCCAAACACAGCGAGCTCGGATTAGGACTAGTTGAATTGCTTCCTAAATACACAACAGGGTATTGCTTGTTTGTTGACAGCTTCATCCTTCCCCTGTAGAGCGAAACCCCGGTAATAGTCCTGCCATTTCCGAGCTTCACAGTAGCTGGAAAATCCCTATCCATGGTGCTAGCTCCAACCGTGGTTATCCAGGGGGACACATTGGTCAGACTAACAGGATCCGGTCCTCCATTTCCGGCGGAGCAGGACACGAAAATTCCCATCTCCATCGCCCCAAAAGCCGCCACGGACAAACTGTCCCGGTAATAAGAAGACACACCTCCTCCTAAAGATATTGACAACACATTGACTCCATCCGTCACCGCTCTGTCCACCGCCGACAGAATATCCGAGCTGAAGCAGCCGCCGACCCAGCAAACCTTGTACGCCGCAATTCTCGCACTCGGCGCCATTCCTCTGGCCGTTCCACGAGCATACCCGAGAAGATTAGCACCGCGCACCGGAGACCCGGCAACTGTGGCAGCAGTGTGGGTCCCATGCCCGTCCTGATCTCTCGGCGACTTAAACTCCGTCTGCTCGTTGATCTTCCCCGTGGCTGCCTCATATCCGTGGTAAAAAATTCTCGCTCCAACAATTTTTTTGTTGCAGTTGCTTTTGGTGAAGCCGCGGCCGGTTTCGCACGCTCCCTTCCATTGGGCTGGCACCGGGGTCATGCCAGTGTCGTTGAAGCTCTGGCTCTCCGGCCAGACACCCGTGTCCAGCACGCCGACAATGACGTCGTGGTCGGTGACTCGTTGTGACCAGACATTGGTGGTGCTGGCTCTGACATGCGGTTCAAGCCCAAGAAACAGGGGACTCCTTGTGGTGTGGAGCTCGTACTTGGTCTCTGGGAAAATCGCTAAGACTCCGTCTTGCTCCTCTAGCCGCTCGGCTTCTTGCTCGCTTAGCCGGGCGGCGACGCCGTGGAAGGCGTTCTGGTAAGTATAGATTACCCTTTGTTGATCTTCGCCTCCGTCTTCTTGATTCTCCGGTTTGATGAGTACGGATTGCACTTTTGACGAGTACCAATCTATGTGGTTGGAGAAAGACTCTGGCTTGGCTGACTTGTCCATCTGGACAATGTAGGTCTTTTTTGTCAATGGGGTTTTTGCAGAGAGGGCAATGTTGAAGAACATGAAGATTGTTAAGGTTAAAACCTGCCATTTCTCTGGTTTTTCCACCATTTTCATAAGGCAATGAGGAGGAAGAAGAAGAAGAAGAAGTTTTGAGGAAGAGATAGTGAAGTGGGGGAGCGAGCGAGCGAGCGAGTGAGGGTTTATGGAAAATGGTACTTTGGAGGGTAGAAATATCAGTGAGAAAGGAGGGAGAGGGACATCTGCTGTGGCAACATGTGCGCGTATTAAAGATGGTTGGTTTTTTCATGAATGCACTATTGCTAAGTAGATATGGGAGAGCTGGCTAGCTGCTGTCATGGAACAAGTTGAATTCCTTTTGATTGTTGTGGTATCGTTACTTACGGTACGGTAAATGAGAATTGAAACCATTTCGATTCTTTACTTTCGCGAGTTTACTATAATGTGGATTTTGAAAATTATTGAACTCAATTGTCTTTCATGAAATACACGCAGTAAAAAACAGTGCATATTCCACGATAATATACACAATCGATTACTTATGTTAATGAATTTGATAATATACCAATTCCTTCTTATCATCTCCCGATTGATGACTTTCCTCGTTCAAAAAGAAATCGGGTCTTCAGCGAGAGAGAAACTTACTTATACCTGAGATGTCACTATGTTCCATCCCAATCATGCACGATCATGTGTTTTAATTTTCTTGCATGGTATAATTTGTATGCTTGATTGAACCATATGATTTGCATGCATAAATCACAAATATTAAGTTTGCATTTGTAGACTTGTACAGTACTAGAGTTAAATTCACCTCCAGAATCAACGGTATAAATCTCATATTCTTAACAGTAAAGTAAAACAGAAACATTATAATTTGGTCTGTAATATTGAATGCCACGTTGGCATTACTGGTGGTAAGTAAGGTGGGCAGTTGGGAGGAGAATATTACGAGGCAAGAATAACAAATGAAGTGCACAGAATTGCTTTAATAATAGTGGGAC
Source organism: Pyrus communis (assembly GCF_963583255.1). Taxonomy (NCBI): domain Eukaryota; kingdom Viridiplantae; phylum Streptophyta; class Magnoliopsida; order Rosales; family Rosaceae; genus Pyrus; species Pyrus communis. The sequence goes on from NC_084818.1 coordinate 3,190,942, forward strand.
TGTAACTTCGTGTAGTATGTTATGGGCCATCCAGTCCCACAAAAATGGAACTTGATCTCAGCACCGCAAAAATCGAACCTAAAGAGTTTGGATGATGCTGCATTTGGTCCATGATTAATATTTTTTATCACGGATTTGAGTCGTGAAAACAATCTTTTTGTAAAACGAGAGTAAGGTTACATATCATAGACGTTCTTTTCTCAACTCTCGCAAAGCAGGGAGCCTTATTGATTTAAGATCGACCTTTTAAATAGTTAATAAGTTAGATAATCTAGGTAATCGTATATATTCAAAGAGAATGACTTGTATATTATGAAAATGTTACTGTAATAGTATTCTAAATCAATCAAATATTGTTAAATGAGAAAATCAAATTGTAGAACAATACTGTAATTAATTTAAAATACCGTCATAGTAATCTGACTGTAATTTGACCATTGTAACCTTATAGGCGTAATAGTAATCTGGCTGTAATTTAGCCGTTGTAACCTTATAGGCGTAAGTTTTTGGAACATAGGGAAGGATGGTGAAGGCTTTTCCATGCATTGGTATCCAACTTCTGTGAATTTCGATAATCTAGTCAAATACTGCCATTCTACAAAGCTGGCTCCTCTAGTGGGGAGCATGAAAGAAATTGATGCCCTTGTCCCAATTTTCAAACAATTGTGCGTGTCGTGTAGGTTTATTCTAACTTTAACGTCGTATCAAATTTCCAAGACATTGCAGAATCTTAATTGAGGTTAAATTATGTTGTGCAAAACTAACATCTAGTAATTTGATCTTGTCCCCAGGAATCCATGTCTACCATGTCAGACCAAATTATCAATGTAATGTCTTCTCTAATCATGAAGGGTTAACAGTAGCCTTGATTATATCTTAGTTCTCTAAAAATTAATATTTTAAATGCTATTTCAGCACTAAATTTTTCTATCTCCAACCATGCAAGGTTATATTCTATTTTCCCTCATATTATATTATTTTTGGGGGCCAAACTTAGTCTGCCTAAGCTACATGTTGCCTGGGTTGGGGCTAAACTTAGCATGATTTTTGTAGCCCAATTCCCTTTAGCCTTTTGATTGGAGGCTGATATTGTCAATTTTAGAGTTGAACACGAGATACAGCCCTTGGTTAGAGATGGCCTGAATGTCACACTGCAAAGTAGTATTACTCATATGCTCATGTCATAACACATGGATTTGACTATTGTCACAAGTTCACTGCAATAGTCTGTTTCAAATTCTAACGCACGGATCGGTAACATTGCGTGATAATGTGCATGTAAAAGATTTCTCAAATGTAACCAAAAAGATCATTAGTCGTTGTAATTAATTTTATTGGCAAATGATTTTTGTTTGTTTATATATATCAAAGAACAAGAAAAAAAAATTATTTGAAGGGCATCTATCTATTTGAAGCAAACAAAATTCAATTATTGTTCTTGGTGTGGAAACTATCTATTTGAAGCAAACAAAATTCAATTATTGTTCTTGGTGTGGAAAAAAGGATGAGGTTGGATGGGGAGCAAATATGTATGACAACTCAATGGCACTGGTCAGTCCATCTCAAAGGAGAAAAAGGTACATTAAATCCTTTGTTTTTTTTTTTTTTTTTTTTTTTTGGAAAATTACATTAAATCCTTTGTTCTGAGAGCAGAGTAAATACACACATGCGAGTCAGAAAGTCCCCAGCTTTTTATGTTTGTGGAGGGAAGAAAATTTTGGAAACCCCATCACTACGGCAAGCTCAGCCACCCACTTGGCCGTTTAATTTCGATGGTGATCTCTATAAAGGTGGTTGCTAACTTGCTGCATCTGCATGCAGTGGTTACTACAGCGGTCGCGGTGGACCGGTGGTGTTAAATTTACCAGCAATGCTGGTGGCAGTAAATGCTGTACAAAAAAGAAGAGAAAAAGCAGTGTTCAAGTTCAACCACCAACGAGGTTAAAATCGTCCATGAAGTTACCTTACTTTTTAATTAACCGGGTAGGTTTAGGTTTAGCCGCTTAAACTCATAATTGAAGGTAGGAGAAGCTGTTTTGTTGACTTGATTAAGAGCTCCTACTACATAAGTTGATAATTAATTAGACCAAATGCACAAGGTGATGTGTATATATAGCTTAGGCTTTAGAGGTTGATATACAAGTGGAGTGGTAATTGAAAAAATGACGATTCAGATAGTTGAAATACAGTGCGGAGATAGCCCTACAAAATATCGCTTAAACGAACTTATTTGATATAACCTCCATGGAAGGGAACTATATATTGTACATAACACAAAATGCTCCATCGACAACAGGTTACAGATGGCACCAGTGATCACTATCACAGATGAAAGGAATGCCATGATCATCGTCGATTCACCACCGTTACAGGTAACAATGGCGCTATATATGGTTTTACTTGTGTACCCTTTTGGTCCCGTTTCTAAAACCATAAATATTTGCCCCATATATTTACTGCTCCCAACGTCTATATTTTTCTTCTTCTTCCAGCATTCAAAGCTTATCCTTTTGGGGGAAAAAAATATCGTCGTATAGGTTTGTGTAATTTGAGGACAGTTGATAAGGACAGATTTAGATGAGGTTCATAAATTGGGTTGGTACTTGGAATCGGAATGTCATAAATTTACATGAATGTTATATAGACACAGAATAGTGGAGTGGTAATATACGTGAAGATGCTTCCGGCTCGCTTAGAGAAAATATATGTCTTATCGTCAATTGTATACAATCGTTCATTATGGAATCTCTGATGTTCGTCCCTTTACTTCAAGGACATCCTTCAAGACTTAAAAACTTGTGAGTATTAAACTTTCAATTTCATGGCCTTAAATATGTTGGGAGTATAAAACAAATTTTCACATTTTTACTTTGTTGTCTGTAAGATTTGAACTCTTAAATTTGTAGGAACCAGTGATATCCAATACATCTAGAATTAATGTCACATAAAAGACAATAAGAAAAGAACCGGGTACAGTTTTTCAACTTAAAATCCACAATAGAAATCTTTGAAATTTTGATAGTTTGGTTCGTTGCCGGCAAATTTGTGAGAAAGTAGATAAATGAAAATTTGCAGATGTGAGTTAAGTCGGTTCTTAGCCGGTTTGATCATGTCGATCAACGAATTCCATTCAAGCTCATCGATCCACGGCAGCCAACGGATACTGATGGATGCTGTCGGCCCATGGGCCCTTCTTGGACTCATCCTCATCCATGGGCCTTATGCATTTCCAAACCAAACTAGTGCATTTTGGCCCAGTCCCCATTCCAAGCTGCCAAACCCTATCACCTTTCTTCACTCTTTGTTTGGCCTCCAAGTATGCCAATTCATACCACAGCGAAGACGATGACTGGTTCCCAAATCTGTGCAGTGTCATCAGAGCAGCCTCCATTTCCCTGTCCCCAAGCTTCAACCCTTTGGCCAGCTCGCTCACCAACTGCCTCCCGGAAGTCGGCAAACAAAAATGCTCGATCACAGTCTTGAAATTCGGCACGTAAATCTCTGTAGACTTGTCAATGTACCGCTTCCGGATTACTGAAACCCCATATCGAAATTTTTCCAAGAATGGCAAGATTGAAGAGCCGAGAACCATCACATTCCAACGAAGTAACTCTCCAGCCACCTGTGGTAAGGTATTAAATAACGATGTTAGCAGAAATTATTTGAGCTTTCAAACACACAAGTATTTGCAGCTATTCTTACAAGTGTTGCTATTTGTATCATGTTTATTAATCACATCGCTGATCACATTTATATAGATAATACGAACTGTTCTTAACTTATCAATGTGATCACGCAAGGATTATTGATACCAATGTCTGGAGAAACTATATGGAAATTTAAGGTAAAATCGAAAAAAAATGTTGTATTCAGAAATAAATTGAAGAAATTTCGAGATTACTATCGAAATTTCAGACCATGCCTCTAGAATATCTCGCTTGATGGTGACGCCAAGTTTTCCATTAGAGTCTTCTTCGCGTATGGTCGAAAGATAAGCCCTATCATCAAACGCTTTCTGGGTTCTTAGTGTCAGGAACAGTTCGTATTTCGAATTCATTTTTTCTTGTTTCTTGTTCGTAAGCAAGATTGCCGCGCTCCCCATTCGGAAGACGCAATTGAGGATCAACTTAGGCTGCTCGTGTCCTGCATACCAGCCCGTTGATAAAATCTCCGTGCTAAGAACAACGGCATAAGAATTCTTGTGAACTTTCAGAAGATTTTTAGCCAAATCAATGGCTAAAGCGCTTGCGCTGCACCCCATGCCAGAGAGACTGTAGCTCTTTACGTTGCTTCGCATCGAGTACTTGTTGATGACAATGGAGGCGAAAGAAGGAGAAGGACAGAAGCCGCTGCAGTTCACTATCAAAATGTCAATTTCTTGCGGAGAAAGGTTTGTTTTGGCCAAAAGATCATCCATGATGGGAAAGAGCACCATGTGGACTTCTTCGATGGATTCTTGGTGGTGGGACAATGGCGGAATGTGGTGTAGGGCTGGAGGAAGGTAGGTTTCTTGGCCGTGACCTGAAGAAGCGAGCACTTTCGCCATGAAAGCGAGGCTTTCCTTGTCGAAAGATTCGAACTTTGAGGCGTTTCCGAGGAATTTGGAGAAGGGAACAATGCAGGAGCTTGGTGGTTTTAAGCATGAAAAGTCCACCAAATAGACTTGAGTAGGGTTTGAGAAGAAGCAAGACTTGAGGGTCAAGAAAATGATCAGGCATGAGAGATGGATGAAGTGGAAAATGGGTTCTCTTTTTTGCAGGACAATTAGGGTTTCCACTGAAGTTACAATTATGAGGAGCAAAAGTCTTTGAAGTTCCATGGGAGAAGAAAAAAGTACAGAGGAAGAAAATCAGAAGCGATTTGGTTGGAGTTGGGGGGTTGAGGCTTTGAACATAAAGTCTTTAGCCACAGAAGTGTATAAATATTAATGGAGAGTGCAAGAAAACTAAATGAGGGTTCTTGAATGGTGAGATGGAGTTGCAGGAGGCAGGTGAGGTTCATTGCATTGCAATAAAAACCAGAAGCACAGTTTCAATGGCCACACTTTATGATAGTGGTGTTGTTGTCAAAATTTGCGCTTTTACCATGTGTCAGGAAAATTGCAGGATTTTGTGCAAGAGAATGGCCATTACCAAAACTTTTTGAATACTCCGAAGTACCGGATATGTTGATTTGATTTAGTATTTGAAAGTACAAATGCAATTAATTTAGAGAAGTGTTATTGACACTTCAAAAATCTTATTCTATACTTCTAATAAATGTATTTTTCTTTCCAAATATAGAAAGTTACGTGTGTAAAATTAGATTTTTGGAGTGCTAATAATAATTCCCTTAATTTAATTTAAGTGAGCTTATAATTAAGATATCACAACATAATTGCATATTACGTCTTTAACATCTATTTGATCTTGTGGATGACATTGTTTGACGAGAGAGACATTTTGACTACTTTTTGGACGTCTATTTGATCTTTCATAATGACATGATTCTAAAAAAGGGTGACATTCAAATGGTTTTATAAGGTCACTCTATAAATTATAGATTAGCTGCTTCTTTGACATCTATTTGACATTAATGAGGGAGAAATTTTGCTTTATCACGGTTATTTACAAATTATATGATATAAGAGACAAACACATAAAATACCTTAAAATTGGAGTTGAGATTCTTTTTGAATTTATGTAGTTGGAGTCTAAAGACTTGAAGTTTCGGCCGTCAAAGAGAGAGAAAGAGAGATCTGCACCTCTGATTTGTGTGAAGTGGATTAGGAAAATGGGTTAATGAAAACTACAGAATTTAAAATGAATGGTCTAAATTTTTATATCCGTCAATTCTGGATCCAAAAGCGTCTCAATTTCTAGAATTGCTCCCTTCCATTCAATGGACATCATCTGTGAATTCATGTTCATCTATATTTTGGTTAAAGGTAGAAGAATTCAACGGTCAAATGAGGTTGATCACATGTCAAATGAGGTTGATCACATGAAGGATCGATGTCTATCTGTTGTTGTATTATCAAGATAAGCTTTGGGGTGTAAACTATTGATCATGAATCATGATGTAGAAATGGGATTGCCGGTGCATTTCACTTTATGCATTTATACCAATGTGGTGGTCTGATGTATAGTGACTTTGACTTATCACATCACCTTTTTGCTCTTGGAAATTGAAAATCTTCTAGATAATATTTTCAAAATTTTTTATCATAAATGGTTCATAAAAGTTATTTTAATCAAAATAGTTTTTGAGTTTCGCATAATTTTATATTTTGATCTTTGAGATTTGAGGGTATTTTTGTCGTTCTTCTTTATTTAACAGAGATTTTTTACGGATTAAAGTAAGTAATTATGCTAATCTTAATGATCATTTTGGTTAAAAAAATCTTTATAAAATTGATCCGTCCAATTCATATTGTTTCTGAAATTAAAAATTAATCAATATAATCTTTGGATATAGATGGTGAAAATCAATATTATTTTTTTGTTAAAACTTCTGTTAGTTTGTTGATGTACATATGAGAATTCCACATGGATTAAAAAAATAAAAAATCAATTAATTTAAAATTTAAAAAATGATAACAAATAAATAATTAATTAATTAACATAAAAATAAAAAGAAGAAGAAGAAGAAGAAAAACTTCGTGAAAGCGAGATCAAATCTTCTACAACCAAAATACTAGTAGCCTCTCTATAGCCTCAATAAGTATTTGAGTGAGGATTTGGCCTCCGTGAAAGCACCCAACTACAAAGTCATCATCTTTCCCGCCGCAAGCCACTATCTTCCCCACTCTGACCTCACCCAAATACCCCTAGCCCATCCACACTCCACCTCTGATACCACTATTTTCAATCTCATCCCTTCACCGTCTATACGTCAACTCCTCCCCTCCTCACTCTGGCCACACAGATGTTGGAAATTATATATTGTAATATATAATTTTAATAATTGAATGAAAAATATTGTTAACCAATTTCTTGGAAAGGTTATGTTGTTTAGGTGTATTCCTTGATAAGTGATGTATACTTATAAATGAAAAGTTACATCTCTTTAATAAGTAGAAATTGGATTCTATTTAAACCCATGAAACCATTTGGTATAAAATATAGAAAATTAGAGTTAATTTTTACTCTTGAGAAATAGGGTTTCCCCACTTTATTTCTCTCATGCTTCGTTTGTCAAATTCCGAGTCATGTCTTGAGAGTATGGAATATATAAAGTTCGTCAGAATCCGAAGATTGAAGTGTTTTGACTTCGGATTATAGATTGTTGAATCCTGGGAGATGGACGCCTACCGAACTACAAGCACAAGAGTAGGGGCGAAATTCTATCTTTAGGACATTGCATTTATGCAAGCCTCAATCTCCAAGTTTGTCAGTTATTCTAACTTTCTCTCTAGTTGTTTATATTAATCTCATATATAATTGATGTTGTGAATTTCTTTATGATTATTATCATTGAAATTATATTGTTATTTTCCATATTTTCTAACATTGCTCCAACAACAGATACACCACCCCAATCCAGCCACACCAACTTCCATCTGACCCATCCATCAGCTCATCCCCATTGGTGTTTGACACCAAACAAAAACCGACAGTCTCCCATTACAGCCTCTCCCTCAATTTGAGACAGCATGCCAATCTGAACAAGAAATTTGCCAAGGTTCGACAAGCTTGGATGACATCCTCGACTCGGTCATTACAACAATGGTCAGGGCCGGCTTTGAGATTTCGGAAGTTCTAGGCGTGGCATTGTTAGGAGGCCCTTAGTTTATAAGTCTTTCAATGTATAACAATCATATAATTTAACTTTTTTTTTATAATTAATTTTTAATTATATTATCATATCATCAATTATGAAAATTTAGATGGGAACAAAAAGAAAAAAAATAACACACCAAACAAAATATTTCTACAACAATAAAATCTAAATTCATAATTTACCAAATTAAAAACGAAAAACTCATAGTTTCTATATTCTTACCTTGAATTGCAATCTTCTAAACCTAATGTTATATTTTAATTCGTCCCGTCCTTGTACAGAGAGATTTAGAATTTGAAAAAGAAAGTGAGAGAAAGAGAATTGTAGAGGAATGATGGTGAAAGCCTTGGAGAAGAAGCCAAGCTAAAAATATTACACAAGAAATACGTTCCTTTATGTTGTTAAGTAAGGGTAGGTTTTTGTTTGTCTTGTAAAAAGAAAAAACCAGGACGGGCCAAGCAGATTCCTAAACTGGTATGCATGGTATGGGCTCATTTTCAAAACAGAAGTGTAAGAAGCCCACACTACTTGTCAGTTTGTAATCACTTTTTTTTTCTACATTTACTATATATAGCATGTATCTATTGAGTGAAAAAGAAAATTTTGGGGCCCCCACCCCCGAAATTGGGGCCAAGCGGCCAACTCTTGTGGTTACCTTTAGAGCATTTTCAGTGAGAGCTTCTATAGAGGGATGAAAAAGTAATGGATTTAAGTTATTTTAGAGTTCTAAAGAATCTTTGCGGTTTTATAAAAAAAAATCTCTACTAATGAGGGGTTATTTTTTTCGAGCTCTATATGCGACTATATATTTTTTATTTATGGAGTAATTTGATTATGCGATGATTTTTTTTTTTTTTTTGTGTTAACTTTTCTTAAGTTGATTTTTGGACGTGCTATCTTAAATTTGTTTTATGAACCCTTTCAACCTAAAAAAGTTCAAATTGTGGCAAAATTAGATTTTATCACTTATGAACCGTTCGTTTGATTAGATTATCTTATCTCAATCTCATTCGTTGAAAAATACAAATCCCTACCTTGCTATCTGAAATAATTTTATTTTCAGGTACAACACAACAATTTACCAAGTACCAATTGGTAAATTAATATCATACACTTTTAAAAAAAAAATTATTTGAAAATTTCACCCACAAATGCCGATGAATGTTAAATCAATCTGCAATTTTAATTCTCATGGAATTTAAAACAATCATTAATCAGCCAAATTGCAATAAAAATATGTAAGAAAAAAGAATTAAAAAAAAAAGAATAAAAGGAGAGTATAAGTGTATTTACAAGTGGAGAGAGAGTGATACAATTTTGCTCACATGGGTTGCTACTTTTTTATGGGACCTACTGTTTTTTGGGCTAGATATAACTCAATTTTATGCTACTCAAGAAAGGAAGTTGCTAACTCTAGTGGTGGATCTACCTTTATTTTCCGGCTCATTAAAGATAAAATTTTTCACTAAAACTTGAAATATAGTAATCTCGTAAAGGATAAAGGCCCTATTAAAAATGCTTTTAGGGCCGATCGTGGAGATGGCCTTTCGTTGACGATGATCTCCTTTTGCCGATGGGTTCCACATTCCTCTTCTTGGCATTGAGTATTATTCTTGCTATTGTGAAAACGCAGGCGCATCTCGTATTATTTTTTTAAATTTAATTTTAACGATTTTAAATTATTTTTTTAAGAAATGTTAAGGAGAGTATTTCAAAAGTAGGATCTTTATAAACTCTTTGTTACCTCACAATTTAACGTTAATTCTTATACCAATAGTATAAAACATTGTGCCACAAACATATGACAAAAAATTTATGAAAAGTCTCACTTTTGAGAGAGTATTCTTGGCATTTCTTTTACTATTTATATAGTTTAAAATGTATCCATGTGTCACTCAATACTACGATCTGTTGGTATTCCTCTTCACTTGGAAGTGAGAGGTCATAGGTTCGAATCTCTTGGATGACGAATTCGATACTAAATTAGGTTGCTCATTCTGTGGTTTAACCGAACTCACCCTCCTCTTAGTGTAAATATCGATGTACTCCAAAAAAATAATATCCATGTGGTAATATTTAATTAGATTTATGAATCTCTCATGTATGAAACCTTTCAAAATCTCTTACCTAATTGTAGTGACAGATTGTCCTTGACGATCCACAACATAACCCTATTATGTGGCCTTCATAGTATTTTAACAATTTAAGAATGTTTTATATGCTTTGCATACATTAATATTCTCCACTAATGCGTCCATATTTTTCTAGAAACTCAATCACTGTAAACTTCCAAAGTCGAAAGCCACGGGACGGTATTTATCCTTATAAATTTATAATGGTCCTTCGCGTATGAACTCAGACGAAAACGCAAAGAAATCCGCGAACGATTGCATCACATAACAACAATTGCAAAGATAAAGTGAAGAAAACAAAACTTGATGCAGAAAAAGGTTGGTTGGTGTCATGCATGTTTGGCTTTCTTTATTTGGGAGAATATTCTTTTAGGTTTTATATATGTGTTTGGTCCCCCCATTCCCACCTATAAAAGTTCATCTTCCTTTAACAATTAGCACTACTTGTTGTTGCTTTGGCATTGCTCCATCAAGATAATTTCGATCTCTCCATGCTTGGTCCTCGCTACATCCTTTTTAGATGTGTTCATCTGTTTAGAAATGATTTAATTTCTTGGATACTTTCCCTTGATTCTTTTCATTGATGTATGCTTGTTTAGTTGTTTTCATTTGGTTTGTTTTTTTTTTTTTTTTTTTTTTTTGAACAAACATTAGTATTTACACTAAGGGGAAGATGTAGGCTTAGCCTCACAATGGGCTAACAATAATGTGGTTCAAAGTTCAAACTCGTCTTTGACGATAATCGAACCTAAAACCTCTCATTTATAAGAATCGAACCTAAAACCTCTCACTTATAAGTGAAGAAGAATATCACAAGACCGTAGTACTAAGTTGCTTGGTTGAGTTTCTTTAGATTGTTTTCTTTTTCCAACTTCGAAAATAATAGCAAGTTTGGGTTGAGCTAAGTTGACTATAGATTAAAACAATGTATTCTTCATGCACTCGAGTTTGAATGCCCCTCTTCATAGTTTAAATTAAATTATAAAACGGCTCGAATAGAAAAGGAACTCATAAAATAGTAAATACTCTAGCAATTATAATGTATATGCAAGAATTTCTTTTTCGGTAACCAAAACTTTAGAAGAAGGGGAGGCTACCTCATCCCAGGCATGGACGGAGGCACCTTATATTCGTTGGGGGCAAATGCCCCCACTCACATTGATCTTAAAAGAAAAAAGAGTACATGTAATATCAATTTCCACACATTCCCTTCTCATTTCGATCCGAGATGGATGGTTTTGGCATAAGTCAGAGTCACCGAAGAAGCTAAGCAAGCTACTTGAAATTTACTACAACTCGGTGGGGAGAAATAGTGTACTGCTACTCAATGTGCCTCCTAATTCGACTGGACTTATAGCCGACGAAGATGTTCAAAGACTGAGAGAATTCAGAAGTGCAATCGACACAATATTTTCAACCAATTTAGCAGAGAAATGTTCTATTGAAGTTAGTAGCCAAAGGGGAGGCAAAGGAGGAGGTTTTGGACCTGAAAATATGCTAGACAATGACCATATGTGGACATATTGGGCTCCAACGGATGATGAAAAGGAGAACCATTGGATTGAATTTAGAAGTACAGGATTAGATGAAGGGCTGAGATTCAATGTGATTCGAATCCAGGAGGCGATCGGGTTTGGTCAGAGGATCAAACGGCACGTAATTTACGTGGACGGTAAGAGGGTGGCAAATGGAACCACAGTAGGGTACAAGAGGCTTCACAGACTTGAAGGGGGAGTTGTACATGGCAAAATTGTAAGAATAAAAATTGGAGATTCAAGGGGGCTGCCTTTAATTTCATCCATTGGCCTGTATTTTGATCCCTTTTGGCACCCAATTGGGCATCCATCTGAACAAAAAATAGGGTAATAAAAAAATAAAATTGTGGGCTCTGAGAATTTCTCTTAATATTTTTTTGGGCATATTTTTTTGTCTTTTCTGCATCTATTGATTTTGTTTGGAATACCTTATTCTCTGTTGTACCAGATAAAGGCAATAAAAAGGGCTCTGCTTTTTTATAGCCAACTGCCCATGCTCTACGTTTTCTGTAGACCAAGACAAAATTAAGGCATGTTTTAATTTGCAACCGTGATCGGCTTCTTAAAGTTCATTTTGATTCCTCAACGCTACATAGGAAGAAATCACAATTTGATACATGCAAAAATATTTCGTTAAAAACATGCAAAGAAAAGCTTCTGCGCAGCTCTGATTAGTAAGTAGGACTGAATATTTTCAAAAAAGGAGCCAGTATTTTCCATTTTGGACGACATTATTGATGGAGACACACTTCCTTCAAGTTCCAATACCAAATGTGAGTTCAGTAATGATTACTTTATTAGACATATAATCAAGAAAACTTTGGTAGGAGTTGTTTACTAGGGAAAAATGCAAGAGAGTTCCGTGTTTTTGTGACCCTAACCAAAATACAGGATGATTCGGTCGCAGTGTCTCTACTTAAGTTTTTCTCCTAAAGACGAGACTTGAATGGGGCACATTCTTGGAAGGCAAGTAAAGAAGAAAAGAAGGAAAACATTTGGTTATGCCATTGATGATACCGTAAGTAAAATGTACATAATTTGTATAAGCTAACATACCCAATCCGCATCAACATGGAGGGTTACCATCGTCCTGCAATTGACGCTTTCTCCTCACCAGTTAGCTTGAATATGAAGCTATCTAAACGCACGGCAGAAAATATCATCTCCCCTTAAGTGAATTTGAACTAGCCTGCGTCGAATCACAAAATCTCTTCAGAATTTCGCATTTCTGTGGCAATAAAATTTGCGATGGATGTGAATGCAATCAATATTTTTTCTCACCCGGAAGGCTGTGAATTTGAAAGGACTTTCTTGATGCAAATGGCCATTTTCGTCAAGCCATCCATCTGGCCGAAACACTTCTGCGCCATCACCCGGTAGATAATTTCGCCGAGCCATCCCCCCCTTTGACGTTAATTTCATCTGGCCAAGTATCATTAGGAAAACAAGTCTTTGCATCCTATGATAGCATCCTACAGTTGGCTGCAAGCTTTGTATTCCATGTTGAGCGCAACACTGGAAGGAATTCATATTGGCTGGTCAAATTGCTGTGACAGATTATTAAGGATACAAGTCAGTAATACAGTTAGCAATACAGTTAGTAAGTTTGTTAGTATTTGGTTAAAGTAGTTAGAATTTCTCTTATAAAAAACAGAGTGTGTAATATTCATTCAGTAAGTCAATATAAATCATATTTCTCTCTTTAAACTTTCTCTTTCTAAGATCTCTATGTTCATCCTTCTGTTCATCGTTTCTTCTTGATTCTCTCTTCAATTTTCAAACATTTCAATATAGTTAACACAAATGGCCTCATCCCATAAATATTGCTTGGCAACAAGATAAAGTGAAATAATTTCGTGAGCAAATGAGGACAAATTTGGAGTACCGACGCTGGCTACCTGCCAAATAAAGTAGGAATCTATTGTGATGAATGCCTGAATTTTAGGAAGGAGGATTTTATATTCCTAATCTCTCTTCCTTTTTCTTCGTTCCTACTTGAACAGTTACAATTAAGCTACATTAAGATTTTATATTGATTTTTACATAGAGACAATAAGATAAAAAAAAGAGTGTGAGAAAGAGATGAAGGAAAGAGATAAGAAAATCCCACTCTAAATTTTAGAGTGTACCTCAAGAAAATTCTTCCACGTTCATTCCATAAGCAAACTTATAGTTCTCATCCGTACGAAATATTTCTTTCGTAGAGAGATAGACCTCCATATCCTCATACTGAATTTTCATCTCTCACATTTCAGTAACGTTTTTATTAATTTTTTTAATTTAATTTTAATGATTTTAAATTATTTTTTTAGAAATATTTAGGAGACTCTTTCAAAAGTAGAACTCTCTATGAACCCTCTACTATTTCATAGTTTAACTTTAGTATCAATGCATGTGCCAACATTATAAAATATTGTCCTAAAAATATGAGATGGAAGAGAATTCATCGGGAGTCCCAGTTATGAGAAAGTCTTCTTTGCATTTCTTTTACTTTTTATGGGAATTGTTATTAGCACTCCAAAAATCTCATTTTACACTCCTCACAAGTGCATTTTTCTTCTTAATTATAGAAAATTTGGAGTGCAAAATGAGATTTTTGGAATGCCAATAATAATTCTCCTTTTTATATAGTTTTGAAAATTTATCCATGTAGCACTATTTAATTAGACTCCCAGGTCTCACATATGTTCCACATAAACCACTAATAGAAGTTTTGAAAAAATTTTAACAGAATGTCGACATTGATTAGCGACATTCATATTCAAGAACTACAATGATTAATTTTAAATTTTTAAAAATTATCTTAATTAAAATGTGTCAATTTTTAGAGATTATTTGTGATAAATATCCTTTTTAAAGTATGACAATTCTTTTAGCCCAAAAGTTTGATGTTGAGAGTCTTGATACCTAACAATTTTTTATTTTGTAACCCTTCTCCTCTGATTTTACGTCTGTTTTTTTTATTTCTTATAAGGATAAAATTGGAAAAAAACGGAGAAGAAATTCTTATTGTTGCATGATGGGCTTAGTTGCACTCTCCCTTGGTAAATACGTGGGTAAGAAAGTTAGGCCCTTAAGATGATTCATATTAGCCCAAGGTTTATGGTCTGGCCTGCTAGAGGTCAATTTCACACATGACATTGCATGGGAAATTTTTTTGGTAGAAACTTTCCTATCACGTTATTCGTGAGCCCAAAACGCGCATATGGAGATATCCTGCATTCCCATCCTCTAAAATGGGTTGTTACAAAATCTGAATGCGGGAATCTCTCTATACGTGTATCTTGAATGAGTGAGTGATCTGGTACAAAAATCCCTATCCAAAAATCTCTTTTTCATTGCTTTTGTAGTTTTATTGTTGTTTTGAATTAGTTGTAGGGACATGGTTGTGGTTGTATCTTTATTTTATGTGTAGCCGAAGCATATGAAACCTTACAAAATCTCACCTAATTATAGTGACAGATTGTCCTTGACGATCCACAACATAACCCCATTATGTGGCCTTCATAGTATTTTAAATATTTAAGCATGTTTCATGGTATGCATTGCGTACATCAATATTCTCCACTAAAGCGTCCATATTTTTCTTCTAGAAAGACAGTCGCTGTGAGAGATTTCCTCACCCCTCCAAAGTCAAAAACCCATGTAATGGAGATGTTCTGTTTTGCAATATAGTTTCCCTCGCGACACTTTTTTGATAACTACTTGTCGAAATTTCAAAATATGAACTACTCATCTAATAAATGCTTGTTATGATAAATTGGTGATGGAGAAATTTATCCATACAACGATCCTTCGCCTATGCACTCGGACCAAAAGGCAAGAAATCCGTGAACGATTGCATCACATGCAACAACAATTGCAAAGATAAAGTGAAGAAAACAAAAATTCATGCAGACAAAGGTTGCTTGGTGTCATGCATGTTTGGCTTTATTTATTGGGAGAATATTCTCTTACATTACATGTGTTTGGTCCCTCTATTCCCACTTCTAAATAATTCACTTTTCGTGAAGAATTATTAGTTGTTGTTGTTGCTTTCGCATTTCTCCATCAATCTCTCCATGCTTGGTCCTCATCTACATCCTTTTTAAATGTGTTCATCTGTTTATAAATGATTTTCTCGGATATTTTCCCTTGGATGTTTTTTATTGATGTATGCTTGTTTAGTTGTTTTCATTTGGTTGGGTTTGTTTAGATTGTTTTCACTTTTTAACTTCGAAAATAACAAGTTTGAGCTGAGCTAAGTTGGTTAAACCAAAACAATGTATTCACATGCGCTCAAGTTCGAATCTCCCTCTTCATAGTTTAAATTGAATTAGAAAACTGCTCGAATAGAAAAAGAAACCTTAAATAGTAAATACTCTAGCAATTATAATGTACATGCAAGAGTTTCAACAAGAAACAAAACCAAAATTGTGCAAATTAAGTAACATAAACCCAAAAAGATAAAAATAAAAGAAAAAGAAGTGAGATAAGCCCTATGAGGCCAATTTCAACTTCTGGGATTTATTGTGGTTACAAAATTTCCAGTCCTATTTAAACGGTGCTAAATAGACAACAAAGAAAAGAACTCAACAGGCCAAGGCCATTATAATTATGGCTAAAATATGGTGCTCTTTGTGGATAATCACATGCCTTCAACTGTGCACTATCACCTTCTCCAAGCTTGAGCTAGTCCCAACACCTCCACTGCCAATCCTGCCCCTTCCCACATACGCCCAGCTCAAATGGCAGCAAAGGGAGATCATCATGTTCCTCCACTTCGGAGTGAACACATTCACCAACTCCGAATGGGGAACGGGGCACGAAAGCCCCGGAATATTCAACCCAGTCGGTCTTGACGCCAACCAATGGGCCAGAACAGCGTCGGACTCTGGCATATCACTGATGATACTGACTGCCAAACACCACGATGGGTTTTGCTTATGGCCTTCGAAGTACACGGATCACTCCGTGGCAAATAGTCCTTGGCGAAATGGTCACGGGGATGTTGTGCATGAACTGGTTGATGCAGCAAATCCCCGTGGGATTGATGTAGGGCTCTATCTCTCACCATGGGATAGACATGATCGGAGATACGGGCATGAGATTGCCTACAACCAGTACTACTTAGCTCAACTGCAAGAGCTCCTAAGCAGGTAAGGCCCCGGTGCATTGATCAACTGACGTAACTCATGTTTGTTACAGAATATTAACTTTAATAGTTAAGAATACTAAACTTCTATTGATTTTTGTTTTTATTGTTGACAGGTATGGGGGTGTGAAAGAGATTTGGTTTGATGGGAATAAGGGGAAGAATGCCCCAAACATGTCCTATTATTTCACAGATTGGTTCTCCATGGTGAAGGAGTTGCAGAGCTCCATTAACATATTTTCGGATGCTGGTCCGGATGTTAGATGGGTTGGAAATGAGCAAGGGTTTGCCGGGAGTACGTGTTGGTCCACCATTAATCGGACCTCGCTATCAATTGGCAATGCAAGCATTGAAGAGTGAGTACCATTTTTTTTATTTTCTAGTTCACGGAAATTACTTTTCTTCTCTTTGTAATAAGTTCCCATCATTTTGGTTTATCTTGTTTTATATTTGTCTTTTTCCCAGACAATGCAATATTCTGAACAACTCTAGTTTACGAAAAAGTAGATGTAATTGAATGCAAGACGACTGATACGCTGTCTTAATCAACTGTCCTAACCCACACCTGTCATTTGGTTTTGTTTAAGATGGAAGTGTATATGCTGGCGAGCACTGCCTAACTTACTAGCTTAATCCACCTCTGTCATTTTATTTTGTTTAAGATGGAGTGTTTTGTAGATTGCGAAACTCTTAGCATTAAAGATTAATTGAAGTTGTAGCTAGTTTAGTGATGGATGGTAAGTTAGAATTAGGGTAGATTCAGGATTCGATTCATTTCGATATATTTGGCTTAACGTGTGTACAGGGACACCGGTTGATTGATTGGTGTTATTGTAGGAAAGTGACCTCTCTTAAATCTTAATCTACCACCTAACTGATGTCTTATAATTGAATGAAGTTACCTCAACAAGGGCGATCCAAAAGGGACGGATTGGTTGCCGGCAGAGTGCGACGTTTCGATCCGAGATGGATGGTTTTGGCATAAATCAGAGTCACCCAAGAGGCTAAGCAAGCTACTTGAAATTTACTACAACTCGGTGGGGAGAAATTGTGTGCTGCTACTCAATGTGCCTCCTAATCCGACTGGTCTCATAGCCAACGAAGATGTTAAAAGACTAAGAGAATTCAGAAGTGCAATCGACACAATATTTTCTACCAATTTAGCCGAGAAATGTTCTATTAAAGTTAGTAGCCAAAGAGGAGGCAAAGGAGGAGGTTTTGGACCTGAAAATATGCTAGACAATGACCATTTGTGGACATATTGGGCTCCAAGGGATGATGGAAAGGAGAACCATTGGATTGAATTTAGAAGCACAGGATCAGATGAAGGGCTGAGATTCAATGTGATTCGGATCCAGGAGGCGATCGGGCTTGGTCAGAGGATCAAACGGCACGATATTTACGTGGACGGTAAAAGAGTGGCAAATGGAACCACAGTAGGGCACAAGAGGCTTCACAGACTTGGAGGGGGAATTGTACATGGCAAAATTGTAAGAATAAAAATTGGAGATTCAAGAGGGCTGCCCTTAATTTCTTCCATTGGCCTGCATTTTGATCCCTTTTGGCACCCAATTGGGCAGCCATCGCAATAAAAATAGGGCTAAAACAATAAAAAATAAAATTGTAGGCTCCGAGAATTTCCTTTCGTTTTTTTATGCCTTTTCTGCATCTGTTGTCTGAAAGGGCTCTGTTTTTTTATAGCCAGCTGACCGGATTAAGATTCTCTTCTCTTCTCTTTCTATTCCTTATCATTTCCTCCTTTCATATTCTTTTATTTTGTCTTTCTCTTGTTATGAAAAATTAATATAAGATGTTGACGTGTCTCAACCGTGACCGTTCAAATAGAAGGGAAGAGAAAAAAAGAAGGGAGAGAATCCTACTCCCAATGGACCATGCTCTGCGTTTTCTGTAGACCAAGACAAAATTAAGGCACGTTTTCCAACAGTAATCGACTTCCTAAGTTCGTTTTGATTCCTTAACAACACATACGAAGAAATCACAGTTTGACACAGGCAAAAATATTATTCTACACTCCAAACTTTTTATATTAAAAAAGCAAAATACACTTGTGAGGAGTGTATAATGATTTTTGAAGTGTCAATAACATTTCCCGAAAACAATAAAGAAAAGCTTGTGCGCAAGTCTCAAGTTGTGGTTAGTAGTTGAGCTTTTTTTTTGTCAAAGGTTCAATTATTAGTAGTTAAGCAGGACCGATTACTTTCAAAAAAGGAGCCCGTATTTTCCATTTTGGACGACATTATTGATGGAGACGCATTACCTGCAACCTACAATACCGAATGCGAGTTCGGTAATGATTACTTTCTTAGAAATATAGTCAGAAACTTCGGTTGGGCTAGTTTACAAGGATAGGTTTCACCGCATGAGATAAAAAAGTTGTGTTTAACTTTTTGTGATGATTTGGTCAGGGTGTCCTATCCAAGTTTTTCTCTGAGACTTGAATGAGGCATGTTCTTAAAAGGCGAGTATAGAAGTAAAGAAGGAAACATTTGCTTATGCCATTGATGATACCATAAGTAAAGTGTACATAAATTGTATAGTGATGACACTGATGAGGAGCAAGTGAGCAACACACTGCATACAGTAGAGTTAAGTAGTAAACTAAATACCACAATATTTTAGAAGAATGCACATAAAGGCCCCCATCAACGTGCAGGGTGACCATCGTCCTGCAGTTGACGCTTTATCCTCATCACTTAGCTTGAATATGAAGCTGTCTAAACGCACAGCAGAAAATATCTTCATCTCCCTATAACTGAATTTCTTTCGGATACAAATTCTTGAACTCTCCGGCGTAGAATCACAAAATCTCTTTAGTATTTTGCATTCCTGTGTTCAAAGGATGTGCGAAGGATATGAATGCAATCAATATTTTCCTTCTTACTTGGAAGGCTGTGAATTTGAAAGGGCTTTCTTGATGCAAATGGCCATCTTCGTTGAGCCATCTATCTGGCCGGAACCACTTCTGCATCGTCACCCAATAGATATTTCGTCGAGCCATCCCCACTTTTGACACTAAATCCATCTGACCAAGTATCATCCGACAAGTCTTCGCATCCTATGATAGCATCCGACAGTTGGCTGCAAGCTTTGTATTCCACGGTGAGCACAACACACATTGGCTGGCCAAATTGCTGTGGCACATGCCCTCACCCCATAACTATTGCTTGGCAACAAGATACAATGAAATAATTTCATGAGCAACTGAGGACAAATTTCGAGTTCAGATTTTGGCTACCTGCCAAATAAAGTAAGAATCACGTGGTGATTAGAGCGTACCTCGGGAAAATTCTTCCAGCAACTGAGTTCATTCCATAAGCAAAATTAAAGTTCTCATCCGTAAGAAAGATTTCTTTTGTAAACAAATAGACCACCATATACTGAATTTTTATCTCTCATTACAGTGATTCCCTGAAGCATGTGTCTTTGTCTCTAGATATATCGTTATTCAACTGATTCAAGATCCACAATAATCACTCCATTTCGACGTTTGGTGATCCTCTCACGGAGAATTCAAGAACAAACCCATTGATTTCAATCATGCTACAGCCCGGGACTTCCTTTTTTACACCTCTTTCTTTCATTAATGACTTGATTCTCTTTACGTCATTAAATCTACAAGCTTTGGCATATATATCGCACAAGTTCACATAAAATGCATGGTTCAGAGGCTCCAAATCAATTAAATACTGTGCCACCCTTGCCCCTAACTCCACCTTTCCATGTATTTGACAGCCTCCAAGTAATGCACCCCAAACAAATGTGTCTGGTTTCATTGGCATACTTCTTATACACTGTTCTGCCTCTTCAATCAGCCCGGCACGGCTGAGTATATCAACCATGCAAGCATAGTGATAGAGCTGTGGTTCAATTAAGTAAACATGCTTCATTGCATCAAAACACCAGCGACCTTTCTCTACAAAACCAGAATGAGCACAAGCTGAAAATAGCGCAACAAATGTCACATGGTTCGGCTTCACCCCGGTCGTTTCCATCTGTTTAAAAAGACCAAAAGCCTCATTACCAAACCCATGGAGAGCCATCACTGAAATCATAGCTGTCCATGCCAGGGTATCCTTCTTTGGCATTTCCTGGAATACCTCATATGCTTTGTCCACACATCCACACTTACCATACATGTCAACCAGCGCTGTCCCGATAACCACATCACTGTCCAAACCACTTCTCCTCAGATACCCATGAACCCATATCCCATGATCAATTGCACCAAGATGAGCACAGGCTGCTAGTACACTAGCAACTGTAATCTTATCCGGTCTAACTATATCACCACCGGTGATCTGCATTTCATGAAAAAGTTCCAAGGCCTCCTTTGGTCGTCCACCTTGAACAAACCCTGTGATCACGGAATTCCAGGTAAAAATGTTTCTCTTCTTCATCTTCCGAAACAGCTTCAATGCCTCATCAAGACTCCCACTTTTCAAATACCCCTTAATCATCGAGTTCCAAGAGACAACATCCCTCCCCGGCGTTTCATCAAACAGTTTACGTGCACTACTCAAAAACCCGCACGCAGAATACATACTCATCAAAGAATTCTGAACAAAAATATCACTGTCCAACCCATACTTAACGGCTTGACCATGGATGCTCCTTCCTAAGCCGCCATCAACCCTGCTCGTGCATTCTTTCACAAGGAACGGAAAAGAGAGACAATTCGGCGAAATCCCATCACAGAGCATCTGCTTATACAGCAACAAGGACCCAAAAGAAAGAGCTTCATCCCTGCCGCCGATCTTTCTACACGCATATGCTCTGATCATGACGTTATACACGTAGAGATTCGGGTTCTCTATGGCTCGAAAAACATCGATGGCGTAGCCGTGAGAACCCGAATCAGAAATGGCCGAGAAGAAAAGGAGACGAGTAATGAGAAAATTTTGGTCATCTTTGGGTAAAAGTGGAGACTTTATGATTTGGGTATGGATTTGTTTAAGCTCTCTAATGTTCTTGCATTCATGGAGCAAGTGTAGTAGTGTGCTTCTAGCACTTGCCATTTGGGTTTCAATCATCCTCTCTAAATACAGAGAGTTCTAAATTTGGGCGCGAGGCTCTCCTTGTGTTAACATGCTTTTTCTGAATAAAAAAAAGGGAAGCAGCGGCGGGCCTACGATTTGAACCTGGGGTTCCTATTGTCAAAAAAAAAAAGTTTTTTTAAATAAGAATAGCACAAAGCGTGTAAAAAAAAAAAAAAAAAAAAAAGTTTATTCACTTAGTGGGTTTGTTATGCATATGTCAATAGATATCGGCATATGCCGAAGTAATTTAATGAGTTATATAGAGAACATGTCAAGTACTATCAACGCAACATGTCGAGATATATCTTGCATGTATTACATCAAACTTTTAGTATGCAACATGTCAAGTACTATCAACGCAACATGTCGAGATATATCTTGCATGTATTACATCAAACTTTTAGTATGCACAAAAGGGACGCGTACCAAACATTAGGAGGGTCATAAGAAGACCTTCACATGTATATTTTCAGACTCAAGTGGTCTTAGGACCACCTTGGTCCCTATTTCCATCCAACCCTTCGTATAAGTGTTGTAGCCTATTTTATCTGACAATGGTGAGGGGGTAGGCGGCAAGGAGAAGAAAGAGAGAGAGATGTGTTTGTAGAATTGTAGGGGAATGTGTGTGTTATCCCTCCCACATAGAGCCTTTATTTATAGTAGTAAAAGGAGATAAGATAATCTTTCATGCCCAAGGAATACAATATGTAATAGGAAATGATAACTAGAATCCAATCTAATCTAGGATTTACACAATCACACTTAAACAAGGAAAGTTTACAACACTTCCCCTTGAGTGTGTAAATACTCAAGGTAGATTTAGCATCATGCAGAAGTTGAGGAAGTCGACTCGTCGGCACTGATTCTAAGGAACAACGCTTATTTTCAATAAGGTAGAAACTTGCATAAGTAAATGAGTCTCACTTAAAAACCCTAAGGCTATGGCAAAAACCTGAGGAGAGACAAAATCCATAGTTTAAGGAAAAATGCGTGAGAAATGCAAAGTCAAAAGAAACGTCTACAGGACGTCATCAGGGATATGACCAGCCCAAGGTCGGTGCCTCGTTAAAACCTAGTTAGTTAGCAAAAATCCAGTGGAAAAAATGCTCCTAATCGTAAAGGAAAAGAGTACATTAAGATCAAGCAAGTATCTTCAGGATACTCCCCCCTGAGTTTGACACAGTTTCAAAGAGAAAGAACAATGTTACAACTCAGAAAGTTTACGTATACTAATACCATGAACAAGCTTCTGAAACGTCGTCTTCAGCAGTGATTTGGTGAAGAGGTCCGCCAGATTGTCTTGTGAACAGATTTGTGTGACTTCAATCTTCTAATGCTCTTATTGTTGATGTGAAAAAAAAAAACTTCGGCGCAATGTGCTTAGTGTTGTCTCATTTGATGTAACCCTTCTTGAGCTGTTCGATGCATGCTATGTTGTCTTCAAAGATTGTCGTCGGGACATCAACAGCGGGATAAAGATCGCAGGAGCTTCGAATATGGCCCACTACTACTCTCAACCAAAAACATTCCTGAGTTACTTCATGTAAGACGAGAATTTCAGCATGGTTAAAAAAAGTGGCAACTAAGGTCTGTTTAGTTTACCTCCAAGAGATTGCGGTGCCTCCAACAGTAAAGACATAACCCGTTTGAGAACACGCCTTGTGCGGATCAGATAAGTATCATGCGTCAGCATAACCAACAAGGCAAGAATCAACTCGAGAAGCAGAGGGTGCGGCATCACTTGATGATCCATAGGGATAAAACAAGCCCAAATCCGTAGTACCCTTAAGGTAATGAAAGATGTCTTTCACACCAATCTAGTATCTGCGTGTAGGTGCATTATTGTATCTTGCCAAAAGATTAACAGCAAAGGAGATGTCGGGTCTAGTGCATTGAGTTAAGCACAATAAAGCACCTATCACACTTAGATAAGGAACTTCAGGCTCCAAAATCTATTCATCATCCTTATTCAGACGGAAGGGATCTCGTTTTGCATCTAGCAATCAAACAACCATAGGAGTACTCGAAGGCTTCACTTTATCCTCATTAAAGTGGCGTAACACATTTTGGGTGTAGTTCGATTAATGTACTAGAATTTCATCCGAACAATGCTCTATCTCAAGACCGAGACAGTATTGAGTCTGACCTAAATCTTTCATCTCAAATTCCGACTTCAGGAGTTCCGATAAGGTTCTTGTCATCGACATATACTGCAACAATCGTAAATCTGAAATGTGACTTCTTAATGAACACATAAGGGCATAGTTTGTTGTTCACATATCCTTGACTAGTCAAATATTCACTCAGACAATTATATCACATTTTTCCAGATTACTTTAAATCGTAGAGTGAACGCCTCCGTCAAATTGAGAGCTTGTATTGGGGTTTGGAAATATTTGAACCAGTCAATGTAAGTTCTTCAGGAACTTTCATATAAATTTTCATATCAAGATCCCCATAGAGATTTGTAGTTACTACGTCCATCAGCTGTATACTTATTTTTTCGGAAACTACCAAATTGATAAAGTAGCGAAAAGTAATCACATCCATAACAGGTGAATAAGTTTTGTCATAGTTAATCCAGCAGCATTGTGAGAAGCCTTGTGCAACAAGATGAGCTTTGTAATGCACAATATCGTTATTTTCATTACGTTTCCAAACGAAAACCCACTTGTAGCCAACGGGCTTCACATATGGAAGAGTAGGAGTTACATGTCCAAACACCTTACGTTTCGCAAGTGAATCGAGTTCGACTTAGATTGCTTGTTCCCAGTTTGACCAATCAGTTCTACGTCGACATTCATCAACGGAATACGGTTCAATGTCATCGCTCAACAAGATCTCAGTAGCTACTGCAAATGCTATTGCATCGTTGACAATCATCTCATTTCTACGCCACACATCATATAAGCTAACATAATAGACCGGAATCTCACGATTCTTGAGAGGATGATTCGTCTCTTCAATGACGCTTTCCATAATCTAGAATTTCCTCATGAGTTGGATATAATAAATAAGCGATAGTCGGATTCATGGTAGGCTCTTCAGGACCTTGTGCCATGGATTTCCTCTTTCGAGGGTGTGAATCCTTTGAACCAAGAGGTCTGCCACACTTTTGTATAGGGGCAGATGATTGGCTAGCCGCTAATGTATGTGGATCACCAAGATTGGGGTCCCGGGTTTCCAGGAGGGAAGTCTGTCGTACATTTGGCACATCCATCTTTGCATGTGTATTCGTAGCTGGAGTATGTGATCTTGTCACACACGCAAGATCGGTGAAAACATCTGGCATACTTTGAGCTATGCTCTGGAGATCTAATATGCGATGCATTTCAGTTTCAGACTGAGCAGTGCGGGGATCTAAATGAGACAAAGTGGGGGTCGTCCATAATAATTTGTGTTGTTCTTCAGGAACGTTGACGTTGTAATCTCCCCTTAACGACGAGAAGTCTGTCTCATAGAAGTGACAATCTGTGAAACGAGCGGTAAACAGATCGCCTGTCAAAGGTTCTAAGTAACGAATAATCAAAAGAAAATCATATCCGATATAAATTCCCATCATTCGCTGAGGCCCCATTTTTGTACGTAAGGGCGGCGAGATTGGCACATATACCGCATAACCAAAAACGTGCAGATGCGATATATCGGGTTTATATCCGGTAACCAACTAAAGGGCACTAAATGGTTATGTCTCAACAAGCCTCAGGCGGACCAACTTTGTTGTGTGCAATATTGCATGGCCCCAAGCAGCGATCAGGAGCTTGGTACTTATGACCAACGATTGATCAATCATTTGTAAGCGTTTAATGAAAACCTCTGCCAGGCCGTTCTAGGTGTGAACATGGGGTACGAGATGTTCAACTTCAACCCTAACAGACATGCAATAGTCATCAAAAGTTTTAGATGTGAATTCTCTAGCATTATCTAATTGAATAGATTTGATTAGATAATCAGGGTGGTGAGCCCTGAGCTTGATAACCTGAGCCAACAGTTTGGAGAATGTAGTATTCCTTGTGGATAACAAGCACACGTGTGACCAACGTGTGGAAGCGTCAACCAAAACCATAAACATAAAGTATCTAAATGGTCCGCAGGGAAGGTAAATCAGTCCACAAATGTCCCCCTGAATCCGTTGTACAAAAATGG
The DNA here is from genome assembly GCF_963583255.1 of Pyrus communis. Taxonomy (NCBI): domain Eukaryota; kingdom Viridiplantae; phylum Streptophyta; class Magnoliopsida; order Rosales; family Rosaceae; genus Pyrus; species Pyrus communis. The sequence goes on from NC_084818.1 coordinate 3,216,707, forward strand.
AAGGATTCGAACGAATCTTGTCATAAGAAGGCCTAGTAATAAGATTTCCCATTGAATATGTTTGACATGAGATTCCTTGGATCGAACCTAAACTTCAGGTTAGTGGATGCCCGTGTGATGATTTAAGGATATGGCGCATCATTATTCGTCTAGGATGTCCCAAATGATCATGCCAAAATGTAATTTCGTGCGCAAACCCAGTAGTAGGGCCAGCCACATAGTGGCATTCTATGGGGCGTATGGTGGTAGTATACAGACCACTTGGGATACGCTCAATCTTCTCTAGAATACGCTTCTGGCCATATTCTTAGGAAGTTATGCACATAAATTCAACTCTATTTCCTACGTGAGTTTCGGCGTGGTAATTGTTATCTCTAATATCCTTTAAAATTAATAGTGTTCTTCCGAAACGTGGAGAATAGAGTGTCTCATAAATGGTCAAGATTGTACCATTGGACAACATTATATATGCCTTACCGTATCCTTCTATCAAGTTGGATGGGCCTGAGAGGGTTGTCAGAGGTGCATTCTTAGGTATGAAGTTAGTGAAATACATACGTTCACGCAAAACTGTGTGCGTGATTGCACTATCTGCCAAACAACTAACCTCCCTACTAGTCATACCTAGAATGAACAATTAATTTAAAGCAGTCACATGCATAAAAGTTCTAAAACCAAATATCAATTCAAAATAATTTCCTTTATTCAATTTCCTTTATTCAAGGATGGTAATTAATTAAAACTTAATATCCAAAAACAATCACCAACAAATAATCCAAACATAAAGAAAAATTGTTCAAAAATCAACCAAAAATAAAATAGGGGTTATGCCACTAGGTGGAATTCGGCCCCATTGTGCAATTTTAACTAACTAAAATTGTTTATGTCTAAGATTCTAATCTTCCATAAGGGTGGTATCCTCTTGAAAGTCAAAAACCTCCATCTTTGTAGTCTCTAGTTCGTCCACTTGCACTAAGTTTGATTCAAACTTCTTACGACGAGAATAATATTTATCTACAACCTTCTTGGGAGCTCGGCAAACCCGGGACCAATGGTCCGTTGAACCATAGCGATAGCATATATCCACATCCATGGTTTCAAGTGCTTTGCCCTTATTCTTAAAGTTCGGGGCCTTGGGAGCAAAGTTTGAGTGCTTATGGGCTTTGTTTCCACCCTTTGATGGGCCTTGATTCTGTTGACCTTTGCAGGGTGGCTTCTGGCCGCCCCTACCACACCTCTTTTGGCATTTTGGGCATTGGTTTGTGCTATAATATGCTTTAGGCACAGCAGTCGCCCCAGTAGGTCGAGCTTGATGATTCTTCATCAACAGTTAGTTCTGCTTTTCAGCGAGAAGTAAAACAGAGATCAAATCTGAGAACTTAGTGAACTTCTAAGCTCTACATTGTTGTTGCATGACAATATTAGAAGCAAAGAAAGTCAAATAGGTCTTCTATGTCAAAGTTTCGTTACAAAACTTGAGAAGTGATTGGATTCGACAAACTTCAGAATTATATTCATTCATAGACTTAAATTCTTAGAAGCGCAAATGCTGTCAGTCATGTCTTGCTTCAAGCAAGAATATGTCCTTTTGGTGATCAAAACGATCAGCCAAAGCGACCCATAGTGCACGTGGATCCTCCTCAGCAAGATATTCAGTTTGTAGAGCGTCATGAATATGTCTTCGAATGAAGATCATAACAGTGTCTTTTTCAGCTTCGCCAACATGGTTGTCCGTTTCTTCTTCAAAGACGGGACGCAAGTTCTTTGTAGTGAAGTGGAGCTTCACATCTTGGACCCACTTAAGGTAGTTCCTTCCAGAGACCTCTAAAGCGGTGAAGTCGAGTTTGTTCAAATTCGACATGTTCCTATCACAAAATAGATGGACAAGATGTGCTGAGTGTAATGGAGAAAAATCAATACATTCACATAGGAGTAGAATATACAGGTTCTAATAGACATGTATTAGTTTAATTTTGCATGAAAAAACTTCGGCTTTTCATGGGTGATGTTTTTAAAGAAAACTTCAGATTTTCAAATAAGACATGTTTATAAGAAACTTCAGGTTTCAAAATAATTATGAACTTCAAGTTCATATGTTCCTACATATAAACACAAATATACACAAAAATATGTAACAAAAATATGCAAAATATATACTTGTTCATAGAAAAAATATGCAAAAATATGAACTTCAGGCTTACCTCAAAACTGCAGTTGAACCAATTATATAACATAAAATGAATTTTTTTGGTCCAACTATAAATTTTGGTAGGTTAGATGTTAGATTAGCCACCGACAGGATTTGAACTCACACTATCATGCAAGGGCTCAATACCTTTCCCCCACTGTAGGAAAGAACTACATGCATATATCATGAAATGATTCAATTGTGTGATATTGTAAGTTAGAATATAGTGATGTGAGTTTAGTTACTTTAGTATTTGTGTTGGAGTTTTGAGACTCCTTGTCCCACATCGAGGAACATAGGCTTTCCAAGGACCTTTATATATGTTTTGTCTTCTACACTAGTAGTTAGGATTTGGACAAGGGCCTTGGGCCTTGGGCCTTGGAAGTTAAAATTAATTAGATTCATTAATTTTAATTTTGGATTAAGTTTTTTAATAAACATATTAATTAAAAAACGTTTTGATTAAGAGACACAACTTTTAGAAAGAGTTGTGTATTTTCAAATACGTTCAACATATATTTGAAAGGGTGTAAACCAACCTATATATTTGTAATCTTAGTTTCCAAATAGAATCATCTTTTCTTCCTCCTTCTCTTCCGCAGAAAATTTCCATAGAGTAAACACACAAAACAATTCGTTAGAATTCTATAATCCAGTGCAGGTTGTAGAATTAGGTAGTTGTATCCTGGTCGAGCAGACGTTGTAGAACCACAAGCACAAGAGTGGGACGGAAATACTGTTCAAATGACATAACTTTTGCGCTAGCTCTACCTGTGGTTAATCAAGTTAGTACTATTTTAATTCTTGTATTTATTTTTGTATTTCATTATGTATAGTAAGTATTTTTTGTTAATAAAGTATTAAAATTTCAAGTTCTGTTATTTCTATTATTTTTATTTATTTCTTAATTGTTCTCTAACAATTTGTGATGAACTATATTATAAGAATCAAACTCATCAACTCACTGATCATACTCAACAATTGTAAAAACGTTTAATAAACTCAAATATTCCAAGTCATTGGATGAGTAATTATCAACGCAAATGCTGGACTTGAGTGAGCAGGGCCTTCCCAAATGTGTGGACAACATCAGGCATAACCAACTGATAAAGTAACTGAAACACGAATAAGGACCCAACTGTAATTAATTATCAATTAAAGCATGGTTTAATTGATTAATTGGTTTAATTGATTAATTATAAGGAAATATGACTGGCCTGGGCAGAGTAGGATTATCTCCTCTCTTTTTTTTTCCCTCCCATTCCCTTTCCTACTATATGAATGGTCACGGTTAAGTCACGTCAACATCTTATATTAATTTTTTATAGAAAGATAAAGACAAAATAGAGAATATGAGAGGAGGAGATGGAAAAAGAAGGGGAGCCGGCCTGGGCTGACAACTTCTTTTCTAAAAATAAAAAATACTAGATATGTTTTCATCTGTATTTTTCAACGGAGTTTAGATTTAGATTAGGATGCCAAAGATGTTTGAGACACAAAGGATGGTATCTTATTTTTCTCTCCCACTCTTTTAGCATAGGGTTTAAACATGATTATCTTTGTATATAGTGATTAGGCCACGAGATGGGAGAGAGAGCGTTATTGTGTTTTTTTTTTCTTTTTTATTTACAAAGAGAGGGACAACTAATGGCAAGCTACGATTATCCACCCTCTTCGGGCCTGAAGAGGTTATGGGGAATTTCATTCTACCTGTGATCACAGTCAACCAAACTCACAAACTCAGAGCATCGAACTCGAGACCTCCCATATTTTTTGTTTATTGAGGAACCCTAGTTTGCACCCTTACCATTGGGCCACAAGATGGGAGATGGAAAGCGTTATTGTGTTCTTTTGGCTAATGTCCATAATTCAAGTCTAACGTGACTGGTAACAACCAAGCTCTCAAATAATCAATGTAAGGTAGAACTCATAAAAGCTGACCAGCTTTTCCAAATGTGAAGATCTATTATCCAAATTTGATAGATTTTGAAAGCTGCCCATCGCAAAATATATTATTCAAAATTAGAATTGAGGCAATCAATATTTTGTGTTTTAAGAAAATGTCAATAAAGAGAAATATTGGGATGGAGTATTGACCTTAGTTGGCGAGGCAAATTATGTTTTTGTCTTGGTTGAACGGAAGAACTTATTCAATTGACTCGTGCTAGCAAATGAAATGACTACTTACCTATGTTAAAATATAAAATTATTTGGTGACTTAAACCAAATTTTATGTTCCGAAAAATAGGAGAAGTGGAAAAGATACAACCCTATCGAACTATTAACTCAAACAATTTACGCTCTAATGACGACGTACAAACATGATCATGTGTTTATATATGAGGATGCTTGCATAGCTTATAAATAAACCACGTAAGAGTGCTCGCCATTGTGTCTCTTCCGGCAGCAATGAGACAAGGGATCAAGTCTCTCAAGTATTTCGGATCGGTCTCTTGAGATTCCAAAAGCCTTGAAATGATGTATCCTTTCCTTAACTGCCAATATTGCCAATCATCCACACTACTTAATTAATTAATCATTTGATCTGGAATTAATTTGTTGAAAAAATTTGTCATTTAGTACTATGGTTTAGTGGTTCGATTCTCACCAAAGACAAATTTGAACCACATTATTACTAGTTTACTCTCTCATCCCATGGTGTACATAATATCGTTTGTTAAAAAATAAATAAAAATAAAAATAAAAATAAAAATAAAAAACAAATGAAAAAAGGTAAACGATTTTGGGGGCCTTTAGTTTTGGTGGATGGCCATAGGCACATGGTTTGGTGACATAGCAGCGAGAACGGGGATCAGAATTCAGAAGTGGTCCAAAAGACTAGGACATTAATAATGAGAAGCGATCGGCATGGTTACTAAAAATATGAAAAATTTTATTTGAACTCTTATAATTTTTTTTTTTATATTTAAATTATTTTTAATTAAAAATAATATCTCTAAATTCAAATTTACTATCTAATTTACCCTCACAAACTCAATTCAACATGTAAATTTATCTTTACATCCATTTAGAAGAAAAAATTTCCAATTAAATAATTTTTAATTAAAGACCTGATATCTTTTTAATCCCAAATTGAATAAAATCCCAAATTGCATAAACATAAAACAGTATGGCGTGCTTTCATTAATGTAATACAACATTACGTCGTAGTTGATGTAGTACAATACTATGACATATAGGAATTAATAGAATTTCTTGAGATGATGTGCCCCGTTACTAGAGTTGCGTACATCACTTTGGCTCCAATGTCTGCTGCTGTTGATTTGTTTGTACTTTGGTGTTTGTGTGTTACTTGCTGCCTCCTAATGAACCAATTTTCAATTATTCCATGATCTAAGGTAAGTGATAGCAAACCACATGATTTACTTTCGTAAGTGGTAGCGAACCCTTTTTTCTTTAGGTTAGCCCTAGATTTTCAACCATGTTGATGGAGTGCATTCGAGGAAACCAAATTGGTAGGGGAGGCTTCGCCACCATTTACACATTGAAACACAATAACTCATCTTTTCAACTTTCAGCGTTGATGGTTGTAAATTGAAATTTAAAAACCCATCTTCTCAACTCTAAAAAAAAATTGAAATCAACCGAAAAAAAAAATTGCACAAATCAATTCATACATTTGTTGGAGGATTTAAAACTTCAAAATCACCATCCACCAATAAAAATAATAAAAAGCATGTTTTCTCTATAAGAGCTCTTAGGATTTTAGCTGGAATGAACGTAGGATAAACATTGCATGAAGCTAGGGTTTAACAATTGGGTATGAGTTTATTGATAAATTTTAGTTTTATTGTTAATCCTACCGTGTATCTGATGGTAATTATGCAATAGATAAGAAAGACAATTCACATTTAAAATTTAAGTTGAGTATAAAAAGATGTTATATGGGTTCAAATAACTAAAAAATAAAAGCTAAAATAAAAAGTTGGTTTCTTAAAATCATGACTTTGAGTACTAATTTTACAAGAATAGTAAGAATTAAAATTCTTGATGAGTTTAAAAGAAAAAAAGAAAAAAAGAAAAAAAGAAAAAAAACTAAATTTCTGTTATGAGCTAGGACAAAATGTATTCTGTTGGAGTTTTAATTGGGTATTTCAAAATATTACCGATGTTTGACATCTATAGATTTATTGTGGCATCTTAATTCTCTGTTAATGATATTAAAGATGACTCCAATCAAGATCCAATTCTACGACAAAACTAAATTTCCTCACTCCACAACTAATAGGAAGGAAATTTTCTCCTAGTCAGATGATCATTATTTTTTTCTTTTTGTTTACAAATACCCAATAATTCAAAATTTAAATGAAAACAAAAATATCATATATTGCAAAATTAATTTTTTATAACCAAAATGACTTTGTGAATGTAACCAGCACTGTAGTTTTTTTTTTTTTTTTTTTTTAATTTATTGTGATATAACGATTGAGTATATAATCATAGGACTTACAATTATGATCATCAAATACGTAAAGAAGGCTTCATTGTAATAACTCTTTTTTATTTATCAAATACAATAGTATTCTCTCATATATTAGGCAGATGCATGTGGTTCAATATTCTAATTGATAGATTGTTGAGTTTTCACTCATGTGTTTCTGGTTCGAAACCACTCTCCTCATAAACTATTCTAATAATAATAATAATTTTAAAAAGATAAATTGCATGGGGAACGAAAATATGTTTAAGGCATCTAATTAAGGTCTTGGAGAAGCATGCACATAAAGTCCCCCGTCTATATGGAGGCTGATTTTGGTCAAGTAATGGGCCACTTTCTTCTCTTCACTCAGCTTGAATTTGTAGCACCCTAAAAGCACGGCACAAATGAGCTTTGTCTGCCTATAGGCAAAGTCCTTTCCTATACAAATTCTTGGCCCCGCCTGTGTACGAGAATGACAAGTGTAAATATATATATATATATATGTCAAAATTCTTCAGAAATAAGATCATCCTTTGTGCATGCGTTTTAATAAAATGTAACATGTCTAATGGTGATCAAAATCATATCAACATGTTTGTTTCTTACGTACATTAAAAGCTGTGAATTTGAAAGGGCTTTCTTGCTGGAAAAGACCATTTTCGTTGAGCCATCTCTCTGGCCGAAATTCTTTTGCATCATCACCCCACAGATATTTCATCCTGCCCATTCCGTAAACATGGTATCCCACAAAATTGCCTTTTTTGACGCTAAATCCATCTGGCCAAGTATCATCAGCTAAACAAACTTTTGCGTTCTACATATGACGGCACGCATTGCGTATATTAACTTATTATATACTTAAAAAGTAACACATAACGATTCAAATACAGAAAAGTGAGGAAGTATTTGAAGTATTCGTGCATGCATTTTAATTTAGATGATAAATACTAAATTACCAATGGAACTGCAGGGTAGAGCCTGAGTGTCTCAGACAAAGCTGCATGTAGATACTGCATTTTTTCAAGAGCTTCTTCAGTAAGGCTGGCAGCAACCTCATCAATGCATGAACTATCTTCCAGATTTGTTGCCTCTCTAACTTCTTGTGCAACCTTTTCTTGTATATGAGGATGCTTGCATAGCATATAAATAAACCACGTAAGAGTGCTAGCCGTTGTGTCTTTTCCGGCAGAAATGAGACAAAGGATCAAGTCTCTCAAGTACTTCGGATCGGTCTCTTGAGATTCCAAAAGCCTTGAAATGATGTCTTCTTTCTTTAACTGCCAATATTGCCAATCATCCACACTACTAACTTTATTATTCATTTACAATAATACTACTTATACTAAATTAATTACTCATTCTGGAATTAATATAACAAATCATGGAGTGGAAGGTTAATTACTCACTGCCAGTAGCTCATCTTCTGATGAATTATCTGTTTCAATCTTTATTTTGATTAAGTTATAAACAAATTGATCTATCACTTTGATATTCTTCCTTAGCAGTGCTTCTGATCCAATGTTTAAGAACCTTTTGATCTTCCACGAGAAATCAACATAACGATAGATGGTCATTTCATTTGCTACATCAAAAGCATGGGCAAACCGAGTACCTTCTTCATTTGTTCCATCCATGGTGTCTAGTTCAATTCCAAGCAGAATCTTGACGATTGAGTCTAAGGTTGCTTTCATAAACAATTCCTTCGTCCCAAAAAGAAAACGCCAAGAATTATATATATGTGTTGTATTTATATACAAGAATTAGGAACCTTATTCAAGGATCATTTTTACAAAACTTAACCGAATCTCAAAATCATTTAGTCAATAAATAGACGTACACAAGGTTTTAAAAGACGAATGTTCGTAATGATAATCAAATGGTCAAACGATTTTGGATTTTAATGATTTTTTTTTTACAAGGTTGATTCTTGGATGGAGATCTAAAAACTAAATGGTTTCAGTTATTTAACCCTCACTGCAGAGTGCTCCAGGTTTTGCTACAGTATCGTGGGATCTCCTTATGAAACTCCTCATATGTACAAGGAATTAATTCTAATCATGCTATAAATGTTATTATTGAAACATGGCAAACTTACTTGGATCTCCATTGCTTTGTTGCAGGTTGCAGCTTCAGAAATTATCCGTGCAAGTTTTACTGCATTGGTTTTGAAGACTGTACTGCTGAAGTCTTTCACAATTTTGGTTGTTAATTCATTGCTCGATACCTTTTTTTGATGCAACCATTTTTCTCCGTCCACAGCAAAGATCCCGTCTCCTAAAAGATCTGACAAAATGCCGTAGTGGTACCAACCCTGCAGCAGGTCAGGAATTGGGACTTCTGTTATTAGATAACTAAGGTAATTAACTAACATAAATATTTTCCTTATATATAGAATCATTAAGATGTTCACCCTTCAAATGTACCTTGCCGTAGTTTGCAAAGTTTGTTTTGAGGATGTATTCAACATTTGCAGGATCCGTGGTGACAACGTAATCTATGAGCACATTGTACGCCCTGTAAGTTTTGTGTTTGTGTTCAAACTCGGTCATGTAATGGTGCAGCCTAGGGAAGTTGACGAGGGTGTTTAAGAAATTTGTGACGACAGGATGGTATCTCTTTTTCTTCTCAGCACCCAACCTTCTAGCACGGGATCTTATCACAAGCACAGTTAAAATTACAACCGCTAAACTCATTGCTATGAGAGGAGGTAAGGGAAAGGAAAGAACATCCATGGCAGTCGGGAGGATGGTGAAGAACGTACCTGCAGAAACACTTTGTAGTACCTATATTAATATATAGAAGAGTACTGCTGTAAAATCCTGTGAAGTGTGTGGATGCCTCCGCGGTAGAACGGAACAAGATTGACGCAGTTAGTGGAAAGCAAGGCCGGTGAGTTTTTGTTTGCAACACATCTTTTCTATCGTTTAGCATGAGCATCTCCAACAATGCTAGCTATTTTTTTTATTAATTATCCATCCCCTACAGTATTTTATTATTTCGACTTTTCACACTCTTTCCGTTTACCTATTTTTGGGTCTCTATCTCGCTCACCTCTCCTCCTTTCCTTTCGCCGGGTTGGAATCAATCCAAAGATCGTGGACTCCCAATTGCCACCACCAGAAATCCCGTCTCTCTTCCTTTCCTTTCTCCCACCTGAAATCAATCAAAAATCGAAGAGCCATCTCTCTCTTCATCCTATCTTAAACGAGTTGTTTCATCGCAACTCTAATTTTGCTGAGGTGGGAATCGATACGAACGGAATAGAGGAGAGTGCTTGTCGATCGAGTTCAGAGAGAGAGCTGAGAGGGGGAAGCGATGGAGGAAGGAGAGAGAAGGGTTTAATATTATTGTAAGTTTAACTTGTGTTAAATTCTCTCTCCATTTGGTGTTGGATTTTGTTGAGAATAAGTCTCACATTGATAGGAGGAGGGACTTTGTATGGACTTATAAGAGGTTGGGCTACTTCTCATATTGCCAATTGGTTTTATGGTGGAACCTCAACTTCTTCATGGTATCAGAGCAGGTTGTCCCATGTGTGAAGCCAAACGGCCACATGCGGTCCATGTCACCCCGTTTTGTTGTCCACTTGTTGAGAATGGATCTCACATTGATGGGAGGAGGGACCTTGCATGGGCTTATAAAAGGTTGGACTACTCTCAATATTGTCAATTAGTTTTATAGTGGAACCTCAACTACTCCCCATATTGCCAATTGGTTTTATAGTGGAACCTCAACTTCTTCAAATTTAACCAGCAACAGTCCATTTTGCTAGTATAAACCAGAGGATAGCTAGCCCCTTGTTGGTGGGAGGAGGAATAGAATTTAAAAGGGTAAAAAGTCAAAGAAAAAATGTAGACATCCATTCAAGATCTAAGTTCAGGGTTTGCAAGAAGATTATGTGAACTACCCGAAATATACAAATGAGGATTTGGACTAACCAAAATATTTGAAGGAGGATTTGAACAAACAGTCTTATTTGAAGGAGGATTTAAGCATCGTTTCTTGTTATAACGCTCTATTACATAAATGTATAATGAGCAAAATTCTAAAAGACGCTAACTGCTAATTAGACAACGGACATGACTTAACGCTTAGGTTGGACTAGACGGATTTAAATAAAGGGAGACTTTGGATGCAGTCCCTAGCTATGAATATTCTTTGACTGAAACCTTGTTGGTTTTCAATTTTTAATCCAAGTCCCTAAAATTAATGTGATAATTTATTTCTATGTACGTTACTATATTTTTTAAATTAAAAATTGAAATTTATAGTTGTTTATATTAATGAGATTTTAAATAAAAAACCATAATTTGTGGGATTAAAAATATAAATATATTATTGTGTGTGTGTGTGTATAAACATGGGTACATTAATCAAAATTAACCAAAAAATTATTGTATCAAAACATGGGTACATTCTTCAAAATAAAAATAAAAAAAGATATTCGGCTTAATAAAATTAGTAAATTTCTTCGATTAAACTTAACATGGATACATTCTCAAATCAAAGAAAAAAGAATGTACCCATATAAGTTTAAAAATGGATTAGGAAAAAAATTGAATAAATTTTATATATAAAAAAAAGGGTACATTTTACATATAACAAATTGGTATATTTAAGAATGAGTACATTTTAAGATTAAAAAATTTTAAAAAAATTACATGAATGGTACATATAAGTAGCATGGGTACATTTAGCAAAATTAAAAATGGGTACATATAAATAAATAAAAATATGGGTACAAATACAAATAAAACTTTATAAAATATGGGCACAAAAAGTAAAACTAAAAAGAATATGGGTACAAATTAAAACTAAAAAGAAAATTGGTACAAATAAAAAAAAAAGGGTAGCAAATTAAAAATGGGTACAAACTAAAAATAAAAATATATGATAAAAAATTTAGCCATAAATATAAATATACTAATTGTAACAGTTTTAACATTAAATAAATATATTTAGAAATAAAAAATATTTTATTATTGAAATAATTAATGATGTTATTAATACCAAGGACCTTGATAAAAAATTGAAAAGGAATAAGGTTTTAATCAATGGAGTAGCAAAAGGAAGGATGAGAACCTAATTTCTCTTTAAATAAATTTATTATATATCCTATAAATAAGTTGGAAAAAAAACAAAAAACAAATTGGGTGAATTTTGAAAGGGTGCGTGGGGTGGGATGGGAGAGAGAGTCTCTTTTCTTCCTCTCTCTTTTTCTTCGTTAGAACCTGACCAAAAGTCTATTTCTAGAAGCTGCAAAATGGAGCTCTCCATTCTTCCTTTCTTTGGCCTAGGTATTTTGATAACAAATAAAAATAAATAAATAAATAAAAAAGTGAGCCCGCGCGCAACCTACGTTGCATAGTAGCAAGAACTCCTCACAAAGTTGCAGGTTTTCCAAGGGAATCAGAGGGGTGGACCATCGCTTCTAGGCATGTTTTCTGGCGAAGTGAGGTGAGACTGCACTTCTTTGCGCCTTTGTAGCTTCGCCCCTGGTCTATTGAAAGTAAATTTTTGTAGTTTTTACGTTAGAATAATGCTAGCTAGACTAGTTTATCCTGTGTTTGCTACAGTGCCGTGGGATCTCCTTATGAAACTCCTCATATAAAGAGTTAATTCTATTCATGCTATATTTGAGTCTTTAAACACGACAAACTTACTTGGATCTCAATTGCTTTGTTGCAGGTTGCAGCTTCGGAAATTATCCGGGCAAGTTTTGCTGCATGGGTTTTGAAGACTCTACTGCTGAAGTCTTTCACAATTTTGGTTGTTAATTCATTGATCAATACCTTTTTTTGATGCAGCCATTTTTCTACGTCCACAGCAAAGATCCTGTCTCCTAAAACATCTGACAAAACGCCGTAGTGGTACCAACCCTGCAGCAGATCAGGAGTCGGGACTTCTGTTATTAATTAGATAACTAAGGTAATTACTTGACATAAATATTGTCCTTATAAAATCATTAAGATGTTCACCCTTCAAATATACATGTGGTAAAATAATATAATGTACTTGTCATTTAACGAGTCAGACAGCATACCTTGCCATAGTTTGCAAAGTCTGTTTTGGGGATGTATTCAAAATTTGCAGGATCCGTGGTGACGACATTATATATGAGCACATTATACGCCCTGTAAGTTTTGTGTTTGTGTGCAAACTCGGTCATCGGGTCATGTAATGGTGCAGCCTGGGGAAGTTGATGAGGGTGTTTAAGAAATTGAGACTATAGGCTTGTATCTCTTTTTCTTCTCAGCACCCAACCTTCTAGCACGGGATCTTATCACAAGCGCGGTTAAAATTACTACCGCTAAATTTATTGCTATGGAAGGAGGTAAGGCGAAGGAAAGAACATCCATGGCAGTCGGGAGGATGGTGAAGAACGTACCTACAGAAACACTTTGTGGTACCTATATATATATATAAGGGTCCTGCTGTAAAAGTCTGTGAAGTGTGTGGATGTCTCCGTGGTAGTACGGAGCAAGATTGGCACACATTTAATGGAAAGTCATGGGATTCCTTCCTAGTTTAAAGGGATTCTTTCCTAGTTTAGGATAGACTCTTTGTTTAATATTCCTTGCACCGCAAGGTTGCGATGTATATATATATATTGCCTCCGTATTGGAGAGAATAATATAAGAAAATCAAAGTTATTTCTATCTTCTGTCAAATAACCACAGGAGTGTTGGTATTCACAAGAGTTTACTAACTCAATACCAAAATATGTGGGTGATAAGTTTACAAAACTCTATCACACCTCTCACTTTCACTCTCAATAAAATTGGACTAACAAATGGAGAAGGGATAGGAAATAACAAGCTTCCACGAACCACACTTTCTTGATATATGAAATAAAAGGCAGTTTACAAACTGATGAAAAAAAAACAGAAGCTTACAAGCTTATGAACCTGAGAGAATACAATCAGAAAATGGGATTCGGATGATGCCTAAAGCCTAGCATGAAAGGCCTATTTATACAAAATAGAAATTAATAAACAATAAGACAACACATGCAATAAGAGATGGTGTTCCAGCCGTTCAAACACATGCAGCAACTTTGGATAGTTGGCACACACATGTCTTGCATCATTCCAGGTTGTAATCACAACCTTTCGGCTAGCACATGGAGGAAACTCTGTTGTCTTCCTGTTGGCAGCACACTTGCTGTCTTTCATCATCATTCGGCTGTTTTTATTTGTATTTCCAACACGCCCCCTCAAATCAAAACGCCTTCATGCCTAGCATTTCACGTAATAACCGGAATGATTCAACTGGTAGTGGCTTAGTGAAGATGTCAGCCACTTGTTCCTTTGTGTGACAATAGACAAGCTCAATTGTCTTTTGCTTCACATGGTCCCTTAGAAAATGGAACCTGGTATCAATGTGCTTGCTCCTTCCATGTTGAACAGGATTCTTTGCAAGTGTGATTGCAGACACGTTATCCACATGAATCACAGTCGATTCCACTTGTGGATGACACACTGACTTCAACAGATTTCTTAACCAAATTGCCTCACACACGGTTGAGGCTACAGCAACGTACTCGGCTTCACACGATGACAAAGCAACAATTGATTGCTTCTTTGAAGTCCATGAGAAAGCTGTTGATCCTAGAAAAAACACATAGCCAGTTGTGCTTTTCCTTTCATCTTGGTCACCTCCCCAATCACTATCTGAATAACCAAATAATTTTGCATCTTCACCAAAATTATAAAATAGACCATAGTTTAGAGTACCTCTTATGTACCTCAAAATTCTCTTGGCGGCCAGCCAATGAGACTCCCTTGGTGTTTCCATGTATCGACTCACGAGTCCAACACCATAAACTATATCAGGTCTTGTGATTGTAAGGTACCTTAGGCTTCCAACCAAGCTTTTGTACACGGTTGAGTTTACAAACTCACCTTCTCCTTCCTTAGACAGCTTCAATCCAGTTGCAACTGGAGTGTTGACAATATTGCACTTGTCCATATTGAATTTCTCCAATATATCTCTCATGTACTTTTGTTGAGAAATGTAGATACCATCACTTCCTTGCTTCACTTCTATGCCAAGAAAGTATGACATTAATCCATTGTCAGTCATCTCGAATTCACTGAACATGGATTGCTTGAACTCACAGAACATTGCTTCATTGTTTCCTGTAAACAACAAGTCATCTACATAGAGACAAATAATTAAGAACTCCCCTTTTGCACCATTCTTCATGTAAACTGAATGCTCGTATGGACATTTCTGAAATCCATTTTGGTGAAGGTAGTTGTCAATCCTTGAGTTCCAAGCTCGTGGTGCTTGCTTGAGGCCATACAAAGCCTTCTTCAAACGATACACCTTATCTTCTTTTCCCTGTACTTGGAAGCCTTCTGGTTGTTCCACGTACACTTCTTCCTCAAGAACTCCATTAAGGAAGGCTGACTTGACATCTAGTTGATAAATTTTCCATTTATGATGAGCGGCAAGAGATATTAGTAATTTTACCGTGTCAAGTCTTGCAACTGGAGCATAGACTTCATCATAGTCCACTCCATACTTCTGTTTGTAGCCCTTTGCTACAAGCCTTGATTTGTATCGATCCACACTCCCATCTGCAGTGCGTTTGATCTTGTAAACCCACTTGACACCAATAGCCTTCTGATTTGGTGGGAGCTTTGTCAGCTCCCAAGTGTCATTCTTCTCGATGGCATGGATCTCTCCTTCCATGGCTTTCTTCCAACAATCTTTTTCCACAGCTTCATTGAATGAGAGAGGCTCGTGGTCTGCATACAAGCATAAAAGGTTGGTTTCTTCTTCTTCTTCTTCTTGTCCATAAATCTCTGTGAGACTCCTTAACCTCACTGGAGTTGAGGAGCTGCTTTCCTCACTAGATGTAGGACCACTCCTTGCAATTCTGTGCACTGGAGTTGTTGTGATTGTTTGAGCAGGTTGTTGCTCAATCGGTGGTACAACTTCTGGTTCTTCAAAATCAGTGGAGACGATCTTCTCTTTACTGACTTCTTTGTTGTTCCACTTCCATGTCTCTTCCTCACTGAAGATGACATCTCTACTAACCGCTAGTTTGCCAGTTAGTGGGTTGTAGAGCTTGTATGCCTTGGACTCTTCACTATAGCCCACAAACACACACTTCTCACCTCTATCATCAAGTTTCCTCCTTTTGGCTTCTGGAACTTGAGCATATGCAACACACCCAAAAATTCTTAGGTGTGTAACATTCGGCTTGTATCCACTCCAAGCCTCTTGTGGTGACATCCTCTTGACACTCTTTGTTGGACATCGATTCAACAAATAAATCGAACAAGCTACAGCTTATGCCCATAACTCTTTTGGCAAATTCTTCTCCTTAAGCATGGACCTTGTCATGTCAAGGATGGTTCGATTCTTTCTTTCGGCTATCCCATTTTGTTGTGGGGTATAGGCAGCAGTAAGTTGATGCCTAATTCCTTGCTCCTTGCAGTATGCTTGGAAAGCATTGGAGGTGTACTCTCCACCTCTATCTGATCTCACAGCCACAAGCTTGTGGTTACTTTCAGCCTCTGTGAGTGCCTTGAACTCCTTGAAAATTTTTAGGGCAGCTGACTTCTCCTTGAGAAAATAGACCCAAGTCTTTCTACTGAAATCATCAATGAAGGTAAGAAAATACCTATTACCTCCATAAGACATGGGATCCAATGGACCACATATATCTGTGTGCACCAACTGCAGTGGTGCCTTTGCTCTCCATGTATCACCAACAGGGAACGATAGTCGTGCTTGCTTGCCAAGCACACAACCTTCACATACTTGGCGTGTGGCTTCAATTTGGGGTAGACCACGAACCATTCCTCCACTTGACAGCAACTTTAGGCCATTGAAATGAAGATGGCCAAATCGAAGATGCCATTTCCATGACTCATCTTCCATTACACCGATGTTGCAGCTTCCAATCTTTGTGTTCAAATTCAACGGAAACATCTGGTTCTTTGACATTCGAACACGTGCAATAAGCTTTCTCCTTGCATTCCTGAGAGTGAGAAGCATGTTCTCCATATGTATAATGTACCCTTTTTGGAGCAGTTGACCAATGCTTAGAATGTTGCTTTTCATACTTGGTATGTAGTAGGTATCGGAGATGTATTCTTCTTTACCATCCTTCTGGATGATCTTGATCTTCCCTTTGCCTTCAACTGGCAACTTTGAGGAGTCACCAAGACTTACAGATCCATAGGCCCCATCTTTGAGTTCGGCAAAAAACTCCTTCTTTCCACACATGTGATTGCTTGCACCAGAGTCCAAATACCAAACATCTTGTTGGCTACTGGAATCATGGTGTGCTAGCAAGACTGTAAGTTCTTCATCAGTATTTCCACTTGATTCTGCCATGTTGACATGCTCACCATTTTTATGTGAACATTCATTGGCATAATGTCCATATTGCTTACAGTTATGACACTGGATATGCGCCTTTCCTCGAGTAGATCTCCACTCCTGAGACTGACCTCGATTTTGTGCATAGCCTCGACCTCTTCCTCGAGCTCGTCCTCGGCTACGGTTAGATGAACTCCCACGACGTGAGTTCCACTGCCCACGACCTCCATTTGGTTTGTCAATATTCAACTTTGACTCCAAAGCTTGCTCTAGCGTTGTGGGGTTTGCATTCTTCTGAATGCGTTGCTCGTGAACTAGGAGGGATCCTAGTAGCTCCTCTGCGCTCATCACCTCCAAATCCTTGGATTCCTCAATGGCAGTCACCACATGCTCAAACTTAGATGTGAGTGACCGGAGTATCTTCTCCACAACTCGTACTTCATCGAGTCTCTCGCCATTTCTCCTCATCTGATTTACTATCATAATGAGCCTTGATTGATAGTCGGAGATGCTCTCCCCTTCATTCATATGAGCAGCTTCAAAATCTGCTCGAAGTGACTGTAACCTTACTTTCTTGACTCGATCTACTCCTTTGTAGATTGTACTGAGTGTATCCCATACTTGCTTGCTCGTTGTTGCTTCTGCAACTTTCTCGAACGTTGAATCTTCTAGACCCTGGTATAGAAGATACAGTGCCTTCTGGTCCTTCTTTCGTAAGTCCTTGAGAGTGTTCCTTTGTTCTGCAGTATATGCAGCTTCTTGCTCGGCAGTGGGTACAACATACCCACTACTGACAACTTCCCATAGCTCCTGTGATCCAAACAATGCTTTGAATTGGATGCACCATCTTTCATAATTTTCTTTCTTTAATGTGGGAACCTGGAGTTGCACTAAATTGGAAGCCATAGCTACTGCACTTGCTAGAATGGTATTCTGGCTCTGATACCAATTGTTGGTATTCACAAGAATTTACTAACTCAATACCAAAATATGTGGGTGATAAGTTTACAAAACTCTATCACACCTCTCACTTTCACTCTCAATAAAATTGGACTAACAAATGGAGAAGGGATAGGAAATAACAAGCTTCCACGAACCACACTTTCTTGATATATGAAATAAAAGGCAGTTTACAAACTGATGAAAAAAAAACAGAAGCTTACAAGCTTATGAACCTGAGAGAATACAATCAGAAAATGGGATTCGGATGATGCCTAAAGCCTAGCATGAAAGGCCTATTTATACAAAACAGAAATTAATAAACAATAAGACAACACATGCAATAAGAGATGGTGTTCCAGCCGTTCAAACACATGCAGCAACTTTGGATAGTTGGCATACACATGTCTTGCATCATTCCAGGTTGTAATCACAACCTTTCGGCTAGCACATGGAGGAAACTCTGCTGTCTTCCTGTTGGCAGCACACTTGCTGTCTTTCATCATCATTCGGCTGTTTTTATTTGTATTTCCAACAAGGAGCAGCAGCCGCCTTCAATTTTTTCTGATATTCTCCAAAATCTTGTTTAGAATCTATGGATCGAGGTATGCTTTCTTATTGAAAGTATTGATTTGGTTAAATTTTCTGTTTGTTATGCGGTATTTTTATTGTTGTTGTTTCCGTCATATCCGTAGAGTCATATGCAGGGCTTTTTCTTCATGACCTTGAGCTGTTGTTTTGAATCCCGTTTCGTTGATACAACTTTTACTAGACTGTCTGCTTTTTCGGTTTTTATGAAATTCTATTATTTCTCGTTAGAATTGGTAAAAATCAAATTACAAATTTGTTTGTTTTGTATCTGTTTCTATATATGGTTTGCTGAATACAGGGCTGGAAGGATTGGTTCGGGATTTGGGTGACCATCTAATTCTTCGTCGTCGTCATCAGCTGACTTGTTTTTTTTTTTTTTTTTTTTTTTTTTTTTTTTTTTTTACTTCCATGTTTTGTCAGATTGGGCTACGTTGCCTAGAGAGCTCTTAAAATTAGTTGTAGAGAAACTTGAGTCACTAAAAGAATTCAGCTTTGTTTGCAAGCCATGGCGTTCGGCTGCAAAGGATAAACAAAGCCATTGGGTTGCAACGACGACCCCAATGATCTTGATTTCTTCTGATACAGAGAAAGATAAGTGTTGTTTATACAATCCGGTGGATGACAAGGTTCTTAAAACCCAATTGAATTTGCCAAGACAACGATTTTGTGGATCTTCAAAAGGATGGTTAATGGTTGTGGATGCGAATCATGTTGTATCACTAATAAATTCATTCTTTCTTAGTGTGGGAGAGAGAAGAGATCATGAAAAGTCAATAATTCACCTTCCTCCACTAAGCCCTCCAAATTTGAGTCGGCTTAAACATGGATGTTATTTTGTCTACAAGGGTACAATTTCAGAAGATCCAATACTAAATGCCGACAATTGCATTGTTATGGTCATGTTTCTGGAGATGTACCAATTGGCTTTTCTTCGACTCAACAAAGACAGTGAGTGGACTTATGTCCTTGAAACAGTTGAGTAGATGTTGGCGCACGCTTGATGAAGTTGTTCAATTTGAAGATAGATTTTATGCCGTGGATGGTTATGGTAAACTCTTTTCTTTTGATGTTACCACTCGGTCCGTGTGTCGCCTGTGAAAGTGGTTGTATCCGAATTCGAAAGGGAGGTGGTCTATACGCTCAAGAGATATCTTGTTGTTTGTAATGAGAAAACACTACTAATGGTTCAAAGGTGCATGGTTGGTTCTGACGCTCACGAGACAAAAAAGTTTAGAGTCTTTGAACTATGTATCAACGAGGGTGAGTGGACGTGGACGGAGAACAGTTTAGGCGACGTTGCTTTGTTTGTGGGTGATAACTCTTCAATATGTGTTTGTGCTTCAAAGTCGGGATATCGAGCAAATTGCATATACTTTGTTCACGATGATAATCGCGTTGATAGAAGCTTTGGACCAAATGGAGCTTATGATTATGGTGTCTACAACGTCGAGGTAAAGAGGCTTTTAGAAAATCCGTTCCACAGGGATGCTGGGACTCTCATGAGCAAGACCAAAGTACCTCCGATATGGATTCTACCAACTTAATTTGTAGGAGGCTTAATTGGATTAATAGTTTATGAGTGACAAAATAGTTGGAAAATAACTCATGCGTTCAAAAAAAAAAAATAGGATTTAAGCTCTGTGAAGTTTGTTTAGGATACTATTTTTAATTCCTCCTGGTTTTGTTTTGTTTTTTATATATGGATCTGGAACACATGTTATGGTTTTATTTTGTAACTCTGTTAATGGGTTCTCTCATAGTCCTGCAAACCTATGAATGCATGTTTGAATGACTCTGTTGAAGTTGATGTGATATGATGAGTTTCTTGGGCACCTGATAATATAAACAGTTTCTTCTACTCATATTGTAACACGTGAATAGATAAATAATCTTGCGTTATGGTCAGTCTTGACACTTACGTCTTTGGGACGTTACCAATTATTTTTCTTATGATAATTCTGACTAAAATTTGATAGAAAAGTACTTAAAACACATTTTTTGACTGAAAATTGCTAATGAGTAATGCTATATTCTGCAACTTCTGTTTTTTTGTCTTAATCGTCTTTTCCCAATGAGCTCCGATCCCACTATTTCTTGACAAGTTCATGATCAATCAAAGTATAACAAAAAAAATTACCCCAAAACATGTGATTTCTTTAAAAATCTCAATCAAGAAAACCTAGTTTTCCGCCCAATCGCAGTATTTACCTTTAAGAGTCCTCCCCACGCCTTCCAACATTGAGACAGTGATTCTCGCTGACAACTCAAAAACCCTCACGACCAACTAGGGTTGGAAAAAATTCTCAAAAATCTCAAACCAAAGCGAAAAATTCCTAAACTTAAACCGAAAAATCCCAAAACCCACAATATCCCGAAGTTTGGTAATCCCGTCCCGAAAAATCCAAAATATTCATATCAAAAGCAGTTCAATACAGCTTTCCTTGCTGTTTGGTGTAGCTTTTCCATCGTTTAAAAAATCCATTTTTCATAGCAAAAGCAGTTCATGCGTACGTTTTTCCAGAACAAAAGCATTGTAGGGATTTTTCCAAGCCAAGTTTGACTGTGCTAGTCTTAACAAAAGTGCTTTTCTAATACTCTGGCAGAAGTTGAAATACAACTTTTAACTAAAGGGAACTAAAATTCCACCGATCTATGCTCATTTAAATCCCAAATACAATGCTAATTAACCAACTTAAGCACCTTAATTAGTTCTATAAGAACAACTCCACCCGTTTTAAAAAGACAGAGACAAGGCAAGTGGAAAAGCATGCGAACTAATCCAATGAGATATGTTCCTTCCCTTCCACAGTACTGCATGGGGTGGCTATCTCCCTCTGGAATAGGTAGAGGAAACCAACTATTATCACTCAATGAAGAGCAAATGAGAACCTTTCCTTTGGGGACCAATATATTATGTCACATATTGGAGTTGGACCATCCTATTCCTATATATATTCTCCCTATGCCTCGCTTTTTTGGTACCATCATTCTCTTATTACAACACTTATAAAGGAAAAAATGGATTTAGCAATTTGATTCTCTCATCTGATCGAAAACACACTTATGCGTGACTCCTCCTCTTACAAAATTCACTTCGCCAACAATAAGAAACGGCAAATTTACAAAATTCATACAGATCCGCTTAGAAATTTGGATTTAACAATTTGATTCTCTCATCTGATCGAAAACACACATCAATGTTCTGGAAAATGATACAAATATATTTGTATCATTTTTCTAATAGTCATGGGACTCTTACCATATATTTGTATCATCATTTATATCATTTTTCTAATAGTCATGAGATTCACATGTGTTAGTGTGCCCTACCTCTATTAGAAAAATGATACAAATATATGATCAATGTAACATTACTTGTAAATTTTTGTTTGCAACACACCTTTTCTAACATTACGTTAGTGGCTTTCATTTAATTATTTTTTTATCTTCCTTGTTTGCATATGGTCGTAGAAATAGAGCATCTTTAACAATTCTAGCTATAAGTTTGTTAGTTTATTATGAAAATCACTCAAAAATTATTATAGCTAGCCCGGTTATCATAAGCATCTCCAACAATGCTAGCCATTTTAACAAAATGCTGAATATTTTATTATTTAACTATCTATCTCTCATGTTACTTAGTGCTACGATCTAGTGATATTCATCTTCACTTATAAGTGAGGTCTTGGGTTGGATTCTCGTCAAAAACAAATTTAAAACACATTATTGCTAGTTCACTGTAAAGCTAAATTCACACTCTCTTCTTTTTACGGTTTTATTGTAGGAGGAGGTGTTTGATATCTTTGCCTAAAAAGATGTATTAAATTGGACGTGTGAGGAGTTATCTCTTCCATTGGACGTGTGTGGAGTTGTCTCTTCCCTTTTATGTCATTCGTGCAATTATGATTTTCCCGTTGGAGTAGAGATTGCTCTTCATCATTATGATTGGTAGCAATGTCATCTTCCCCTTCCTACAAATATTATCAACCTATATCTACTTGTGAGCACGAACTAACAAGTTGTGGCTTGTTAAATCGAGGTGGAATAGCTATATGAGTAATATGGAGACATTCTTGTGTGTTTCTAACACACTACGTTAATCGGGTATCATTTCATTTCTGTGAACGCACCTCAATGCTCAGATAACTAAAATTGTGAACTATCTCTCTTGTACTCATACCAACAGTAACCCACAAATTTTTTTAGATTTTGATATCTAGCCCATGTTTACTGGATAGTGAAATCACCAGATTTAACATACTTAACTAGGGTAGTTCGGGTTTATCTTAATTACAGTTGAATCAGACATTTTGAGTTGGATTACATTAGTGTGAGTTTAGTAGTTGTAGCGAACAATATTACAAGAATCAAACTCAAAAACTCACATACTACACTCAACAATTGTGAAGACGTTTATTGAACTCAAGTTTTCCAAAGTTATTGTACAAGTTTGATCCTAATTTATATAAATCATCGCAAATTCTTGACTCGAGTGAGCAGGTCAATTGTGTGTGGACAACTCCGGCCACAAATAAGGACCCAAGTGTAATTAATTATCAATTTAATGCGTGGTTTAGTTGATTAATCACAAGGATGGTATCATTTTTTCATCTCACTTAATCTTCTACCGTAGGATTTAATAATGATGATCTTTGTATATAGGCATTTTAGTTAAAATAACTTTTGAGATTGGCATAATTTCTTAGTTTGGCCTTTGAAATTGTCTACTATCAATCATTTTGATCATTCGTGAAAAATCTTTGTTAAACAATGATCAATATGACAAAAATATCCTCAATCTAATAAACAAAGGGTCAAATATGATTTGACAAAATTTGAGATTATTTTTGTCATCTTAATCTTATTTAACTGAGATTTTTTTTACGAAATAACCAAAATAATTGATGATAGACAAACTCAGAAGTCACTTCAATCGATTTTAAATCTAATAAATCAAAATAATGAGTTATGTCAATATTTGAGATCATTTTGACTCAAAAACCTGTATATATAAATATGTGATTAGGTCACTAGATGACAATCAAGCTCTCAAATAATTAGTGCAAGGTGGAGTGTTCATAAAAGCTGTCCAACTTTCTTCAGATGTTTGATAGATTTGAAAGCTGCCCGACAATTCCCGGGGTCAATAAATTAAGGGGTACCATTCACATCTTTCCTATTTTCATCTCCTTCTCTCCTCTTCTCTCACACATTATTTTTTGTCTTATTATCTTTATAAAAAAATTGATAAAAAATATTGACGTAACTTAACCGTGACCGTTCAAATAGGAAGAAAGAGAAAAGAAGAAAGATTAAGAATGAAGAGAATTCTCTACCATAAATTAGAACTGAAGCAAATAATATTTTGTGTTTTAAGGAAATATCAATAAAGAGAAATATTGGGACGGACGATGGAGTATTGACTTTAGTTGGAGAAGAAAATTACTTTTTGGACGTAGTTATCTGCATATTTATTTTTAATTTTTAGTTTTTGCCCATTAGATTAAATAAATTGAAAAAATTCAAAGACTAAAATGTAACAAGAATGTAAGAAATAAAAATGAGTTTGTGAATAGTAATGTCCTATTTTTGTTAACTTGGTTGAACAGAAGAATTGATTCAAATGACTCGTTCTAGCACATGAAATAACTACTTATGTCAAAAATAAGATAATACTTGAGCAATCACAAAGAGTACCAAAATACTAACTCTTTGAAGTGACCTACTTAAACCTTCCTGTCATGTCCAAACTCTCTCAAACACGAGATGTTCATATACAAACACCCCTTTTCTTCCTCATTGTCAACCCCTCTTCTCCGTCCAATCCGGCCGTCTTCTCTCCTACGGCCACAACCGTAACTCCCTTTCTTTTCTGGCAACCACCTCCAATCCCTCACTTCTCCGACAACCAGCTCTGATTCTAATTTCTCCAGCAACTGCGACTCTACAATTTAACTTAACAGGAGAAGTGGCAAAAATACGGAAAGAGATCCTCTTCGAATCTTTTCCATCAAAGTCTATCAATCAATTAATCCAGGCCCTTGAAATTTGATTTAACGGCTATAAACAAGGGCCCATTTAAAAGTTATAATAATTTTAACCGTTGGATCAAATTTCAAAAGTCCGAATTAATTGATTGGGGGTCTTTGACGGAAGAGATCAAGAGAGGATCTCTTTCCGCAAAAATACAACCCTGTCCAACGGTAAACTCAAAACACTTTACGCTCTGATGACAACGTTACGAACATAGTGGTTCAGATTTTTTGTGACTGGCGACTCGAAAAATATCAGTTGCGAGAAGAATAGGAGACTGACTCCTCGAAAATGATTGTTTGTTTGTCAACAAAATCTAGTGAACTTATCAAATTCAAATGATTCAATCCAATCTTAGACACCAAACGTGGCACAATCGCACCTACATTCGAATCTTGCTTCTAGGTTTCTATCACAATAAAGAAATACACAGATCAGAATTTGGGCGTGAAATTTATACAACTTTTACAGGAAGCCCTGAATGTTAAATCTTAACCACCATCCAAGGCAGCATGAACAGAAAGTAAAAACTGTAATCTCAACGAGAACCCCATTATTCACATTTCTTCGGGCATCTTCCGTATAAGTTCTGGGCATATTTTCAGGGCTACCAAAGTATTCGGATCACCTAAACTTAACGGAAAGAATTCTCCGACTGCAAACATGCAGATACAGGAACATCTTTGAAAAAAACGAAAAAAATAAATGGAAAAAAATGGAACTGTAGTCGCACGGTGATTACCGACTATACTAAAGAAAGCCTTCAACCCCACGTCCTGCTCCTGCATCCCTGTATATAGCGAGTGCTTCTTCCATGATCTTAGCTTGAGCCAGCAATTCAGCTCTCTTTTTCCCGGATGGATGGGTTGAAAGATAATCTCTGAGTGCAGATTCACCACCAGTAACCTTGCTCAACTTCTCGTACACAGTTGGAGCCACTCTGGGATCATATCCAGCAGAAGCAATCAACAGAAGCCCAATGTGATCCGCTTCAATTTCCATCCTGATTAAGTGAAAGAGAGCATAAGCACGCAAACATGGAAAATGTAAGGATTGTGTTCAGCATTTTGTGTGAAAGGATTGTTTTCAGCATTTTGTCAACCTCTCAGCTGGTTCACAAGCACTATGATGTAATAATCATTAGAAAATAAAATGTAAACCGCAAAACTGCACATCCAAGCTTTAATCCAAAGAATTCTCAATAGATTCGCTAAAACTTATATATTGAGTAATCTAACAAGACCAATCCAATGGTATCACAGAGCATTTAACGGATCTTTCAGTAAGCTAGCAATGGAGGTCACTATTATCTTTTCCAAGGAAGCATCAGTGATCAAAAGCACCAACAGGAAACTTTAAATCATAAAACCTTATATCTTTTCGGTGAACTGGGGGAGTGGGGGTGTGAAACAGCCCCCAACAAACAAAACATCATAGAAGCTTCTTTTCACATTAAGATAAACTGTTAAAATATTTCCCAAGGCTCTAAAACATTTCAGGGAGATTCCGCAAGTTTAAACATCTTAAAAGGACCAGACCAAATATTTCACTGAACAAATATGACCTATACCAGGGGAAAAGCCATGTTTTAGTTGGGGCCGTCCTCAAATTATTACAAAGCCTCAAGCTTGTATTACATGGATTTCAGAAATATAAAATTTAATGCTTGTCCTAGTAAAACAACAAATTTGTTCTAACAAACATAAATTGCAAAAAAAATTGCATTTTACTAGAAATAGAATTTTGATATAGGATGCCTTGACTAGTTCACATAATACCTTGGAGTAGAGAAATTATGAATTGGCAACAACAGAAACTTGTAGAAGGACAATCATACAGGCAATACACAAAAGCAGAAAAACAATTGCCCGTCGAAAGCTTGAAAGGGGAAACATGCCCCACTGGGCGATAGTAGCTCTGCCGCTAACCCATACCATTTTATCAAATTCCTAGTACAGTAATTAACAACCTTTGGTGAGAAATAAATAACAAGACCCTATTCCTTATTTGCAACCAGAACACGCATGCATCCTCCTTAAGCATCAGAAAAGAGAGCAGTAACAAGAAATGTTCAGAAAAATCATAACGTTATAACTAAAAAGGACTAGAAACTAAATTATAAAGAACTGTAAAGTACCTTCGGGAGAAAGGAAGCCTCAAGAAAAGATTGGACATTGTGTTGACAACATCAGGCGTAACAAATTGATAAAGCACCAGTTGCAGGATTGCAAACCACAGGTTCTTTGTAATAGTCTCTGCAGAATGTCGAGCCACAGCATGGCCAACCTAGTTTTTATGTACAATGAGAAAAATATCAACTTTCTAATCTTATTTTCACACAATGCCAAGCAATGAAATCTTCCTACCTCGTGACCAATGATCGTTGCTATCTCGGCATCACTTGTAAAATGCTTGAGCAACCCTGTGAAGACGACAATCTTCCCACCCGGCAAGCAAAATGCATTGACAATGGGCTTATCCACCACCAAAACCTCCCAATTCAAATGATCCAAATGCGAAGTGGCAGCTTTCAAACCTCTCTCCCTACTTGTCTTCCTACTCTTCTCAATCCATCGATCATCAAGAATCTCATCCTCACGGGACCACTTCCCCTCCTCCGGAGGATCCTGCAGTGCCATCAAAGTGTCCTTGCCACCACTCTCATGTGCCAGCTCCACTTTACCGGACGCATAGTCCACGTCAGTCCAGGTCACGTCATGGCTCAACCCTCTCTGCAAAGCCTCTATTATATCCTTGGCAATCAACCGAACCCGCACGCTATCCGGATGTATGGCGGGCAAAATGTCCCCTTTGAAACTCTCTTTCATTTGCTGGAATTGGGTCTCCCCCAACCTCTTCTCCAAGGCTTTCGACAAAATTATAAAATGGGTTCGCTTCGTGTACGGAATCGTCTCCAAATTCCCAAAATACACGGTGATAAAAATCCCAGAACCCACCAGACCCACAATCAAAACGTTCCTGGGACTCTCAAACCACCTCCGGGGGCCTCTCGGCTTGAAGTGGTGAACCCGCTTCCGGTCAACATAGTAATATCTCTTAGTGCAATCAAGAAAGGGGCTTTTGTACTGTGTTGTTCTTGTAATTCTACCAAGTTGCGGAATTGATTTGTGTAAAATTGAAGAATTGGAAGAAAACCCGGAAAACTTAGCTGAGTTGGAGACGGAAGCGGAAGACCCAGTTGAGAAAACGCGAGAGATAGGCTCTCTGGCGGCGGCTTTGGGGGCAATCCTCGCCGTGAAGCCGCGGAAGGCGTCGACTGCGAGCTTTGCTCTCCTGTACGATCCCATGACGAATTGGGTGTCTCGAAGAAACTAGAAAGATGAATGATTTTTCAGAAGGTTTTGGAGCGGTGGGTTTTGTGGGTTTAAATTGTTTGGTCAAAATTCTTTTGTTGCAATCCGTCACTTTTAAAATGTGTTTGAAGCCTTTAATAGGCGTCGAGTCTTCGAGTTATTTGAGCTCATTCGGGATTTAACGGTAAAAACATATCGTTTGTTAAAAATAAAAATTTATAAACTTATTTGAAAACACTTTTAAAGTCCAGATCAAAACACTTCCAGTAAAACTAACTTTGGATTTTGAAAGTACTTTAAATGCTTGTTGAAATCCAAATAAATTTTTAATAAAATTTGATTTTAAAAATATTTTCGCTAAAAACACTTCTAAACGAGTTGATTGTTAAGTTCTTTTATATGCCTTGTTCATTGTTATGCAAAGGACTTCAATATTTTCCTTACGTATGTGAAGTGAAAATCACAAACGGATCGAATCTTGGTTCAACTTAGTTTGCTACTCTCAACTCATATAAATAAAAGAACAATTACTACCGAAGACTAAAAGTAAGTTGACACAAATAACATCAGAAGAAAAACACACTTGTTTTTCTCTCTAGTAGATAGAAAAGTTACAAGTTCGAAAGTTCCTACGCACCACGAACATAAGAAGCAGATGGGAAAAAGGAAGATCCCATCCACTACCAAGGGCAAAAGAAAACAGAAGGACAAAACTTATAGGCCTAAGAAACAAGAACAAAATTGAACGATAAAATAGAGAGAAGAGTTGACGGAATATGCTATACGCAGAAAAAATGATCCTATAACGAGCCAATCAAGGCCGTAGATCTACCGAATATTTTCTTCATTGTCAAAAATATACTCCTGCCTCCGCTCAGATCAACTGGCTTTTAGTCCCTCCACCACTTGAAACCGTTGCGAATGCAACCATTTGATATTGTTAGTTGCTCGCAACAGCTTACTTGAAAGGAGCCGGTTTATGTGCGCTTCACCATCTGTTGCCGCGACCCCTCCCACCACCACTGGATCGGTTGTTGGAATACCTATCATTTCGAAAACCTCCACCTCCACCACCACCACGGCCAAACCTTCCACCACCGCCAAATCTTGAATTCCTTGATTCTTTTTCTTGTAAATCAGGCAGTGATTTCAACACCTCTATGCTCACATTAGCTGCATTTTCCTGACCTGCACCCAACATACAAGTTAACACAACCACAAGAATCGGCTACAAACTGAAAAATATTTTCTGGTTGAATCTTTAATATACTATCATGCTTGATGAGAATGTAATACATGATCATATCGAAACATGATAAGAATAATACCAGCAAGAAACAAATCCAAATCTTCAGCTGCTACATCAAACACTGCACCATTTCCATCAGCTGTTAGCGCCATACCCTTCACTGACTCAACTTTCTCCTCTGGCAAGAATCTCCTCAAGACCCCAAAAGCAAAACTGAGAAAAGGTTGGTAGAGAAATTAAGAGTCAAACACGATCAAATCGAAACGCTAACTCTAAGACAAGAAAACAAAGTAAACCTATAAAAGATATAATTATGGATATATATCTAAACAGCTAATGGTATCTTGGGATGACAAAAGCACATTGTGACTCCTTTAAGACACAATCGATATAGTTGATAGTTCCCATCATTAGCTAGTGCTTGTATCCATATGTGGAAATAAAACAAAGGAACATAAGACATAATGGTTTAGAACACAAGGGAACTAGTGATAATTGCTTACGACGGTGAATAAATTGGCTTTCCAGCCTCGAGAAGTACTGTGACATGGTTTTCCATAGAGCTAAGAAGTGATCTCTTCTTTATCTCGGTGTAGCCCTGTACACCATACCATAAACAACTCATAAACTGATAAAACAACCATTTACGTTAAGCACGTCAAGTAGGGAAGAAATAGCAAATCTTACAGCAGCTTTAGCAAGTGCTTTTGCCAGTAGATCTACTGCAGATAGGCCAGAGGTGTTAAGTAGCTCCTCGGCAACAGACTTGAAAGCAGGAATTACACTGAAATGAAAAATGTATTAATATTTGAACTTTTTTTTTTGAGTAAACGTGTTAATATTTGAACATGATTGCATCAAAATGTAACAAGCATTGCACTGTACCTGTCAGAGATTTTGGTTATCATTTCTGCTGCATCTTGACCAACTGCTTTGGCAATATCAAGCGGCTGAGGAGCAGAAATGTGTTCAAATTTCACCCCCGACTCTCTCTCGATTTTTGAAAAATTTGACCTTCTGGGATCATAAAGCATGACCGCAACTCCAGAATTGCCTGAAAAGATGGACACACCTCTAAGTACTACCACATAACACTAAAGACATTAAGTAATAAAATACAAATGAACAAAAAATGCCACATTTTTTCAAGATTTACCTGCTCTCCCTGTGCGTCCAGATCGATGAATATAGTCTTCTACATCACGTGGGGGCTCACACTGAACCACAAACAATAAAAGTAAGCATACACATTGACAAACATTAGAAAGCTCCCCAATATGCACACTGACAAACCTGAATAATTAATTGAACATCATTGATATCCAGTCCACGCGCTGCCACATTTGTGGCTACTAATGTCATAAACTTGCCAGACCTGAAACCAGCAAGTGTGACCTGAAAATACATAACCACAAAATTGGAAAAATTAGTTCTGCCATCTGGGAAAAAAATTTAGCTTTTTCAAAAAAGAAATATCAATATAAAAGGAAAGGAGCAAGAAATAAAATAGTTCAGTATCATTGTGCAAAACAGAAAACAATGCATAATCAAACAACTCACCTCACGTTGGCCCTGCTGTATGTCCCCATGCAAAGCTCGGGCTCCAGGCAGCGCCTCAGCAAGTCCAGAAGCAGCTTCCTTTGTCTCGGTGAAAATAATTGTGCGGCCTCCACTGAACCAGAAACAAACATATCAAGTACATGAAAAATGATTTCCACACAAACTACACCCAAAAATAAAATTAGAAAGCATAAAGTACTTGTTGACTAGAAGACGACCAACCTGCTGTAACAACGTATGATATCAGGAATAAGTTCTGATCTTGCTGAACTGGAGCAAGGAAGAACAATATGCCTAACATTGGTGCTGGCCTTCATTTTTTCATTACCAACAAGATCTACAGTTTTCTTATCTGGTTTGAGAAACCTAGAAGAAATCTGGGAAAAAGAAAAAGAAAATTTCATTATATGTGTCGACAATGGAAGGAAAGATCTAACATTGCAACATTATCCATCTATGTTTAACTGAATTCAGAAGAACATCCAAATTCAAAATCTCAGTTAAGATACTTACGCCTTTCACCCAACTCGGCAAGGTTGCACTGAAGAGAAGCGTTTGAACTTTACTTACATCCTTCACTTTGCCTGAAAATCCAAAGAAGAGACAATCATTGACATATAAAGCTCTTACCGCAAAAAAAAAAAAAAAAACAAAAACAAAAAGCACGCACAACATAACACTTCAAAAATGTAACCAGCATCATAGACATAGAAATTGATACAATTTAAAAATAAAAATAAACTCGTCGTTTGCACTAACCACAAAGATGGATACAAAATACTTTATAGATGTTATGCAACAGTAACACAAATATGCAAACACGGTATAAAAAAACAGACGTTGGCATTACCAAAAAGACATACCTAGAATGAGTTCAACATCATCAACAAAGCCCATCCTCAGCATTTCATCAGCTTCATCGAGGATCCTAACCTTCAATGTACTCAAGTCGATATTGCCCCTCTCTATATGATCCTATATATTTAAAAAAAAAAATCAATTTAGCATCATAAGTATATTGCACAGGACGGAACTGACACAAGAACTCAGCTATCATGGGCAATAATCAATACCTTTATGCGGCCAGGCGTTCCAATAACAACATCCACCCCTCTCCTTAGCTTACTTTCTTGAGCCCCGTAGGGAGATCCACCATATACACAACACGCTGCTAGCCCCACAGCACCACCATAAGCTTCAAAATCGGCGAAAACCTGATTGAACCAAAAATTGTCAAGTGGATACTCTAAAATCCAAACCATTGCAAGCATAAGGTCCAGGGTAAATAAAAATTACCTGTTTGGCAAGTTCCCTGGTGGGTAAAAGCACGATAACAGTTGGAGGTCTACCATAACCAGTCTTTCTAAATTCTCTTGCAGGCCCATTTGTCAAAGACTCCAAAACGGGCAACACGAAAGCCAGAGTTTTACCCTGAAATATTGCAAAACAATAAGCATACGATTCCAAAACTGAACAAATCCACATTAATAAGCTAAATATTCCAATTCAAATCAACAAACCACAAAACAGTGAGTAAAAAATTGTGCTTGATGGTAAAAATGTGTGATTTCTGAGTAAAAATTTATGCTTCTTGAGTAAATCAAATTTACCTGCCCTGTTCGAGCCCGGCCGACCAAATCCAAACCATCCAAAATGGTATCGAATGTCATGGCCTGAATAGGGAACAAGGATTCGATCCCATTCTCCTTCAATTTGGCCCTCAAGGGCGCCGAAATCCGAAACTTGGACACCGCGTTAGGATCCTCTTTAACCATCTCCTCGGTCTTCTCCTCGTCCTCCTCCTCCGGCTCCACCTTCGCCTTCTTTGACTTCTTCTTGCTCTTCTCCTCGCTCTTCGGAGGCTTCACATTCACGGGCTCGCCCATCTCGGAGCTCGTCTCGCTCCTGTCCTCGTCATCCGAAGCCTTCCGCTTTTTGTGCTTAGACTCCTTCTTCGACTTCTTCTCAGTAGCTGGCGAGTCGGCCGCGGCGTCTAGGGTTTCGCTTTTCAATTTCTTCATCTTCTTCTCCTTCGGAGTGGTTCCCGCAAGTAGATAATCGGATACTTCTATAGAAGGCATGGTTTTCTAGAGAGAGAAAACGCGTCTGTGTCTGCGAGTTTAGAAAGAGAAAGAGACGGTGGGCGCGGCGGAGAGAGATGGAGGGGGTTCCTGGTTTTCTCCTGCTACAGAAAGTTATGGCAGTAAGTTGCGGTTAGCAGGAGAAAGAGAGAGGGGAAACAGAATTAGGGTTTTGCGCCTTTTATGGTTTTAGCGGTGGAGGCTTCTTTGGCCGTTGGATTGAGTACCGCGACGAAGTTTGTTTTTCAGCCGTTGAAAAGAAATATCCACTGGACCTGGTGAACGACTCCACGCCCGCAAAAAAAAAACGTGGCACCGACATTTTTTGGGCTTTTAGAAAACAGAGAAGGACGTCGTCGATGGCCGATACGTGCTATTTCCTTTTTAATTTTCTTATTCACTAATATTGTATTTTTTATCTAACGATAGATTTTGTTACATGTCATGTCATGAAATAACTCAAAACATTTCTACTAGTAAGATCATCTTCAATTCTTAGGGATAAAGTTTAAAAATTTAAGGTAGAAAATTTTAAGCCATAATCCAGAAATTATTTTTCTCCTCCAACCCTTGGCCTAAAACCTAAAATTTTTAGCCCAGAAAATTTAGGTTTTCACCCATAAATAGTTTTTCTGTTCCAATTATTATGGCCTAAAATTTTAGCCCTATATTATTAAAGAATGAATTTAAACTAATTTTTTTTCTTAAAGTAACATTTTTAAAATAAAAAAATTATGTAGACTATCCTACTTTAATTTTATGAATATTTTAACCTAAAAATATTTAGATTCTGACAAATACTGAAAAATCATTAACCGACACCATGAAACTCGTTAAACACTATGAAAAAATATGAAAGAAATGAAAGATTTTTTTTTTAATTACTTTAGCCGTTAGATTTAAATTTGGGCTGTTAAATATATATTTTTTTTTACCGTTGAATTTCATCAAATTAAATCTTAACCGTTGGATTCAATGAATTTATAAATATAAAACTAAATAAAATATACATATATGATGGACCAACTCCACTAATCATGTGTTAAATCCTAGGCTAAATTTGGCTTCCATTTGAGTTTTAGGTTTTATGCCACATTTTAACATTGGGTTGGGTTGAGTTTTGGGAGGGAATAGAAGTGAAAATTTGAGTTTTAGCCTAAAGTTGGAGAAGGTCTTATAGCTTAAAAATTTAGGCCGAGCTTATTAAATAATGATTTTAGACTTTTTTTTATAACTTTTTTAAAAATAAAATTTATCCTAATTTATTTTTACGAACATTTTAATTTAAAAATATTTAAATTCTGACAAGTACTTAAAAATCATACAAATACATAGGTATTGTAAATTTTTAAGTCAAATTTGATTTAAATAATTTTCTTAAATTATTTTAGACGTTAGACTTAATTTTGGTCCGTCAAATCATTTTTTTTACTATTAGATTTGATCACATTTGATCACAGCCGTTAGATTGCGAGTAAAATACAAAGAAATGTTTGAAATATAACAGTTTGGTGGGTCCATAATACAAAGTGTGTACTTTTTCTTCTAAAATACTGACATACAAATAAAACTAAGCAAAATGTAAGAGGCTATAGACATAAGGGCAAATGCACGATTACAACATAAGAAAAACAAAGAGCGCAGCTACGGCATACAGAGGCCATCTGTGAGCAGATTTCCGGGCGGAAGAGGAGGCGGTGTTGCACCAGTTAAAGCCGTACCAAAGATCATTGGGAATGAAGGTGTTGTAGCTAAATGTAACAGCCCTGGAATTGTGGCCATAGATTTTCACATTCTCAGGCTTCCAACCATCCGGTCCGGATCTGTAGACATACAAATAGCAGATTTGGTATGCACAGGGGCCGTAAATCTCAAATGTGTCTGTAGAACACCGTTCAAATGTTCTCGAAGATGGATCGTCCAATCGCGGCGCATAAATCTGAACAAGAAAAATGATCCTGATAATTTGTATATGCAACCAAAATCTAATATGCTAATTCACATTTGTCCGCATTAAGTTGGTTCTAATAGTTTAGATGTATATGCAACCAACCAAAATCTAATATCCTAATACATTGGTTTTGCTCAACATACTAAACCCAAACTTCAAAAAGGTGCATTCTGCTAATGGCCAATTTGAGACTGTTATGCGCAAAATGTCTTGAAAAGCATGCAATTGCGTGCCTTGCGGCAAGGTGTCACCGAAACTCCCTAGGCGCAGCCATGGAAGGCGAAAATTCAGAAAGGCGTACGCCTAGAGTTATGCCTTGCAAAGCCCTAAATGCCTTCGCCTCTGAAAACATTGCTCTGCGCTATTGTTAGAAGTGTTATTATTCCAAACATGCCAAAACTCCTAAATATATACGTACATGTGTTTCTACACGAAGCGCTTCTACAAAGAAAACAGGCCCTAAGACAACAAAATACAATTCCTGTTCAGTAGGATTTTGAAAACACTTTTTTTTTGCTTGTGTCTTGCTCCACTTAATCATAACCAAGCGTAATAGTGTTCTTAGATTCATATAGCCGACCCCATTTAGTGGAAAAAGGCTTTGTTGTTTTACACAAAAAAGATTAAGCTTAATCCCTTCACTGAGGTTAAAACAATAAAAATTGAAACCCAAATTCCTTCCATCTTCCAAAAAAATAGAATTACCAATAACTAGGCTTTCAATTTCGACAAACGGATCGGTCTTAAATTCGAAGATAAACCCAAATTTTCTTTTTCAATTTCAATTTTTCTTGTTAATTCTTTGACAACCCAAGTTGGACGATCAATTTCTAAACACGATCATATTACATGATTAAGATTTCAACACTGTTTTCTGATAAATTAACATGAAAAACTGAGTAGGTAGAAGAACAAACCTGGTTGCCATAAGCATCCCCAAAGGAGAGACTGATCTGATCCCTCGTGTACCTCGTCGAGGAGCAGCTCGTGGTTATCACCGCCGTGTACGAACAAGCCCCCGCATTCTTTAGCACCAAAACAATCAAAATTATCAACAAAAAAATTCACAAAAATCAAATTAAATTTAAGGAAATTTAAGCCTTGCAGAGTGCTGTACCTGGACGTTGCTGACGTTGAAGCCCTTGGCGGCAGCTTCGGGATGTATGATGCTTAGCTTGGCCTCTGAGAGCGTGAAGACGACGGAAGCTTGGAGTAGAAGAAGAAAAGAGAACGCTCTGAACATGTTTGATGATTTGCTGCAGAGAGAATGCGACGGCGACGGCGACGACTTGCGGGATGCGGAGGAGTCAAAGAAAAGCATGCGTCAGGGAGTGGAAGATGATATTTTTGTGGACACCGAGTGTTCCGGCGGTTAATACTTAATAGAGTAAATCATTTATGTCCGTCAAGACAAGTAAGGTCAAATCCGTCTTTCGAAAATATTTGCTATATTTTTTGAGTTTTTATAAATCGGAAAATCCTTTTTGTGCTAGAGACATACATACACCGACAAATACATGGATATAATTGTAAGGTGTGGTGGGTGGAATACAAATTCTTTTTAACAAAGGGATCTGGGGTGGTTTTGCCGTGGCAGTTCAATATTTTGGGATTGAAAAGACTCATTAAGGTATTTTAGTCATTCTTTATCTATTATTATGTGATTCACATCAAAATTGAAATCAAAACATGTTATGTAAGATACGTGTCCGAAGTTCATCGCCAATCACATAGACCACTCCATTTCATGACTTCCCAATTTCCACCATCCAAGTAAACGGAAAAGAAGAAAGTTCGAGGCAACTCGATCTATTTGTTGTTTCGTGTACAAGCAACGCTCCTTTCCCTTTCTACGAGTTCCATGTGAGCCGACTCACAACAATATTAAAAACAACTATGTTGTTGCATGTTAATTGCAAATGGGCCAAGAAACTAACCAACCAAACTATCAGCCCAAATATTGTTTGGGGCAGTTATCAGCCTAGTCTTTTTGTTTTCTAAGATCAGAAATATTGGTCCTCGCGTCCATGTCATACTGAAAAAATTTGAGTCCACAGTGTGATTAACCGCATTTCCGGTGGATTTGGATCCCCTCACTGGGATCCGGAGATCAATGCACAAAGACAGTTCATCAAAATCTAACGGTCATAATAAAATATTTTATATATTTTTAAAAATAAAGCAGCTTTGTTCTACATGAAAAACATTTAATTGTGGCCGCACGATCTTTGATGAACGGTTCTTGTGCATTAATTCCTGGGATCCCCAATGAGGGAATCCGGAGAGGATCCAAATCCATTTCCGATCGAGAAGAAATGGACAAAAGGTTTGCGTAGGCACACTACAGAAGAGAACCAGCCTATCTGACTTCGACATGCATTGACTCCCATATTTTGTGAATTGTGAGAGTGCCTACTTTACGAATAACTAGTTGTGATGGTATGTCAAACTAATCATGTATTCACATACGTTTAGATGCTTATATTCATTATTGGAGAATTTGGGTTCAAGTTTTCTTAGCCTCTTCTCGTCAATGGACTCTTGACGTAAATGAAAGAGTATGATTAGTTCGATAAATTCCTACCTTTCTATCTCTAAAATGTTTGGATTTTTTAAAACTCCACGGATATGCATAAGAAAAATACTATCCCCCAATCAAACCAAAGCATAACTTTTACTTGTTTTTTCACATGATGCTGCACAATTAACTTGCAAACAGTTATTTTAGTTCGTCTCCATTTTTTAAAAGCAATTATCTCCTTTAAATGGGATTATTCTCCTTGAAAGACTCAAAGTGGATATTGGGTTCCTTTATCAACATAAAGGCATCACTAC
Organism: Pyrus communis; assembly: GCF_963583255.1. Classification (NCBI taxonomy): domain Eukaryota; kingdom Viridiplantae; phylum Streptophyta; class Magnoliopsida; order Rosales; family Rosaceae; genus Pyrus; species Pyrus communis. Next base: position 3,254,230 of record NC_084818.1, read on the forward strand.
CAAACTCCTACCCACCAATAATGCAAGAATGTATCAATGTGCCAGTAACACGATTATATATACAAATTGTCATAATATAAATGGTTGGAAGTTTTTTCAGCATCCAACCATTTATATGATGACACTTTGTGTACTTGATCATGTGCCCCGACACTGAAAAATCCCTCCAATAATGCACCTTATGAAACTATCAAGTACCATCCATATGCTCATTTAGCAATTCATTATCTTCTATAGTGGTGCATGAACCATTTATTTGGATGCATATAAAACCTACTTGACCACTTTATGTCCCATTCTTGCTTGTTGGTCCACACTTACACACTTTATCACACACTTTGCATCATCTCCAAAGTTTAAAGTGCCCACCCAATTCAATTTATGGAAGGGGTGTACTATCCACACACTCCTTTTTACTTCTCACACACCTCTTATTAATTTATGTCATTTAATCTTATTCAATTATCTAATCCGACAATCAAAAATTAAAAAAATGTATGAGAAGTAAAATAGAATGTGTGAATATGACATTTGCAACAAGAAAATTTAAAAGAAGATGTAAAATACACAAATCTCCCCAACTCCCACTTTTGTATTGCAAAAATTTAATTTATACTCCCTCAGTCACATCAAAATTAAAATAACAACTAGGCAATTAAAATCTACGTCAACAAATCAAGATACATACGCGAGCATTACTAAACACTAATACAAAATAGTTATTAGACCTCTTTTAAGTTCAATGAGTGACAAAAATTTAAATCGATAGTCAACTTGCTATACGTGAGGCGGTTTTCGCTTGACAGTGGCAAACATACATCTCATCTCCTTGCTAGCACATTACGAATTGAATCACACACTGCCTCTTCAAACACCAAAACTCGAAACAATTCACGATATATCGATACCTATATGTCCATCACAAATGCTACATGTAGAACAAGAATTCAAAAAAAACTCCAGTGTGATAATTTATTCTTCTCCATCCATGTCCATCCACTTCCAACCAAAAATAATGGATCACTTATAACTTCACCATGCCACACCACCAAACTATTGCTACTAAAATTCAAGCGTCTTCGTTGGTATGCGATCTGTAAATTTGTACGTAAATTCATACCCATAACAACTGGTCGTATTTGTATCTAGTAACTAAAAATATCACTAAAATAACTGGTACAATGTAGCAAAAATTTAGATACACAAACTGTAAAAACTAAAATAATTAAATGACTGCTTCCCCGTTCCCATGGCCCTTATCCCACAAATCTGGGAATTTGTTTATCCCCCCAGTTTATCTGACACAGATAAATAAAATTAACAAAGAGTGAAAAAAAAAAAAAATTAAATAAATAATTTACCCGCCCGACGCTACCCCGGGCATTTTCTTCTATTTCCACCTGAACCCCAACTCTCCCTGCTGCTTGAACCTCCTGAAGACCCCTTCAAGGGCAATGTCAAAAGCGTCTTTTACCGTCTCCAACCCCTCCTGCGGTTTCGCATACAGAAAATTCGGTATATAATCGATTACTTTCTCTCTCATTTTTTTCACCTTCTCTCTGCTAATTCCTTGTAGAACATTTTTTATCGAGGCCGTACCGTTTATAACCGCGTTACGGTCTATAAAAACGGAGTAACTATCCGGTTCGCCTGGTAAAAACCACTCGTACTGTATGTACGCGGTCCGCCTCCAGAAAAAGACCGGGATCGAACCGGCCACCATGCAGTCGAAGATGGACCGGCGGGTGAAGCTGTCGCCCCGCGGCTGCAAACAGAAATCCGAGTCGAGAAAGGTCTCGAGAATCGCAGAGGTGCCGTTGGAGCACTTGGTCCCCGCGCAGTCCACCACTCGGCACGTGTCCGACTCCTTCTGGCAGTGACTCAGCAGCAGCCCCCTGAAGTCATTCTTTATCGCGCCGCGCTTCGCTCCGGCGAAGCAGAAGAGCTTCGAGCGGCTGCGGTTTCGGACGAAGTTCTGCCAATCGGCGACGTCGGAGTCCGACCTCGGGTGGAATCCGGTGGGGTAGGGAATACCGACATCGAAATAGTCCCACGAGTTTCGCTCAATCAGGAGGCGCGTGATGTTTCGCATCCCCGGGAGGTAAATGCAGCTAGAGCCCCAATCGTCGTTTTTGGACCGTCGAAAGTCCCACGTAATCCGGCCCATCGTGATAAAGTGATCCCAGCCATCTGATTTTTTATATGACGGCTGGTCCTGGACCCACCGCAGCATCATCTCGCAGTGGCGGTCGCGCTCCTGCGCCGTACTGGAGTTCGACCACAAGTACTTGCCCACCGCTAGGCCAGCGTAAAAAGGGATGTAGAACGCCGTAGCAGATTCGGGCTCCATGACCCGACACTTATGATTGAGGATCCGATTGTGAAAAATCACCTCCGAAACGAACTGGTCCGTCCAATACCACGCCGGCACAAGATTATCCGGCACGATTCCCTTGATTCCCGTCGCTTTCTGCCCGAGGCCGTCGTTCGCTAAAGCTTTGCAGCGCGAGCTCCACGGATTGAGGTCGTCGCAGTTCTGTAAAATCTCTTGGTTGAGGGTTTTGGGGAGGTCGTAGACAAAGACCCGACCCGACCCGCATTCATCTTCCGGTTCGGGTACAGTTAATGGTAACCGGACAGGTTGAGGGGAGTAGGTAGGCGATAAATGTTGGCGGGCGAAGGGGAGGGAGCGGAGAGTGAAGAGAAGTAGGACCTGGAGGGCAAGTATAGCGAAGAGCAGGCATGTCCGCGGCTGGTGGATGAGTTGGAGGATCGAGTTGAACGAGTTTACCTTGTCGAGGCTTTGGGGCCGCTTGGGTTGGGGCTCCGGAAACTTGTGGTCCGATACCGAAAACATGTGGTGGAGCTGGTAGGATTCTCCGGCGAGCTTAACCGGAAAACGTGGTGTTTTGTGGTGGAGGTTGGGAAAAGGAAAGTGGAGCACTTTTGTTTGTTTCAAGTGGGAGGAGTGCGTGGCCGTGAAGATTGAAGAAGGAGATCGAGGAAGGGGACACGTGTGCGGTGTGACGACAGGCTGCTACTGGAACCGACACAGTGTGAATCGGCACGTGGCAGCTCGTAATTTGGAAGTATTTGTTTTGGAAGACGGGGAAGGACATGGATCATCTCCGGATCTATGCATTATAATCCAATCCGGACTATTAAAATTTGATCTAACGGTTAAAATTATTACGGTTAAAATTATTATAACTTTAAAGTAAGTTTCTATTTGTAATCGTTAGATCAAATTTCAATGACTCAGATTGAAGAATCCCTATGATTAGGATGTATAGATCCGGAGAGGATCCATGTCCGACGGGGAAGGAGTGAAGGAGTGAAATACACGTGAAGAGTTTGACGTAGCTGTGGCACGTGGTGCGTGAGATGAGCGCCTAAGACGGCGATTTTACCGCCTGTTAGATTATGTAGGATACGCCGTCGTTTTGGAGTACGTTCAGCGTATGCAGAAGCGTAGAATACGGAATACGGGGGCGGAAGAAGTACAGCTGGTTCGTTGGCGCGTCGAGATTGAGTGGCGTCGGTGGTGGGCGTGGCAGCTGTAACGATGGAGACTGTGGCCCCTTCGGGGTGGACCGCCGACAAAACAGTCGTCTCTTGCGGTGATTTTCCACATCCAGTAATACAAGTGGCACATTATTAACGGTGGAGAAGGTGTAAGCATTTCCCAAGTGGGTTCTATTTGAATTTTGCAAATTACTTAAAAACTTAATTAACAAGTTTGAAAATTACATCTTATGGTCTAATTAAATGGTCTTTTTAATATTTGTATTTAATTAATAATCACAAGTAGTCCAGTGTAAATACGGTAGAATTTCATAATTAAGTTTATTGTCTGGTTCTAGATTTGAGGCACAATATTGACAAAAACACGAATGATTCTCCCGTTGAAAAATTAAAAGGAAGTGTGCTATTGTTTTGAGGGCTGAATGGAAAATTTGTTTGCATCTTGGCCTTTTTTTTATTGCTGGAAGAGTGTGATTGTTCACCATAAGCAAATTCCAACTTTGTTTATGTTCCATTGCTAATCAAAATACTAGTTAATTAGTCATTGGAAAACGTTAATTAAATGGCCTTTTTAATACTCTACTGAACAGCATATGGGTGGGAATCCTGAGATGCTTCTGAGCATATTTTTTTATTTCTTGCACTTATGAGAGGGAAATTTTAGAGAGAAGTGATGCTATAAATATTTATGTCCTGTCTTTTTAAACGCAGAGAAATATTATTTAAATTACAGAGTGTGCGATTGAACTTAAATACGTAGACTAGAGAACATATAATATTGTTTTAGTCAACGACTAAACACAAGACTACTATGTTTATATGTGCTTTCAGATGTAAAATCCGTAAATACTAAGATTGGATCATTCATCGAAGGTTTTGTCTTAGTTTAAGACAAGACCAAATATTGTGGTGTAAATCAAATTTGTACTATAATTTAAGTTGGAATTTGATTAATAATTAAAAAAGTTTTTCAACCAAAATGATCTCTGAGATTAACATAACTCCTCACTTTGGTTCATAAAATTTGAAATCAATAGCAGTGGTCCCTGAGTTTGTCTACCATCAGTTATTTTGTTTCTACCGTGAAAAAAATTATGTTAAATAAGGACCTATAAAATGACAAAATATCATCAATTTAATAAACAATTGGCCAAAATGATTTGACAAAAATTGAGAGCATTTTTGTCATTTTATCGTTATTTAATAGAGATTTTTTTTCACGAAACGACCAAAATGATTAATGGTGGATAAACACATAACCACTTCTATCATTTTCAAATCTCATGGACCAAAATGAAGAATTATAACAATCACAGGATCCATTTTAGCTGAAAGACCTAATTAAATTAAAATTTTATATGGTATAAGATGTGCCAATATGTTTATATTGTATAACATTGGCGCGTTGGACACGGAGACACCATAGTTATTGAAACCTAAAAGTAGGGTTGCATGTGGAACAACTTTCATGTCTACCCATAATTGGTGCTTGCTAGTCGTTTTTCAAGATCTAACAAATGGAACAGAAATTAACAACTAATCCATGCGACTTTTTTTTTGAGATTTAACCAATGTTGAAATATAATATTCTAATGAAATTGAGATCCTAAGAGAAACTTACATACAACTGAAATGTTAGGGAAGCAGTTACAAATATATCCTGCAACATTCCCCCTAGCTTATGGTTGAGCCTTTTACTGTGTGGGCGGTTTTCCCGCCTCGTCTTTTTAACCTTTATGCGTAACATAACATGATTAAATTATCGTCATTGTTACATTACAATTGCGTGTAAGGGACTCAGATCCACTTTGGATCTCGGTGTCTAAAACCACCCACACACTATAAGATCTAAGCCATTCAAGAGAGAGAGAGAAAAAAAGAGATCTGAAACATCAATTTTTCAAATTTTGTAAAAGGAATCAGTGTGATAGACTAATAAGAGTCTTGTGATCGAAATTGAGAGATCCAAATCTCTTGTTTTGCAAACTCAAAACATATAAATCCAGAGTGAATTTCAATTTACATTTAAGCTCTTTCTAAATTGATGCACAGAAAAATCTGATGATTTCTTTAATTTCCCTTCAATTTCCCAACGTTCTGAAAAAATTGCTTAACAATTCATCACGACTCGGTTCCGACTTGCCTTCCACGGATCGATTTGACTTGGTTTTATGTGCGACAGTAACGTTGAAAAATTCCAAGCACTCACTGGTTTTGGAATCGTGGACGGTCCTGATTAAATCAAAATTTAAATCTTCGTATTAGAGGGATGATTAGAAATGATCATGGTGCTCTCTTTTTCCTTTCGCTTTTGAAAGGAACATGCACAACGCAACAACATCCGTTCCGCTTCTTTAACATGGTCATTTACTTTAATCATTGCTCTTAATCGTCATTATTATTTAATGTCTTCCGATTTTTCAGTATGCAAAAAATACGAACCGGTACACTAAGTGTATTAATACAATTAGTTGAAAACTTTAAAAAAAAATTCCAACGAATTGTTTTATTACACCTGACACGCTCTAATATTTCTCCTCCACGATGAACTCAAGCTGGCAAGAATGTGAAGTCATCAACAAACTTTCTAGTTCGAATGTATAATTTCAAGTATTTCACCAATTTTCCTTCTCAACTTGTACCCTGTAGCTGATTTCGCCCTACAACTTTTATTGTGACCAATTTTCCCCCACGATCATATTTTTTCTCGCATTTTCCAACTTTTTAGTGAAAAATGTCACATTTCAAGAAAAGAACAGTACCAAATAACATTAAAGAAAGTAAAGATAGCAAATCAAAATAAAATTTAAGACCGACATGTCACATTTTGGACGAAATGTGGATAAACATGGGTTTAGGGGCTTGGGCAAAATAAGTCTTCCTTGTAGTTTGAGCGAGTGTGACACCTATATATAAGAATGTCAGCCTATGTTTGATCCCTACAACACTATTGCTATACTAGTATGAGTTCAATATATTGTTATCACACTCATGAGTTCAATATATTTTGTATCACACTTTCCAACCCATGTAGTTTGATTCCTATGAGTTCAGTGTATTGGTATCGCACTCACTTTTCCAGCCAATTGGCAAAATACTCTTTAACAACCATGAATATGCAGATTCTCACAGAATTTCTAACATCGTTCTAACATAATCTTTTTTTTGGGTTCTATGTTCAAGAAAGTACTTATACCTTAGAATTTGAACAGTTACCAAAAACTTTGCCACGGTACAAGTACTTTCTTGAACTGAGAAACCGAATACAGTGCAAAATCGATAGGGTTCAACATCCACAACCTGAAAGCAGTGAGCTTTAATTCACAGATGCTTCTGGCAAAAGCGACCGAAAGCAAGACAACGATGACCCGTCACACAAATCTCGGGGCATCGCTTTAAAGTGGCTAGTAAAAGAAAGAGTGAAACTGCTATAACTTACTATTTGAAACGTGAAACGATTAAACGGCTCCACTAACATGTTCACATCACATATTATTCAGATTTCAAATGATACACTAAACATATTCATTCAACTTCCACATGATATAATCTCACATTTCAAAACCCATTTGAAATACTGACATACCTCGTCTAGCATCGAAATGCAACTCACTGCTTCTTGACGAGCAACGGTCCAACATTATCACCAGTAGCTTTATTGTGCTTTACATGACTTCCATCGCACAGCGGGAAAGTCCCTGACCTCCAACACCTATCCAACCACAAAACCGAAAACCCTAATTACTCAACTGAGCCTTACACTACCATACAAGCAATCAAGACACATTTTAGCCAGGCGCGCATAAAAACAAATGACGGAGTATGCAAAATGTAAATAGAATAAGGCAGTGAACGAAAAACGACATTGAAATATACCACACACCACCTTATTCTACATTTCGCATTCAGCAATCAGCAATGTCAGTCATGACAACTAAGACTAGAAATGTTCAAAAACCAATTTCGAGAGTAGCTCTTAAAGTTAAAGAAGCACTAATTGCATCAATCGACAATTAAGAAACTAAAATTTCGACAAGTTCTTCTCCAAACAGCGAAAATTCAAACAATGCTCATTGCTACAGTCTAATTAGCACTAATCCTACAACAAAACTTCATGATTATACACTTTACATCTAAAGAATCGGTCACCAAAACTACAAAATTTTCCACAACTAACATGATCAAATAAGATAAGATGAGAGAAAATCGGTTAAAACGGTTTGGACATACGAACCAAAAACTTTCAATGCTCCAGTTAAAAGATGCGATTACGTTGAAACAGATTTTAGTAAAAGACATAAAGTACTTGAAGTTAGTGGAAGAGTTGACGCTAAATTGAGTGTAGTGACAATTCTAAAATTCATACAGCCCACTCACTTAATGGGATAAAACTTTTAGAAAACTAAATTTTAATCCTTAAATAAGCTGAAGATTAGAAAACTGTCTTATACAAGATTAAAAATTAATTTTAGTCTCTAGACTCTATTTAATGACAGCATATTAAATGTCTTTCTTTATTATTTATAATTTTATGGTGTTCATAAATTAAATTTTATGAAAATATTATAAATTATAATTCTCATTGTGGTAATTATCTTATATAAAAAAAAAATTTATAAAATTTTTTCGGTACACATGCTTTTATATATTTTCTTATGTGCTACTAATTCATTATAATATATTTCGGTACGAACATTTCGATACACTAAACTAAATTAGTATAATATGTTTAGATACAGATATTTTGGCACACTAGTTTATTATAATATATTTAGGTACCAACATTTTGGTTCACCAGTTTAATATCATATATTTTGGTACAGACGTTTTGGTATACTAATTTAGTAAAATATATTATGATACAAACGTTTAGGTATACTAATTAGATAAAATAAAATAAAAATAATGAATTAAAATGTGTATAATAATAAATCATTTTAATTTTAATGTAATGACATTAAATAAGATATCTATTAAATATTAAAACAAAAATATAATATAAATTCGAATTAAGTGCACATAAGAGGACTGAAATTAATATCCAATCTCATACCAGGTTTTTATTGAATTTTAATCTTCTTCAAATTAAAGTTCAAAAACCCCTAAAACTTTATTATTGTTGTTCCACAATTAACACGATAAAATAATGAAAAATATAGCAAAACAAAATTAGAACTTACCTGCAATAAGCAGTGAGGGGCTTAGAGAGCTCAGGGACCAAAACAGTGTCCACAACCTTCTCCTCGGCCTTCCTAATTTCGGGGTTTATAGGCTGAGCCTCCGCTCTCACAACCACCACCGCCGGCTTCAGCCTCCTGCTACAACCACCGCCGAAAGAAGAGGATAAAGGGTAGGCCAACTGGGTCCCGAACGTGGTGGTCGATCTCCCGCTGCTCCGGTTCAAACCACCGCACGAAATAAACCCCGCAGTGCTCACAATCGACGCCATTGAAATGGGTTTCAGAGATTTCTAGCCCTTTCGCTCTCGAACAAGTGATGGGTTTGGTTAAAGGTTGGATTTTCTGGTTGGTGGTGTGGATGGCACACTCCATTGTCTATATTTATAGGGTTGGGTGGGTGGTCATTGGGAGAGCCACGTCACTCGAGTCTTATCGGTCGTCTGGTAGCTTGGGCCTTTTGGGCTCTGATGCAATTTCACATTGCTTATTCTTATAGTATGTAATTTTTTTTCAAAACACAACAATACCAAATCAGCCTTTAGTCTATAAAGTTTCACAAATTTATGGAAATATTAATGAATAAAAGCGATATGGATATCAGTTGCCTTCAATAGAAATGATGAAAATGAACCATTAGGGATTGTCATACGGCAATTTACGGATATTTAATTAATATATAAAAATATATGCGAAAGCAGTCAATTTTAATCAAAATTAGCATATGGGCACACACAGTGTGTGTGAGAAAATTTTTAATTTTTGTTTTTGAAATAGAAGGAGAGAGGAAAAGAGTGATAGAGAATGTGAGAGTGAGATTTTTTTTTTAATTAGATATATGTTATGATTAATGTAGGTGAGATTAAAAAAAAAAACTGCAAAATTTAGTTGTGTAAAATTACATTTTTATCCCATATTTTTTATTCATGTTTTATTTTAATTAGAGAGTTAAACTGATAATTTCTTAGAATTTTAATTGATAATGAGTGTTTTATTAATTATTAGAAATTTAAGAATTTCTCTAATATCTTATGAAATATAAACCTTACCCTCATTTTCTATATATTTCATATGTTTTCACAATTTTTACAAAAATATTAAAAGTATTGAAGAAATTTCAAATCATTATGTTGCTCACGCCTTCTATTTTTATTTTTTAAAAGCCCATTATTCAGAACAAAAGAAAAATAAATAGAAAGGAAAAAACAAAACCGAATTATATATTTTCGGGTGCGCCGTCCCGCCCTCAACGACCAAAAGAATCCCAATTAACAACCAAGAAGTTGGAAAACGAACACACTGGACTTTTAAACCAACTCGTTTCTTCCTCCTTTGCAATCTCAGATAAACGCTTTCGTCTTCCTTTTCGCTCACGCTTCCAATTCAATTCAATTCAATTCCTCTCTCTCTCCCCCTCTGAAAATTTCCAAATCCCCGTTCCAAAAATCTAGAGAGAGAAAAAGAAGAGAGAGAGATAGATTGGATTGGTGTGGCTTTTCTTCCACATTTGATGGCCAAGAGAAAACGATGCGTGTTTGGATTCTGCTATTGTCTTCTGACGATTTTGATTTGCGCTAGGGTTTCGGTTTCCGCGAGATCTGATAAGGAAATCCGGGAGAGGTTCTACGGCAACATGACCAACTCCTCCGCGCCGGATTCCGGCGACGGCACCATTGCCAAAATGTTCGATCGCGTCCTCGAGAAGGAGTTCTCCGAGAACGATCAGCCCGAAGGTTTAGCTCCTTTGCATTTTTTGTTAACTTGCATTTTGCATTTTGTGGTTAATTTTTCGTTTATTATCGTAATTGTAGTTAATTAACATTTTTTTGGCTTCAACTTTGTGTAGGATCTGACGGGGCCAGCTTTAACAGCAGTGTGGCCGATCAACAAGTAGGGTTTTTGTTACTCTTCTGGATTTTCTTGTACCAAATTGCGATACTTTTCTGTTATTTTTTGTCCGAAACAATTCTGCAGTGTGATTATGGATTGTGATTATGCCGAAACAATTCAATTTAGAAACTTTCGATTATTTTTACGCCGAAACAATTCTGCATTGTGATTATGCTTTGCAGGCTGTACTAGAGACTGTGGCGAAAATCACTCACGAGAAGGGCAAGAAAAATGATACACAAGTTGGAAAGTATGTGAATGTAAAAATTAAATCTTTTGATCCTAAGATGGTTGTTCCTTGACAAGATATTGAATTCGTAGCGGAATAAGATCTTGCTATGTTGTTGTAATATCTGCTGCTTTTTCTACTTGTCAGTGGCACGAAACCATTTGATTTTGAAGGTGTTTTTTCCCTGGAGAATGAAGATTCTGAAGAAACAACAACCTTGATTGACAAAAAGGTACTTTGAAAAGCCGTTAGTAGTGAATTTTTTATGTTAATAGCTCTGGCAGGATTCGTGGGCATAATTATTATTGTTTTTAGCTTTACATTAACCCTATTAACTTATTTCACTTATTTAATGGTAGGATAATGTGTTTGTGATGTCAAACAAGAAATCCAAATATCCAGTACTTCAAGTAGATTTGAGGTATCTCTACGTATCCCTTTCCTGACTCTCCCCAAGAACAGTTAATTGCAGTTCCGAGTTTTTATTTGTCTTCTTGATGCATATATGACTTATGGGTAACACTTGGTATTTTGGCAGATTAATTTCTGATCTGGTGGTTATCATAGTGTCTGCTGCCGTTGGTGGAATTCTGTTTTCTTGTTTGGGACAACCGGTATGTCTTTAAATCCTAACCACTTTTTCATATTTTTTTTCTTCAGCTCCAGCTTAATGTTCCTTTATAGTTCATGATCTATATGATCCAACTTTATAAACTTTTCAGCATAGTGATTCACATGATGTGACTTTTAGGTTATCTGTTCTAATTTATATGCATATAATAGGTTATTGTAGGATACCTGCTTGCTGGTTCTCTCATTGGACCAGGGGGTCTGACGTTCGTCAGTGAAATGGTGCAGGTTTGTTGTTAATTATGATCAGTTAAAAGTTCTTTGTTTTCTGATTCGGAGTTCAAGGTTTCAGTATAGTTTTTTCTCTTCTATGTACTTTGTTCAAACTCTCATTCATGCTCATTTCAATATAAAATGACCTTTATGAAATATTACTTATTAGCAGTATCTATTATTCAGCAACACTATATTAAAGTTGCCCTCTTCCTTCAGTTTAGGAGAGTGGATATTTTTTTCTTAAAAGAAAACCCCTATTGTCCTGTAAATTCTTTCAATATGCATTGGAGTCTCTATTAACCAAAGGTTTTGAACGTCAAATTTAGTAAAGTTTAGAAAGTCAGAAGTGTAAAAAGATTGCTCCTTATCTAGATTTCTGCATAATTTAATGCCGTTTATCCATATCAGAATGTCAATTCCTCTTTGACAATTTAGAAATAAAAGAATAATAGTAGAAAACTAGTATTAGTCACTTGTTTTCTTGAAATCCATGTTTAATTATTTGGTTTAGGTCAACCATTTACCTGAAATCCGAGCACTGGTCTCTGTTTTCTTCTATATATAATCTTGTTTGATTCCTTTGTGTTTTCATTACAGGTTGAAACTGTTGCACAGTTTGGTGTTGTATTTCTTCTTTTTGCTCTAGGTTTGGAGTTTTCTTTGGCTAAGGTATGTTAGACTTGGGAAATTTAAGTTTACTGTCTGTTATGCTGTATAATTTATGAAAAAGTTTCTTTTTGATATCCTGGGGGAGGGAGAGGATGAAATTTGCCTTTGTTTACGGTAGCCATTTAACCTGTCATTGGTGCAGTTAAAAGCCGTGGGCCCTGTAGCTGTTCTTGGAGGCCTTCTTCAAATCATGACATTTATGTTCCTGTGTGCCATAACTGCTATTGTATGGTGTTCAATCTTGATAACTAAATTTTCATACAAGTAACTAGTTAAATCCTGTCAAAGTGAACAATAGGCTTGCCCTTTTTCTTATTTTTCAGTTATGTGGAGCAAAGTTGTCTGAGGGAATTTTTGTTGGTTCCTTCCTGTCAATGTCATCAACAGCAGTGGTAGGTTTTCTATCCTTCAATAATATGACGCCACTTTACTTACTTCTTTGGTTGCTTGTTTCTTAATTTCAACTGCACTTCACTCCTTTCTCATTTCCTTTTACCAGGTGGTGAAATTTCTTGCAGAAAAGAATAGTAGTAGTGCTCTTCATGGTCAAGTAACAATTGGAACACTCATTTTCCAGGTAGGTTTTGAAGTCTGAAAACTTAGGTGGTGGGTTTATTGATAAGTGAAGGGAATTTTTGGTAATAACCCTTGTTTCTGATGCATATCCATACGTTCCTTCACCGTGGCTTATTTCAGGATTGTGCTGTTGGTTTACTGTTTGCTTTGCTCCCAGTTTTGGGTGGTCATAGCGGTCTTTTCCAAGGAATGGTATCAGTGGGGAAGCTGTAAGTCTTCTTCTGCAGCTTCTATGAAATATTTCATTTTTCCTTTTATTCTTTTCTGTTCCGATTTTTTTTCGCTTTGCTGCCATAATGAAAATGAGGGTCATTTTTATCTGGTTTTTAAAAGTAGTTCTTTTTCCAGTCCAAGTCCAACATCCTAATAACGAGCTTGTTGCAAACGGTTATTGTAATTTGTTGTTACTTCAGGTTGCTGGTGTTGTCACTATATCTTGGTGCTGCCTCGGTATTGTGTTGGTCATTTGTTCCTCGCTTTCTGAAACTGATGATGCATTTGTCCTCTCAAGTAAGTTTTTATGGTCTAGTAGAGTAAGATATTTAGCTTTTTGTCTTGACTTTTAATAATTTCATTGGCTCATTTATAATTCTTATGGTGGATCAGACAAATGAGCTTTATCAGCTTGCTGTTGTGGCTTTCTGCTTATTATCCGCTTGGGTAAGTGGAAATTATTATTATTATTTTTTTTTCAAGTTTCTTATTCAAGGGTAAATACTATTCAAAATGCTAATGGCCTCCGGATTTAGTCTTCCTGCTCCATCTGCTTACTTTTAAGTGCTGTTCTGTTTTTTACGCATCGTAATCAGCATAGTTGATTGTTGGTCCAATGTTGGCCGAGTATTGGCTGCTGAGTTGTTGCTCAACTTGAATTTCCCGAATTTCTGGTTACACAATAACAGTAATATGGTTCTTATGCAGGGATCTTTCTGCATATTTGTAATTCTCAACGCTATTTTAATTGTAGTGAGTCTCTTGTAACCTTTTCAGTGTAGTGATAAGTTGGGCCTTAGCCTTGAGTTGGGTTCATTTCTGGCTGGGGTTATGATATCAACCACTGACCTTGCACAGCATACTTTAGACCAGGTACTCTTCTGGATTTCTAATACTTACGTATTGCAGTCATGTTTATTTGTTACTTTCGTTTTCCCCCTTGCTTATACTTAAGAAATGACGGTGGCGGACTCCTTTGGGGCTTCTTTGTGTACGTGTTTGATAAACCTAGTAGCTTGAAAAGAAAAAAAAAATGTGTGGATTTCACTGTATGATTCATGTTTAATGCTTATATTTGATGTTCTTGAACATTGCAGGTGGAACCAATTCGTAACCTATTTGCTGCTCTCTTCCTTTCGAGTATTGGAATGCTCATTCATGTTCATTTCTTGTGGAGCCACGTCGACATACTGCTAGCGTCTGTTATTCTAGTTATAGTTGTAAAGACTGCCGTTGCTACTATTGTTACCAAGGCCTTTGGATATAGCTTTAGGACATCATTTGTGGTAAGCTGATTTATAAGATTCAAGTCATATCTTATTCTGGCAGATAAGCTGATTTTGTAGTTTCCTAATTTTTAAAACTTGCTTCCTTTTTATAGGTTGGAGTCTCACTTGCTCAAATTGGAGAATTTGCTTTTGTTCTCTTAAGTCGAGCCTCGAATCTTAATCTTGTTGAGGTAACTTATCTTTCTTATGGTTCATCATAGTAATCTTGGGATGGACCACATGCATTAGCATTTTAAGTTGAATCGGATAACTTATTGAATTTCTTTACCTGGATTTAGTTTTGAAGCCCAACTGTTATGGTCCTGATTCCTGAATGAAAGAAATCACATCTTGCAGTCAATGTGCATTCACAAAATAGCATCTAAATATTTTCCTCGATTTCATCTTGATTTTCTAATCATTGTATTTTCAAACTATTTTTCACAGGGGAAAATGTACCTTCTTCTTCTCGGAACAACAGCGCTTAGCCTGGTAATTTTATTTTGATGTTTCCTTTTGTGGAGAACGACTCCAATAATTTTCTCTCTCGTGCAGTCTCTTTACACAACTTACTCGAGTAAATGATATTACAGGTTACAACTCCTCTCATGTTTAAGCTGACTCCTGCCATAATGAATCTAGGAGTTCTTATGCGCTGGTTTCCTTCTGAGGGAACTCCGTATAACGAGGTCTCTCTCTTTCCCCCTCTTTGAAGCACTTGCCTCCCATCTCTCTTTTAAAATGCATATCCGCGCAGTGTGATGGATTTACATTCAGTAGTTAAAACTGTAATTCGCATCTGAAAGCTATCCACAGTTCGAGTCTTGGCTTATTTCCTTCTTCCTCCGATTTTACAGGAGAAAGCTGCGATGATTGACGTACAGCACAACCGAATATTGTGATCTTCCCTGTCTATCAACTATCCGGTCATGACTCATACCAGGTTACGAATTCAGTTGTGTATGATTTGTGAATATCTTCAAGATGTTCAGTTCCTGCTTCGACAATTATCGTGTACAGAACATATAATTTTTGTAATTTTTTTGAGGATTTTTGTAAATAGGACTCTTTATGTAGGGCTCCTCTTCAAGTGTGCATGGTAGTCTATTTGGAGAAAAAAGTTGCTGCAAATACTAGAGATTATTAGGAAACTGTATCGTACCCAAAAAATGGACTTCAGAATCATTTTTTTTTAAGAAATACTATGATTTTCCTTATGTTATGAAGCAGTGTTCTGATATTTCCTTCAACTTTCAATTTAGTTATGAACCCTCTAATCTCTAAAAACGCATAAATTTTCCTATACAGCTAAATCTATTAAATTGAAGATTCTTTCGTAAATTCTAGTAGGAAAAGGCAACATAAAATGTAATAGGTCGGTGAATCATATCGAGACATAGGTAATATTCTCAACGAATCTAAATTGGGTAAGAAGGATTCGAACTAAGATACAGAAGCAATTCTGCTTCAACTGCTCTAGCCAACGTGATTATGCCGCATTGCACCATATACAGGACTATGGATACGAGAAACATAAGTACAATTTTCACGGAACTTTCTCTCGCGGGCCGGGCCGTCACCGGGCCAATGGGCTCCCGAGTCCGATGACGAAGTAAAATTGCACAAGGCGGGCATACTTTCTAGGAAAGAGACAGTGGGCACAAGGATTATTTCCGGATCACTTCTACTTAATCTTTTTAGTTAAATAATTTGGATGTTTGAAATTTAATTTAACGATTAAAATTATTATAATTTTTAAAGTAAATATGTGTTTTTAGTCATTTGATCAAATTTCCAAAATCCGAATTATTTGACTGAGGAAGGTTAGATGGAAGGATCCGGACTCTTTCCGGGAATATCAAGTACGAATCTGTTTTTTGAGCTTTGTTGGACTTACCCGGTTCCAAGTCATTCTTTTTTGGTCTTCCTCCTCCTCCTCCGTCGTCTTTTTCCTTCATCTTCTTCTTGTTTTCCCTTCTCTTTTTCCTGGTATTTTTCTGAGACAGACAGAGAGATCGAGGAGTTGAGAGGATGGAGGGTCAGCGGACAGCGCTGTTGAAATGCCAGCGAATTGGCTGCAACGCCATGTTTTCCGACGACGACAATCCTGAAGGTTCCTGTCAATACCATGATTCGGTACTCTCTCTCTCTTACTGTGCTCTGGTTTGGGTGTGAGAGAAGCGAAGAAGATTATCGTTTTCCCTTTTTCTTTCGGTTCAATTTGAATAATTACATTATCCCAACAGCTGACTTGAATCTTAAAAGTAATCACCTTGTAATTAGTTTACACTAATTTCAAACTAAATTTGGGTTTAATTGATCCAAATTCTGCACATTATGTATCTAATTAAGGTGTTCCCTTGCTTGTTTTGTAAACTATGAAGGCTTTTAATTATTATGCCTTTTAATTCAGTTTAGATGTTAATTCAGTTTTGTTTTCTTGCATGTTTGGGGTTGGCTGACTGACTGCATCGGCATCGTCGAACTTTTCAGGGAGTAAGTATTGCCTGTTGATTTAGTTGTTACATCGCGTTTCTTTACATTTGCGTTTAGTTCGATGCCATAAATTAAGCACAATGTGTTTGTTTTTCCCAGCCTATATTTCATGATGGGATTAAAGAGTGGAGTTGTTGCAAGAAAAGAAGTCATGATTTCACCTTATTTTTAGAATTACCAGGGTAAGCACCGATGTCGCTAGTATTATTAAGCTTGCCCCAGCACTCCGCAACGGAGTTGAATTGTTGTAACGCTGACATTTGAAGCAAATTTTGATTGTGTTTCGAATTCTTGAGTCCTGAATTAATTGCGGATTTTAGATTTTTGTTAGTTTCAGTTCGTTACTTAAGTCTCCTTTTCTTTCTTTTCTCTATTTGGTGAATGCAGATGTAAGACAGGTAAACACACAACAGAGAAACCAGTGTTGGCGAAGCCGAAGCCTAAGGCTCCTGTTTCTGCTCCTACTGCAGCTCCTGCTACCGATGCATTGTCAAAACAGTCCTGCTCTAGGTGTCGCCAGGGTTTTTTCTGTTCGGAACATGGTTTGTTTCATTTGACGCTTGTTGCTTTCAGCATTTGATTACTGTCTATTCTTCATACTTGGTGTAATGTGTCAGGAAGTTGGTTCATTTTTGCATGGAAATTGTATAAAAAACTAAGGGGTTGTTTTGTATTCAATTTGAAAACATAATTTATCGGTTTCAAAAATGAAGAATGTAGCGAAATTACTTAGTACTCATTAGTTTCAAAAACAAAAAATTGGATCCAAGAAGGATACCAAACAGTCCCCAAGTGTTCTGAACATGTTATCTAATCTGTACATGAATGCTAAGTATGATACAACTATTAGAGATTGTAATATTGCCTTCTCATTGTGATTGGTGAATTCAATCTCCGAGGCTGTGGTAATGATCCTTAACTTTTATAGATATCAGTAATAGGAAATTTAAAAGGGGGATGTTCTTGGCGCTCCAGAAAAGTCATTGGCACTTCTCGTAATTGTATTTTTGTTTCAAAACATAAAATGTTGCACAATGACTTTTTTGGAGAACTAATGACATATCCCATTTAAGAAAGGTAACCGTGATAGGATTTGATACAAGGTGATTGGAATACAATTTGGGGGAAATAATGAATATTCCATTCGTCTGGTTTTGGGATCGTTTTTTTGGTCAGTACCAGTCCTTGGCCCCGAGGAGATGCAAAACACAACAAAGGCCTTGTGTATTTGGATTTGTTATCGTTTTAATCTTCTTGAATCAAACTAGCTGTGTATTTTATTCTTCGTAAAATACATAATCTTCTCAATGATTGAATAGTTTATCCCTGATTTCTAGCAATTTGTATTGCATTTCGAGCAGCTGAGCGATGTTCCTTTTCCAGGTGCACAAGCCAAAGAACTAAAATCAAAGCCTGTAAATGTGGAAACAACTCCAATTCCAGAAAGCATTACTGATGATCAAGGCACTTCTGCTCCACCGAAAAAGATTGTTGACATAAACCAGCCCCAGACGTGTACGAATAAGGGATGTGGTCAGACTTTCAAAGAGAAAGATAACCACGAGAACGCATGCATTTACCATCCCGGGCCTGCTATTTTCCACGACAGAGTGAGAGGGGTGAGTGTACTACTATAATTGTCAATTCTGTCCTATATAAATATGTATAATTTGAATAACAGTTTTTTCTTTTGGTATTGCAGTGGAAGTGCTGTGACGTTCACGTAAAGGAATTTGATGAGTTTATGAGCATTCCTCCATGCACCAAAGGTTGGCACAATGCTGACCCGGTATCTTAACATCAGATGCAGGGAAGGATGGTTTGTTTTTACTGTCTGTTTTGTGCGAAATTTTCTTTTTGTTGTTGAACTGAAAATCATTTCGTGCAACTGTCTTCCAGGAATATTTAGCTTCTCTCTGTATTACCTTTAGAATATATGAATTGTCTTGTCCTGTGTTCTTGTTAAATTGAAACGAATTTATTGTGTGGAAATCGAACTTTTTACGGCTATACATGTGATCATTTGATTGTCGTTCACTCTGATCATCTCGGATTTGCTTGTTTCACTGTCTTCTCTCGTACAAGTCAAAACTGGTTCTTCACTCATTGCTATTGCTAGGGATCTATATGAGTAGCAGGTTTAACCGTCTGATATCATGCGTTTGTACGCCGTTATTCAGTAAATTAGTGTGTGATAGAAGGCAGATGGATGGTAAATAAGTGAAAAACTGCTGTTGACAAATATTGCCTTTGCCTCCAATGTGAATTTGCTCATGTATAGTGACACATAATCTACCATCCCGTGTTTTGGGCATACTGAAAGATCTCTGGCTTGTTAGAGAGGATTAGTTTAGATAGGATCATTTGTTCAAGTTTGTGCCCTCGAGGCTGGACTCGGATCCTCTCTAGAACCTTATGTGCGGGTCCTGCAGACCACTTAATCCTAACCGTTCGTAATAAATCGTGCGGTTCTCTTGTAGCAATATGGCCCATGCAAAGTAAATAAAAAAAAAATTCAGAAATTAAAAGAAGCATCCATTCAGATTGTAAGCATTCAAATTTCATTTTTTTTATCCTTTATCTTTTTTCATAATTCCAAAACAATGTTAACTTATACTTTATAGGCACAATTCGTGTTGTAGCATCACAATATAAGATAACCAACTTCCAAAATCATGCTAAAATTTGTTTTCTAATCGAGCAATCGTCTCCTCCCCTGTTACTCACACAATGATGTACTGCTACCCCGCCTAACCACCGATTTTTCCTTCACGACATTTTGCCGTCTTCAACAACTTAGAACCCGCATAATAACCATTTACGTATCACAAAACTACGAGCTCTACGTAGAAAGACGAATTCAGTTTAGTCAAATATATCTCACGGTCTGCTCCTTGAGCAAAATTAATGAGCCAGAGAAAATACTAGATGATATAAACGTATAATTTACCTCATTATCTTGGAGCAAGGAGCTTTCGCCTGTTCACTTTTGTGGCCTTAATTCAATTAGTGGAAGCAATCAATCGTGTATTAGTATTACAAATTCGGAGCTTGGTTTACTCTTGAGTTTCACTAATCACGTTTACTAAGAGAGATTAGTGGTTAATCTTAGCAGGCAAAGGCACTTTTTGACTGGGATTTTGTATTATGCTGTGCTTCGGATGCAAGGGAGAGCTGAAAAATGTCAAATATAAGATAATGAGGAGCTAGAGTGGAAAAAGTTCAATAAATTTACAACGAGAGGAGAAACTTACATGCAATTATTAGAGCATTACCAATAAATGATGCAAAATATCTTGAAATTGACATTTTACATTTTTATAGTTGGCCGGAAGACACTCGAAGAGCGGAATGTAAGATGGTCATTTTTGCCCAAAGATGTAAATAAAAATATAAATTTACATCTTTGGAGGTTGACCCTCCAATCAAAGAGAGAACAATAAATAGAATCCGAAACTTACATCTCTTCGATTGGAGTAGTTACACCTCCTGGGAATGTAAATGTGATGTTTGCATCTCTTCATTGGAAATGTCCTTAGATATCTTGCTGGCGATATTTTAAATAATTTATTTGAGATATTGTCATCTTGACGTTCCAGTTGCATGCATGTAAATTTTTACGTGAAATTGTTAAACTTAGATATTGTTCATACCTTACTAAATAAATCTGCTGGTGGCTCCTTTAGGCATCTCTTGTCGATTGCAAACTTCAATTCCTGCATACAACTTAAAGCATGGCCATTAAAATTATTCACATACAAAAAATGAAAAGAGAAGAAGGTAGAGTTAGATTTACCTTATTTTTAAGAGAGCAAGCTACGCACTTATATATCATTTCACCTTTCTCTTGCTTTAAGGCATACACAGAGTTTGGCCTGTGCAAAACAGTAATATCAAAACATTTAATAGCAACAATGATTCTCATTTGCTGACATGTTTACTTACTTGAAACGGGAATTATATTTGTTCTGATTCTTAATTTTCAAGCGTTTATTGTTGGAATTATTAACCATACAAGTAAATATCAAGCGTTTTGGAGACTAGAAAATGCTACAAGTGCAAGGTTACACTATATTGAAATGAAACAAGATGGGATTCAATTGACAAGCAAAGAGGCAGATATAGTTACCCTTTGATCTCTGCAGTTTCATTTTCTGATAAATAACTAGAGTCAGGTCCATTTGTTACCTGCAGTGACAATATTATTTCGTCGTAAGAGTAGAGAAAAATTAATAAGTTCAAATTCGAATAATCGGACAGGCTTCAGAAGGTTACGTGGTGATTAAATGTCTGTTGCATAGCTCGCGCTGATGTCCGAAGGCGGAACACCTGATAGAAATCAAATTAAGAACGTTATGAAGCGCATTTGTAACCACTAGTCAAGTCATTTTGCTTTTGGTAGGAGAAAAATTTGGTAGGACTTGCTAGCCATGTCATGAAACATTATGTATTTTAGTCTCGTCCAACCCATGACAAGGGCAACTTTGCCGAAGTTTCTCTCATTTGCAAAGACACACCAAAGAAATACATTACAAGGTTTTATGATTACGTGAAACTCTGTTGCTGGAATTGTTCTCTTTTTCGGGCTAGGCCATGGAGGAGCCCTGTGAATCTGCAGATCAAAATATCAACAAAACGAAAGATCATAAAACTGTACAATATTCCAACGTCTTCAAACCGAAATGAACAATTTCAATTTGAGCGTTGAAAGGACTAGAAACTTGCTTTTGATTGTTCTCCTGGTTTGGCATTAACCTTGTACCTGAAGATCAGAGTGTTATAAGCTCAGTAGGTAGACCTTCATAGATCAAACAAAATATTTTACTAAAACCACGCAAGAAGTGAATGTACCTACGTCTTCGTGCTCGATTTGCTGTTTCAAGATTTGGTTCTTTCGGAACTGTAACTTTAGGTCTAGCAGCATCAGCTCCGACCTGTAGGACACCACGAAAAACTATTTTTTTTCTTATTTCGAATGAAGATAAAATGTCCTTTGCACGATCGAAAGCACATCATCCTTTTTCGGTGTTACCTTTTTTGCCGCCTTATGTAACCAGAGAGGTTGATGCTTGAGTTGTTCAGCAACCTGCGTCACAAATATATCGTGAGCCCCTCGGAAATTCTTGTAAAGGATTCATAAACTTTTGATTAAGTTCGCTATTTGGATTGAGTGTAACAAGCTCATAGTCATAAAGATCATATTCACACACGCGATTAAACGAAGATAAAATAAATCGCAGATGCCAAACTATCAAATGAACAAATGTTCCAAGTGCACCTTGCGTACATAGCCAGCCTCCAACTTCTGCCTTTTCGTAGGTGGCGGAGAATTCTGTGATTTCTCATCAAGTTTCCCGAGCTTTTTCGCTACTCTGTTATCAAGAGTCAGAAAATGGGACAAGTTAGAAAACTAGACCACCAAACAATTAGAACAAAAGATACATTGATGACAACAGAAACATCAGAGAAAAATAATAGCACCTCCTTAATAACCGATTGGAGTGAACCTCTCGGTGGTGATTTTGCTTGGCCAACTGACTCGCCGTGGGTTTCATTAACGTTGAACTCCTCGAGAGATGTGGTGACTTGCCCGGGGACTTCAGTTTAGCTTTTGGAGTGTCTTGAGCCATGTGATTAGAAAACTCTAATTGTGTCGAAACATGAATATAAAACATAACAGTAAGATACAATTCCATGTACTAATTCATGCGAAGCAAAAGGCAAAGCCGATTCAGAAAACAGAAATAAAATTCTCCGAGCGTAGGTAATTTTACAACAAACTATCGCATCGCGTCAAAAATCTAATAAGAAATGAGTTGATGATGCAGAAGAAGTTGATAGTAGTAAGAAATGAAAATGTACCTTTGTCATTATCGTCTACCGCTGCAGAGACCTCCACTTCCATGTACTTATTTGGGTTACTGCATCTAGTAACTTCAACACCTTTCGATTCCGTGGAGGTTGTTACAGGTTCCGGATGATTCTCTTTTTGCCAATTCAACAATTTTTCAAGGAAAGCTAAAGGGTTTGAAACAAATTAGACAAAGAAAAAACAAAGTTAGTGGTAACAAATTAATCCAATCAAATTACAATATTTATAATTCAATTAATCTCTAATCTGTTCATATAAAACAACGTAACATAAACGGTCATTAATAATGTGGTAATCGTAGGAGATGAACCAAAATTCATTGTTTTTGGGACATGATAAGAAACCAACAAACAAATGTTCTGGAAATCGCTTACGCGAGGGCTGATAGCCTCCGGCTGACTGAAACCATTCCTCCGCCTCCTCCGCTTCCCAATCGGATTCCGGCCTAGTGAAATCGTAGAAATTGGGCGCATCGAATTCGTAGTCCATGTCAATTTCATGCCCCTCGAAAGCCTCCCTCGCGAACTCCACCATTTCTTCGTCCATCTCTCTCTTCCCTCCCTCCATCTCTCTCTATCTGAACCAACTTTCAGGCAAATGAACCAGCCAATTCCATGCGTGTTTTAAAAATTATTTCCTTATTTATATCACAGTTATTTTTTATTTTTGTTTTGACGATAAGCTTTCGAAGACTTTCAAAGAAACGATCGGGTTGGAAACTTTCCCGGGAAATCAAAATTCAGACACAGAGTGAGAGGAAGAGAGAGAGAGAGATTATATATAAATATATATGTACGTAGAAGTTTTGATTAAGGTTAATGTGAAACCCTACATGGAAATTTGTGAAGGGAAGAAATGGAAGATTTGAATATTTGTATGGGGCGAGAATTTCGGGTTGGTTTAAGAAGGCAAACTCAGCCAGAAAAGGAAACATGACGAAGCAGAGGACGACGACTTTTTTTAGCGCCCAAGTTTGGGAGAAACGTTCCTCGCTCCAGAATTTTGAAATCGTGGGATCCACTCGGCTTCTGCGGTCTAGCAAACGGATCGTGTCTGTGGTGTTCGTATCGTTTTCGTGTAACACCTGTTATCTTAACGGGCCATGTCGTGTCACACCTGTTATCTTAATGGGTCCTTAACAGGTCGGGTCACTTTACCCAACAGATAAAGTAACCTGACCCGTTATGACCCGTTAAGAAAAATGTATTTTTTTTCTTAAATTCGCACATGCCACACATTACCACATAAATATTACTTCAACACATTAAAACACATTTGTCGTTTAAGTACTACATCTACACTTGAAAATAAGAGCCACATTTAATATATTGTAATAGACTAGTAGTCTATTACACTACTAGTCTATTACAATATATTAAATGTGCAAGAATATGTAAAATGAAAGAGTTTTTGTTTTCAAGGTTGTGAAGCTTTTCTCAAAATTTTAAACCTTGCCAATGGAACTCAAAGCTTGCATGTAATTCCTTTTACAAAATCCTCAATTTTCATCGATTATCATGACATAAGATTTTGTGATATCCACTAGTGTAAATATTTTAAATTGAAGATCGAATTCATTCGTTGTATTCATATGGGGTCAAGGAGTGTAGCTGTAAAAAATCAACAAAATCAGAGTTAAAATAACCGTTAAATCGTGATTTTTCGTTGATAATCGTTGAAAAGTTTTGTCCCGTTACTTGATCTCTGAATGTTTGTTTTTTGGGATTTTTGGCGTATGTGATCTTGAAGCATATATAAACACGTTTGATGGTTGGATCGTTGAAATTATGCGTATCCCATCAAAACGATAAATTCACTAACACATAGAGTTTATTTATACTTTCATCAAGTATAACATAAGATTTGGTGGTATCCATTAGGGTAAATATTTTAAATTGAAGATCGAATTCATTCATTGTATTCAAATAGGGTTAAGGAGTGTAGCTGTAAAAAATCATTCAAATCGAAGTTAAAATAACTGTTAAATCGTGATTTTTCGCTGATAACCGTCGAAAAGTTTTGTTCCATTACTTGATCTTTGAATGTTTGTTTTTTGCAATTTTTGGCGTATGCGATCTCGAAGTATATACAAATATGTTTGACGGTTGGATCGTTGAAACTAGTTTCGTAGAATGTGTATCCCATCAAAACAATAGATTCACTAACACTTAAGAGTTTATTCATACTTTCATTAAGTATAGCATAAGATTTTGTGGTATCCACTAGTGTAAATATTTTAAATTGAAGATCGAGTTCATTCATTGTGTTCATATAGGGTCAAGGAGTGTAGTTATAAAAAATCATCAAAATCAGAGTTAAAATAACCGTTAAATCGTGATTTTTCGTTGATAATCGTCAAAAAGTTTTGTCCCGTTACTTGATATTTGAATGTTTATTTTTTGCAATTTTTGGTGTATACGATCCCGAAGTATATTCAAACAAGTTTGACGGTTGGATCGTTGAAACTAGTTTCATAGAATACGTATCCCATCAAAATAATAGATTCACTAACACTTAAGAGTTTATTCATATTTTCATTCAAGTATAATATAAGATTTGTGGTATCCACTAGTATAAATATTTTAAATTGAAGATCGAGTTTATTCATTGTATTCATATAGCGTCAAGGAGTGTAGTTATAAAAAATCATCAAAATCAGAGTTAAAATAACCGTTAAATCGTGATTTTTTGTTGATAACCGTCAAAAAGTTTTGTCCCGTTACTTGATCTTTGAATGTTTGTTTTCTACAATTTTTGGCATATGTGATTCCGAAGCATATACAAACATGTTTAAAGGTTGGATTGTTGAAACTAGTTTCGTAGAATGCATATCCCATCAAAACAATAGATTCACTAACACTTAAGAGTTTATTCATACTTTCATTAAGTATAGCATAAGATTTTGTGGTATCCACTAGTGTAATTATTTTAAATTGAAGATCAAGTTCATTCATTGTATTCATATAGGGTCAAGGAGTGTAGCTATAAAAAATCATCAAAACCGGAGTTAAAATAATCGTTAAATCGTGATTTTTCGTTGATAACCGTCGAAAAGTTTTGTCCCGTTACTTGATATCTAAATGTTTATTTTTTTCAATTTTTGGCGTATACGATCTCGAAGTATATTTAAACAAGTTTGACAGTTGGATCGTTGAAACTAGTTTCGTAGAATGCGTATCCCATCAAAATAATAGATTCACTAACACTTAAGAGTTTATTATACTTTCATTAAGTATAACATAAGATTTTGTGGTATCCACTAGTGTAAATATTTTAAATTGAAGATCGAGTTCATTCACTATATTCATATAGGATCAAGGAGTGTAGCTGTAAAAAATCATCAATATCGGAATTAAAATAACCATTAAATCGTGATTTTTCGTTGATTGCCGTTGAAAAGTTTTGTCCAGTTACTTGATCTCTGAATGTTTCTTTTTTGCGATTTCTTGCTGATGCGATCTTGATACATATACAAACAAGTTTAACGGTTGGATCGTTCAAATTAGTTTCGTAGAATTTTCATCCCATCAAGTTCAATGGTGTATATATATATATATATATATATATATTAAGTAGATTTAAATTTATTTATTTTGTATGTATAACACTTAAGAAATTGAATGATATGTATATTTAAGCCAATTTAGTGGTCACCAATTTTTAATATTTAATTTAATATATATATATATATATAATTATTGTGGTTTTTAGGGGTATAAAATTGTTAAATTAATATATATATATATATAATTATTATAATATTTTTTTAGGGTTATAAAAATATAAAAAAAATATTTTGCTTATCGAGTATCGTGTTACCCACGTGTATACCCAAACCAACCCGTTATCTTAACAGGTGCTTATCTGGTTGCACGATAACGATCCAATTCGTTATCGTGTCGACCCGAACACCTGTTAATTTCGTGTCATGTTGTGTCCGATTATCGGATCGTATCAAGAATTGTCAGGCCATGGGTCCTGACCTTTACATCTTGTACTGAATTTTTTTTATTTTTTAATCAAACCACAGATTCTGTGCATACAAAAAGAGAAGGCGCAATCATGATTCATGAAATTTCTATAATCCACAAAATCTACCCTTTGATTAACAAAATATCTTAGAGATTACAAATTAACATAAAGAATATAAAATAGTAAAGAATTGGTAAGATAAAAAATAGTAAAAATTTAATATTTTAACTTCAATTATCAAAGTAAGGTTAAACAGAGCATACAGTTTATCATTTTCCTAGAGAAAATTAATTAGATAGGATATTTTTATTGCAGCCACCAATAAAATTACAAGGAAAATGCTAGGAATACGATTGATTGGACGACAAAAAGAAAACAGAAGAGAAAGAGCCCCCTCCAGGTCAACCTGCAAGAGAAACTAGGATACAGAGCTAACAACCAAACTCTTAACCAAAACATGTCCCATTCCCATGCTTGGTTTCACAAGTTGGAATCAAGCATTCAACCAAAGAGAAAAGTTGGAATCACGCAGGGCTTGAGTTTCATATGCAACCCATCTTTGTCCGTCATTGTCATGAAAACGAACATTTTGTATATGTTCAACAATCCAATAATGTTGGCCATTTTTTGGATCCATTTGTCGCGCGAACAACTTTGGCATGTCATAGAAATAAAGATATGTCAGATTCGGAGATGGTGGATGCCAGAGGGCACCTCCTTCAATTGTGGGGAAGGTCCAATGTGAAACTCTTGGAGAAGAGGCATGACACCATCGTCTATGATCAACGAATTTAGTCCCATCATTTCCCTGAGATGTAGCTTCCTAAGTTTCTGAAATCCTCCTTCCTCAAAATGCAGCTGCACACCATCATATGCATTGATATACAACAATAGCTCCAACAGATTAGGAAGATTTTGAAGGGCTTTTAGTGGCGAATCTCTTGAATCTCTTAACCTTGACCAAACAATGCCTATCCTGACGAGGTGTTGAAGATTTGAAATCCAACCTGGCAACTGCTCTAAACGCCCTGTCAAGCCGAGAGAACGAATAAATTGTGGTGGAGTTGAAATGGATTCTAGATCAAGGACTTCATCTTCATTTATTGCAGTTAAACGTAGAGATTCAAGGTGGTTCATCTTTTCAATAGAAGCACACACAGCCCTTCCATCTTCACTTTTCAAGTTTTTTAGGCCTAACTTCCGTAGCTGTCTTAACTTTCCCAGTTCTTTGATTAGCCTGATCCCTCCATGATTCACCTCCACATAGGACAGTTTTTGCAAAGCTTGTAAGCATCCAATACCTTCATGTATCTTCACTCCATTTTCCATATTCAACAACAAACCCACGTCGTAGTTGTGGTCACAATGGTGGGCCAAAAGATACCGCAGCTTAACAAGCTTATTGATCTTGGCTGGTATTTCATACACCAGAGACTGTTTTAGATCCAGGGTTTCCAAGTTTTGTAGATTGCCTATGGAGTCTGGAAGCAACTTCACCTTTGTATTCCTCAGGCTTAAATACGTCAAGAGATACAAATCCCCCACATATTTCGGAAGTTGATTGATTGGAGCATCCAGGAAATCCAATACTTTCAGAAGTTTAATGCTTCCACTCAATGTATCGAGAAAAGACTCGGGCCATTCTTCTAGGTTGAAAGTAAATACGGAACGAATATGAGATTGTGTAATGCCTCCTAGGGCCTCAGAGGGACTGATGTCCATTGAGAGACGTCGAGTTGTTGGTTTAAAAGTCGACTCGTCTTTTGATAACACATGACAAAAGCTCGAATCCAACCCCTTCTTAAGGAGGACGTCGTGCAATAGATCATGAACTCTACAACCTCGAGCTTTTCCATCAATGTAAACTTCTGTAACTTGAACCAGGCTTCTGTGAATTAGCTCCATCAAGTATTCCTTTCCAACCTCTTCTAGTGTCTTGCCCCTCTTCGGTTTCACAAAACCTTCGGCGATCCACAACCGAACTAATCTTATGCAACTAATTAAGTAATCCTCGGGAAAGATTCCAAAGTATAATACACACGATTTTAGGTAATACGGTAGATGGTGATAGCTGAGGGATAGGATTCTTGTGAGGCTTGTAAGGTGGGGATTGCTTTCTAACTCTGAACTTAAGCTATTGTATAACTTCTGCCATTCAGACACAACTTTAACTTTCGTTGACAGCAGACCACCTATGGAAACAATTGCCAAAGGTAGTCCTTCGCATCTTTTGACGATGTTAAGAGACAACTCTTCCAACTCTCCAGGACAATTTCCCTCCAGTTCAAACTGAAATGCCTTTCTACAAAACAATTCCCATGCCTTGTTTGGAGGCAGAGGCTGCAAGTGATGAACATGAACAAAACATGATCTTTTGCAAAAGTTGGCAACATCTTGAATCCGTGTAGTGATAATTATTCGTCCGCCCTTATTATCGGGTAAGGCATGTTCTATAGACCCCCAAAAATCTACTTTCCATACATCATCAAACACAACAACGTACCTCTTTTGCTGCAAATACTCTCTTGATGTGCTAATCAGGGACTCCTCATCCATTGTGTCAATTTCCTCTGGGAAACGCTCCTTCCTTGAAGTGTAGAACTTTTTGATTACCGTCCTCAGAAGATCCTGAACCCTGTACGACTGGGACACCGTAATCCAAGCATAGCAATCAAAGTGTGCCATCACCTTCTTCTGGTCATATACTTTCTTGGCAAGAGTGGTTTTCCCAAGTCCTCCCATACCAACCACTGATATCACTTCACGTCTCGGTGCTCCATCTACCAACAAACGAGTTAGCTCATCTCTGGCACATTCAATCCCCACGATTTCAGCTTCCCCAATGAAAAGGGAAGCCACTCGAGGGTCGTTCAACGGTGGAGTCTTTTCTCCACTGCTCTGGCCTTGCTGATCAAGGGATTTGAATCCATATCTTTCACTTCTCTCCTTGATTTCACGAACCAATTCTTTTATACCGTGAGCTTTCAAAACTATCCCATCCTGTGATCTCATTTTTTTAGCCAACCGGATAATTTTGTGGAAAAAACGAAGGAATCCATGGTGTTGATGATGCCGTAAGATGCGGAGCAAATATTCATCAATGACATCTTCAATGTAAAAAGCTGCTTCTCTTACTTGATTGACCCAAGTTTTGACACCGTCATTCCCCGTCTCTCCATCTGCTGCTGCAGCCTTAGCATCTGCTTCCTTGAGGAATGATCGGATGCTCTCGAGTTCATCTTTGATGAAACCAACTTCAGTACGTGCATTTCTCGAAAGGTTTGCTTCTGCGGTGATGAGTAGTTGAATTAACTTGTCGATCACAAAGCATACAATGTGATCTGCCATTTTGTATTCTTCCCCTTTCTGGTAGACAAAACATCTATAATTGATTAATATTTGCTCAATTATATGAAATTTTGAACATTTTAGAATTCTGTGTGCAGTATTTCTGGTTAGGTTGCAGACTGAAGAGGATCCTCTCTGAATTCACTTGGTGGGAATTATAGAGATCCTCACATTCTAACCATTTATTGTACATCATACGATTAGTTTTCGTCAGATACTATTTATGTTTAATTTTAAATAAAAACATCAAATAATTTCTGACCGCAAAATACACAATGAATGACTAAGATATAAGTATCTTTAATATCCCCATATTTTGAATCCGGATGGAATCCGAATCCATTGCAGACGACTTTCTGAATTGCAAGGTGAATTAAACTGTGGAAGTGATGTGATAAGACAGCGATTGGCTCATATTGAATTATGATGTGATAAGGCAGCGATTGGCTCATATTGAATTAGATAATCAGACTTGGTTTGCTACTGAGGTGATTATGAAAAAAGCTGCTATCAAAAAAAGCTGGGAGCTATTTTTGTGTTTGGTAAACACTCAACTTCAGCTTTTTTTCACAGTTTTGGATGAAAAAAAGCCAAAAACAAGAAGCTGCAAAACCCAGCTTTGAAAAACTGGCTTTTTTCACATCTGTTTTACATAAAAGTTTACCAAACACTCTAATAGTGCTTTTTTTTTTTTCAAAAGCACTTTTACAAAAAAGTTTACCAAACACTTTGCAGCTTTATTTCACAGCTGCTTATTCTCACAGCACAGCAGAAACAGCTTTTTTTCAAAGCACAGCAATACCAAACCGGCCCTGAGGAAGTTCGTGCCATTAAAATTTGATCAAACGGTACTAAATAGGGATTCATTTTAAAAATTATAATAAATTTAGTCGTTTGATCAAATTTTAACGGCACTGATTTTCTGATTTTGTTGATTAGGAGAAAGAGATTCAAAGAATATCCCTTTTCAATCCATCATATCATATTTTAGACTTGTTGTGATTCAATTTTCAATAATTCAAGAACTGCTGGTATATTATGAAAAGGGATCCGAAAAGGATTCCTTCCACCTAATCCTCCTTATCAAATAATCTGAATCCTTGAAATTTGATCCAACAGTTAATATATAGAGGCTCACTTTAAAAGTTATAATAACTTTAGTTGTTGGATTAAATTTCAAAAGTCACGATTGTTTGATGAGGAGAATTAGGTGGAAGGGATCCGGAGATGATCCCTTTCCATATATTATGCCCTGGACATAGAATGATATATGAGGAGAAATTTTTTAATGTGATTGAAATACAGAACAGAGCACCACATGTCATTATACAAGACACACCAAAAAAGTGAGATCAAACCAACCATTGCACCAGCTGGCAGCTGGGATTGACTAGTAATTGCATGGTTAATGGTTTTGCCTTACCAAAGCCAACAAGGTTGCCTGTCGCTTTGCATCAATAGTAATACCTACCCAAACTCTTTTATTTAATTTTTTTTTTTAAACAAGAAGAGTATGATATTTTCATTCATTTATAGAAGAGTATTATAAATATATATCATGAAGAATTTAGCTTCAAAAGGGTCTTTATAAACTAGATCTAAAAATATTACAATAAGCATCACTAATTGCAAAGTAATGAGTAGACTTCAACCACTCATCTGAGCTCATTAGGAACCACATGATTACACAGATAAAATGTAAAACTTCATGTTACAAGGTGATCATGTGAGAACAAAATCTCAAACCATAAATTGTGATAGGGAGTACGATGCTCATAGGTCTATCGCATCACTTAATCAGCACCATGATTCCAGAGCACCAAATTAATGAAGTAGATTCAGAAAAGGTAGCACAACCAAACGAAAATTAAATTCAAGCACTCTCCTATAAACAAACAACCACCACTTTATACTTGGTAGGCCTGCCGTCATTCGTCAAGCCTTTCAAACTTTCAATTCAAAATTATCATATTTTTTAATAGAAGAAGGCCTTCAACACATGAACACATGTGATCACATCTCTAGTAAAAGAGAATTTTTAATGTGTTCAAAATACAGATGGCACCCCATATGTTATTGTACTAAGTGTTGGGAAGTTTTTTTTTTTTTTTTTTTTTTTTTAAGTGTTTCTCCACTTGTATAATGACATATGATGTAGGTGCCTGTGCTTCGGACCCTGAAAAAAGGGGAACTTTAACGAAAAACTTCTGGTACTATTCACTTTAACGAAAAACCATATTTTTACACTAAAAAGTCAATTTTGGTACTATTCACTTTACCCTTTATTTTGTGCTTATCGTTAAAATGGTAAGATAAGCACCACCTCAATGGTCAATGCCTGCCTCTTCTATGATGAAAAATGGTAAGATTTAGTTTACTAAATCATGTTCTTCAGTCTTATTATTGTTGAAAATGAATCATACGTTGATGGAAGGAGGGACCTTGCTTGTACTTATAAGTAGTTGGGCTACTCCCCATAATGCCAATTGATTTTATGGTGGAACCCCAATTTCTTCATGGTATCAAAGCAAGTTGTCCCACGCGTGAAACCCAACGGCCACACGTGCTCTACATCACCCCATTTGTGTTGTCTACGTGTTCAGATTGAAAATTCATCACACGTAAGGGGCGTGTTGAGAATGAATCTCATTGATGGAAAGAGGGACCTTGCATAGTTAGACTACTCCTCATGTTGCCAATTGGTTTTATGATGAAATCTCGGCTTTCTTCAATTGCTTTTCTCAATTAGTTTAATTGTTAATTTAGGGACAAAACTCACCAAAAAAAAAAAATTTTGAATGGATTTTTCATTTTTACAACAAAGATTTGAGGTAAATAGTTGCCATTTATGTTTGTAAAAACTTGATTCATTCACATAAAGTTCAATGAAATTTTATAATGACATTTGAGCATTCTAAGTTTAAGGCGACAATACCTATTTATTTTTTATTTTTATAAACAGATAGTTTTATTGCAACCACCAATAAAATTATAAGGAAAATGCGAGGAAGGTCACTTGACTGGACGACACAAAGAAAACCAAAGAGAGAGCCACTCTCAGTCAACCTGCAAGAGAAACTAGGATACCAGAGCTAACAACCAACTCTTAACGACTCCTAAACCTCTAACCAAAAATTGTACAAAAAGAGACCATCCCATTCCCGTGCTTGGTTTCACAAGTTGGAATCTTCTACCAAAAAGAAAAGTTGGAATCACGTAGGGCGTGAGTTTCATATCCAACACCATCTTGGTCCGAACTTGTAACTAAAGCGGACATCTTGTATATGTTCAACAATCGAATGTTGCAGTCCATTATTTGGATCCATATGTCGTTCAAACTCCTTTGGCATGTCAAAGAAAGCAAGATATCTCAGCTTTCGGAGACGGTGGATGCCAAAGGGCACCTCCTTTAGTTGTGGGGAAGGTCCAATGTGAAAGTCTTGCAGAAGAGGCATAACCCCATTGTCTATGATCAATGAATTTAGTCCCTCCATGTCCCTGAGTTCCAGATGCCTCAGTTTGTGAAATCCTCCTTCCTCAAAATGCAGCTCCACACCATCATATGCATTGATTTTCAAAACTAGCTCCAACAGATTAGGTAGATTTTGAAGGGCTTTTAATGGGGAATCTCTCAACCTTGACCA
Source organism: Pyrus communis (assembly GCF_963583255.1). Lineage (NCBI taxonomy): Eukaryota > Viridiplantae > Streptophyta > Magnoliopsida > Rosales > Rosaceae > Pyrus > Pyrus communis. The sequence continues at coordinate 3,287,955 of NC_084818.1, forward strand.
AATAATCGTTACCCTGACGAGGTGTTGAAGATTTGAAATCCAACTTGGCAACTGCTCTAAACGCCCTATCAATAGAGAGCACGAATAAATTGTGGTGGAATATTTCTGCTTAGGTTGCAGATGACTTTCTCGATTGCAAGGAGCCCGAATCTATGAAAGTGATGTGATGAGTCAGCGTTTGTCTCAACCATTTACTCGAATTAGAGAGGTGATTAACAATGCGATCGGAGATGAATAAAAAGAAAGTTTACATCTTTGCAATATAGTCAGCTGAGCTGGAAAATTGCTATGTTGTAGCAATAGCAGTCGTTGAGGCCAACAAGTGAGACCACACCAACCATTGCACCAGCTGGGTTTGACAAATAAACAAACAACCGCCATTTTATAATTAGAGAACTTCATTTTAATTCATGACAAGGATGATTTTTAGACTAAAACCATGAGTAAGATCAAAATATAATTTTAGTTCCTTGATACATTAATAACCTCATTTATTAATTACATTTTGATTTTTTTAATTACTTCTCTTTTTCTTCCTAATTTTAATGCATTAACTTTATTTCATTATAATTATAATTCATTTCATTTGTCGTAATATATTTTGTGACACACCCCGTCCCGAAGGAGGGCATGCTGGCCGTCACGTGAGAGTGACGTAACCATTTACACAGTACGGAAGCTTTAAAGATATAATTTCTAAGATAAAACACCCAAAGGTGAGTCCTAATTTTTGGCCATTCTGTCAGAACACCGTTGAATTTCCTCGTAGTCACCACACCTTTGCATTTCTTGAACCTGGAGGGGCGCAAAACAAAATTGAGTGGGTCAGCAAAACGAACGTATTCAAAACCTTCTTTTCTCTTTTGCATATACTAACCCCTCGCTGTAAAACAAGTATAGTTTCCCAGAAAATAACATATATACGTATGTATAGATATGCCAGTCATGCTCAAAGATATATCATTCATGCTCATAAATATGCCATTCATGCTCGAGAATATGCCACAACGGAAACTCATAATCAAATGTAAGTGCTCAAGCGTAATTCACATCAATAACATAAAATCTGGCAGCCGGGAGTCACCTAACGTGACCTGTACGGCTGCAGATAGAGCTCCAATCTCAACTCAATATCTGAATCTGCACACAAGTCGGAACCACCTAACGTGGTCTGTACGACAGGCTGGGTGTAATATATATATGCTCTAGTGCTACGATCACGTGAAGCTGTGCGATAAATCGCGGGTCACCTACAAGTCGGAACCACCTAATGTGGTCTGTACGACAGGCTTGCACCTAACTTGGATCCAAGACGAGCATGCGGTGCTGGTGAACATACACGTGAAGGCTGTGCCCTGGCCCTGGACGGGAGCACTAACACCGGGGGTGCAGATTATGAGCTCTCTAAACCTCTCAAACTACCATTGCATAATAAACAGGAATGCATAACCACATGAATACCGCTTACCTGGCACTTACCTGTGCCTCCTCAGCACCATGCAACAGTATGCATAATTATGGTAATGCACATATTAAAATATGATGCATATATGACAGGATATATAATTCGTATTTCTTTTAAAATACGTTTTCTGGGAAATACGTCAAGCATACGTATATATATATATACTGAAAAATAACTGCCCACTCACTGATCACATCGACGTCTCATAGGTCCCTGAACCTCCCCTAGCTTGGTTACATTCTTCCTCTGTACAATTTTCACCTATACAAAAAGTAACCAAATTGACGTTATTTAACGCACATACACCAAACATTCGTCCATAACTTTCTCATATGTTGCTCAATTTGGGTGTATGAATATACCACGGTGATCTACACGACGTCACGAACGCGTGACAATTTTCAGAACTCAATTTGGAACTCTCACGCGCCCCCACGCGCACTGTTCACGCGCTGCCCACGCGTGCGTCTTCTTCCTCGCGTCGCCGGACTGGTTTCGCCGGAGATGGTGTTTTGCCGGAATTTCTGGGTAAATTTCAAAGTGTCATAACTTCTTCATTTCTTAACCAGTTTCGACGTACTATATATCAAATTGAAGGTATTGACGAGACGAACACATCCATACCTGCCTTGACCTCTAACTGGCCATGGATTCGCCGGAAAAAGCCCCGACAGCTCCGGCCAAACTTTGAACTTGTCGTTCTCCGTGTTCCTACGTCCATTTTTCACGTAATTTATACCAAAATGAAGCCCTAATCATAATCTACCACGTTGGACTAGTTTTAGGGCCTAAAAACAACGGAATCAAACTTTTCCAAAAATACGAAAATTCGGCCGGACTTACAGTTTGTGATCCCGACGTCCAAATCCTTCAAACGAAGCACTCCGAGCTTCCTTAGGACCTCACCAAGCTTCCTACAAGCTTCAAAATCCCAGAAAACATCAAGTTTTACGTGTGCATGAACAGTGCACACGCACAGTGAAATTGAAATCCATGTTTTCCGAAGTGAAACTCACCTGAAATTGGTACCATCGTGTTCGTGTGGTCCTCAGGAGAATGATGGTGGTCTTAGATCCTTCGTTGGTATAGTTTTGGGGTGGTTTGTGGGTGGTCTGTGTGAGTTCGAAGGAGAGAGAGAGAACTCTCAGAGAATGAGAGATTTGTGAGGGAGGAGAGAGAGAGAGACAAGGCACGGGAATGAGGGAGAGATTTGAGGGAGGTGGGATCCTACCCAATCCCCAAATCATCAAGTTACAACATATTTTACGCCCCTTAGTCCCGTTTAAGGGCATTTTCATAACTTCACGTTCTCGGAATTAAAATTCCGGGACGGGTTGTGACAACCTTCCCTCCTTATAGAATTTCGTCCCCGAAATTCCAACAACCAACTTAATCATCTAAACTCATACAATAGCTTCGGATAAATCTCTCTCAATACATTCTTTTTCCAATCCAAAGTCGTCCTTGGTTCCTCAACCAGTCTAATCCGGATTAATTCTCAATAGTTGCACCGGAACTCCATGTGACGAATCTGCCACCTAGTGACAACGCATCGAAATATAATACATTATGCACCTTAGCCAATTCGGAAGACATCACCACTTGTATGCAACTTCATCGATTCCTTTAGTGGTCAAAAACGGTCTGATGTGTTTAAGACTTATTTTGTCTCCTTTCCAAATCTCACTATTTCTTTTCGTGATGAAATTTCTAAAAATGTTAAATCATGAAACACATCATGCTCTTACAATAACTCTGGAAGTAATTCAAGCAACTTCACCTACTCTTCGATGATCACATAAAGTCCGAGGTACTTAGGACTTAATTTGCTTTCCTTTCCCAGCCGAATCATACTTTTCTAAAGTGAAAACTTCAAAATTATAAGATCATCTACGTTAAACACTCGATTAGTGACATGTTCAACTATTAATCTCTTTTGCCATTCCTGGCTACTCTCAGGTTAAACTTAATCACCTGAATAATTTGAGAAGACTCATCCATAGTTTCAGGGCCTACCAAAACTCTTTCGTGATCGAATCTTCTCTATCCAGAAGTATTTCTTCCACAAATCAACAAAAATCGACACATTTCATGGTCCTTATGGCGTTACTTTGGAAACTGTGCAACCAACATACTTAAGAAACTCAGCAGTTCCGTAACCCAAATCTCTTCTCCATAAAACATATAAGTACTGTTGCGCTTTGGTTGTTACTCAACACTGGAGTAAATGTACTAACTTGGTACATTGATCAACTATCACTTCAAGTTCAATCATAACCATCCTATTCTCGAACTCAGCAATCTTTCTTTTTCCCTTCTTTCTTTGCCTTGGTTAATTCTTAATTTTCTTCGTTAACCATTTGAGTCTTGAGTACGACCTTACTAAAAGACTTAACTTGAAAATTAGCAATTACAACTTCTTCTCAATCTTCCATTCTCAACTTTACTTCAGTTGATTTCCAATCCACAAGAAGACAATCTTGGCAAGCGTGCCAGACATTAACTCTTACCACAGTCTTTTCACCAAGTGCATCAGCTAGAACAATTTTACGATCACCCTGGTTGTACAATCATGTTCATTAAACAATTCAATCCACCTTCGCTGCCTCATATCAAAATCCTTCCAAGTAATGGATATTGGAGACTTTTTGGATTCGTAAAAATCTTGCATTCTTACCACAAATAATGTCTTCATAACTTCACAGCAAGAATGGTAATCATGACTTCCAAATCACCAGTAGGGTAATTCATTTCATGAGGTTACTTTCGTCGTGAAACGTATGTAATCACCCTAACATTTGCATCAACATGCATCCCATACCATTCAAGAAACATCACTAAAATTTATGATTATCACTATCTTCTGGGAGTACTAAAATACGTGCATGAGTGAGGAAATACTTCAGTTGTTGAATTCTTTGCTTACAATTTCCTTCCCACTCATACATAACCTCTTTTCTCAACAATCTCGTCAATGACAAAGCAATGACTGAAAAATCTTTCACGAACCGTCCATGATAGCTTGTTAAGCTAGGATAACTCCAAATCCCAATCACGATTCGTGGTTGTTCTAAATTCTCAATTTCTGCTACCTTTTATGAATTCACTTGAATACCTGAAGCAGATATAACATATCTCAAAAAATGCTACTTGATTCATCCAACATTGGCATTTGCTAAACTTAGCATACAATCGACGTTCCCTCGATCTTTGCAATACCAATTTAAGATGTTTAGCATACTTTGCTCTAGTCTTATCAATCTTTTCAATAGCAACAACAACAAATCGGTCTAGATATCATTGGAATACTTCATTCATCAAATTCATAAAGTCGTAGATGCATTCGTCACTCCGAATGGAATCACCAAAACTTGAAATGACCTTAACGAGTCCTGAAAGTTATCATAAGGGCATCCTCACCGATAATCTTCAACTAATAATATCCAGACCTCAAATCAAACTTAGAAAATATACAACTACCTAGAAGCTGATCAAACAACCATCAATGTGAGGTTACGAATAACGGTTTTCAATTGTTACTCGATTCAACTGCTTCTAATCAAAGCACAGCCTTAACGTCCATTTTCTTTCTCACCAATAAACTGGGGTTCCCCCAAAGTAATGTACTAGGTTGAATAAAACCTTTATCAACCAATTTCCAATTCTCTTAGTTCAAAAGGCAACATTCTATAATATAAGGTTTGTACCTGGAGATAAATCAATAGTGAACTTTACATCTTTGACTGGCGGCAATCCAGGTAAATTCTCAGGGAAAACGTCAGGTAAATGTTTGACTACTCCCACTTCTTCCACACTACTAGAAGTGACATCTTTTAGCACCACATGAGATAAGTATCCTTGGCAGCCTTTTGATAATAATCTCTTTGCTCTCACAGCATAATTAACGGCCTGCCTCACTCCACTTTGCATACTTACAAAAGTAATCTCTAGTCATCCAGACCGATGGAAAAATAATTGGTTTCCCGGAAATAAAGTATATACTCATATACGTAATATATCTCAAAAATGCTAGACAATATGAATGTATGTCATGCCAAGTATCATAATAGAATGCTCTAGAATAACATCGAAATCCACAATCTAGTGAAACAAAAGTAGCTGGCAACAATATATACTCTATTATTACTGAGCACTCTAAATAAGTACGATACTAACATAGGATAACCTACCGGTTTACTTGCTTAACGAATCCACGAATAAGTTATTAATATTACGGTCTGCAGCCCGTAATACTGATAAATCATCGTTGTCTCGATAAGTAAGCAACAACTCTCGAGGGTGTAATATTACTATTTTGCCACTCATTAGGAAATACATACACACGTCTCAACCGCGTTTAATTACTACTTTCTAGGCAATAACAATAATAACGTAAAATTTCTACATTAACAACAAATAGACTTTAGCTAAAACATTAAGAATAATTATCGTACCCCTAATCAAATCCAAATAATTCTAAGTATCTTGCAGTGATGTGTGGTTAACACATCCCTGGGCTTGTTGTTGTCTCCCACAACCTCTATTAGTGTAAATACTTCTTTCATGTACACCACGGCCTAACTGACCATAATTAATAGATCCAGGAACTTGCTGGATCGGCGCCAGTTGTGGCAAAGAAGACTGCTAGGGCTTCTGTTGGCTTTGGACATAATTTGCAGTTCTATGTCCCATCTATCCACTTGTAAAGCGTCCAATGCTTTCTCACCTACATTCTCAAAGGTGTCCATTATTGTACCTACAACACAAAGGTACATTTCTTTTACCAAAATCACCTTGTCTCTGAGATCTGGGATTACCAATACATCTATCACTTCACCTCTGATCAATGGCATTAAAACCTTTGCCAAAAGAACTAGAATTAGCTTCACTTCTTTTGAAATTCCGAATCTTTCTATGTTCTTGATATGACGAATCATTAACTTTATCGTCCTCTTTTGATTCCCATTCTTTTATCATTCTTCATCATTATCGCTGGACATAATCTCAGAGTCCTTAAGGCTCAACAACATCTTGTATACTCCTGATAAGAATTACAATGGATAGTGGTCACCCAAAATACCACTGCCTTATGCCACCCAGCCTAAAACAATATAACACTTCAATCAAAATAGCAGCAATATTCGAATGGGACGAGGCAAGTCTGAGAACTTTCTATAATACTCATTGATCGTCAGCTTTCCTTGTCTCACATTTGCAAACTCTTGCTTTCTACCATCATAAGATGCCGAAGGAATAATTCTTTTCTTTAAACAAGTCCTTAAACAATTCTCAATCGGCTGTTTCCTCCGGTGACAACGAATTATACTCCTGTTTCCACCAGGATACAAGTTCATAACTCAAACCAGTTAGTCGTCTCAACCCTTCTGTCAAAAGGAAGATTCCTTTGACTTGCATAATCTAAAACATCTTTTCCAATTGGTTAATCCATCACTTTGCTCCCTCAGGTTCATCATTTCATAAGGTGATTCAAATTCAACTCATAACCCATCTTAAAATGTCCCTTTTTGATAATATACTGAATCACCAAAATAATAATTTCCCCCAACAGCTAAATCAGGGAGACTAAGTTCCTCTAACTACGTGGTTTGCTACGAGGCGGTGTAGTTCTGACAGAATTCACTAGAACTTCTCAAGATGTCCAAGATTGAAACTTAGGCTCTGATACCAACTGACACACCCCGTCCCGAAGGAGGGCATGCTGGCCGTCACGTGAGAGTGACGTAACCATTTACACAGTACGGAAGCTTTAAAGATATAATTTCTAAGATAAAACACCCAAAGGTGAGTCCTAATTTTTGGCCATTCTGTCAGAACACCGTTGAATTTCCTCGTAGTCACCACACCTTTGCATTTCTTGAACCTGGAGGGGCGCAAAACAAAATTGAGTGGGTCAGCAAAACGAACGTATTCAAAACCTTCTTTTCTCTTTTGCATATACTAACCCCTCGCTGTAAAACAAGTATAGTTTCCCAGAAAATAACATATATACGTATGTATAGATATGCCAGTCATGCTCAAAGATATATCATTCATGCTCATAAATATGCCATTCATGCTCGAGAATATGCCACAACGGAAACTCATAATCAAATGTAAGTGCTCAAGCGTAATTCACATCAATAACATAAAATCTGGCAGCCGGGAGTCACCTAACGTGACCTGTACGGCTGCAGATAGAGCTCCAATCTCAACTCAATATCTGAATCTGCACACAAGTCGGAACCACCTAACGTGGTCTGTACGACAGGCTGGGTGTAATATATATATGCTCTAGTGCTACGATCACGTGAAGCTGTGCGATAAATCGCGGGTCACCTACAAGTCGGAACCACCTAATGTGGTCTGTACGACAGGCTTGCACCTAACTTGGATCCAAGACGAGCATGCGGTGCTGGTGAACATACACGTGAAGGCTGTGCCCTGGCCCTGGACGGGAGCACTAACACCGGGGGTGCAGATTATGAGCTCTCTAAACCTCTCAAACTACCATTGCATAATAAACAGGAATGCATAACCACATGAATACCGCTTACCTGGCACTTACCTGTGCCTCCTCAGCACCATGCAACAGTATGCATAATTATGGTAATGCACATATTAAAATATGATGCATATATGACAGGATATATAATTCGTATTTCTTTTAAAATACGTTTTCTGGGAAATACGTCAAGCATACGTATATATATATATACTGAAAAATAACTGCCCACTCACTGATCACATCGACGTCTCATAGGTCCCTGAACCTCCCCTAGCTTGGTTACATTCTTCCTCTGTACAATTTTCACCTATACAAAAAGTAACCAAATTGACGTTATTTAACGCACATACACCAAACATTCGTCCATAACTTTCTCATACGTTGCTCAATTTGGGTGTATGAATATACCACGGTGATCTACACGACGTCACGAACGCGTGACAATTTTCAGAACTCAATTTGGAGCTCTCACGCGCCCCCACGCGCACTGTTCACGCGCTGCCCACGCGCGCGTCTTCTTCCTCGCGTCGCCGGACTGGTTTCGCCGGAGATGGTGTTTTGCCGGAATTTCTGGGTAAATTTCAAAGTGTCATAACTTCTTCATTTCTTAACCAGTTTCGACGTACTATATATCAAATTGAAGGTATTGACGAGACGAACACATCCATACCTACCTTGACCTCTAACTGGCCATGGATTCGCCGGAAAAAGCCCCGACAGCTCCGGCCAAACTTTGAACTTGTCGTTCTCCGTGTTCCTACGTCCATTTTTCACGTAATTTATACCAAAATGAAGCCCTAATCATAATCTACCACGTTGGACTAGTTTTAGGGCCTAAAAACAACGGAATCAAACTTTTCCAAAAATACGAAAATTCGGCCGGACTTACAGTTTGTGATCCCGACGTCCAAATCCTTCAAACGAAGCACTCCGAGCTTCCTTAGGACCTCACCAAGCTTCCTACAAGCTTCAAAATCCCAGAAAACATCAAGTTTTACGTGTGCATGAACAGTGCACACGCACAGTGAAATTGAAATCCATGTTTTCCGAAGTGAAACTCACCTGAAATTGGTACCATCGTGTTCGTGTGGTCCTCAGGAGAATGATGGTGGTCTTAGATCCTTCGTTGGTATAGTTTTGGGGTGGTTTGTGGGTGGTCTGTGTGAGTTCGAAGGAGAGAGAGAGAACTCTCAGAGAATGAGAGATTTGTGAGGGAGGAGAGAGAGAGAGACAAGGCACGGGAATGAGGGAGAGATTTGAGGGAGGTGGGATCCTACCCAATCCCCAAATCATCCAGTTACAACATATTTTACGCCCCTTAGTCCCGTTTAAGGGCATTTTCATAACTTCACGTCCTCGGAATTAAAATTCCGGGACGGGTTGTGACATTTTGTTATAAACATTTAGATAAACTAATTTTGGTTATACAATATATTTTGATGTACTTTGTTTTCTTCATTTAGGTACATTAAATTCATTATAATACATTTTGATGTTTACATTTAGGTACACACATTTCGGTACATACATTTCGATACAAACACTTAGGTACATTAATTCAATATAATATATTTCGATACTAACATTTCGCTACACATATTTAGGTACATTAATTTAATATAATACATTTTGGTACATATATTTCAATACATACATTTCGGTTCTAACATTTAAATATGCTAGTTTAATATAATACATTTTGGTACTAACATTTAGGTACATTAATTGAGTCTTTCAAGTTTGAAGAATGTTAAATAAAATTAATAAATAAAAAAACTTTTTTTTTGGTCAAAAAATAAATTAAAATTTGTATATTAATAAATTCAAATATTTAATGGGAGACATTAAATAAAATTCACATTAATTATTTTGAATTAAGGACACATCAAGAGATCATAATCAATACGTAATCTAACACCACATTTATTTTAAATTTCAATATTCTTGAAGGAATAAAGTTAAAAAACCCCTTTTATATTTGGTAGGCCTACCATCATTCATGAAGTCGTTTACATTTTACCACTTTTCTCATAGATTTTTCAGTGTGCTTAATACATGGAACAATATCTAGTATTTGCACCATGACATATGGTACGGCTATTGTTTTGAGCACATTAAAAAATTTCTCAATCTATCTAATAAAAGAATGGTTCACACACACGTATATCTCATCTTTATAACGGTTACAAATACGATATGAAAAATACGATAAGAATAGCATTTTGTTGGTTTCCAAAAAAAAAAAAAGCATTTGGTTCAAAATTACTTATTTACCCCAATAAGAATGAAATTTCGTTCTTTTTGTTATTATACGACGATGGTGTTAGCACGCCACCAACAAAAGATGCAAAGATCGAAACTGGCAGGTGCCAATCATAAACAGACCAACAGTTTCTGGAAGCAAATCTGCAAAACACACACTTCCCTCGCAGGGCTCTCGAATCTCACTCAATCCCTCGACGCCATCCAACGGCCAACCCGACACCCTCCCACCACAGCTCGAGACCCGGACCCGCGAACCCGACTCCAACCCAACCCGAAACAAACCCACCGGATTCACCGCGATGAGACTGATTGTGCCACTCCAAGGCGTCGTCCAAGGCAGAGGTGGCCTCATCCTCGGCTCTCTAATCCCATGTGCTCTCTATTACTGCCTCCAGCTCTACCTAAAACGACGCTGACCCTCCAAACCCGATCCACCTTCCCCCTCCCAGTCCTCCTCCAACCTGGCGGAGCTCCCCAGAACGCTGTCGCGGTCCAGCTTGTCCACCCGCGGGTCCATGGGCCGGGTCCGGATGTCCTCCCGGGTGAGCTGGGTTGCGAAGCCCAACGACTCGCCGTACTCTATCGGGTTGGACAGGGCTTCGGAGGACACGTACGATAGGGTGGATAATCCGGATGGGGTTATTCAACTCGGATTGCCCGAGAACAGGGTGAGATTTTGTTGGGTTTTGTGTAAATTATGTTTTCGGAGTGGAGTTTATGCAAAGTTCTACTTTTTAATTTTCTGGGTGTGGTTGCAGATGTGTTTGGATTTGATTGAGAAATGGGTTTCGGAGAATTTGATGGAATCGATGGTGGGAACGGACGGCGGTGATTTGAGCATAAGTGGGATTGCAGCGTACCAGCCGTTTGATGGAATGACTGAGCTGAAAGTGGTATGATTGTTTCTAATCTCTGAAACATTGTTGGATAATTTAGTGAGATGGTACTTTAATACGTTATAATCGCTCTTCTGATATAGTTTCGGTTGCGTAATTTGTAGGATAGTGCTATTTATCACCAATTTTTCCAATGACCGAAAAATTGAAAGGGGTATATGAGAAGTAAAAATAGGTGTGTGGATAGTACTACCCAATTTGCAAAGTGCTATGCTACATTGCTTCGAATTTTCGTAGCCGATCGTAGGTGGCGGAGAATTCTGTGATTTCTCATCAAGTTTCCCGAGCTTTTTCGCAACTCTGCAATCAAGAGTCGGAAAATGGGACAAGTTAGAAAACTAGACCACCAAACAATTAGAACAAAAGATACCTTGATGACAGCACCTCCTTAATAACGGATTGGAGCGCACCTCTCGGTGGTCATTTTGCTTGGCCAACTGACTCGCCGTGGGTTTCATTAACGTTGAACTACTTGAGAGATGTGGTGACTTGCCCGGGGACTTCAGTTTGGTTTTCGGAGTGTCTTGAGCCACGTGATTAGAAAACTCATATCGTGTTGAAACATGAACATAAAACATAACAGTAAGATAAAATTTCATGTAATAATTCGGGCAAAGCCGATTCAGAAAACAGAAATAAATTTTTCCAAGTGTAGTAAATTTACAACGAACTATCACATTGCGTCGAAAATCTAATAAGAAATGAGTCGATGAAACAAAATGTACCTGTGTCATTATCGTCTACGAATGCAGAGACCTCTGCTTCCATGCAATTATTCGAGTTACTGCATCTAGTAACTTTAACATCTTTCGATTCTGCAGAGGTTTTTACAGGTACCGGATGATTCTCTTTTTGCCAATTCAACAATTTTTCAAGGAAAGCTAAAGGATTTGAAACAAATTAAACAAAGAAAAAACAAAGTTAGTGGTAAGTTAACAAATTAATCCAATCAAATTACAATATTTATAATTCAATTAATCTCTAATCTGTTTATATAAAACAACGTAACATAATTAAAATGCATGAACTAAACATGTAGATGATGAAATTAATTAGCAGAAAACGATCACTAATTAATGTGGTATTGGTACACGACCAAATTATTTATTGTTTTGTTCTTGGTTGCTGTCATGTGTTAGTTTGTAGTTTGTATCGAAAAATAGGAATCCGGCTTCTTGAACGGGGTCATGTTATATGTTACTGTTGTATAATGATAATGTATGTGAGGCTGTGCATTACAGCAGAATTGTTTGTTGCTTAATGGCAATGCAAATTGAATTTGTTAGCGCAAAACTCTCTTCCCCTTGCTCTGTTTGTTGCTTTTATCATCTTTTACTGGTTGGTTGTGCTCAATGGCTTAATGTTAAACACACTCAATAAGAAGCAACTTTGCCTCCACCCACCACTCCAGTTTCCAGCCCAAGTCTCTGCCTCCGTGCTCCGACCGACAGTCTTTTAATGGTTGCTGTTAATGCTTGAAGAAGAAGGTGAGGGGTGATCGTGGTTGTGATGGTGTGCATCATCGTCGCTGTCGTCCTCATCGAAGGGCTTCTGCTTGTGGAAGATGCAGCACTTTTTGGAGCTCTTCTTCTGCATAAACTCGTTGTCCACCGTTCCTTCCTTCCACGACACCTGCTTCTTCTTCTTCCGATTCGGCTTCAGCAACACAGCTTCCGACTTGTCAATTTTTTTCTAACTTCGTAAGGGTATTTTTGTATTTTTATAACTTAAGTCATGACTGCTAGGGTTTTTTTTTTTGTCATGGAGGGAGGTTGATGAAATGATTTTAAAATGTCAAGGGGTGTTTGTGATATGTTGAGAACCTGAGGGGGTTTTGTGAAAACACAAAAAACCTCAGGGGGTGTTTGTGTAATTAACTCGTAGAAGTTCTGATCAAAGTTAATGTGAAACCCTAATTGGAAATTTGTGAAGGGAAGAAACGGAAAGGTTTGAATATTTGTTTGGGGCGAGAATTCTGAGTTGGTTTATGACACACCCCGACCCAAAATGTTCACTAGGACTCCGAATCGAGTTGTGCTGGCCGACACCTGGAAGGTGACAAAGTCATAGAGTATAGTGATGTAGAAAATGTGAATAAATTTAAACCTAAAGTGGCTAAAGACAAGAGTGCGCTATGAGCGGGAATGAACCCATATTACACGCAATGTCAGAGCATAAGTAAAGTACAGTAGTGTGTTAAGGATCATGCCCTCGAAGGTAGCTACCTATACTGAGATTCGTCAAGAATTCTCGTCGATACGAACTTTCAGCAGCTGAAACCTGGAGGGGCGAAAAAAAATAAGGGTAAGTGGGCCTGAGAATAAAGTTTTAATAAAAACCTTTTGAAAACGTTATAACCCTTGATGTAAAACCCGTATAGTTTCCAGAAAATAATACTACGTATATACATACGAAAACCAATGCACAGGGCCAGTAAAAACTGAAGTATGCCATGTCATAACGTTTCAACACTAAAAGATGTAAGACATATGTGAAATCAATATAAAATAATATGCCAGTCAGAGTCACCTAATGTGACCTGTATGACTGAACCTATAGCTCATCAACCTATTCCTGCACACGAGTCGGAACCACCTAATGTGGTCTGTACGACAGGCTGGGTGTAAAAAGTACGCTCAAGTGCTACGATCATGTGAAGGCTGTGCAAAGTATCGCAAGTTACCTATGAGTCGGAACCACCTAATATGGTCTGTACGATAGGCTGGCACCTGTCTTGGATCCAAGGTGAGCGTGTGGTGCGGGAGGTGAACGATTATGTGAAGGCTAGGCTCTGGCCTCGGACGAAACACTAACATCGCGGTGCAGGATATTGAGCACTAAATGCATCCAAACATAACCATACACACTGCAATTACTATCATCAATATGCACTCACCTGAAGCTTACCTGGGCGTCCGCAGTGTCATGCAATAGTATGCATATATCTATACTAATACATATACTAAAATGTAATGCAATTGACATGGCATTAAAAATGTAAATCCATTTAAAACCATTTCTGGGAAAATGGAAAACATATATACGTATATATAGAAAACCAAAAGCCCACTCACCTCAAGTCCACACTACAACTCCCTAACACGAATATCGAGGCATCACGAATAATCAACGCCTAGAACAATTATCAAACCACATCTTAGAATCTTTATTAATAGAACATGTAACTTATATAAAACACATCCATAAGGACGTTATATAATGATCTGAGACACATTGACCAAAAATCAATCGTCGGTCAAAGGTTGACGGTAGGGTTCATAACCCTACATAACTCAATCTAGAAGATCCGCACCTTGGATTTTCGATCTGTAACTTCCAAAGATCCACATTATGCTTCTAGAATAACATACTAAAATCTTACCATGATCCGACGGTTGGATCTCCGCCACTCACAAATTCATGTGGCTGTCAATTAGCCAATCAACTATGAAATTACATTAAAACATTAAAATTTCACTAAATGGATTCAGAATATGGAATTACCCTATGTTACATCCTGTGTCAAAACCTGAAAAGAATCAACAAAAATCAACAGTCAATGCAGGGAATATTCCTCCTCTTCAACCTCTCTGGTCGTCAGATTCTGCAGATTTTCTGGCAATCTTTAGAACTCCAAATTGCGTTCTGTTTGCACCCACGCTTCCATAGTGACGAGCACTACAAGAATATGCCAACCAAATGGATCTTACATGACATGACAAGAAGGTCTACAAAAGTCAATGCATTTGCCTCAAAGGGCATTTTTCGTAAGTTCACATTTAAAAATTATAAAGATTATAATTTTTGCGGACAGGTCGTTACAGTTTAAGAAGGCAAACTCAACCAGAAAAGGAAAGACGACAACATTTTTTAGTGCCCAAGTTTGAGAGAAATGTTCCTCCAGTATAGAATTTTGAAATCGTGGGATCCACTCACTTACCCCCAACGCTTGCATTTGTGGGTCCTCACCTTTAGATGTTAAATTAGCTATTCATGGAATTTGAACATACACCATCATGCAAGAACTCAAAATTTTTCCACTATTGTGCATACAAAATGTGTGTGGCTGGATCAATCTGTGCATACAAAAGGAGAAAGCTCAATCATAATTCATGAAATTTCTATAATCCACAAAATCTACCCTTTGATTAACAAAATATCTTAGAGATTACAAATTAATATAAAGAATATAAATTAGTAAAGAATAGGTAAGATAAAAAATAGTAAAAATTTAATATTTTAACTTCAATGATCAAAGTGAGTTAAAAAGAGCATACGGTTTATCATTTTCGTAAGAAAATTAATTAAATAGGACATTTTTATTGCAACCACCAATAAATTTACAAGGAAAATGCGGACGACTGGACGACACAAAGAAAACAGAAGAGAAAGAGCCCCTCCCAGTCAACCTGCAACAGAAAC
The DNA here is from genome assembly GCF_963583255.1 of Pyrus communis. Classification (NCBI taxonomy): domain Eukaryota; kingdom Viridiplantae; phylum Streptophyta; class Magnoliopsida; order Rosales; family Rosaceae; genus Pyrus; species Pyrus communis. The sequence continues at coordinate 3,303,508 of NC_084818.1, forward strand.
TAGGATACCAGAGCTAACAACCAACTCTTAACCAAAACATGTCCCATTCCCATGCTTGGTTTCACAAGTTGGAATCAAGCATTCGACCAAAGAGAAGAGCTGGCATCACGCAGGGCATGACTTTCATATGCACCCCATCTTGGTCCGACCTTGTAACTAAAACAAACATTTTTTATATGTTCAACAATCCAATAATGTTGGCCATTTTTTGGATCCATCTGCCGCGTAAACTCCTTTGGCATGTCACAGAAATTAAGATATGTCAGATTCCGGAGATGGTGGATGCCAGAGGGCACCTCCTTCAGTTGTGGGGAAGGTCCAACGTGAAACTCTTGCAGAAGAGGCATGACCCCATCGTCTATGATCAACGAATTTAGTCCCTCCATTTCCCTGAGTCCTAGCACTCTGAGTTTCTGAAATCCTCCTTCCTCAAAATGCAGCTGCACACCATCATAGGCATTGATAGCCAAAACTAGCTCCAACAGATTAGGTAGATTTTGAAGGGCTTTTAGTGGGGAATCTCTCAACCTTGACCAAAGAATGGTTATCCTGACTAGGTGTTGAAGATTTGAAATCCAACCTGGCAACTGCTCTAAACACCCTATCAAGCGGAGAGCACGGATAAATTGTGGTGGAGTTGAAATGGATTCTAGATCAAGGACTTCATGTTCATTTACTGCAGATAAAATTAGAGATTCAAGGTGGTTCATCTTTTCAACAGAAGCACACACAGCCCTTCCATCTTCACTTTTCAAGTTTTTTAGGCCTAACTTCCGCAGCTGTCTTAACTTTCCCAGTTCTTTGATTAGCCTGATCCCTCCATGATTCGCCTCCACGTAGCACAGTTTTTGCAAAGCTTGTAAGCATCCAATACCTTCATGTATCTTCACTCCTTTTTCCATATTCAAGAACAAACCCACGTCGTAGTTGTAGTCACCATGGTAGGCCAAAAGATGCCTCAGCTTAACAAGCTTACTGATCTTGGCTGGTATTTCATACACCAGAGACTGTTTTAGATCCAGGGTTTCCAAGTTTAGTAGATTGCCTATGGAGTCTGGAAGCAACTTCACCTTTGTATTCCTCAGGCTTAAATACGTCAAGAGATACAAATCCCCCACATATTTCGGAAGTCGATTGATTGGAGCATCCATGAAATCCAATACTTTCAGAAGTTTAATGTTTCCACTCAATGTATCGAGAAAAGACTCGGGCCATTCTTCTAGGTTGAAAGTAAATACAGAACGAATATGAGATTGTGTAATGCTTCCTAGGGCCTCAGAGGGACTGATGTCCATTGAGAGACGTCGATTTGTTGGTTTAAAAGTCGACTCGTCTTTTGATAACACATGACAGAAGCTTGAATCCACACCCGTTTTACGTAGGACTTCGTGCAAAAGATCATGAACTCTACAAGCTCGAGCTTTTCCATCAGTGAAAACTTCTGAAACTTGAACCAGGCTTCTGTGAATTAGCTCCATCAAGTATTCCTCTCCAACCTCTTCTAGTGTCTTGCCCCTCTTCGGTTTCACAAAGCCTTCAGCGATCCACAACCGAACTAATCTTATGCAACTAACTGAGTAATCCTCGGGAAAAATGCCAAAGTATAACACACACAATTTGAGGTAATACGGTAGATGGTGATAGCTGAGGGATAGGATTCTTGTGACGCTTGTAAGGTGGGGATTTCTTTCTAACTCTGAACTTAAGCTATTGTATAACTTCTGCCATTCAGACACAACTTTAGCTTTAGTTGACAGCAAACCACCTATGGAAACAATTGCCAAGGGTAGTCCTTCGCATCTTTTGACGATGTTAAGAGACAACTCTTCCAACTCTTCAGGACAATTTCCCTCCAATTCAAACTGAAATGCCTTTCTACAAAACAATTCCCATGCCTTGTCTCGAGGCAGATGCTGCAAGTGATGAACATGAACAAAACAAGATCTTTTACAAAAATTGGCAACATCTTGAATCCGTGTAGTGATAATTATTCGTCCGCCTTTATTATCGGGTAAAGCATGTTCTATAGCCCCCCAAAAATCTACTTTCCACACATCATCAAACACAACAACGTACCCCTTTTGCTGCAAATACTCTCTTGATGTGCTAATCAGGGACTCCTCATCCATTGTGTCAATTTCTTCTGGGAAACGCTCCTTCCTTGAACTGTAGAGCTTTTTGATTACCGTCCTCAGAAGATCCTCAACCCTGTACGGCTGGGACACCGTAATCCAAGCATAGCAATCAAAGTGTGCCATCACCTCCTTCTGGTCATATACTTTCTTGGCAAGAGTGGTTTTCCCAAGTCCTCCCATACCAACCACTGATATCACTTCACGTCTCGGAGCTCCTTCTACCAACAAACGAATTAGCTCATCTCTGGCAGATTCAATCCCCACGATTTCAGCTTCCTCAATGAAAAGAGAAGCCACTCGAGGGTCGTTCCATGATAGAGTCGTTTCTCCACTGCTCTGGCCAGACTGGCCTTGCTGATCAAGGGATTTGAATCCATATCTTTCACTTCTCTCCTTGATTTCACGAACCAATTCTTTTATACGGTCAACTTTCAAAACTATCCCATCCTGTGATCTCATTTTTTTAGCCAACCGGATAATTTTGTGGAAAAAACGAAGGAATCCATGGTGTTGATGATGCCGTAAGATGCGGAGCAAATATTCATCAATGACATCTTCAATGTAAAAAGCTGCTTCTCTTACTTGATTGACCCAAGTTTTGACACCGTCATTCCCCGTCTCTCCATCTGCTGCTGCAGCCTTAGCATCTGCTTCCTTGAGGAATGGTCGGATGCTCTCGAGTTCATCTTTGATGAAACCAACTTCAGTACGTGCATTTCTCGACAGGTTTGCTTCTGTGGTGATGAGTAGTTGAATTAACTTCTGGATCACAAAGCATACAATCTCTTCTGCCATTTTTCTGGCAGACAAAGCATCTATAATTGATGAATATTTGCTCAATTATATGAAATTATGAACATTTTAGAATTCTGTGTGCAGTATTTCTCGTTTGGTTGCAGACGGAAGAGGATCCTCTCCGGATCTCGGGATCACTACATCTTATCCGTTTATTGTACATCATGTGGTCAGTTTTCGTGAGGTATTATTTGTGTTTGATTTTAAATAAAAAAGTCAAATGATTTCTAATCGTACGATACACAATGAATAATTAAAAAGTGAAAATCCTTAAGATTCTCACAATTTGAATCAAAATATGAAATATGAAAATATGAAAATGATGTGATAAGGCAGCGATTGGCTCATCCAATGGATTAGGTAATCCATCATATCATATTGCAGAGTGTTCTGATTCAATTTTCAATAATTCAAGAACTGCTGGTCAATTATGCCCTGGATTTGGGATGATATACAAGGATGAATTTTTTGATGTGACTGAAATACAAAACAGAGTATCACTTGTCATTGAACAAGGCACACCAAAAATGTGAGACCAAACCAACCATTGCACCAGCTGGCTGCTGGGATTGACTAGTAATTGCCATACCAAAGCCAACAAGGCGGACTGTGGCTATGCATCAACAGTAACACCTACCCACCTCTCTTATTTATTTTATTTTTTTTTAACAAGAAGATTGTGATATTTTCATTCATTTATAAAAGAGCATTATAAATATATATCACGAAGAATTAAATTTCAAAAGGATCCTTACAAATTAGATATAAAAATATTATAATAAGTATCACTAATTGCAAAACAATGAGTAGACTTCAACCACTCATCTGAGCTCATTGGAAACCTCATGATTACACAATTAAAATGTTAAACTTCATATTACAGGAAGATCATGTGAGAACAAAATCTCAAACCATAAATTGTGATAGAGAGTACGATGCTCATGGGTCTATCACATCACTTAATTAGACCAACAAATTAATGAACTAGATCCTGCAAATTAAAAATCTCCTCCCTTCATTCATAGATCCAAAAGAGGTAGCACAACCAAACGAAAATCAAAATCAAGCACTCTCCTATAAACAAACAACCACCATTTTATACTTGGTAGGCCTGTTGTCATTAGTCAAGCCTTTCAAATTTTCAATTCAAAATTATCATATTTTTTAATAGAAGAAGGCCCTCGAACACATGTGGCTGTTACATCTCTATTAAGAGAGAATTTTCAATGTGTTCAAAATACGGGTGGCATCCCATATGTTATTGTACTAAGTGTTGGGGAAGGTTTTTTTTTCAAGTGTTTCTCCACTTGTATAATGACATATAAAAAATTTATCTCTATTGTAGATGTGGTACAAATGTGCTATAAACTTGTATAATGACATATAACGTATGTGTCTGTGTTTCGGACACTAAAAAAATTTATCTCTATTGTAGATGTGGTACAAATGTGCTATAAAATGTGACAAGAGTAGCAGTTTGATTAAAATTACATCTTTACCCCCGAAAATAATTAAATGTCTTTCTTTTTGTTATTATTCAGTAGGTCAGCACCACCTCAACAGTCAATGCCTGCCTCTTTATTTTTTATTTTTTATTTGTTATTATTTGGTAATCAATGCCTGCCTCTTCTGTGATGAAAAATGGTAAGATTTAGTTTACTAAATCATGTTCTTCAGTCTTATTACTGTTAAGAATGAATATTACATTGATGGAAGGAGAGACCTTGTTTGTACTTATAAGTAGTTGAGCTACTCCCTATAGTGTCAATTGTTTTTATGGTGAAACCCCAACTTCTTCATGGTATTAGAGCAAGTTGTCCCATGCCTGAAACCCAACGGCCACATGTGCTCTACGTCACCCCATTTGTGTTGTTTACGTGTTCGGATTGAAAATTCGCCACATGTGAGGGGACGGTGTTGAAAATGAATCTTATTGATGAAATGAGGGATCTTGCATAGTTGGACTACTCCCCATGTTGCCAATTGAGTTTATGGTGATACCTCAACTTTCTTCAATTATTTTTCTCAATTAGTTGAATTGTTGATTTAGGGACAAAACTCACACAAAAAAAAAAAAAAAAAAAAAAAAAAGGAAAAAGAAAAAAGAAAGGGATTTTTCATTTTTACAACAAAAAATTGAGGTAAATAGTTGTCATTTATCTTCATAAAAACTTGATTCATTTCTCTTAGTAAAAACTTGATTCATTCGCCAAAAGTTCAATGAAATTTTATCACGAAGATACCTATTTATTTTTAATTTTTATAAACAAACAGCTTTATTGCAACCACCAATAAAATTATAAGGAAAATGCTAGGAAAACCACTCGACTTGACGACACAAAGAAAACAGAAGAGAAAGAGCCACTCCCAGTCAACCTGCAAGAGAAGCTAGGATACCAGAGCTAACAACCAACTCTTAACGACCCCTAAACCTCTAAAACAAAAAATTGTACAAAAAGAGACCATCCCATTCCCATGCTTGGTTTCACAAGTTGGAATCTTCTACCAAAAAGAAAAGTTGGAATTACGTAGGGCGTGAGTTTCATATACAACCCCATTTTGGTCCGAACTTGTAACTAAAGCGGACATCTTGTATATGTTCAACAATACAATATTGTAGTCCATATGTCGTTCAAACTCCTTTGGCATGTCCAAAAAAAAAAAAAAAAAAAAAAACAAGATATCTCAGCTTTCGGAGGCGGTGGATGCCAGAGGGCACCTCCTTCAGTTGTGGGGAAGGTCCAATGTGAAACTCTTGGAGAAGAGGCATAACCCCATTGTCTATGATCAATGAATTTAGTCCCCCCATGTCCCTGAGTTCCAGATGCCTCAGTTTCTGAAATCCTCCTTCCTCAAAATGCAGCTGCACACCATCATATGCATTGATTTTCAAAACTAGCTCCAACATATTAGGTAGATTTTGAAGGGCTTTTAATGGGGAATCTCTAAACCTTGACCAAAAAATCGTTATCCTGACGAGGTGTTGAAGATTTGAAATCCGACTTTGCAACTGCCCTAAACGCCTTATCAACAGAGAGCACGAATAAATTGTGTTCTGCTTAGGTGCAGATGACTTTCTAGATTTCAAGGAGACCGAATCAATGAAAGTGATGTGATGAGTCAGCGTTTGTCTCAACCATTGACTTGTAATCCATCATATTGAATGTTCAATAATTTGAGTGCTGGTATACTATATGCCCTCTACTTGGGAATCTTATTTTTTGAAAGAAATAGGAATTAGGTGTGGGGCCCATTCCACATTGAATTTCAACGATCCGAGTCGTTTATTTTGTAAGTCTCGATTTATAGATCATCCTTACAAAAATTCAATTTTATCCGAAATCATTTGCCTGTTTAGTTATCAATATCAAATTTTATTCTTTTTTATATAACAAAATATTCGTTAATTTCTTTGAACTCAATTAGATGTCTTAAACATTTCCGATTTGGCTAATATTTTGCAAGGATGATCTATGAGTTGCAACTTGAAAAATAAACAGTTTGGATCGTTAAATTTCGATGTGGTGTGGACCCCACAAAGAATCTTCATTTTTATAAAAAAAATTGGGATCCCTTCCCTTAAAGATTTCCTATATATATGAGTGGATTCATTATATGCTGGTATATTATCGATACACTCGAATTAAAGAGATAATTAACAATGCGATCGGAGATGATAGTTGGAGATGAATAAGAAGAAAGTTTACATCTTTGCAATATAGTCAGCTGAGCTGGAAAATTGCTATGTTGAGGTCCACAAGTGAGACCACACCAACCATTGCACCAGCTGGATTTGACAAACAAACAAACAACCGCCATTTTATATTCAGTAGGCCGGCCATCATTCATGAAGTCATTTACATTTTCACTTTTCTCATATTTTTCGGTATGCTCGAAATACGAAATAGTATCTAGTATTTGCACCATGACATATGATACAACTATTGTTTTGAGCACATTAAAAAACTTCTCAATTTCCCTAAGATCAACTCCAACTCTTGGGCTAAAACATAAAATTTTTAGTCTAAAAAATTTAGCTTTTAACTCAGAAATAATTTTTCTATTATAACCCTTCTGGCCTAAAAAGTCCAGTTTCAGGCTCATTGGTGGGGCCCATGCTGAATCCTGGGCTAATTTTTGGGCGGAATTTGGCTTAGGTTAGGCTTTCGGCTTTTAGTCCAAACATTTAGGTTAGGTTGGGTTGGGTTGAGTTTGGGAGGAATAAATGGGAAAATTTGGATTTTAGCCTAGAATTGGGTTTGTCTAATAAAAGTAGGGTTCACACATGTGTATGTCATCTTTATTAGATAACGGTTACAAATACGGTATAAAAAATGTGATAAGAAAAACATTTGATTCAAAATTACATCTTTACCCCCAAAAAGAATGAAATATCGTTCTTTTTGTTATTATACGACGATGGTGTTTGCACTCCAAGATGCAAAGATGGAAACTGGCAGGTGCCAATCAAACAGACCAAAAGTTTCTGGAAGCAAAACTGCAAAACACACACTTCCCTCGCAGGGCTCTCGAATCTCACTCAATCCCTCCACGCCAACCAACGGCCAACCCGAAACCCTCCCACTACAGCTCGAGACCCGGACCCGCGAACCCGACTCTGACCCAACCCGAAACAAGCCCACTTGAGTCACCGCGATGAGACTGATTGTGCCACTCCAAGGCGTCGTCCAAGGCAGAGGCGGCCTCATCCTCGGCTCTCTAATCCCATGTGCTCTCTATTACTGCATCCAGCTCTACCTAAAACGATGCTGACCCTCCAAACCCGATCCACCTTCCCCCTCCCAGTCCTCCTCCAACCTGGCGGAGCTCCCCAGAACGCTGTCGCGGTCCAGCTTGTCCACCCGTGGGTCCATGGGCCGGGTCCGGATGTCCTCCCGGGCGAGCTGGGTTGCGAAGCCCAATGACTCGCCGTACTATATTGGGTCGGATAGGGCTTCGGAGGACCCGTACGATAGGGTGGATAATCCGGACGGGGTTATTCAACTCGGATTGTCCGAGAACAGGGTGAGATTTTGTTGGGTTTTGTGTAAATTATGTTTTCGGAGTGGAGTTTATGTAAAGTTCGACTTTTTAATTTTCTGGGTGTGGTTGCAGCTGTGTTTGGATTTGATTGAGAAATGGGTTTCGGAGAATTTGATGGAATCGATGGTGGGAACGGACGGTGGTGATTTGAGCATAAGTGGGATTGCAGCGTACCAGCCGTTTGATGGAATGACTGAGCTGAAAGTGGTATGATTGTTTCTAATCTCTGAAACATTGCTGGATAATTTAGCGAGATGGTACTTTAATACGTTATAATCGCTCTTCTGATATAGTTTCGGTTGCGTAATTTGTGGGATAGTGTTATTTACACATCCATTTTTTCAATGGTCGAAAAATTAAGAGGGATGCGTGAGAAGTAAAAATGGATGTGTGGATAGCACTACCTAATTTGCAAAGTGCACCTTTCGTACACAGCCAGCCTCCAACTTCTGCCTTTTCGTAGGTGGCGGAGAATTCTGTGATTTCTCATAAAGTTTCCCGAGCTTTTTCGCAACTCTGAAATCAAGAGTCGGAAAATGGGACAAGTTAGAAAACTGGACCACCAAACAATTAGAACAAAGGGTACATTGATGACAACAGAAACATCAGAGAAAAATAATAGCACCTCCTTAATAACCGATTGGAGTGAACCTCGCGGTGGTGATTTTGCTTGGCCAACTGACTCGCCGTGGGTTTCATTAATTCAGTTTGCTTGGCCAACTGTGCATACAAAATATGTGGCTGGATCAATCTGTGCATACAAAAGGAGAAGGCTCAATCATAATTCATTTAATTTCTATAATCCACAAAATATACCCTTTGATTAACAAGAGATTACAAATTAATATAAAGAATACAAATTAATTAAGAATTGGTAAGATAAAAAATAGTACAAATTTAATATTTTAACTTCAATTATCAAAGTGAGGTTAAAAAGAGTATACGGTTTATCATTTTCCTAGAGAAAATCAATTGGATAGGATATTTTTATTGCAACCACCAATGAAATTACAAGGAAAATGCTAGGAATACGACTGAACGACACAAATAAAACAAAGCATGCAACTGATTCTGCCATTTTGTATCCTGCCTTTTCTGGCAGACAAAGTATCTATAATTGATGGAGAAAAATCCCTATATGAATACTTCCGTGTGGAATATTTCTGGTTAGGTTGCAGACGACTTTCTGGATTGCAAGGAGATTGAAAATATGAAAGTGATGTGATCAGGCAGCGTTTGGTTCATCAGTAAAATTATAAGGAAAATGCTAGAAAGACCACTAGACTGGACGACACAAAGAAAACAGAAGGGAAAGAGCCCCTCCCAGTCAACCTGCAACAGAAACTAGGATACCATAGCTGACAACCAACTTTTAACCAAAACATATCCCATTCCCATGCTTGGTTTCACAAGTTGGAATCAAGCATTCGACCAAAGAGAAAAGTTGGAATCACGCAGGGCGTGAGTTTCATATACACCCCATCTTGGTCCGTCCTTGTAACGAAAAAGAACATTTTGTATATGTTCAACAATCCAATAATGTTTGCCATTTTTTGGATCCATCTGTCGCGCAAACTCCTTTGGCATGTCATAGAAATAAAGATATGTCAGATTCCGGAGATGGTGGATGCCAGAGGGCACCTCCTTCAGTTGTGGGGAAGGTCTAATGTGAAACTCCTGGAGAAGAGGCATGACACCATCGTCTATGATCAACGAATTTAGTCCCATAATTTCCCTGAGACGTAGCTCCCTAAGTTTCTGAAATCCTCCTTCCTCAAAGTGCAGCTGCACACCATCATATGCATTGATTTCCAAAACTAGCTCCAACAGATTAGGTAGATTTTGAAGGGCTTTTAGTGGGGAATCTCCCAACCTTGACCAAAAAATCACCAATCTGACGAGGTGTTGAAGATTTGAAATCCACCCTGGCAACTGCTCTAAGCGCCCTATCAAGCCAAGAGAACGAATAAATTGTGGTGGAGTTGAAATGGATTCCAGATCAAGGACTTCATCTTCATTTATTGCAGTTAAAAGTAGAGATTCAAGGTGGTTCATCTTTTCAATAGAAGCACACACAGCCCTTCCATCTTCACTTTTCAAGTTTGTTAGGCTTAACTTCCGCAGCTGTCTTAACTTTCCCAGTTCTTTGATTAGCCTGATCCCTCCATGATTCGCATCATATGCAACTAACTGAGTAATCCTCGGGAAAGATGCCAAAGTATAATACACACAATTTGAGGTAATACGGTAGATGGTGATAGCTGAGGGATAGGATTCTTGTGAGGCTTGTAAGGTAGGGATTGCTTTCTAACTCTGAACTTAAGCTATTGTATAACGTCTGCCATTCAGACACAACTTTAGCTTTGGTTGACAGCAGACCACCTATGGAAACAATTGCCAATGGTAGTCCTTCGCATCTTTCGACGATGCTAAGAGACAACTCTTCCAACTCTTCAGGACACTTTCCCTCCAATTCAAACTGGAATACCTTTCTACAAAACAATTCCCATGCCTTGTCTTGAGGCAGATGCTGCAAGTGATGAACATGAACAAAACATGATCTTTTGCAAAAGTTGGCAACATCTTGAATCCGTGTAGTGATAATTATTCGTCCGCCATTATTATCGGGTAAAGCATGTTCTATAGCCCCCCAAAAATCTACTTTCCACACATCATCAAACACAACAACGTACCTCTTTTGCTGCAAATACTCTCTTGATGTGCTAATCAGGGACTCCTCATCCATTGTGTCAATTTCCTCTGGGAAACGCTCCTTCCTTGAACTGTAGAACTTTTTTATTACCGTTCTCAGAAGATCCTCAACCCTGTACGACTGGGACACCGTAATCCAAGCATAGCAATCAAAGTGTGCCACCACCTTCTTCTGGTCATATACTTTCTTGGCAAGAGTGGTTTTCCCAAGTCCTCCCATGCCAACCGTTGATATCACTTCACGTCTCGGCGCTCCTTCTACCAACAAACGAGTTAGCTCATCTCTGGCAGATTCAATCCCTACAATTTCAGCTTCCTCAATGAAAAGGGAAGCCACTCGAGGGTCGTTCCACGGTAGAGTCTCTTCTCCACTGCTCTGGCCACGCTGATCAATGGATTTGAATCCATATCTTTCACTTCTATCCTTGATTTCACGAACCAATTTTTTTATACAGTCAACTTTCAAAACTATCCCATCCTGTGATCTCTTTTTTTTAACCGACCGGATTATTTTATGGAAAAAACGAATGAATCCATGGTGTTGATGATGCTGTATGATGTGGAGCAAATATTCATCAATGACATCTTCAATGTAAAAAGTTGCTTCTCGTACTTGATTGACCCAAGTTTTGACACCGTCATTCCCCGTCTCTCCATCTGCTGCTGCAGCCTTAGCATCTGCTTCCTTGAGGAAGGATCGGATGCTCTCGAGTTCATCTTTGATGAAACCAACTTCAGTACGTGCATTACTCGACAGGTTTGCTTCTGTGGTGATGAGTAGTTGAATTAACTTGTCGATCACAAAGCTTACAATCTGTTCTGCCATTTTGTATCCTGCCCTTTTCTGGCAGACAAATCATCTATAATTGATTAATATTTGCTCAATTATATGAAATTTTGAACATTTTAGAATTCTGTGTGCAGTATTTCTGGTTAGGTTGCAGACGGAAGAGAATCCTCTCCGGATTCACCTGTGGGAATCATAGAGATACTCACATTCTAATCGTATATCGTACATCATGCGGTTAATTTTCATCAAATACTATTTATGTTTAATTTTAAATAAAATAGTTAAATAATTTCTGATCGCATGATACATGATGAATTACTAAGATGTGAAGATGTCTAACATCTCCATATTTTGAATCCGGATGGAATTCGAATCCATTGCAGACGACTTTCTAGATGGATGGAATTCGAATCCATTGCAGACGACTTTCTAGATTGCAAGGTGAATTAAACTATGAAAGTGATGTGATAGGACTAGAATTATCTCCCTTCCTCTTTCCATCCACTTCCATCCCATCCTCTCACATTCTCTATTTTGTCTTTCTCTTTCAATAAAAATAATAATATAAGATGTTGTCGTGACTTAATCATGACTGTTCAAATCGGAGGGGAGGGAAGGTGTAACAACCCATCCCGGGATTTACATAAAAAAAATGAGTATTTTTGTATTTTCACTAAGTTTGGAGGATACTTTCCTTTTTAAAATTGTTTTTGAGTCTTAATTGGTGAGCCCAAGGGCCCACCCCCTCTTTTGTTCCCCGGCTCCTTTCCCTTTCCCTTTTCTTTTATTTTTTTTCTGAAAAGTCTCTCTCTTCTCCCTCGCTCTCTCTTCTCTACCGTGCTCTCTCCTTTCCCCCCCTTTCGGTGCTCTTTTCTCCGACAAGAACACACACACACACACCCATGCCCACACCAATAGCTCTTTTCTAACCCCGTGGTTGTGTTTTGGACGTCAAATCATGAAGATCCCACCTCGGAGACATTTCCCAGTTTTATTCGATAAAAGACTCTTTGCTTGCTTGATACCTAAAAGATCACTAAAAGTCTAAAACTGCCTCTAAGCTTTTTTAAAGCTAGCTACGTTGTAAGTGCAGTGTGAATTCCACTGTAAAAGCAGTGTGAATATTCACATGATGACTTTGAACATCGGATCATAGCTTGGTAGGTATTGGTCTCCTAACTTTTGTATTTAATATTTGGCAACTAGGAAAGGGGGGAGGGGGGTTGAATGAAGAAAGATAGTTGTAAAACCAAGAGTACAAGTAGCAAGGGAGGTAGAAGAGAAATATATCTGTAAGCTATAAGGCTAGAAGAGAGAAAAATAGTTAGAGTTATTTAGTACTCCTATTATTTCAAATAATGAGAAAAACCACTATTGCTACCCGAGGAAGTTGGCACATTTGCCGAACCTCGTAAATATTGTACTTTATTTACTTTATATTTCAATGCACACATACTTTCAATTTCACAACAAGCAAGTTATTATATGCTTTCCTATGACTTTCTTTTTACTTTGTGAATATGAGAATCTAGTGATGTGAAGCACAGCTATCTTTGGTTGAAATTCCACCTTGTCTTGAAAAAGTTGGGTAAGGACACCCAACAATGAGAGCAACTTATATTAAACGAGTTCAACGTCACTGTTGCGCCTCGGTCCAATAAGACAATGTCATGTGGCATGGTATTATTAGATCAGGACCCTATGTTTGCGGTCAACTTGTTGCATGTTAAGTCCTTCTCACCAACCGTCGCATCTCCTAGAAGAATAACATGATGTTGGTAGCTAGGGGGAAAAAAATGAAATGTGATGATTTCACCGCAGCATCCTTAGGTGCAGGGTATTCTGGTGTCAAGTAAGACTGGCCTGTGCACCTTCACAAGCTGGAATCATGTAGGCTGTGTATCTCGTGTGTGCAGCATCTCGTCCCACGCTTGTAAATACAAATAACATCCCGTTAGTATAAGCTCAACAATCCAATAACGCTGGCCATTTTTCGGATCCACATCTTATTGAATTGTTTTGGCATGTTAATAAATCTCAGAGCTCTTAGATTTTAGAGATGAAAGCAACTTCAGTGCGTACTTCTCTTGGAAGTTTTGCTTCTGTACAGTAGATGAGTAGAGACTTATCAATCACAAAGAATACAATTGCTTCTGCTACTTTTCATTAACTTATGCAATGATGTTTGAACACACTATATATGTATGCACGGAGATTTTTGTATTCTTTCTCATAAGGTTGCAGATGAAAAGCCATGAAATTTAAGCCATGCGTTTTGCACTGATCTTCCATTAACATATATAGCTGCTTCTCTTTGATTTGAATCTGCCATCCATCACGAACCATGCATAATGCAGATTTAATTTGTTTCATTTTACGTAATTAATTCATGTGGTGAAAACCTCGACCTCTAGCTAAGCTTGGTACTAGAGAAGGGACTCTTTTGTTTCTGCTAGCTGGGTTGCAAATGATATTCAACCTCGCAAGTTGCCTGTGATTATCCTTGGATACCAGTGGTAGGCTTGCCATGAAGCCTTTCAACCGAAAAAAATCTTACGTACAATGCTTGTGTGCTGAGTAAAAGTTTAATGCTTCAAATTCAGAAACATGTCTGGAACGAATGAAATGATTTAGGCCGTCATTCAAACTGAAACTCTTAGCCCTTCATTTGATTAGATAGTGTGAGAAATAATTAGCCAAACACTTGTCTGGGTTGTGAGAAATAATCAATGTTGCCTGATCAAACACAATCAACTCCTCACAAACATGAACGAAGTTTTTATTTTTTGTTTTCATACAAAGCAAACATCTAAAACAGTTGATAATAATAAAGATTAACAGAGATCATGTCAACAATGACAATTGGCGATTTCATTTGAGCCTTGTGAGTTATATGGGGTGTTCTGGGATTAAAACTCACGTGTCGATAGGCTTTCACCAATTGGAATCATGCAGGGCGTGAGTTTCAAATACACCGCATCTTGGTCCGAACTTGTAACTAAAAAGAACATCTTGTATATGTTCAACAATCCAATAATGTTGGCCATTATTTGGATCCATATGTTGTCGGAACTCTTTTGGCGTGTCAACAAATCTAAGAGAGCTTAGATTTCTGAGGTGCTGGATGCCAGAGGGCACCTCCTTCAGTTGTGGGGAAGGCCCAATTTGTAGCTCTCGGAGAAGAGGCATAGCCCCATTGTCTATGATCAATGAGTTTAGTCTGGGCAAGTGCTTGAGTTTCAACACCCTGAGTTCCTTAAAGCCTCCCTCAAAATGCAGTTGCACACCATCATATGCATTGTATGAGAACCCAAGCTCTACCAAATTAGGAAGGTTTTGAAGGGCTTTCAGTGGGGCATCTGTCAACCTTGACCAAAAAATTCGTAGCCTGACAAGTTGTTGAAGCTTTGGAATCCAACTTGGCAACTTCTCTAGAGGCCCCTTCAAGTAGAGAAACCGAATAGATTCGGGTGGAGTTGAAATGGATTGCAGGTCAAGGACTTCATCTTCACTTATTGTGCTTACTTCTAGAGTTTCAAGGTGGTTCATCTTTTCAATCGAAGCACATAGAGCTTGTCCATATTCACGTTTCAAGTTTTTCAGGCCCAACTTTCGCAGCTGCCTCAACTTTTCCAATGCTTTAATTAGGTTGATTCCGCCGTGATTTGTTTCCACATGGTATAACTTTTGCAAAGCTTGTAAGCATCCAATACCATCATGTACTTTCACTCCTCGTTCGTAACTGATCATGCTGAAATCTATGCTGGGGTCAGTATAATGGGCCAAAAGATGTCGCAACCTTAGAAGCTTATTGATCTTGGCTGGTATTTCATACACCAGAGACTGTTTTAAATCCAGGGTTTCTAAGTTTTGCAGATTACATATGGACTCTGGAAGCAACTTCACCTTTGTATTCCTTAGGCTTAAGTACTTCAAGAGATGCAAATCCCCCACATACTTCGGAAGATGATTCAGGGGAGCATCTGCAAAATCCAATATTTTCATAAGTTTAAAGTTTCCACTCAGTGTACTGAGAAAAGACTCGGGCCATTGTTCCCGGTTGAAAGTAAATAAAGAACGAATGCGAGACTGTTCAATGATTCCCAAGGCATCATAGGGCGTGCTGTCTATCAAGAGGCGTCGAGTTATTGGCTTTAATGTTGACTCATTTTCTGATAACACATAACAGAAATTTGAATCCACCGCTTTTCTAAGGAGCACTTCACGCATCAGATCATGGACTCGACAGCTTCTAGCTTTCCCATCGATCCAAACCTGTGACACTTGCACCAGGCTTCTATGTATCAGTTCAGTCAAGTATTCCTCTGCAACCTCTTCTAGTGTCTTGCCCCTCTTCGGTTTCACAAAGCCTTCAGCGATCCACAACCGAACTAGTCTTATGCAACTAATTGAGTAGTCCTCGGGAAAGATGCCAAAGTACAAGACACAGGATTTGAGGTGATGCGGTAGATGATGATAGCTGAAGGATAGAATTCTTGTGAGGCTTGTAAGGTGGGGATTGCTTTCTAACTCTGAACTTAAGCTATTGTATAACTTCTGCCATTCAGACACAACTTTAACTTTTGTTGACAGCAGACCACCTATGGAAACAATTGCCAAAGGCAATCCTTCGCACTTTCTAACGAATTCAAGAGACAAATCTTTCAAATCTGCAGGGCAGTTCCCCTCCAATTCATATTGAAATGCCCTTCTACAAAACAATTCCCATGCCTTGTTTGGAGGCAGAGGTTGCAAACGGTAAACATGAACATAAGAAGACTTTTTGCAAAAATCAGCAACATCTTTAATCCTTGTGGTGATCACTATTCTTCCGCCTTTATTATCCGGTAAAGCATGTTCTATCGCCTCCCAAAAATCTACTTTCCATACATCATCAAACACAATCACGTACCTCTTTTGCTGCAGCAATTCTCTTGATTTTCTAATTAAAGATTCTTTTTCCATTGTGTCAATGCCCTCCGGGGTATATTTCTTCCTGGCTTTGTAGAATTGCATTACCATCTGCCTCAGAAGATCCTCCACCTTGTACGTCTGAGACACTGTAATCCAAGCATGGCAATCGAAGTGTTCGATCACCTTTTGGTTGTCATAGACTTTCTTGGCGAGAGTGGTCTTACCAAGTCCTCCCATGCCAACCACTGATATTACTTCACGGTATTCGCCTCTTGATGCTTTTCCTACCAACCAACTAATCAGCTCATCTCTGGCAGATTCCACACCAACAACTTCAGCTTCCTCGATGAAAAGGGAAGCCACTCGAGGGTCATGCCACGAATCAACAATTTCTCCACTGCTTTGACCTTGCTGATCAATTGAACTAAGTCCATATCTTTCATGTCTAGCCTTGATTTCACTAACCAATGCTCTCATGCCCTCTATTTTTGAGGCTATCTCATCCTGTGGTTTCATTTTCTTCAGAAACCAAACAACTTTGTGGACAAAGCGAACGAATCCGCGGTCTTGATGGTGCCTTGTGACACGAAGCAAATACTCATCGATGACATCTTCAATGTAAAAAGCTGCTTCCCTTACTTGTTCGACCCAAGTTTTGGCACTGTCAGTCACCATGTCTCCTTCTGCTGCTGCTGCTTTAGCATCTGCATCCTTGAGGAACGATCGGATGCTTTCAAGCTCATCTCTGAGAAAACCAACTTCAGCACGCACGTCTCTTGAAAGTTTCGCTTCTGTGGTGATGAGTAGTGAAATTAACTTATCGATCACAAAGCATACAACTGATTCTGCCATTTTGTATCCTGCCTTTTCTGGCAGACAAAGTATCTATAATTGATGGAGAAAAATCTCTAATGAATTATGAACATTTTTTACTTTCGTGTAGTATATTTCTGGTTAGATTGCAGACGACTTTCTGTGTGGAATATTTCTGGTTAGGTAATCCATCATATCATATTGCGAACTTGTTCTGATTCAATTTTCAATAGGGGTGTGCTATCCACACACCTCTTTTTACTTCTTACACATCTTTTGTTGATTTCTGTCACTTGATCTTCTTCAATTCATCCGATCCGACGGCCAAAAATTAAAAGGGTATGTGAGAAGTAAAAAGGGGTGTGTGAATATTATTTACATTGGAGTTGAAATGATATATGAGAGGATTAATTCAATCTTATCGATACAGTGAGAAAGGAAAACTCGAATTAAAGAGGTGGTTAACAATGCGATTGGAGAGGTCGTATGTAAAAAATAAAAGACTTTACATCTTTGCAATATAGTGACATAGTTCTTCAACAGCTGAGCTGGAAAATTGGTATGTTGCTGCAATAGAGGTCAACAAATGAGACGAAACCAGCAAGGTTGCCTCTGGCTTTGCGTCAATACAATACCTATCCAACTCTCTTTTTAAGTTTTTATAAATTAACAAACAAACAACAACCCGTTTTATATTTGGTAGGCCTGCCATCGTTCATCAAGCCTTTCAAATTTTCCTATCAAATATTAGATTGATAATTTCTTACACGATTTGTTAACCCGACTCGAAATGATACAAAAATAATGAATTTCAAGTCAACATGTTAACTAATTAGATCGGTATCGAGTCACACGTTAAAAACCCATTACCCGCAGGTAACCAATTTTAACATACTAAAAAAAAAAGTTAGTTTGATGATTTTAAACTACTAAAAAACTTTTTGAATAAAATAGCCATTGTAGATTAACACTTATCTCTGGAAAAAACTTGATTCATTCACCTAAAGTTCAATGAAATTTTATTAGGTCATTTGAGCATTCTGAGTTTAAGGATGCAATACCTATTTATTTTTATTTTTATTTTTTGTAGAAAAACAATTTTATTCCAACAACCAGTAAAATTATAAGGAAAATGCTAGAAAGACCACTGTACTCGACGACACAAAGAAAACAGAAGAGAAAGAGCCCCTCCCGGTCAACCTGCAAGAGAAACTAGGATACCATAGCTAACAACCAAACTCTTAACCAAAACATGTCCCATTCCCATGCTTGGTTTCACAAGTTGCAATCAAGCATTCGACCAAAGAGAAAAGTTGGAATCACGCAGGGCGTGAGTTTCATATTCACCCCTTCTTGGTCCGACCTTGAAACGAAAACGAACATTTTGTATATGTTCAACAATCCAATAATGTTGGCCATTTTTTGGATCCATTTGTCGCGTGAACTCCTTTGGCATGTCATAGAAATAAAGATATGTCAGATTCCGGAGATGGTGGATGCCAGAGGGCACCTCCTTCAGTTGTGGGGAAGGTCCAACGTGACACTCTTGCAGAAGAGGCATGACCCCATCGTCTATGATCAACGAATTTAGTCCCTCCATTTCCCTGAGTCCTAGCACTCTAAGTTTCTGAAATCCTCCTTCCTCAAAATGCAGCTGCACACCATCATAGGCATTGATAGCCAAAACTAGCTCCAACAGATTAGGTAGATTTTGAAGGGCTTTTAGTGGGGAATCTCTTAACCTTGACCAAAAAATGCCTACCCTGATGAGGTGTTGAAGATTTGAAATCCAACCTGGCAACTGCTCTAAACACCCTATCAAGCCGAGAGAACGAATAAATTGTGGTGGAGTTGAAATGGATTCTAGATCAAGGACTTCATCTTCATTTATTGCAGTTAAACGTAGAGATTCAAGGTGGTTCATCTTTTCAATAGAAGCACACACAGCCCTTCCATCTTCACTTTTCAAGTTTTTTAGGCCTAACTTCCGCAGCTGTCTTAACTTTCCCAATTCTTTGATTAGCCTAATCCCTCCATGATTCACCTCCACATAGGACAATTTTTGCAAAGCTTGTAAGCATCCAATACCTTCATGTATCTTCACTCCTTTTTCCATATTCAAGAACAAACCCACGTCGTAGTTGTAGTCACGATGGTGGGCCAAAAGATACCGTAGCTTAACAAGCTTATTGATCTTTGCTGGTATTTCATACACCAGAGACTGTTTTAGATCCAGGGTTTCCAAGTTTTGTAGATTGCCTATGGAGTCTGGAAGCAACTTCACCTTTGTATTCCTCAGGCTTAAATACGTCAAGAGATACAAATCCCCCACATATTTTGGAAGTTGATTGATTGGAGCATCCGCGAAATGCAATACTTTTAGAAGTTTAATGTTTCCACTCAATGTATCGAGAAAAGACTCGGGCCATTCTTCTAGGTTGAAAGTAAATACGGAACGAATATGAGATTGTGTAATGCTTCCCAGGGCTTCAGAGGGATTGATGTCCATTGAGAGACGTCGAGTTGTTGGTTTAAAAGTCGACTCGTCTTTTGATAACACATGACAAAAGCTCGAATCCAACCCCTTCTTAAGGAGGACGTCGTGCAATAGATCATGAACTCTACAACCTCGAGCTTTTCCATCAATGTAAACTTCTGTAACTTGAACCAGGCTTCTGTGAATTAGCTCCATCAAGTATTCCTTTCCAACCTCTTCTAGTGTCTTGCCCCTCTTCGGTTTCACAAAACCTTCGGCGATCCACAACCGAACTAATCTTATGCAACTAATTGAGTAATCCTCGGGAAAGATGCCAAAGTATAAGACACACGATTTTAGGTAATACGGTAGATGGTGATAGCTGAGGGATAGGATTCTTGTGAGGCTTGAAAGATGCCAAAGTATAACTTCTGCCATTCAGACACAACTTTAACTTTCGTTGACAGCAGACCACCTATGGAAACAATTGCCAAAGGTAGTCCTTCGCATCTTTTGACGATGTTAAGAGACAACTCTTCCAACTCTCCAGGACAATTTCCCTCCAGTTCAAACTGAAATGCCTTTCTACAAAACAATTCCCATGCCTTGTTTGGAGGCAGAGGCTGCAAGTGATGAACATGAACAAAACATGATCTTTTGCAAAAGTTGGCAACATCTTGAATCCGTGTAGTGATAAATATTCGTCCGCCTTTATCATCGGGTAAAGCATGTTCTATAGACCCCCAAAAATCTACTTTCCACACATCATCAAACACAACAACGTACCTCTTTTGCTGCAAATACTCTCTTGATGTGCTAATCAGGGACTCCTCATCCATTGTGTCAATTTCCTCTGGGAAACGCTCCTTCCTTGAACTGTAGAACTTTTTGATTACCGTCCTCAGAAGATCCTCAACCCTGTACGACTGGGACACCGTAATCCAAGCATAGCAATCAAAGTGTGCCATCACCTTCTTCTGGTCATATACTTTCTTAGCAAGAGTGGTTTTCCCAAGTCCTCCCATACCAACCACTGATATCACTTCACGTCTCGGTGCTCCTTCTACCAACAAACGAGTTAGCTCATCTCTGGCACATTCAATCCCCACGATTTCAGCTTCCCCAATGAAAAGGGAAGCCACTCGAGGGTCGTTCAACGGTAGAGTCTTTTCTCCACTGCTCTGGCCTTGCTGATCAAGGGATTTGAATCCATATCTTTCACTTCTCTCCTTGATTTCACGAACCAATTTATACCGTGAACTTTCAAAACTATCCCATCCTGTGATCTCATTTTTTTAGCCAACCGGATAATTTTGTGGAAAAAACGAAGGAATCCATGGTGTTGATGATGCCGTAAGATGCGGAGCAAATATTCATCAATGACATCTTCAATGTAAAAAGCTGCTTCCCTTACTTGATTGACCCAAGTTTTGACACCGTCATTCCCCGTCTCTCCATCTGCTGCTGCAGCCTTAGCATCTGCTTCCTTGAGGAATGATCGGATGCTCTCGAGTTCATCTTTGATGAAACCAACTTCAGTACGTGCATTTCTCGAAAGGTTTGCTTCTGCGGTGATGAGTAGTTGAATTAACTTGTCGATCACAAAGCATACAATGTGTTCTGCCATTTTGTATCCTTCCCTTTTCTGGTGAACAAAGCATCTATAATTGATGAATATTTGCTCAATTATATGAAATTATGAACATTTTAGAATTCTGTGTGCAGTATTTCTGGTTAGGTTGCAGATGGAAGAGGATCCTCTCCGGATCCACTGGGAATTATAGAGATTCTCACATACTAACCATTCATCGTACATCGTGCGGTTAGTTTTCGTCAGATACTATTTATGTTTATTTTTAAATGAAAACGTCAAATAATTTCTGACCGCACAATGCATAATGAATGACTAAAATATGAAGATCTCTAACATCCTCACATTTTGAATCCGAATGGAATCCAAATCCATTGCAGACGACTTTTTGAATTGCAAGGTGAATTAAACTGTGGAAGTGATGTAATAAGGCAGCGATTGGCTCATATTGAATTAGGTAATCCATAGAGAAGTTCGTGTCATTAAAATTTAATCAAACGGTAACAAATAGGGATTCATTTTAAAAATTATAATAAATTTAATGTTTGATCAAATTTCAACAGCACTGATTCCCTGATTTGGTTGATTATGAGGAAGAGATCCATTTTCAATCTATCATATCATATTGTAGACTTGTTTTAATTCAATTTTCAATAATTCAAGAACTGCTGGTATATTATGGAAAGGGATCCGAAGAGAATCTCTTCCACCTAATCGTCCTCATCAAACAATCTGGATCCTTAAAATTTGATCCAACAGCTAATATATAGAGGCCCACTTTAAAATGTATAATAACTGTAGTTGTTAGATCAAATTTCAAGAGTTACGATTGTTTGACGAGGAGAATTAGGTGGAAGGGATCTGGAGATGATCCCTTTCCATATATTATGCCTTGGACTTAGAATGATATATGAGGAGAAATTTTTCAATGTGATTGAAATACAAAACAAAGCACCACATGTCATTATACAAGGCACACCTAAAAAGTGAGATCAAACCAACCATTGCACCAGCTGGCAGCTGGGATTGACTAGTAATTGCATGGTTAATGGGTTGCCTTACCAAAGCCGACAAGGTTGGCTGTGGCTTTGCATCAATAGTAATACCTACCCAAACTCTCTTATTTATTTTTATTTTTTTTAAACAAGAAGAGTATGATATTTTCATTCATTTATAGAAGAGCATTATAAATATATATATATATATATATATATATCATGAAGAATTTGGCTTCAAATGGGTCTTTATAAACTAGATCTAAAAATATTACAATAAGCATCACTAATTGCAAAGTAATGAGTAGACTTCAACCACTCATCTGAGCTCACTGGGAACCACATGATTACACAGATAAAATGTGAAACTTCATGTTACAAGGTGATCATGTGAGAACAAAATTTCAAACCATAAATTGTGATAGGGAGTACGATGCTCATAGGTCTATCGCATCACTTAATCAGCACCATGATTCCAGAGCAACAAATTAATGAAGTAGATCATGCAAATAAAAAATCTCCACCCTTCATACATAGATTCAGAAGAGGTGGCACAACCAAACAAAAATTAAAATCAAGCACTCTCCTATAAACAAACAACCACCACTTTATACTTGGTAGGCCTGCCGTCATTCGTCAAGCCTTTCAAATTTTCAATTCAAAATTATCATATTTTTTAATAGAAGAAGGCCTTCAACACTTGTGATCACATCTCTAGTAAGAGAGAATTATTAATGTGTTCAAAATATGGATGGCACCCCATATGTTATTGTACTAAGTGTTGGGAAGTTTTTTTTTTTTTTTTTTTTTTTAAGTGTTTCTCCACTTGTATAATGACATATGATGTAGGTGCCCGTGCTTCGGACCCTAAAAAAATGGGAATTTTAACGAAAAGCTTCTGATACTATTCACTTTAACGAAAAACCACATTTTTACACTAAAAAGTCAATTTTGGTACTATTCACTTTACCCTTTATTTTGTGCTTATCGTTAAAACTCAAAGTTTTTAAGCCATTTTCATTAGTTTTCCTTAAAAAAATTTCTCTTCATTGTAGATGTGGTACAAAGTGTGATACGAAATGTGATAAGAGTAGCATTTTGATTAAAATTACATCTTTACCCCCAAAAGGAATGAAATTTCTTTCCTTTTGTTATTATTCAGTAGCTCATCTAGCACCACCTCAATGGTCAATGCCTACCTCTTCTATGATGAAAAATGGTAAGATTTAGTTTACTAAATCATGTTCTTCAGTCTTATTATTGTTGAGAATGAATCGTACTTGATGGAAGAAGGGACCTTGCATGTACTTATAAGTAGTTGGGCTACTCCCCATAATGTCAATTGATTTTATGGTGGAACCCCAACTTCTTCATGGTATCAAAGCAAGTTGTCTCATGTGTGAAACCCAACGGCTACACGTGTTCTACGTCACCCCATTGGTGTTGTCTACGTGTTCAGATTGAAAATTCATCACACGTGAGGGCGTGTTGAGAATGAATCTCATTGATGGAAGGAGGAACCTTGCATAGTTAGACTACTCTCTATGTTGCCAATTGGTTTTATGATGAAACCTTGACTTTCTTCAATTGCTGTTCTCAATTAGTTTAATTGTTAATTTAGGGACAAAACTCACTAAAAAAAAAATTTGAATGGATTTTTCATTTTTACAACAAAGATTTGAGGTAAATAGTTGCCATTTATGGTTGTAAAAACTTGATTCATTCACATAAAGTTCAGTGAAATTTTATAATGACATTTGAGCATTCTAAGTTTAAGGCGACGATACCTATTTATTTTTAATTTTTATAAACAGACAGTTTTATCGCAACCACCAATAAAATTATAAGGAAAATGCTAGGAAGGTCACTCGACTGGACGACACAAAGAAAACCAAAGAGAAAGAGCCACTCCCAGTCAACCTGCAAGAGAAACTAGGATACCAGAGCTAACAACCAACTCTTAACGACTCCTAAACCTCTAACCAAAAACTGTACAAAAAGAGACCATCCCATTCCCATGCTTGGTTTCACAAGTCGGAATCTTCTACCAAAAAGAAAAGTTGGAATCACGTAGGGCGTGAGTTTCATATACAACCCCATCTTGGTCCGAACTTGTAACTAAAGCGGACATCTTGTATATGTTCAACAATCGAATGTTGCAATCCATTATTTGGATCCATATGTCGTTCAAACTCCTTTGGCATGTCAACGAAAGCAAGATTTCTTAGCTTTCGGAGACGGTGGATGCCAGAGGGCACCTCCTTCAGTTGTGGGGAAGGTCCAATGTGAAAGTCTTGCAGAAGAGGCATAACCCCGTTGTCTATGATCAATGAATTTAGTCCCTCCATGTCCCTGAGTTCCAGATGCCTCAGTTTGTGAAATCCTCCTTCCTCAAAATGCAGCTCCACACCATCATATGCATTGATTTTCAAAACTAGCTCCAACAGATTAGGTAGATTTTGAAGGGCTTTTAATGGGGAATCTCTCAACATTGACCAAACAATCGTTATCCTGACGAGGTGTTGAAGATTTGAAATCCAACTTGGCAACTGCTCTAGACGCCCTATCAACAGAGAGCACGAATAAATTGTGGTGGAATATTTCTGCTTAGGTTGCAGATGACTTTCTAGATTGCAAGGAGACCGAATCTATGAAAGTGATGTGATGAGTCAGCATTTGTCTCTGTGATGAGTCAGCATTTGTCTCAACCATTTAATCGAATTAGAGAGGTGATTAACAATGCAATCGGAGATGAATAAAAAGAATGTTTACATCTTTGCAATATAGGCAGCTGAGCTGGAAAATTGCTATGTTGTAGCAATAACAGTTGTTGAGGTCAACAAGTGAGACCACACCAACCATTGCACCAGGTGGGTTTGACAAATAAACAAACAACCCCTATTTTATATTTGGTAGGCCTGCCATCATTCATGAAGTCGTTTACATTTTATCATCTTTCACAGATATTTTTCAATATGCTCAAAACATCAAAAAGTATATAGTATTTGTATCATGACATATGGTACAACTACTGTTTTGAGCACATTAATTTTTTTTTCAATCTCTCTAATAGAATTAGGATCCATATATATGTGCATCTCATTTTTATTAGATAACGGCCCCTTATGCAAAAAGATCTCTATTTTTTTCAAAAAATGGGGATTAAGTGTGGCGCTTACTCCATATCAAACTTTAACAATCCGAATCATTTATTTTATAAGTCTCGATTCATAAATAATCCTTGCAAAAATTCAATTCAATCCGAAACCATTTGCATATTTAATTATCAAGATAAAATTTCATTATTTTTTATAAAACAAAGTATTGTGAAGCAAGGTTTCGAGTTCGAGTCTTGTGAATGGAGAAGCCAGTATTGGGAGAGCTTGCCCCCGAATGGGGTCCTTCCCAACTCGAGGGATTAGTTCTCGCCTACGTGTGGGGATACCCTGGATTCATCCAAAAAAATATTCGTTAATTTCTTTGAACTTAATTAAATGTCTTCAACATTTCCGATTTGGCTAATATTTTGTAAGGATGATTTATGAAGTGCAACTTGAAAAATAGAAGGTTTGGATCGTTGAAGTTCGATATGGTGTGTACTCTACAACTAATCCTCATTTTTATAAAGTAGAAGAAAAAAAAAGGAATCACTTCCCTTAAAAGTTTCTATGGTTACAAATACAGTATGAAAAATATGATAAGAAAAGCATTTGATTCAAAAATACATCTTTACCCCCAAAAAGAATGAAATTTCGTTCTTTTTGTTATTACTAGCATATGGGCATATACAAAGTGAGTGAGAAAATTTTTTATTTTTTATTTTCTAAATAGAAGGAGAGAGGAACAAAGTAATAGAAAATGGGGGAGTGAGAAGTTTTTTTTTTGTTTTTAAATTTTTATTTATTTTTTAATTAGAGATATGTTAGGATTACATGTAGGTGAGGTTTTGAAAAAAAAGTAAAATTTGGTTGTGCAAAATCACATTTTTGTCTCATATTTCTTATTCATGTTTTGTTTTAATTAAATGATTAAACTGATAATTTTATAGAATTTTGGTTGATAATGAATATTTTATTAATTAGTAGAAATAGGAGGATTATGTTTGTACGCCAACAAAAGATGCAAAAATCGAAACTGGCAGGTGCCAATCATAAACAGACCAAAAGTTTCTGGAAGCAAAACTGCAAAACACACACTTCCCTCGCAGGGCTCTCGAATCTCACTCTACCCCTCCACGCCAACCAACGGCCAACCCAAAACCCTCCCACTACAGCTCGAGACCCGGACCCGCGAACCCGAACCCGACTCCGACCCAACGCGAAACAAGCCCACCGGAGTCACCGCGATGAGACTGATTGTGCCACTCCAAGGCGTCGTCCAAGGCAGAGGCGGCCTCATCCTCGGCTCTCTAATCCCATGTGCTCTCTATTACTGCCTCCAGCTCTACCTAAAACGACGCCGACCCTCCAAACCCGATCCACCTTCCCCCTCCCAGTCCTCCTCCAACCTGGCGGAGCTCCCCAGAACGCTGTCGCGGTCCAGCTTGTCCACCCGCGGGTCCATGGGCCGGGTCCGGATATCCTCCCGGGCGAGCTGGGTTGCGAAGCCCAACGACTCGCCGTACTATATCGGGTTGGACAGGGCTTCGGAGGACCCGTACGATAGGGTGGATAATCCGGATGGGGTTATTCAACTCGGATTGTCCGAGAACAGGGTGAGATTTTGTTGGGTTTTGTGTAATTTATGTTTTCGGAGTGGAGTTTATGTAAAGTTCGACTTTTTAATTTTCTGGGTGTGGTTGCAGCTGTGTTTGGATTTGATTGAGAAATGGGTTTCGGAGAATTTGATGGAATCGATTGTGGGAACGGAGGGTGGTGATTTGAGTATAAGTGGGATTGCAGCGTACCAGCCGTTTGATGGAATGACTGAGCTGAAAGTGGTATGATTGTTTCTAATCTCTGAAACATTGTTGGATAATTTAGTGAGATGGTACTTTAGTACGGTATAATCGCTCTTCTGATATAGTTTCGGTTGCGTAATTTGTAGGATAGTGTTATTTACACGCCCATTTTTCCAATGGCCGAAAATTGAGAGGGAGAAGTAAAAATTGGTGTGTGGATAGCACTACCCAATTGGCAAAGTGCTATGCTACATTGCTTTGAATTTTCGTAGCCGATCGTTCTTTCATCATATTGATTCATGAGAGTGAAGCATGTGGCCTGCAAATATTTGTGGCTGTAGTCATTCTAGGTTCTGATTTTGAAGAATATTTTAGGAGATATGATTCAAGTCTATGACTTTTGAAAAGAAGTGCAACTGTGTTGGATTGCTAGTGTTGTTAAATTTCATGTAAATGATAAAAAATAAAAATCCTCTTTCTGGATTTGCAGGCTATGGCGAGTTTTATGTCTCAGATCATGGGAAGATCAGTGTCATTTGACCCATCCCAAATAGTGTTAACATCTGGTGCAACACCCGCAGTCGAGATATTAAGCTTCTGTTTAGCAGACCATGGAAATGCATTTCTCGTTCCTACACCTTATTATCCTGGGTAATATTTGTCAGTCTCTTTGAAACTCAGTATTGCTAGAACCCATTTTCCTAGTCAATGCAGATATCATAATTGTTTGCACAAATCTTCTGCAGCAGTTAATTAGAAAAACACACTTGCAGTTTTGACAGGGATATGAGATGGCGAACAGGAGTGGAGCTGATTCCTGTCCACTGTCGCAGCACTGACAACTTCACTTTGAATATAACTGTTCTAGATCAAGCATACGGTCAAGCTAGAAAACGAGGAGTGAAGGTGCAGGGAGTTCTCATTTCTAACCCTTCGAATCCTGTGGGTAATTTACTTTCAAGGGAAATGTTGTGCAGTCTTCTAGATTTTGCCCAAGAGAAGAACATCCATGTCATCTCTGATGAAATATTTGCTGGGTCTATGTATGGAAGTGAGGAGTTTGTGAGCATGGCAGAAATTGTTGACTCAGAAGATTTTGAGAAGAGCAGGGTTCACATAATATATGGTCTATCAAAAGACCTATCTATTCCAGGATTCAGGGTTGGGGTTTTATATTCATATAATGAGAGTGTGTTGGCTGCTGCTAAAAAGTTAACAAGATTTTCTCCCATTTCTTCTCTGACCCAGCGGCTTATTATTTCGATGCTTTCAGATACAAGATTCATTCAGGAATACCTACAGATCAACAAAAAGCGGGTAAAAGATTTGTACGATTTATTTGTGGCTGGTTTGCAACAATTAGGAATCAATTGTGCAAAGAGCAGTGCTGGTTTATACTGTTGGGCTGATATGAGTGGATTAATTCGCTCTTATGGTGAGAAGGGGGAACTCGAGTTATGGGATAAGCTGTTGAACATTGCCAAGATCAATGTGACTCCTGGTTCAGCCTGCCATTGCATAGAACCAGGATGGTTCAGATGTTGTTTTACTACTTTGACTCCAGAGGATGTTCCTGTAGTTATAGACCGGATCCGGAAAGTTACTGAAACAATTAAATCTTCTAGTTAGTTGAAGTTTTTTTCAAATTTGTTGCTTTAAAGCTCTTTGGGTGCTTTTGGCGTTGTTCTATAAGTCAAAGCTGATATAACTCTAGTAGAGGGGTATGTTGTGGATAATCACAGATTTGATATTGAAGTTACACACACATTCAAGCGTAGCTCGCTTGAGGTATTTGCATAGTACGAAATTTGGTACATATTGGACAGCTATATACTTTTCATCATCTGGAGGGCTGACTGGAAGCTGCGTAGCTCGCTTAAACTCTAAGCAGTGTTTTCTTCACATCAGTTTTAGCGTAGGCAAGTTCTTCCTCTTGCTGTAGAGCCCTTCTATCCCCTTGATTCCAGTTCCAAAGATACCGCATCCAAAACCTTTATTCTTCATGAGTTCCTGCCATTGATGCATTCAGGAAAGAGGAACAGTTTATGAAATCTTGGTGCTGTCAGAAGGAATGACCTACAGTTGATATATGTAATTCTCTTTCGTTTTCTGAATCTATATGAAACTAGTATTTGGTACAGCCATGTTTGTTCCGGAGTAGCTTAGAAACCAAATAAACTTAAAAAACAACAATGAACGTAAGAGTAAGAACAGAAATTTACCATTGAGAAATTGTGTTTTCTCATTTGAACAGCTTTCCTCCTGCAACTACTCCGTCGACTCATCATTATCAGCTCTCCAAGTGTTCTCGGCCTCCTAAAAATAGCACTGCCATTACTTTCGCGATCAAAATATGTACTCTCTGCTTCTGTTGGAGCAAGAGAGGTTTTGTCTGATTGCCCCGTTTTTTCAAGAAATCCAGCATTGGCAGGAATCAGTGGAAAGAGGCATTCCAAAAACGAAGCCCCCATCAGGCTTGAAGCTCCAGTTGCATAGCTGCCAGTACTGCTGCCTGAATCTGATGCCGGTGAGGAAGGCGTCTTGGGCCAATCACGCTTATCTTCTGTTGGTGTGGTGACTCTGGTTTCATGTGCTGGAATAGCAGTAGAAAGTGCCACGGATGGAACAAGACAGTTTGCGAGTAGAGAAGGAGCTGAGCGAAATGAATCATCTGTTTCAAAATCAAATGCTTCAAACTCCAACTGAAGCATACTTTCTTCTCCATCGCCATTGTAATCTTCATGCTTACCATCATGATAATGTTGGTGAGAGGCAGCGCTTGTTGGAGGTGACGGGTAAGTGAGAAGCATCAGCGGCTGCAGAGGAGATACTGATTCCATTGTTGGTTCTGAGAAAGATGGTAGCGGTGTTCCTGGCTTTTCTTCCCATTCAAACGGGACACAGGCTATAAACTTGACCGGAGGGGGTGGAAATGAACAACTCGAAGAAAACTCCGGTTTCCAGTCTTTTTTGGCGATTCCCGGCCTTTCTTCCCATAGAAAAGGAACTGAAGGTGGCTCTCTTACCTGCTTCTTGTAAGAGTTTGCCATCAGACTCAGTTGCTTGTCTACCGATTAGGGTGTTGCAGTGCGTGTTTTATACTAAGGGGGTTTAAGGATTGACGCTGGTGGGTTAGAAATTTGCAACTAACATTTTTCAAGCTAACTGAACCATCTTCGAGTAGATTAGGCATACCTGCTCTGTGCTTGTATTATATTTTTCTACTTGATTTCAACTCGTTTAAACCTGGGAAAATGGGTACACATCATCGACCACTTGTGTTTACTGTATTCATTCAGAGCTTATTAGTAATTGATGGATTAGTTCACTTGATTTCATTTTGCTCTTTTCTGACCAAAAAGACAAGTGAAATGATCAGCCTCTTTATAAAGTAAGAGTAAAGCTGCGTACGATAGACATTTCTTTCTGACCGTCGCAAAGTGGAATGCCTTGTTGTCTTAGGGTCATTCTTTTTTATTTTTTCGATCTATAAGTTTGACTTGAAAAGATGCTCTTGCCCTTGAAAATGACGCACATAATGGTCCAAAGAATTTTCACCATAGTATCATTGACATACACTACATGGATGATGTGTGCAAAAGAAGCCCTTAAAATTTAAAACATCAAATGGTTATGATAAAATCCCCAAAATACCCACCAACTTGAGTGCATTTTGGCTCACCCTCTTACAGTGAGAGTGACTTTGACTTTTTCATTGTTTGTCGTTAGATTAGTTTAAATTTTGAATTTCGTGTTTTAAATCAATTAAACTTAACTAATCTGACGATAATTAATGAGAGTGAACAAAGTTGCAC
Organism: Pyrus communis; assembly: GCF_963583255.1. NCBI lineage: Eukaryota > Viridiplantae > Streptophyta > Magnoliopsida > Rosales > Rosaceae > Pyrus > Pyrus communis. The sequence continues at coordinate 3,334,487 of NC_084818.1, forward strand.
TCCGCCAACTTACAAGAAAAAGAAGGAAATAAAAAACATTTAGAAATCTTTACAGAGTAGGGAAATTAGAAACCAATCCTAAGAAGAAAAGGAAATTCATACCAGTCATAATCCTACGCTACTAAGTACGACCGCCCCCTTCGCAATATAAAACCACTCACATACTTGCCAAACCTCTTCACTAATAATCAAAACCTAATTAATTAAGAAGCTTAATCCCGAATCCCCAGTAAGAAGTAGAACTACGCCGCGAAGGCTTCTAGTTTAGTTGATCAAGAGCATTTACTTCTTCGTCCGAAGTCTCAAGTTCTCTTTTCCACTTCCCTAGTGTGATTGCCAAAGAAACAAAAAGATATTCAAGAACCCAAATATGGAGTCACGAAACGACATCAACATGGAGCCTCCACGCTGCGCAAAACGCTGCGGCTTCTTTGGCTCTGTGACAAACATGAACATGTGCTCAAAGTGCTACAGAGAGTGTCTAAAAGAAGAGCAGTTTGCTAAGCCTGCAGCCATAGTAGGTTTAGCTTCAGCGGACAAACCCCTCATTGTCTCAAACTCCACTGCTACCGCAGCTGTTATTTCTTCTTTGCCTTCACAATCATCACAAGGTTCTTCGGATTCGTCAGAGAAAAAGAGGTGCTTGAGCTGCAAGAAAAGGGTTGGACCCAAGGGGTTTGAGTGCCGCTGCGGCGGTGTGTTTTGTGGGAAGCATAGGTACCCTGAAGAACACTCATGCTGTGTGGATTACAAGAAGACTGGACAAGATCTTTTGACCAAGCAAAACCCTCTTTGCAATGGTGATAAGTTGGCTTGGAGGGTTTAGAATTTTAGGTGATCAACTTAATCTAGGAGGCATATCATTGTCTAGTTTAGTTGCTCAATTTCAAGTTTATAATTCTTTTCCCTTTGATTTTAGGTCATTAGTTATACATTGACACACATCATAATTGTTTGAGTTAATTGGCTTACAATCAAACCAGAAATTTAGTTATTACAATTTTTTTATGCATGATGCCTGATTTATATAAAGCAATGGACAAACCATCGATATAATATCGATATTGTCAATGGTGTATCAAAACATGTCATATCCCGGTCCGGGCGGAACCACTTCTCGGGCCCGACTTCACCGTAGCACGATATTGTTCGCTTTGAGCCCCCAACACACACCGAAATCAAGGCGTGTTGGGACGCCTTGATTTCGGTCGGAGTGTGTCAAAACATGTCAATACACAATAATGGAATCGATGACATGCATAGAAACAATCCGTCTCTTAGCCGGTAAAAGAACATCAAACACTCAGTACTCTCCAAACGCTCAGAACATATCAATCAAACACTTCTTTCCCTTGAGGTTATGTGTTTAATCCGCCCCTCCTACAGTATGATTCGTATCGGTACAAATGAAAAAAAAATCTCAAGATTCGATTTTTTAATTCAAAACAAACACACTCAATGCCCTATAGGCTATATGTTGTCTTTAAATGCCAAATGGTTCAATTTGAAGTGCTTTAACACATATCAAATATGTTGATCACATGAATGTCAATGAAGAATCTTACAGACACACACACACACACACACACAAGTGGGGCAATGCATCGTTGCAATTATATGAATTTCACTATGTATTATAAGCAAAATGCCATTAGCTGGAGGATCAAACACTTTTTTATTCTATTTGTTTGAATTTGTGTGTTTGGTTTTTAGTCCTCTAGTGTTTGGGTCTGGCCGAGAGTTAGAGATTCAGCTCACATGTTCACATGAAGTCCTTCCTGGATTTATATGATTCAATTGGATAAATTCATTTTTTTATCGTCTTGCGGTTGCGAATGTAAGTTAGGTGAATTAATTTCGACCGTTTCATAAATTAGAGTAAGTTTTTTTTTTTTATTCAATTGATATTGGAGAAGAAAAATTCAAACTCGAAATTGCAAACTCTTATTAAGCTACAAATTCCATATCAAAAAATTATTTTTTATGAGCAGAAAATGTGCTTGAATAATGATTGATCATATTGAAAAAAAATTCCACTTTGACATAATTTTTTACTTGTATCTACTGTTCCTAATAGAATACTGAGGAAAATAAAAGAAAGTGGTCACAATAAAAAGGCTAGATTATTCTCTAACCGAAAATTAAAAGGCTATTTAAAATCAGAGTTTAAGTGGGAGTCCTTTTTAATAAAGTATTCAGTACCAACTACCGAGTATCTACCATTGGAATGAGAAATATTTTAAGTATGTTAGAAATATAGTTCGTTACACCAAATATCATGATACATTAATCGAATTTTTTTAAATTCTAATCAATTGTATTACTTTATAAGAATAATAAATCAAAGAAACGCATTCCCTATGCTAGAGATACAGCTCATGCAAGAGATACAACTAGTTCCATCCCGTATTTTCGGCACCCTAAAAAATCTTTATGTTAGAATAAATTGAATTTGAAATAAATCAAAGAAACGCATAGTGTTGGCCAATAATGATGATGAAGTAGTGTTAGAAGATTCCCTGTGCTGATTAAAAGAAAATAAAAATACCACCTACTACCAATCTCATTATATGACCCCTTTTTGTTTGTATGGTACCCAAGCTATGGATCGTACCTAAAATGTTAATAAAAGCATTTATTCTTGCATCTAAAATTTTGTTTAAATAGAATTTATATGGTAGTCGAGTTTAATTGTTTAATTAATCGTTCGTAACCAAACGCATGTATTACAAGTCCACTGGAAAATATTCATCTTATTTTGAAATTATATTTTGTGATATTTATTGGTTCAGAGTATCAACAAATATTTTCACATGATCATGCATGAACTATACTCTCAAAATTCATAATCTCCTGGTTCTGATTTCGACAAATATCTCAAGAACAAATCATTTACATTTTATATCTATTTATTTCATCATATACAAACGAGAATTCGATACCAAAAGGAACCCTCGAGGATCTAAAACGCAGCTCAATCAAAACCAGCAACGGTAAAATTTCAGAAATCAAAATTGAAATCCAAAATATAAACTAAAATAAACACAAAAGTGTGATTCTTCTTCTCTCTCCTTCACTAACTAGCTAGAACTCTGCAAATTGAGCAAGCCATTAATGGAGTTATTGCATTCAAACAATGCCTTAGCCGTCATCTCCCTCTCAAACCTGCAAATATAATTCAACCCCACAAGCAGCTCAGTTATGGCAGCCTCGGTCTTGTCCTTGTTTGCAAAAAACAAAGTTTGCAAAAGCATCACATTTGTTTTCGGCACCATGTTTTGTTGCTCGAAGCTCCTCTCGCTTTGCCACTTTATCATATTGTGCGCCAACGGCGCCAACCACCCTAGGATCCTCCCCAAGGCCTCCCTCCACTCGCCAGCTAGCACCGGATCACTTGCGCAAAACCCGACACCTCTCAACCGGGCGCGTAGCGAAGACCTTACGCTGCTCGGCAGCATTGAGTATAGATCGTCCCTCGCGTCGACGCCAACCATTTGTGGGAATTTGATCATCTTCTCCATCACTATGATCAAGTTGGCGTAGTGTAGTGACAGCGCCGCTGCGCCTAACGTGCTTGATGGTGGCTTCAGGAGCTTCGAGTTGGACTCGAAAAACCCAGCGTCTTTCGAACTGTCTTTCATATCAACAGACGTCCTGCATAGAGAACTTTTATTGTCTTGATGTGTAGTACTTACAACAGACGTCTGGTATAGAGAATTTATGTTATCTTCCTTATCAAGCTTTGGGGATCTCAATGGGCCAGATACAAAATGGCACGCAGTTTGGTTGGACGGATGGACAGTCGCCGAAGCCGAGAGGCTCCGAGGCAACGTTGATGGCGGGCATTGTCCGATGCCGAAAACGAGCTTTGTCCTAGCAAGAACGGTGAAAATCGACCTCGCCATAGCCCAAGTGACCGTGTCGAAGCTTCGGCTCCACAATGATCTGCCCTTCAAATACTTCACCTCATTTCTCTGCCACACGATCTTCTGCTGAAGATCGCCAATCTTTTGCTGAAGATCGACGATCTTTTGCTCTTTAGTACTACTAGTCATCGGCGCGGAATGATTAGTCCCGTACTCGTTGTACTTCCACGCTTTGCCCAGCGCGCTTTCAAGAGCGGTGAGCTCGTCCATCTCTCTGTGGAGACTGGACGTGATCGTCACATACCTCTCCAACTTCTTGACGTTTTTGGTGTTCATCTCTTTAAATCCGAGCACCCAATTGTACGGATCGTGGCCGGAGTTGGCGAACTCGAGGAAAAGGCGGTCGAAGGAGCGGAGGTGGGAGTCCTCACATTGGGTGCTGAGTCGGGAGATTGAGTTGGCGAGGAGGCGGAGATTCTCAACGAGCTCAGCGCAGGCGAGAGCGAGGAGGAAAGCGTCGTCGTTTGAGACGATCTTTCGGACACCTTCGAGGGAGATGGACTCGTTGTGGAGGCGGATCATGTTCTTGTCTGACAGTGCCTGCCAGAGGTGGATGAGCTTCGACATGAGGCCGGCGATCTCGAAGGCCAAGACCCCGACGTTTGATTTTCTTATCGGTTTGAGTGGGTGGTGCAGGTGGTGGGTGGAGGTCCGTACGGCGTCAAAACGGTGGGAGATTGCTGTCTTCACCTTGAGAAGGAGAGTCTCAAGTGCCATGAATATATATTTTATGCGAAATTAAACAAAAATGTTTAGTCAGACCAAAAAAAAAATGTTTAAATTTGAGAAGAAGAAGAAGAAGAAGAAGATATAACTGAAGTGTGGGAGTTGCAGAGAGAGAGAGAGAGAGAGAGAGAGAGAGAGGAAGAAAGCTCTGGCTAAGCTTTTGTAAATGTAAATTAAGCTCGTGAGGTGTTCTGGGCGTTACATATAGTCTAATAAATAAATAATAAATTTAAATAAAATCAAAAGATGGCGAGTAATTTTTTGTGCGATGTTCACATGTATTATTACTTGATTTGACTATGTTTTATGATATGGGTTGATGATACAGTATGGTAATACCATGCAAAGTGATAAGTACACTAAAAAACCTTCTCACCAATTACTCTAGCTTTTCACGATAGTTTGTGTCAGTTTGATTCTCATATGTATGAATCAGGCTACTTGAGTGCGATTTTTATAACGCGTAAGTGATGTGACTTTAATATAGTGGCATACGATTTTACGGGACTCAAACTCATGACATGTATGTTACTCAAAAACTAAATTCACTCAGAAGTATCAAGTTTTTCCCCACTATATGTGGAGATATTTTTCAATGTAATCAATACACGGAGTGGTACATCACGTGTTATTATACAAATGATATGATATGTGTGCTAAAAGTTAATAACTTAAAAAGTAAAATTTTCCATTTATTAAAACACGTGTTATACCACTTATGTTCCCGTCAAAATTAAAAATGTCTCCTATATGTGTGAGTTTGATTCCTGTTCACAATAGGCAAACTCAAAATTTCAAAAAAAAATAAAAAAATTGTGGAAGACTTTAAGAAGAGACAACCATGTCGTCCATTTATATCATAACATGTGAATGACTCCTTGAGTTTTGAGGGGCTGAATTTGAGAAAAATTGCCAGCGTGTGGTTAATTTTGTAGTAATTGTAGAAAACTTTAAGAAGAGACAACTATGTCGTTCATTTATATTATAACATGTGAACAATTCCTTGAGTTTTGAGGGAGTGAATTTGAGCAAAACTGCCACGCCCACATGCACAAGACGTGTGGTTAATTTTGTAGTTAAGGCATTAGTCGGTAAGGAGGAACTGTTGTGGAGGCTGTTCAGTGCTGATAAAGCTTTTTCTTAGATGCTGTTTGTTCTACTAAAATGGAGGGGGAGGGCCATGCCATCATTGGTTTTTCCTTTTGATTGTTGTGAAGAAATAAACTACCTTTCTCGTCAATTGATTTATTTGTCGTGTATTATTTATTCAATCCAATAACTTTAGCTCGAGGAGGAAAGATACCAAATGGAAAAGCTCCAATTTAAGAAGAAAAGTATGGGAAGAGAAGAATACTACCAAATAAGATGTATTTAGTTTCTTTACGTTTGAGGAAGTTGAACCCTAACATGTTTCGTGATCTATCATTCACGTACCATTTGAGTTAACCTGAAGGACTTATTAAATGAAGTTGAGGTTTTATCATAAAATTAATTGGTAATATAGGGACTAGTCTAACCTCTTATAAGCATATGCAAGGTTCCTCATTTCTCCAATGTGGGATTAATACTCTCAACACACCCTCTCACTTGTAACGAATTTTCAAGCCTAACATGTGGACAATACAAATCGGATGATGTGGAGCACGTGATTGTTGGCCTTCACACGTGAGACAACCTTCTTTGAGACCATGAATGAAGTTGAAGTTTCACTATAAACTCAATTAGCAATATAAGGAGTAGCCCAATATCTTATAAGCACATGCAAGATCCCTTATTTTTCCAATATAGAATCGATACTCTCAACACTTATTAGATCCTATATGAAATAAGAAAGTTTATTTAGTATATATTGCTTAATAATTCTCACTTGATCATGATGTATTTTAAATTTCTGTAGGAACATGTATTCTATATATAAAAAAAAAAAAAAAAAAAAAAGCTAAAATGATTAAATTTGCACTAAGTGCAAGTTGATATGCCTGCAAGTTGATATGCCAACATAAAATAGGATTTTGACCCATGAGTTGGCCATAAACCACATTTTTAAAGGCGCCGTTAGATATGGTAGTGATATTTCTATAGTGCAAATACCACTCTCTGGTATATATGTTGTTTGAATTCATCGAAGGGTAGCGGCTGGTGCGGGGCCTTAGGGTTGACTTGGAAGAGCCACATGTGGTGTAGAGATGCTTAACTAGCTAGCATACATGCTATAATACATGTGATCTCACCTACGCCTCTATAAGATAATGCTTTCTTCTCTACCTTTCCTTGTCCGTGGATATCCAGGTGTTGAACCTTGTTCCTTGAGTGAGACAGACAGAATGTGCCCGGGGTTGATCATCGATGTCGGGGACGATGAAAGAATTTGAGTACAGATGTAGCTAACAACCATTTTCATATTCGATTCATTAGGGTCGTCACCTTCTACCCAACTAGTGGAAGTATCCACCATTTTCTTTATCTGTTAAGCCTCACTGCTACGGACTTCCTATTAGTAAGGATGCGTAAAAGCATTCAAAGATCACTCTTCGGCCTTTAGACTCGCTTCAGTGATGTCACCCTTTAAGTGATACGGGGATTGAGGTAAGGAGTAGTAAAGACCAATTATCAGGCATACAACTGCGAGGCGTATCTTGATTTTAAATGCTACAAATAGTTGGAAGCTTAGACAGTTAGATGTTAAAAACCATGGAGGATGAAATGAAGAAGTCTAAATGAGGCAGCCTCATGGTTTACGAGGATAATGAACATCCTAAATTTGTTTGTAAGCTTCAAAAGATCAATAATGTAGTTGGTTAAGTGTGTTCGATAGTGAAGCTTAATACAACCGGAACACAATTAAAGAAGCTCCCAACCACACAACCCTTAATCTCTTTTTCCTTTACCTTTGATATTTCTTAACGACAATTCATCAAAGATTTCAGGTAAAATATTAAATAATGAGGTCAAGACTGAACACCGAATGAGATTAGTGAAAACCTAAGCATAACCATTAGGGTCATTAGAATCCATTGATCCCTTAACTCCACTATTTTGTGTCTAAATAACATTATATATTATATAAAAAAAAGATATTGCAGTTTTTTTATGTAGAGAAAATGGGGATATATATGAGATTAAAAAAAAGGGCACTAGATTACTCATTCCACACCACATGGTGAGCGGGAAGTGTGGTCTTGTTGCCTTATTGGGTTGGTGGAACTAACTGGGTGTCTCTGATAAAACAATTCAAAGAATTGGGCACAGAGAGAGGGGGGGAGAGAGAGACGGAGAGAGATGATGTTCGAAGATTTGTTTCTTTTTTACTTTGCCGTAGCTTTTGCCTACCAATGGAACGGCAGAGACGATTTCCTTTGTTTACTTGTCGGAAAACGAATAGGCAAACCATCACCCCCTTCCTACATCTATCTATCTCCATGTCTTGATGGAAGTGCTTCTCTCTCTCTCTCAACACATACAACTTGTTTAATTAATTATTATAATTTTCATCTTGTCCAAGATCAAAAGGCCAATGCCAACTGCCAAGTTATGTTCTAATGCATCCTTTTTTTCACATAAGATACTGCATAGAAGGGATTTGACATGCATGTGTATATAATTTATAAAGAATCGGAGGGTTTTAAGATGATGTATATCAAGTGGATCGATATTTTAGTACTTCTCTCACTTCCGAGGAAACTCTTCATTCTTAGTATGGTTCATTTTTTTTTTCTTATCATCATCATTTAAAAATTATTTTTAAAAACCTCAATTCAATCGCTTGACTCCTGAGTGAAGATAAAGAAAAAATGCAATTTCAAGACAATAAGGCTCTCATCTTGCAAGGATTGAGAAGGGGGAGACGTCTTTTGCATGCAACCTTATCCTTGTTGCAAAGAGAATGTTCCATGTACGACTTGAATTCATGACCTTTCAATCACAAAGAAACAATCTCTTTACTATGATAAGGCTCGCCCTCCTGGTGAACATGGTATTATATATGTGTACAAATATTATATATTAGGGGTTTTTTTATATTATATATTATGGTTTAAGTATGCACCATTTTTTAACATCTTTTGTTGTCCTTTGTCTGTTGCATTTCTAATCTCCAGAGGCAACGGGATTTGCATTGATGAAGATCTGCTAGATTAGCAATGTACTACGTACCACTCGCTTGTTTCGATGGAAAAAAGGCTAGCTTTTCAACAATTGTTGGAAAAGGAAGCCAACCAAGCTCCCAGTATATTCTTGGTCTGCATCTGCACGACCATGACACTTGGCAGAAACTGAATGGCTAATTGGTGAAGAATCGAGATTCTTGCCAGATCCTCTTTGTGAGGATCCTGAGATCCGTGAATCGTGTTTGTTCATCGTACATCGTGAGATCAGAAATTATTTTAAATATTTTTATTTAAAATTAAACATTTAACAAAAATTAATTGTACGATATACGATGAACGAACACAATTTACGAATTCTCAAGATCCTCACCAAAAAGATCCGAAGAGGATCCCGTTGGATTGGTGAAAACTAGATCCGTTGCACAAGCAGATTAAACAGCTTACATCTCTAACTCATCGGGATTCTAGATTTGAGGTAGTGTTCTTATAGTTAAGTGCATCTAATATGATTAGCATTAGTCAAACAGTCAAATATTATCCAAGTTGTGAGCATTAATGCAAATCCAAGATTGTGATTTGATCAGATTTTTTTTTTTTTTTTTTTTGACACGCAGAGGTCTCCTTTTGTTGCGAATGCAATGTACCAGATGTTATTGAATCTGCAAAACTCAAAGAAGATTTCCAACTAAACTGAAAAAGATGGGTCTTTGTTTCTGTTTTAAAATGCTCCATTTGGGCAAATATTAAAACTAGTCAAATGAAGCAGGATCTCCAAGTTTGTTATAAATTAAGGTTTGGTTTATTTTTTTTATTACAAGCAATACCACTATTCTAATTTACACTAAAAGAAATAAGGTTCGAATTTGAAATACAGCTAAACATAAATTAAAAAAAGTTCTATCTAGCAGGACAATCCATCACTTACTTCAGTTTAAATGACTTCATATATGTAAATTTTAACTTGAAATGTATAACCTGAAACAGACAGCGTTGCATCTGCATGGAAGACAACATGATAGTCATGAATTCCATTACTTGAGCGATGACTAAATAATTTGGATTTTATAATTCAAATGGTGTTAAATATTATTGAACCTTCCAATATCACATTACTACCAAGGTGAAATAGATGTATATATTTGTAATTCACATAGCCAATTTGGATATGGTGCTAACAATTTCTAATTGTTGAATTGATCAAAATCAAATAGTGACAATGTATTAACAAGATCCCAGGTCATTTCAGCAAAGATTTGTAGTTTGATCATTTAAGTAAATTTCCTATCTTATTTGATTTATTTATGCATTTGATAATGCAAAGAGATAGTCTAATTAAAACAGGACCTGAGCGGTAAAATAATTACTTTTGACTAACTGAACTGCAAATCTTTTACATGAATCTGGATACATGACCCTTTTATGGGAGTACTAGGTTAAGGATTAAGATGATGAAACAACAAGATCATGAGGGTCCAATTAGCTTCATGATGGTAACCAAGTACACTATGAGCTAAGGTAAAACAAGTTAAAATAATTTAATTAGCAAAAGATCGAAAAAGAGAATACAAAAACTGATAATAATCAAGTGTGTTGCACCATGCGGACTATATATCTTAATCTGATTTCCATGGCCAAAGGGTGGCTGGATCGTGCATGCTGCTGGCTTTGCTTTCACGCTGCCACGCAAACCACCCCATTTAACATCATTCAACAAGGAAATCATCATTAACGTGGACTCGGGGGGATGGTCAGACCATGCTAAGTGGCTGCATTTTAAACCATATATATATATATATATATGTATGTTATGATGGGGCTGATGCCATCATCCATATAACTAAGTGGGTGATGATATACATATGTATAGTCTCTCCCACTTTCTCGATCAAGTCAAAGGGATCAATGAAGATTGGAAATAATGGAATTTATTTGATGAATGACGTAGTAGGCTTTTAATTATAGGCATATGGATGGATAATGTTAACTCCTTAGAGTCCAAGGACATATAACCACTACTAGGTGGCTCATTGATTAGGGACTTCCAGATATGTTTTGGGATCGATTTCTAACGTTAGTGAATTACACGATGGTGGTCAAGAAGAGACTGAAATGCTTCGTCTATCAATTTCCTCGACCCTCACAAGAGTGAACTGCCATAACACAGACACTAGCTATTCCTTTCCAAGGACATATTGCAAGCTTCTAATTTAAGCCAAACTTTATGAGTCAAAGAATCAAAATCTGATATGATTTCTAAACTAGAATGATTGGACTGACTATCTAACACGCTTGTTTACATATGTTTGTGTGTATCTGTTTGATATGAATATATTGGACTCAAATTATTAGTGCAAGTCTCTTTCTCTCATTTGTAAAACTGAGTACGGTAAATGAAAACCATTTAGTTAATTAGGTATTCTCGTATAGATTTAGGGTTTTCTCCTCTAGCATAAAGTTTGTGAGGTTGCACCAAAAGAAAAGGGAGAAAATCAAAATGACCACATATGATGTACCGACAAACTTGAGAATTGAGTCTTTGATTTCTTAAGCCCCAAAAGAAAAGGATTTTAGTTTTGGTATCGTTTACGTATCATGGAGTATCATTACCTCTCTATTTCTCTCTTAATTAACTTGATTGATCACTTGAGAAAAAAGATAAAAACACTTGCGTTGTCACGTTAGGAGGGAGATAGGGATTTTAGCATGGAAGTACATTCCCTAAACTAAGGGAAGGAAACGTGACATGCTAATGAAAACGACATTGTTTCATGCCTACCGCTAGTCTGCCATGGTGCTCGAATGTTCCCCATGGTTCCAGAAACGACGCTATCCAGTGCTGCTGCTGTTTTACTGTCATCAAATGCCCGGGAGGGGGGTGTCTTTTTTTTACTGAAAGATGTAAAAGAGACCATGCCAATTGCCAATTGCCATTGCCAAGTTTATTAAAAAGGTAAAGATAAAAAGGAAAAAAAAATAAAAAATTTAAAGGTAATTTTGGTTTTGTCAAGAAGCAGTGAATCATCAAGGTGGCCAAAGTTTTGATTTGGACTTGGAATTGGACCCATTTAGAAAACAGAAATTCAAACACTACCTCAACTTTGGTCATTGTCAAATCACTTGTGTGCCTCTCTCTCTCTCTCTGTCCTCTCTCTTAACATAAGCGTGCATGCATTGCTAAGATCCCACTTCTCGTTCTAGATTTTCTAGGAGTGTACTAATGCCTTTATGGAAAATTAAAAACCCTAAACCCAAAAAAAAAAAATGAACTTTAACAAAAAAATTTCTGGTATTGTTCACTTTAACGAAAAACTACATTTTTACACTAAAAAGTCAATCTTGATACTATTCACTTTACCCTTTATTTTGTTCTTATCATTAAAATTATAAGTTTTCGAACCATTTTCATTAGTTTTCCTAAAAAAAAAAAACACACAATATATTGCAAAGAAATATGAGAAATGCTAAAACTCTCTCAGAAATAGGATTTTTCATGGACTATCTGTCGCTTCACAATTTATCTTCAATTCTTGTGTCAACATTATGACACATTATGCAAAAAATATATGGTAGAGAGTCTCACTCTTAAGGGTGTCTGATTAGCATTTATCAAGAAATATATATATATATATATATATATATATATAAATGGAAAGAGATAAAGAGATAAGTAGTGATGGATTGGGGCATGAGAGGGGAACACTCTCACACTCCATGGCCTCTCTCCCATTCACCACAATTGAATCGAAGGACATTGTGTTGCACTTTAACTTGACATTCTTTGAATCCATTGGTCCCGTAACACAGGTACACAACACCACCTTCCCACATGCATCCTCTTTTCTTTTACAAAACCCTAAACCCTAATTATAAGATGCTCTTTCTATTTCTCTTCTATGTTTTCAGTCAATCATTCCCTTTGCCCAAACAGATGGATCGAATTATGTGCACGTGAGTTATCATTATCTTTCTTCCTATGTGCATAACTACGCTGAGAAGTTTTTCTGTATATCTAGAACACTTGTCACATAGTATATTTTTCATGTGTTATATAAGAAAGAGAAATATTAAGAGGATTTTTTCAGAAGTGTGACTTTCTTTAGATTCTCTGTCATCTCACAGTTGAACATCAACTTCCGTTCCACTATTGTAAAACTTTGTACCAAAATCATAAGATGACAGGAATCCATGAAGAGAATTGCTTTTGAAAGCCTTCTTAACATTTCTCAATAAGCAAATAATTTATGAGTCACACTTCTTATATATATTAATAAAAATAAATAATTGTAATATCACGGGTTGTAACGTCACATCACAGTGTTTCAACGTAAAATTGCTACTCTACATGGAAAGAGAGATGGACAGCCACTTGATTAATTAGTGAATTAGGGAACACGCGCATCGCCATGATAGGCCCACGAGGTTTGTGGAACTGTGGAAAACCACTCCTGCTGTCTCCATCTGCCATTGTCAAGTAAAAAGTGAAAAATCATTTAACTCGAAGGACCCTACTCATTCTTTGCCTTATCTGCTCCTTTTTTTAATTGTTTACCCCGTGCAGTTGTTTTCTAAATTCTATTAGATATATACTTTTTTTTAAGTGTATTTAAAATGACTAAAAGCGTTTTAGTAAAAATATTTTTGAAAATCATTCTTTAGTAAAAATTCAAAATAAATCCTAAAAACACACCGTGTTTCTGCAAGAAGCACGCATATAGTGTTTCTTCTAAAAAAAAACACTTAAAAATGTTTTTGGAATCCAAAATCAATTCATCAAAAACACTTTCAGTATTTTTAGATACATTTCCAAATGAATCCATGGTGCACCTCTATTCCCATTATAAAAAAAATTTAAAAATAAATAAAAATAAAAATAACTACGAATTTTCGGAGTACAATAATTTAGAATTTTGATGTGCAACAATTTGATTTCCATTCCAAAAATTCTTGAATTTCAACATTCTTTCTCAAAAGCGAAAGAGGAGTCTGAGTCACAAGGCATTTGCGGTAATATTACAAAAATTGCATTCGGCCTCAAAGTGCGAAAAGAAATGTCGATGAAAATGGAGTTTGCGGGATATGGAGGAGATAAATCTCATGGTAGTATCATTAATATGGCTATTACATGTGAACAAATGTAGCGGTCTCGGACTAAGGTTAACGACCATGATAACTTGCAACCCATCAGCGGACACACGAATGACAATTATACTCGTCGTGACAAAACTGAACGATTTACTGAGCCTAGCGATATTGGTTAGCCGGAAACTCTCAACTCTTGTCACCTGAAAGCAATGAGCGGTCGGTCACCATTTGTTTAGCACAAATCGATAACTACAGCACTAGAGCAACAGCATTTCCAAGTTCTTATCCCTCCTCTTTCTTCTCAATTCAGTGGAACCCAACATTTACGAACGAGGTAAACACAGCACTTACAAGAAGCTCGTTCCTATAGCAAGGTCATTTAAGTTTGTGAAAATTTGTGAACGAGTCGTCCCTATCTGGCTTGCAATTTCAAGCTGTTCCTCCAATGGAAGCATCTCGTAACTGCAAGGATGGAAATTGTACACTTGTTAGGCCCAGTTTTTATCATGCCGTCAAATACTGTTAATGGTGTTGATCAACAATTAGAAGCGCGCATCGTTTCATCAGAAACTTTTACAACATCATTGGAGTTACAAAGATGACGGAATATTTCTCACCAAAGAGCAAGGCTCTTATAAGAGAATTCGAGCAACTAATAAATCTAACGATGTAAAGCACATGACATCCAAAGCCAGCAAGAACTTATGTATCTTTAACTGTAATCTAAATGGAAGGAACATGGAACTTACTGGGTTAGAAGCTCGCAGTCAACTATGGTGTCAGGGCCAGGCCGATGAGCCTTTCCATTTGACCGAAACTGGCGGAAAGCTCTTGGATTCAAACCAGCAACATGGGCAACTGCATCAACGAGCTTTTTCTGTAGTGACTGCAACCTACGAAATGTCAGTTCATCAAGAGGCGCAACACAACCAATGCTGCCATCCAGGGTACCAAATAACAAAGCATAGCGATTAGTTTTGTCAGAGCCTGGATTGGTCCCTGAAGTAGAGAGCATCTGCAACCGCAAGAACTTGGTAACATGGGTTCCAACATGAAATTCAGCCCTTGATAGAAGCTTCTGGCCTTTCCAACTCTCAGACATCTTTGGTGCATAGAAAAAGATCTGTGTTGGCATATAAATTGCGTTAAATATAAGTAAACTAACGCTACGCTATCCCTCCAACAATCACAGATGAACAACTAACTTAAAGCATTATTACAGTCGCAAAAGAAAAAAAAGGGAATTGTGGTAAAAATGACATGCATACCTACTCCATTATTCAAATATGTTCCTTATTTTTGCTCTCATTTGCCCTCTTTACTGAGTTTCCATAAAAAAAAAAAAATTTCGCCTTTTAGTTACCTTATCTAGTAATATTTACAGTCGTAAATTTTTAAACACAAGCACCTGTAAAATATTAACCCTATCCAAACATGTTTAGCAACATGACAACTACAGTAACTATACCAATTCTGCTGAATAATTTTCAGCAGAGCAGAAAAGTTTATTGAAAAGAAAAAGGAACCCCTAGTATTTTTTTTTTTTTCGGGGTGTGAGCCGGAAGGTAGAGGAGAGAGACCTAAAAGAGGGCTAACATAGATCTCAACTACAATTCACCAACCTGAATGTTCTTTTGTTCATCTGCAACTACAAGGCTCAGCGTACTTCCATCAATCAGAAATTCCGTTGCAAAACAATCTAGGTTACCAAAATCCTTGGCCAACAAATTGAGCTGAGATCCCTGCTCCTTCCAACTGAGAAAGTAAATGCTTTTGTGAATGTCACCAAGGAGGATAAAATTCTTAACCTGCAAGAACAAATTCGGTCATTGACAAGGATCATATATTGCTCAGAATCATATCGTAATAAATTAAGCATAACATTGTACACAACGAATCAATTTAAAGACACAACTTGAGAAGTTCTGAAAAAAATTTCAACGTGCACCCTCGGATTTCACATCACAAAATTAAATCGTAATATCCAGGTGTATGATACAAAGAATCAATTAAGAGAGACAGTAGAGTAAAGGAAGTATACATACAATATTCAAGCTCACAACGTACAATGGTGGAACATCAAAAAATGCCACACCATTCAGTTCAGTGCCATTCCACTTGTTTAAAGTAATTTTAGGACCTTGTGCTATCAACAGATGACCTTGAAGTGAGGCTAATGCAGATATGGCACCCTTGAATTCTTTGGCGTACACCTCTGAAACCTGAAAACAGAAATAACTGACTTTATCTCATAGAATGTGGAATTCAGAAATAACGAAACCAGGTGAAAGCTACCTATAAGGTTTGTATAGCAATAGATATTGTGGGGGATTGAAAGTAATAGTGATTTTAAGAGAGACGTTTAAATGATCCAGAAAATACCAAATTCTGAGTATTGTTTCCGGCTGAAAATAAAAGAACCCGTCCTCTAGCAGCAACATCCTCCCCTTGCACATACGCAGTCCCAATTGCTATAAGTGTTTCATTCTCGTTGGTGGTTGTATTCTGAAATGAAGTACCATGTGACTTATTTATTGAGATTAGGGCCTTAGGCATAAACCAGTGTACTTGTGGTTGTATATGTTTTATTCAATCCAGGAGTTCTCTCGGAAAGAGAGAAGAGGTGGAACAAACGCGTACAGAAAGCATAGTCCAACAACCACAAACAGGCAGATGACAAGGCAGAAAACTTACAAACAGCGTAACCACTCGAACAGTTAGAGCATTTTCAGAAGTTTGCATGGGAATGGTGGCCTTAGTTTGCCAAGGGCCACCAGATTTTTCTGGCTCCATAATCCGAACCTCAAATTCATCAACAGTATAAGTTCTGTGTAGTTCATCAGAACTCAAATTATGATTCTCAACCTGATGGCCAGCTTCTTGATCAACCAAAGACGAAAGAATTTGATTCAGTGGCTTATGAACCTGAAGAATATAATTGATTCACATTAGTCAAAGTGAGTTCATAATGCGTATGGTCAAGCAAGAAAACAAATTAACAAAAATTGATACAAAACTAAGATTAAAAAAGATTTGCACATTAAGGAAGGAACCAAGCATATATTTGAATGTGTGTGTATAGTGAACTTATCTGGATGCATACGAGGTCAACTTGTAAAAGTAAGAAGCTTAAAATAAAACAGCTACTTTTGTGCAAGCAAGAAAAATATTAAGGGTAGATATATACTCACAGGTACTGAAACTATAAGTGGGTATAAATTCTTCTCTGCAAAGTAAGTGACCTGATGAGGAGTTCCTTTTAATGGAATCTAATCAAAACATAAAAAATATTAATGCCAAAACTTTTAGTTATGCATAAACCATAAACTTAACTTCAGACATAGATGGCAGATTGGGATCAAGTATTATATTGACTTAAACTGAAGTACCCACCTTTTGTACTGGCCAATAATTGTCGTAGCTTGAGATAGGTGGTAGTTGGCAAATCTTCAATATACCCTAGAATGTAGACACAGAAGTAGAAAGGATTAGGTTAAATTTGTAAGCCTAGTATCGGAGATAATAACACAGGGAAGGGGAGCATACTGTCGTCAAACCTGTGATGTAACATATATGAGCCCATGATTACAATTCACATTGTGAAGGACAGTGAAGGCAACAACCGAACCATCACAAAGCTGCCAAAGAAATTAATAAACGAACTTAACAAATTGCCCACTTTCTTAGAAAACATCAGTTATAGTTTTTAATTTGCACATACAAGCAGTGGCCCCAAGGGCAATGAGGTCAAATCTCAGAAACTAACTTCATCCAAATTTGACCACAAAGAAAATTACCTCCATTCTGTAAAGCCAAATTATTATAACAACATGAATGAAGTTAGGAGGATAACATATGTAAATACAAGTACATTAAAGGAATACCTGATATAGAGTTCATTAGGCATTAAAAAGACCAAACAAAAGCAAACTAGCAAACACATAATATATAGGCTGTCTCAATTATTTTCCTCATTTTAATAAGAGAACTGGATTTCTCACCTGTGGATGGACACGTAGACGTTCTCTGAAAACCATTAACCAAGCTGGTCTTGACCCGGAAAGGAACAACCCCTGATAACCAGCAATGTTCTTGAAAATTGTCATTCTTTGGCACGAAGTTTCAGTTGACATGTCCTTCCTAGCATATGTGTCCAAGGGGACACGAGCAAATCTCAAGTTTCTAAGCCTTGAAGCACTAACATTAGTTAAGCCAGAAGTACCCTGTGCCGAAGCGGAATCTTCAGTTTTAGAGGTAGTCTCTGGACCTTCAAACAGGTAAGCATGGTAACAAAGAATCATCCCGTCATTCAATATCCCAAAAAGAAAAGGACGGCTATGCTGTCCTGACCATCTCTGCATAGCCAGCTCTACAACTTTCATATCCTCTATATTTTCTTTCCTGCCCTGGGCACTCACTTCTTCAGAACTTTTATTGATCAGGTTTTGGGAATCTTTTGAAGAGTCTTGCACTAAAGTATCAACTAGGTGCGTCTTTCCCGATACAAATTTATCCACGGAGAAAACACAATTAAAATTGGGCACATCAAATATTTCAAGGGAACCACTTTCATAACAAACAACACAATATATATCACCCTGATCATGTAATAAACCATCAGAACCATCAATGGCTTCGTCAACTCCTGTGGAAAGCCAAGCATCAGTACTTGCCTTCCGAAGCCAAGGCTCAGGTCCTTTATCATGATAAAGTGTACAAGCGGAGATTTGTTTCTTTGAGTTCTCAAAGGCAGCTGGAATGCTTACAGAAACAGTGCACGAAGAAGGATCTGCACATCAAAACCAGCATGAGTTTTCATTTAACCATATGGAATAGAAAAGTCCAACTAGACAAAGAACTATGAGAGCAACATGTCAAGAAGATGATAGTGCACTTATTTATATGTAGAGCACCTTGTTGACAAAAACATACCTCCAATAAGGAGTCGAATACCACCATCAGACATTCTCAGCAATACATATGGATCAACAATAGAAACTGATAACACTGTGCTCTCTGAACCGGTGGCCGATTCAGCATTCAAAGTTCCAAAGCTTATATCCTTAGTCATAAAAGAACCATCGAGAATTCGAGCACCGCGTTCATAGACCTGCACAACTCGACGCCTTGAAAATAAAAAAGGATCAGTAACAAAAAGAAGGTGCAGGATACACAAAACCACTATTCCTCTTAACAAATTATATACTTCATTAAGTTAGATTTAAATTGACTAACAAAAGAAGTTAACTGTAGAAAACACAGTTGGAAAGAATCTTCTTAAAGGGAAACCATCATTGGAGCACAGGCCAGGCAAGGAGAAAAATATCCTATAAAGATACACACTTACCTTCCAAACAAATTCCCTGCAGCAATTGTTCTCCCTTGCAC
This sequence comes from Pyrus communis, assembly GCF_963583255.1. Classification (NCBI taxonomy): domain Eukaryota; kingdom Viridiplantae; phylum Streptophyta; class Magnoliopsida; order Rosales; family Rosaceae; genus Pyrus; species Pyrus communis. The sequence continues at coordinate 3,353,715 of NC_084818.1, forward strand.
AAAATAGTCAACACTTTCTGTCACTTCACTCAGAAGATCTGCTGTTTCAAGTACCTGGGGGGAGTGTCAAAGCAACACAATATGTTGGAAACTGAATTATCAAATAAATAACATTCTTGTATGGATTATCACATTAAAATATAAAGTCACTCTTTTTATCGTTGAAATACTTGACAGTGATCAGACTGAACCAGCATGTATGCTAAAAACCAGCTACAGGAACATTTGCAATCATATGTATAGCAATTATGCAAAAGATATTGAAATGTTTACAAAGAAAGTCTAGATGGGTATCCAGTAGAGGGGCAAAGGAGGAGGATCTAAAGCAGAGGCAAACAGAGAGGGAGAGAATAATTAAAGACATAAAAGAACAAATAGTTACTAATCCACAAGTTAATTACCCACACAAGCATCTATGTTATCCGCAAATCATGTGCTATAAGGCCCTAACCATACTCCCTCTCCACCACCCTTCAAAGGCTAGTTTTCCACAATGTGCATTCGACTTGCAAGTAGCTCATATGTTATGATTTGAAAAAATGTCACACATTTCTAGCTTTGCATCTTACAAACTTACAAGGAACAGTTTCATTAAGAAAAGCGTGCAGCTCTATGAACAAGACAAATATTTACAAACCAGAGAGTCCTCAAAAACACTTTTAACTTTTATCGAACACAAGAAAGTAGATGACTTACCATCGTTCGAGCCTCCAGACTTATAATTAAATATGCATGATATTCATCATCAGAAGCAATGATTTTAGAGTCGGCATTATGACCACGTGCATTCTTGTGGTAAACAGTCCAAATTCCCTTACAACCTGGTAGTTCAACCTGCAAAGTCAAAATGGGAAGGGAAGAGTTGGGTCATTTTATTATCTTGGTTACTGCCCACTCCTGTTAGCAAGCAAAATCAATCTAAAATCCCAAAGAGTGTAGGTAGGTAACATTTTCATGTGATAGATATTAAACCAGCACCAGGAAATACAAAATTATAGGCCCTGACCCCTGATGCAATCAACGGGAACACTACCACCTACCTCAGTAATCATTTCTGGATTTATTGACTGACGAAGAACAGAAAGGGCACCATTCTTTCCATGACCGGAACAGCAGACCTAAAATATGAAAGTAAACATATAGATCAGTTTCATAAAACAATGAAAACAGTAGTAACGTGAAATTCCCGGATTTTCAACTAATAACTAAAAAAATGAATGCCACAATATCCTAAATTAAAGTCTGATTAAGCACAGATTAGGAAGAGGTGATTGTACTCATTTGCATAAGGTGCCTAGGAAACAAGTTCAAGCTAAGCCTGCAGCCCATCATTCTAATCGATGAGTAATAATATAACAAAGATAAAATATGTTCATCAGACTAACCAGTTCGTAATTACTCTGTTTAGCAATTCCAGTAGCATTTGCATCTGCATTAATCCTTAAACCATAGGAGAAGTCCTTCAAAGGACCAACATTAATCAAAGAGTCCCTTACAGCAAATGAAAAAGACTTCTGCATGCACCCAAAAAAAAAAGAAGTCAAATTCAAAAATCGAAAGTCATGATATTTAACGTTATGAACTTGAGCTGCCATGTCTAATAACCGAATCAGAAAATTTTGCAAAATTGACATTGAACAATCAATTTCACACCAAGTACACAAGCAAATATCAGAAGACCACTATGTTAATGAAATGGAGCTAATGGTGATTGTAATTATGATGATTATAATGCCTAAAACAACATATTTAATTACAACAATTAGAATTAAAAAGGACATAAGCGAACATGTGGCCTTCAATTCAGATTTAATTGACTGGGAAGTGCAGCATGATTTTGGAGTGCGAAAGAGTGGAGATTCCGACCTTAATTGGATTTACCAATGCTATTATTGTTAGAAGTTCAGTCTATCCTATTTTTAATTTCTCTTCCTACCATGGAAAGGGATCCTCTTGGACGGTTACACCAGTAACACCACATATGGAACAAATTAAGCAGGAAAAAAACGGAAACAGGAAATGCATTCCCAGAAAGATAAACAACCTGAGCTGAATCTGCACTATTTGGAGCTGACCCAAATAGAGAGAGCTCCTCACCGCTAACCATATCTTGCAATGCATCCGAAGACGACAATCGCAGTCGCTTGGCCGATGGGATATCACCCTCAATATCCCCCACCTGTAAAACTTCAAGCATCAGGAATAGGAAGATAAGGTTGAAAAGTATTGCACATGCCAAAGTCTCCAAGAATGAGTAACATCAAATATGAGAGCTGAATTCAACAACTAATAACAACAAAAAGAGTTTAATCATATTTAACATTGGTATCAACTCTTTCACAAATTACGATTATCAACTCCACAAATTACGATTAAGTAGCAAATTAAGGATTTCAACACAAACCTCATCCTTCAAACCAGATGACAACATGGAGCCCCCTCCTCCACAAGTGAACTGCACAAGCAAACTGTCCCCTAACCGACTGCCCAGAAAAAATAATGAATTTCCAAGTGTTGTAACTCCCTACAAAAAAAAATTAGCAGATTATTCACCAAAACTATAAAAATAATTATAAATGGAGCCAAAAATCAGAAACATACATAGCTGAAATAAGAGTAGAGCAAAAGAAAACAAAAATGTGACTAACCGACGTAAGTACTGAAGCTTTAGACTTTGAAAGGTCAAGTCTCTGTACAACCCTGCAGATTGTAAAACAAGATTACTGCTTACCTAAATATTGAGCAGACGCATACATATGCATGTACATATACACACATACATATACATACACACGTCCTCTACAAGTGGGAAGAGAAAAAAAATACGCTTCTTGAGAAAAATACAAGGCTGTGTCACATTCCAACTTCTTGTAGTATTACTCCAAATCATATCAAATCAATAAATGGGCCAAAGTAGCATGTACGTGGAAATGGTGGTATATATTTCAAATTTCTAAAGTACAGCAGAGGACTGAAATAAATGAAAACTTAAGCCCTCTTGTATTTCTAACATCATAAAAAATACATCACCAACTCCCTAATCATGCTAAATGTCGATGATAATACCCTCCAAGTACAACTCAAGTGAAATTAAAATTTAAAATTGTAATTACTAACCGTCCATCATAAACAAGGGTGAGCAATAGTAGCTCCCCAGTTTTTGTAGACAACAGGGCTACATCGTTCAGCAACCAAGTTGCATTGGCAGCATCAAGCTCCACAGTAAAACTAGATCTTGGCATCTCTTGACTGAATAAAACAGAAAATACATTAAATTATATAAAAACAAAGTGTGGAGAAGAGAAATTAGCCAAAGAGATGAGGAGGGAGGGAATACAAGGGTGTGTGAGTTGTGAGTGTGTGTGTGTGTGTGTGTGTGTGTGAGAGAGAGAGAGAGAGAGAGAGACCTGCTATCAACAGAAACAGCATAACCGTTTAATGCCAACGCGCATGAGGCTGACTGCATAAAGTAGGTAAAAAATCTCATAAAAATGTGTTTCAGCTAATAAAATCCACTACAAGAAATTAACTTACCTGGCTATGATAATGGATAGAATTTGCACTAATCACCAGAACACCACCAATTGGAGATGGTACAGCAAGCAGCTTGTAGGAATCATGGGGGAGATTCTGACACAAATATAAGCAAAAATATAGCGAAAGTAAGGATGTCTTCCCAAATATCCAACACTTAAAGAAGGATAATCTTTCAGATCATCTGACTTGCATCAGACATACACATTCTCCAGTGCAGAAAAAGCATGCAAGACTTTCAAGAAAAATTTGTTCATATTTTTTCATATTCAGCTGAATGCTTAACCATTAATATTTTGGATCACAAAGATTCTGAACTAAATTTATCAAACATAAAAACAAAAAGTAGTTGGGGACATAAAGAAAAGAAATCTCCCATTGATAGTTTCAAAATTTGAAGATAAAATTTATCTTTTGTGGAACTTACAACAGCTGACCATATGAGCGGATGCTGCTTCAAAGTTGTGCTGATACTAAGTGCAGAAATCATACAAGTATGGTGCTTCCATGAGACACGCCCAGCCCAAGTAAGCTCCCGCTCGTGAAGGATAACCATCACAGGCTCAATGTAACCTATACAACATAAGTTATGTCAAACTTTAAAAGATATAAAGCCACGAGAAGTTATTAGAACTAACCTATTTTGTTTCAATCCTACTTGGGAATGCAATACAAGCAAATATGGATACTGATAACCACAACATTTTTTTCGTAAGAAACAGAACACTTTTATCAACACAAATCTACATTATGGAGTGAATTACGCAACCTATATGAAATTCTGCCAATTTCAAATACTCAAATCCACATATGAATTTCATTATCATAGATTATATAAAGTCCCATTAAATAATGCACACTAAGAATTCACATCCAAATATCTTCTTTTTAGTCCACAAATACAAATACAATGTTTGTCTATTAAATGTCTTACAAACATTACTCCTTTCAAAGATCATTCGACAGCCAAACTCACCATGTACAAATGTAAAATCCTTTACATGCTTCATGTCCATATCTCCCAGGTTAACAATGTAAGACGAGTCAACACGAGCAGAAATTGCACCTCCAGAACCAAAGCCATCATCTTCCCCAACCAAACCAGAGCCACCCTGACACAAGATATACAAATTGATATAGAAGAGGACCCTCTTTTATAGATCACAATCTACTAGAGGACTTTGAGAGTTGTGGCACAATGACCAAGACCAATAATTGAAAGCACTACTAGCAAAGGTATACTGCATAGGTAACACTTAGAACTGTTACTTAGGCAACAAGGTTTCACTTTTTTGCCCTCCAAATCCTACATTTTATGAAGCACGAATAGAGAATAAACTTCTTAAATTATACTTTTTTAGCCTAAGATGTCATGACCAGCACTAAGCAACACATTGTTGAATTTGAGAGAGAGCCAGTAACTCGTTGGCATAATAACCTAGATCAATTTGAGTGTGCTCCTAATAAGGGCATATGAGCCAAAGCTTACAACTGTTGCTAAGCCAAGAGTTTTCCTTTTTTTACCCTCCAAGAGTTTTCCTATGGTAAACATATCAGGAATCGAAAATAACTTATTGTTCCATAATTTTTCAACACAAGACGCCATGTTAATGCTAGTACTACCACAATCATCAAAATACAAAGTTTAGGCAGCAGAAGAGACCTGTGCAGCTTTAAGTATTATCATTTGAAAGCCATAAACAAGAACGCCTCCGCACCTGCCTTGAGGATCAACCTTAACCAATGGGCCTCTTGCAAATGACTCTCTGCCTCTTCTCAAATGAAGCCAGTCTGGGCCCTCAAAACAGTGCATAGAGCTGGAAAAAGGATCAATGAATTAATATCACCTTGCAACATGGTTAAACAAAGTATGGAAAATATAACAAAACAAAACTCTGTAAAACTAACTAATAAGGGGGATAACTAGTTAATAACGGTACAGACTACAGATTATAGACTTTAAATCTCTTCAATCACTAAATTACACAACCAACTTCAAGTAAAAGTCAGTTTATGTATTCAAGCCTGCTAGAGGAGATCAAGTATCCCCTTGGCAAATTCACGATTAAATTCTTACTCAGGATTTAAAATCAGTGACTTCAACACTTACAATACTTTCAAAAGAAAAAACACTCACGTGTGTTGCAAATTGGACTTAAACGGAGCTTCAATCGATATAACATCAACAAAATAGCAAAACTAATAACGCACCTAGTACGGAGTCCATGAATTGAATCATCAAACTCAAGAACTGAAATTTTTGCATCTTCAAAGGTTAAGACAATAGAATCTCTTCTTCTGGAACCATCACCGCCTCCGCCAGATAAAACCGCCATTGTTACCACATTACCGTGCATTCTGCAATCCAATTACACGCAAACAAAAATTTGAATTGAAACCATCAGTAATTAATTTAAATACAGCATTACGAGAGACTAATTTGGCGAATTCATCTCCTGACAAAACGCCAATAAAATCGAAAGAGGGGTTCAAATGGGGCAACGGACCTGTAATGGCACACGAGTTCGAGCGAAGCCCCAGAGACGCCGTCCATGAGACCACCACGCTTGGGTTCTCCGGAAGCCCTAGATCCTCTGGCACCCTCTTCCTCCTGAACTCTCACGACGTACACTTCGAGGACGTTTCCGGCGGTGACGACTAGGTCCGGAATGGGGCCGATTTCTCGGCGGGTAGGTGGCCAGTCGGACTCCAGGTCATCGGTCTGGACCTGAGGCATTCGAGGCACGAAGTCAGCTCGTGAGTGGGAGATGAATCCCGAGGCGCAGTTCTCGATGCCGGTCGGCCAGTGCATCATCTTGTAGGCCGCGAAGCTCATCTCCGCCGAGGTGCGGGAAAGCTAGGGTTTTAGAATTCGACAGCAGAAGACTCTGGAGTCTGAGATTCCTGAGAAATGACGACGAATTGGGGTGTGAAGGGGGTTAGGGTTTAAGAGTGGGTGCGGAGTGAGAGCGAGAGTGAAGTCTTGACCTTTTGGGGGATAATTCGGTGTTTGGCGGGAGGATGTTGGATCCCTAATTAACATGAACGTTTAGGACCGTTGAGGAAGAGAAAAGGAGGAGAGAGAGAGAGTCTGCGGTTTTGTAAGAGTTACTTTTGCGTGTGACTCCGGTTCAACCTTTGAATTTTTATTTGAGAAATTTTATTTGAGCTTGTATAATCTCTTTTAACACCGAATTTCTTCTTTACACATATTACTCTTCAACAACAATCTGAATTTTTCCTCCTAAAGGGCATGCCAGGTCCGAGCTACTAGGCTTAGAATTAGATCCACTCTTCGCCTTTGCAGCTCTTGAAGAAGCAAATGTGGCATCTCTATCAGCTACTGAACTAGCCGCTCTTCAAGCGGATCTATGATTGGTCAAGGTGACCAAGAGGACAATATCTCCTCCATATTCCTTAGACAGGCAAGACTCGGATGCTACATGCGAGAAGCATAATAGTTTACTAAACTATTTAGCCCCTTAGGCGATCTCCAATAAGGAGGGCCAAAGGTCCCAAAGCTAAAAAATAACTTATTTGCCCAAAAATCCATCTCCAACCGATGACTAAGCTATAATTTTGTGAAGCCCCTAGGCCTTTATTTGGCAAAAAAGGCATCAAACTATCCAAATGTAGCCCCCATCTTAACTTTTTTTTTCGGGGCCTAGCTCCTTAAATGCAATAGTTGATTAAAATTGAAGGATTAAAATTGAAGACATTTAAAGGTAGTTTAATTAAATTAACCAATAACTTTAAAGTATAAACTTAAAAACTAATAAATTATTTAGGGGATATGTTTAACCCCTTCGGTTAAAGATGGTATATAAGTATGGCCTGATGCTATTTATTTAAAAATAATATTTTGTAGGGCTATAATGAGCTTATTGTTGGTATGACGAATACAGCAAAAGGACAACAGAGTGTAACAATCCCAATTCCAACCAATAAATTTAGGTATTCCAATACTCGTATCATTTAATGTTGCATAGCATAAAATACGTTTTCTTCTTTTTCTTCATATCAAAAGAAAAATTTCCAATAACCTCAAACAAATCAGTTAATGTAACATCCCACATCAACCAACGGAGAGAAGGTGATGTGTCTTATATGTACATGCCCACCTCTATTTAGCATGAGGCCTTTGGGGAGTTTACTGGTTTCGGGTTCCATTGGAACTCCAAAGTTAAGCAAGTTCAGGCGAGAACATTCTCAGGATGGGTGATCCACTAGGAAGTTCTCATGTGAATTCCTATAAACAAAACCTTGAGGGCGTGGCCAGGGTCCAAAGCGAACAATATCGTGCTATGACGAAGTCATAACTGGGATGTGACATAATGTTATTAGAGCCATTATGACGTGTGGTGCGAGTGTGCCGACGAGGACGTCGGGCCCCAAGGTGGGTGGATTGTAACATCCCACATCGACCAACGGAGAGGGGGTAATGTGTCTTATATGTATATGCACACCTCCATTTAGCACGAGGCCTTTTAGGAGCTCACTAGCTTCGGGTTCCATCGGAACTCCGAAGTTAAGCGAGTTCGGGCGAGAGCAATCCTAGGATGGATGATCCATTGGGAAATTCTCGTGTGAGTTCCCATAAACAAAACCGTGAAGGCATACCCGAGACCTAAAACGGACAATATCGTGTTACGGCGGAGCTGAAACTGGGATGTGACAATTAAGGTCGTGTTAAAATTGTTTATGAAATTGTTAAAAGTATTTTATGACATATGCAAGCATTTCTTATTATTTTTGACCAAAAAAGAACATATTTGGATCCTCTCCTGAGCTCAAGAGTGAGGATCCTCCTGATCAAAGAGTGTGGGTCGTTGGATTTTCATCCAACGGTTACAAACAGGATGATCCTTTTAAAGTTATAATAATTATAACCGTTGGATTTTCATCAAACGACCCATACTCCTTGGTTAGAAGGATTCTCACTTTAGGCTTAAGAGATCATCCAAATCCAAAAAGAACTACGTTTGAAATAATACTATAAAAATAGTTGTGGGCGATATGAGTGCATTCTTAATCAAATGCAATAATCAAAACCAATAAAAAAAAGGGATTTATCCGTCAACTTCATAAGAAAAAATGTCGTCTTGTTACGAATTAATTAGTATTCAATTTAATATAATTAACTCGTACAATGTGACCTTCCACCAAAATGTAATGCGAAAATGAGTTGACATTTGTCACATTTTCTAATTAATTGTTGAATTTAATTGACATATTCTTAAAATTAGAACGAAAATTAACGTTATATTATAAGATGACAAAAAATTTATAAAAACAAATTTTAGGAGAAAATTATTAGCATTTCTCTATTAACATCCATAATACATCAGAAAATTGAAAATTCATGGTTTCATTTTTCTAAAAAAGGAAAAAGTTAATGGTTTCGTCACGGCAGTCTACATTTTTTGATACTGAAAAGACTCACAGAAACATTTCAAACTTTCCTAATCACATGTGATTTACTAACAATAAGAATGAAACATAAAACTTGTCAAATAAAGTACGTGTATAAAATTCGCCTCTAACTATTAAGTCATCCTAATTGAAAATCATGGTTGATGCTATTAAAAGCTGTCACCTCCTCAACAACCCACCCACGCCGCACCCAAACAATGAGGTCGGTCTCACAGCACTTACTTTGATGGAATCATGGTGAACCAAGGGGCACTATATAGTAACTCCAGACTCTCTCTCTCCTCTCTGAACGTAGTTTTATCCGCCGCATTCAAACAAACAAGATTACATTTTTCCCATTTAAATCTTTCATCTTTGATCTTAATTCTTTAATTCCAAGTCCCCTGTTTCCAGATCTTCATCCGCTACTTCCATTAACAAAAAGCTCTCAGCCGTTGATCTGATTCCGCGTTCCGTACGTAAAGCATTCAACTTTCCAGGTTGGGAATCCGAGTTTCCCATCCTTTTCGCTTACACAGGAATCCAATTCCCCTGGAGATAAATCTTCATGCTTCCATTGTTGTTTTCCTTTTTCGGAATCATCGAAATTTTAGCGCTTTTCAGTGCTTCAAGATCTTCTATTGCCTGTAGTGTCGATCAAGGTACATTTTCTTTAGATCTGCTTACCCTTTTGGAAACCATTGTTTTTTGTCTATTTTTAGTAAGGAAATGTACTTAAAATATAATTATGATTAATTATGATTAATTATGATTAAGCATGATTATAAAGCTTCCCTTTTTATCATCGTGTTGCCTGAATTACATGTAAAATCTGGAGTTCTTGCTTGAATGTTTTCAGGGTTTGCTGGAGGAGGCTGAGCTCAAAGTTGGGGTTTTCCTCATTTGGAAAGAAAACGAAGAGTTGGGGTTTCTTCTTTAGCCATTTGTACGCATGCTTTTGGGGTTTTCTTTGGTTGTTGATATAGTTTAGGTAATTATTTCGCACAAATTGCTTGATTTGGAAAACAATGACTTGGGCTTCGCCCAAAGGTTCGATTTCAATGACTTCCTACCCGAAAGGTCTTTCTTGGATTGTAGTTTCGGGGGTGGCATTGGCTTTGTTCTTACTTTTTGCTTCCTGGGTTTTAGTTACTTATCCAATTGGTTCCACGGTTAGCTGGTATTTCTATGGTGTTGATAGTATGCAGAAATTGGATTATTCTAGCTCCATAGGGAATCCCATGTCCCACGATTCTCCTCTTCCTAACAATGTAGATAGTGTTGATAAGAATGTGGTATCCGATTCTAATTTAGATGTTCGGAGAAGTTCAGATGATCCACAACCAAAAGTTGTTGATCATCAAACTGAGTCTAATTTAGAAGTTCTGAAAAGTTCAGATGGTCCGCAAACAAAAGTTGTTGATCAGAATATTCCTACTGAATTGAATTCACAAGTACCTACAACATCAGATGGTTCAGTGGTTGTTTCAGAAACTAGAGAGATTAAACATGTACCAGATGTGACAGAAAACTCATCCGGTTCATCAGACAATGAAAATGTTGGATCAGTGCCTGCTGTTTCAACCGCTTCATCAATTGTTGACGGTATGATAAAAACTGATAAGAATTTGTCAGATGAGTCCAATCCACAACTGTCCTCACATTCAAGTGATCCATCAATAGTTTCGGAAATAAAGGAGACAAAGGATAGAGAAGCACCTGTTCTTGGGCCATCTAATAACACAATGCAAGATGAAGGGGCTAAGGTTGCTTCTGGTTCGTCCAATGTTACAGAAATTGAAGAAAATGATAAACCTGTTTCTGTGAGTCTTTCCAACAATTCAGACATCGCACACATTGAGCCAAATGATACTATTTCAGCTCCATCTGATTCCAAACCTGAAGGCATCCCAGCTTCTACTCAGATGCGCAACAATGCAACCAGTGGTGGTTCCGTTGATTCAGGTAGCTTTTGTGTTGTTTTGTTATGCTTTCATGTTTGCTGAAATTTGACAAGTTGTGCTATAATCTGAGCCTTTTATACTTCTGATTGAACTTTTGTATAATCTTTACCTTTTGTACTTATGAAATTTGAGTTGTTGCTATAATATTACATTTTCAAGTGGATTTTTTGTTCTCGGTACTTGTTTTTATGCTTTTGACTTACATCTTGTTCGTATTATGCAGGCTGTGATCTATACAGTGGAAGTTGGATTTATGATTCAGAAGGACCGCTATATACGAACAATACATGTCCTGTCCTGACACAGATGCAAAATTGCCAGGGAAATGGGAGGCCTGACAAGCAGTATGAGAATTGGCGATGGAAGCCCTTTCAGTGTGACCTGCCACGTTTTGATCCCAGGAAATTTCTAGAGTTGATGAGGGGAAAAACAATAGCTTTCATTGGTGATTCCGTTGCTCGAAACCATATGGAATCATTGTTGTGCATGCTCTGGCAGGCAATTATCTTAAACTTTTTTTAAGAATTTTATCTCAAATTAGATGCTTCTCCTTCTCGGACAAAACAGTTTTTTCTTATAGTAGACGGAATTTTCACAACTCTGGATTCATCAACACTGCTAGCGTTTGTGATCAGAATTAGATTTGTGGAGTTTGTTTAGTGTTTGCAACTTTGCATTTCAAAGCAACTCTATAAGATTGCAGTCCTTTTTTGCGGATAATGCTGTTAGAACTGACTCTAGTGGTGCTTACATCTTTGTGTGGTGTATGCAGGTAGAAGTTCCAAAAAATCGGGGGAACAAGAGAATGCAACGCTATTATTTCAAGTCGACATCTACATTTGTTGTCCGGATTTGGTCCTCATGGCTTGTGAAACAAACAACTCAGGCATTTGATTTTGCTCGAGAGGGTGTGGCCAAGCTCCACCTTGATGCCCCTGATGACAAATTCATAGATCTCATCCCACAGTTTGATGTGATTATTTTCTCTTCCGGCCATTGGTTCGCCAAGCAGTCGGTCTATATCTTAAACAACGAGATAGTGGGAGGGCAGTTGTGGTGGCCGGACAATTCAAGGCCTATGAAGGTTAACAACATTGAAGCATTTGGAATATCCGTCGAGACAATTCTCACTGCTGTTGCTAGACATCCGAATTATACAGGGATTGCGATTGTGCGGTCCTATTCACCTGACCATTACGAGGGTGGAGCTTGGAACACAGGAGGATCATGCACGGGGAAGGTCAAGCCTCTTGCGCTTGGCGAAGTAGTGGAAAATGGCTTTACAAACATAATGCATGAAAAACAGGTTATGGGATTCAACCGTGCGATTCAGAAAGGTGTGACAAACAAATCAAAGCTGAAGTTGATGGATATCACGAAACCTTTTGAGTACCGCCATGATGGGCATCCAGGCCCGTACAGAAGCCCGGATCCTAATAAGAAAACACAGCGGGGACCAGACGGAAGGCCTCCGCCGCAGGATTGCTTGCACTGGTGCATGCCGGGTCCGGTTGATACATGGAACGAATTTGTGCTTGAAATTATAAGGAGAGAATATGAGGGCAGCAACGACTCTTCTTCATGAGTTGGGGAAAAGCTTATAGAGTAACCATTTTTTGTTTAAAATTATTTAAATATTAGCTTGTAGAGTAATTATTTGTTGGATTAGATGGGAGAATTAGCCGCTAATTCTGTATTTTGAGAGCAATTAGAGTAAATAAGTGATTTGCTTGTTCAGCTATGTACTTGTGTCATACATCTCAATTTAAGATTACATAAAAAACTTTCTTTTTATAATTTTCATTCCAATTTGGAAATTCTTTTTTGCATTTTTCTCAAGACGATATTCTAATTTTTATATTTTAATAAGTACGATAGTCGTTGATAACATAAAATGAATAAGAACAATGAGGATAAGGTGCATATATATGGGTTTTAATTAAAACTGTGTTAAGATCTCAGGTGTTTCCTCAACAAGCTAGGAACGCTCTTTTGTATGACTTTAGAAGTCTCGGGTGTTTTCGAGGTTTCTCTTTAAATTACATCATTTTTATCATAAAAAGATTAAAACTTTGTCGGAGTTTTATCCAACCTTAGGAAAAGAGAGTCTTCTGCTCCAAATTACAAATTATGAAGATCAAAGTTCAAAGTTGAATTAAAATGTATAAATATGATTATTTTTGTAAAACGAGATATGCGGCCGTAATTAATACACCGTCGAGCGTTCGTTTTCGTCAACATACCAAATGAGAAAACAAAAGGGACCAACACATTGACTTTTTTTATGCTAACGTGGCAAATTTCCATTTGCCACATGCACGAGAGCGGCGATATATCTACTACAGCAAATCGGAGTCATTTCCTGAAAATTTGAAATTCAAATGTCGTCCTGGAGAACCATTAAAGTACAAAATCCTTGACAAGCGCTCTCTGCCTTCTTCAACGGTCCTCTTTTCTCCTCCTTCAAACGGCTACTTTCTCTCTCTCTCCTCTCTCTCTCTCTCTCTCTCTCTCTCTCTCTCTCTAAACATTTCACATTTCAGTTACGCATCTCACAACTCCATTAAAATTCAAACCCCAATTTCTACCTTTTTCCCCCAAAGTTTCCAAGAAAAGAAAAACGAAACGAAACCCACATTTTCTCGGGAAAATCCTCCAGTCGCCAACGACCGCAGCTGTAGCAAGAAAATCCATACAGCAGATAGAAAATTGACGTTCGTTGATTTGATCTCTCAGGTTTGTCAACGGATCCTTCCTCTTCCCGTCTTCCTTCTTTTTCTTCAATTTTCCCCAATTCTCCGTTTTGTTCTCGAGCAAGATTTGAATTTTGAAAATTTTGAATTTTTGGTATTTGATTTTGTGAATTGTTGGAAACAGTTCCTCGGCTTCTTCTAGTTGATTTTGTCGCCTGTGATCTGGACGGTGCTTTGAATTTTAATTTCTTTGAGCTAAATTGCATGGGAAGTATTTGTAGAAGAGAGAATTTTCCATTCAATTTTAAAATTTGGTGTTCATATAGAAATTTGACCTAATCTGGACTAGAATTGGGGATGTAATATTTTTTGCTCCAAAGTTTTGGGAGAAACCTGAAATTGGGTTTCGAGGAATCTAGCGTTTTGTTGCTATTTAGAGCTTTTTCCATATACTGTGTTGGCATTTAGAGATTTTTAAGAATTTTATGGTCAATTTATGCAATGCATATGGTTAGGGTTTCATGGTGGAGTTTGTTTGTGGCAGGTAGCATTGCTTCAATATGTCTAATCTTCAAAGTGAACAGCTTCTGCAAATGGAAACAACATGTGGATCACTTCTGTATGAACTTCAGGTATCACATGAATTAGATATATGAAAAGAAAACCTGTCTAGCTTTTCGGTAATTACGGAAATTGGATTGTACAAAAGTACTAAACTCACTCTTTTTCTTGTCTAATTCAACAAATGCAGATAATTTGGAATGAAGTCGGAGAGTCTGACAAAGATAGGGATAAGATGTTGCTCGAGCTTGAGCAGGAGTGTCTAGAAGTATACAGAAGAAAAGTTGACAAGGCAAATCGGTGTAGGGCACAGCTACGGCAGGCAATTGCTGATTCCGAAGCAGAACTTGCAGCAATCTGCTCTGCAATGGGGGAGCGACCGGTACATATTAGGCAGGTCAGGATCGACTGTAATGAAGATAACTGTGATTGTTTTCATAGATAAATAGGTTAAATATTCTGTTTCCATTGAAGTTCTTACTATTGTTTAAAATCAGAACTATTTACAAATTGCTTTGTCATTTCAGTCTGATCAAAATGCCGGAAGTTTGAAAGAAGAGCTCAGCAAAATAATTCCACAGTTGGAGGAGATGAAGAAAAGAAAATACGACAGGAAAAATAACTTTCTGGAAGTTCTAGAGGAGATACAGAAAATTTCAAGTGAGATTAATGGAAGCACAGATTACAGTTCATCTATACCGGCTGTGGATGAAACTGATTTATCATTGAGAAGGCTTGAAGAATTGCAGAGACATCTACATGGACTCCAAACTGAGAAGGTTGGGAGTTCTTTTTTACATTTCCTCTCTGTCTGCATATCATCGTAATCAACTTTTGTATTCTTATGTGCTCTTCACTTCCTTATTCATCTGTTCATTCTTGTTTTGCAGAGTGATAGGCTTAAGCAGATACAGGACCACCTGTGTACATTGAACTCACTTTGCTCGGTTCTTGGTATGGACTACAAACAGACAATTAGTGAGGTTCATCCCAGTTTAGTTGATTCAGAAGGAAGCAAGAATATAGGTAATGATACAATTCAGCGGTTGGCTGCTGCAATACAAAAATTGCGGGAGGTTAAATTACAGAGAATGCAGAGGGTAAAGAATGTTCTTACTTCTTTATCATTTCTTAGTTTCTAGTCAAAGTTGTGCATTTAATTGAATCATATTAACCTTCTAATCTCTGACAGCTTCAAGATCTGGCAACTACCATGTTAGAGCTGTGGAACTTGATGGATACGCCAATTGAGGAGCAACAGATGTTTCAGAATATAACCTGCAATATTGCTGCTTCAGAACATGAGATAACTGAACCAAATACACTCTCTGTGGACTTCATCAATTATGTGAGTTTTTTTATATTGTAATTCTGTATTATTTCATATTTTTGAATCAGTATATTTTTCAAGGATTTCATCTGGGATTAAATCTATTGTGCAGGTTGAGGCAGAAGTGTCTCGGTTGGAAGAGTTGAAATCAAGTAAAATGAAAGAGCTTGTTCTTAAGAAGAGGTCAGAGCTAGAGGAAATCTGTAGAAAGACACATATGGTCCTTGAAGCAGATAGTGCAATTGACTACGTAATTGCAGCTATAGAGTCAGGTTCATATTATATTCTTAAAAGCATATCATGGGGTAACAGAAAATTCCTACATAAATGTCCTTGAACGTGTGCATCATTCTTACTTGTGCAGGAGATGTGGACCCTGCTTGTGTCCTCGATCAAATTGAGCTTCAGGTTGCAAAGGTTAAAGAGGAAGCTTTTAGCAGGAAAGACATACTTGAAAGAGTTGAGAAGTGGTTGTTTGCTTGTGATGAGGAGTGCTGGCTCGAAGAGTATAACAGGGTTAGTTGTTTCCATCACCATGTCGATTACTTCACCACATTGAAACTCCTTTTCTTACTTGTTCCTTTTTGCGTTCATGTAGGATGAAAACCGATACAATGCTGGAAGAGGAGCTCATCTTACTCTCAAGCGTGCTGAGAAAGCACGTGCTTTGGTTAATAAACTTCCAGGTATTGTCCGAATTTTGAAAAATGGCACCTTTGGTTAATAATGGTAGACTATCCTATATACAAAACTGTTACAGAACTGTGCTTTGGTCAAGAGTATCATTTTGATTATGTTTATGCTGGTTTCAGTTTTTTCCTTTATTTTTTTGCGTTTAAATAAGTGTTTTTACCTGGATCCCGGTTTTTATACAGCAATGGTGGATGCATTGGCTTCAAAAACCATATCATGGGAGAAGGAGAGGGGCATTGAGTTCACATATGATGGTGTAAGTTGCTTCCCTTGTATTTGTGCAGTCTCTAGGAGATTTATTCCAGTTGAAGTTTATTTTTTGTTTTCATACATGCAACTTCTGAAACAATTTTTATTGTTATCCACTTCTGTTCAGATTCGTCTTCTTTCCATGCTTGAAGAGTATACTATATTACGGGAGGAGAAGGAGCAGGAACGTCGAAGACAGCGGGTATGGCCAGCAGTTTCACTTGGACATATTTCTTTGACGATCTTACTGTGAACTGTGTGACAAATCTTCATCTTCCATTTTCAGGACCAGAAAAAGATTCAGGGTCAGTTGATAGCTGAGCAAGAGGTACTTTATGGGTCAAAACCAAGTCCTTCAAAACCTCAGAGTGTAAAGAAGGCTCCGAGAATGTCAACTGGAGGTGCAAGCAATAGAAGACTTTCAATGCAAGCTCCTAAACCCGATCCACTTCACTCCATCAAAGGTACTCCGCGTTCAAGAAAGAGTGACCGAGTGAATCCAAATGAGCAATTAAACAATCATCTGGATGATGGCTTTTCATCTTTGTCCACAGGTTAATCTCTTCTCCAACGGTTCTCATTTGTGTATGGTTGACAAATGAGAATATTGAAAAAAATATATTTTAGTTGCTTTGAAGGTTATTCACCATCTGTTTCCTTGCAGGGGGGGACTCTGACTCTGGTAGTAGTACCTAAAAACATGTTTGTTTTATTCTTCGTTGCATCGGTGTTTCAGAAGCTTCTGTTGATTTCATTTTAAACAAAACATGAGGCATGACGCTGGAACACCATATCTCTGTTGCTGTCTAGTGTCTCGAAAAAAAAAAATGCCTATACAGACACCATACGAAAACATGTTGACAATCAAATTTTAACATATTTTTATCCTGTCTTTTTTATGCAGGTAGAAGAGGCTTAGGCTTAGATGTTGCTGGACTTTCTGTTAAAAAACACTCTTTTGGTGCCCCAAATCCTTCTGAAGTGGAGACACCAACAATTCGTAAACCCTTCTCCCCAATTTCTGTTCCCGTTTCCATTCCATCCGAAAATGTTGCTTTCGGCACTACTACTCTGAAGCCTAGAACTGTTGCAGACGAAGAGAACAAGACTCCCAAGGTGATGCCAATCTTCGTGCCAACGACACCATCAACAGTGTCAGTTCCCATGCAGACAGCTATGACCCCAGCTCCTCCTCCACCGGTTCCTTTCGCTACCAACTTAGTTCAAGAGATTCCTGAGGAGATTGAGTACTCATTTGAGGAACGAAGAGCTGGTTTTGTGCTCCCAAAAACACATGTCAAGTCGATGATACAAGTTTGATAGGCTAATTAGTTTGCATTTTGGTGAGAACTTGAGTTAAAATTGTTGTTTTAGCATTTATTTTTCCTTTTGTATTGGATTTTTTCGAATTTCAAGTCAATTGTAATTGGCTTTCCTGGTTTTTATGTACATAGTCTACGACCAGTGAACGTGGACTAAGAATGTCTGAACCTGTTCCCCTCCTGATTAATGTGATCATTAAGTTTCTAATTTCTTTGTTTCAATTCAGTAGTTTGTTCGAGAGAAATTTCGATAGAGTTGTCTGATTAGTTATTCTCATTTTTAATAAAATGTTTTCAAATGAAACAGACAACAAAAATACCAAAATTTTATTATGTGAGAACACGAAATTTAATTGTTTGACATAAGTTTTTCTCGAGATTTTAATTTTGGTTGATCAAACTTCATCAATTTCTTTTTTTTTTTCTGTAAGGTCATTTTGCATACAGTGGCATTAACAGTAGATACCCCAAACTAAAAGGGCGTTTAGCAAATTAAAATCTTCGAGTCAAACTTTAATTTTCTGAAAAGACAAAGGAGTTGTCAGTAGTTGGAAAATTGGTGTAGCTCCCTAACGTTAGCTTTACAGCTTTGATATAATATTTATTTATTTATACAACTTTATCTAAATTAATAAAATGGTAATAAAAAATAGAAAAGCCCTTTTCTTTTCTCAAACAAAACTTGATTGTTTTTTTTAATATTCAAGTTTAGTATCATTGTCCATTTATTAAATTCAGTTTTATTGAATTTCCAAGACGGACGTGAACCATTTTCTTAACTAAAATTTATACTTTGCATTTGCAATTAGAATATTAATTTTTAATTAAATTCATCAGTATTTAATTATTACAATTACATTTTTATTTATAATTTACCAAATTTTTATACTTTATTTATTTCTCCTCCTTTTCCTGTAAAAACCCTAAATTCACGTTTCTCAGAAGTGTTTCTGAAATCAGCGTGTCTAGTTTCCTTGTAATTTCTTTGAAGTGGTTTACAAATTTTTTTACTGAAATTCCAGTCTCTGCCATTGAAGCTCTGTGCTTTCTCTGCAATGGTGGAGGCAAACATCAGAACTGGAGGAGTTGCAGCACTGAGTTCTTCACCTTTCTGCATTTAGAGACGACTTGTCGTTTCTGGGTTCCAAATTTTTTGAAAGTTTGGAACTTTCTAGCCTACTTTTACGGAAATCTGCTCAAGTTCTTGCTTTGCAGTTAAATTATTATCTGGGTATTTTTTTTTTGCTTCCTAAAGTTGCAGGCTTTAATGGGTAGATTCTAGGGTTTGAAAAGTTTGTAGGGTTTCAAGATTTTTAGGGTTTTTGGGTGGTTTTTGTGTCTGCAAATTTGGATATGCAAATGGAGGAGAAAGACAACAAGTTGGTTTCTGGTGTAGCAGTGAGCGGTGAACAAGCTCCAGAGAATTACAGAATTGCCCCCAGAACCGAAAACCCTAGCCCATCTGGGGGCCCCACAACCGTGGTAGCTCCGATGGCGTCGCCGATGAGATTGACTGGGACTGGTACGGATGGGAAGAAGAAGAGGGGCAGGCCTAGGAAGTACGGACCCGACGACAAGCCTGTCCGGTCGTCGGCATTGTCCCCGATGCCGATTTCGTCGTCGATTCTGCTCCCTGGAGAGTTCTCCGCCTGGAAGAGGGGCAGAGGCAAGCCCGTTGACTCGATCAAGAAGTCTCACAAGCATGACGTGTTTGAGAACTCAGGTAATGAAACGTGACCCTTTTAAATAAAAGCTTTGAAAATTTTGACTTTCAGTTAATGTTGGTTACCATTTTTACTGTTACATTTGGGATGAAATGATCATGGTTTGTTGTAGCTCTGACGCTGTTGACGGGGATTTTTGGATCAGCGTTATGTTATTGAGCCTAATGATGCCGATCCAAAAATCCCCGTCAACAGATTGTGTCATGTTTACTGCTGTGTGAGATCTGAAGGGAATGTTTGGATTTGGTTTGCAAGTGGACCCTTTGTGATCAGATTCCCTTGTCAGATCTGGAAGTAAATGGTGATTTATTGGATTTGCTGATGTTATCAGTTATGCGGAGTTTTTCTGCTGCCTACAAATTTATATTGTACTCTCTTTGCCTTGTCTGTGAGGAAAACAGATTGAGAGAATGATTGAAGTGCCAGCTTGTTCAATAGGTAATAGGTAGAGTCCACTAATTAGGCTGACGTGCCTGGATTAGACTTGCCTAATTAGGTGATTATCTCTTAATCACCTGCTGACTCTGGACTAATTGCACAAGATGAGAAAGAAAAGAGAATAAAAATGAAGAAGGCATAAGCAGAGAGTTTGGGTTTAAACACCTGGTTTTGGGTCAGTTTTGACCTTAACCACTCTCCTCAATATGACCATTCCACCCTTGGAACCTCATCTTATGTTAAAGAGCTCCCGTCTCCTGAGGATTACGAGCAGTTTTTCGAGTGGCCCTTAGGGGTAAACTATGACCTTTGTTATAAAATTAATGGGGTTTTAAAATTTGTATGATTAGTTAATCATTTTGTTTTGTGGTGATTCTTTTCTTTCCGCTTGTGAACTAGGCAACAATTTCCGGGCTTTGTTCATCTTGATCCCTATGTTTTAGTTCACCTAATTATCTCCTTGCATTGCCGTTTTCAGGTTTACGAGTATTATGTTCTTTAGATGAGACTTCACTTGTTTGTTAGTGTTTCGTCTCTTTGATTGCTCTACATTTTGGTGGTGATTAGATCATTAAACCTAGCATTTTGAATTGCAGTTAGGATACATTCTGGGTGTTTATTATGCAAATTCCAATTTTAAAATGGTTTGATTTGGGATTTCACTGACGGTTTTTAATCTTTTTGTGTAGGTGACAAAATTGCATACTCGGTCGGTGCGAACTTTACACCTCACATCCTAACTGTCCATTCAGGCGAGGTATGCATCAGAAAGTTATATGTGAAACAAACTTTTGCGTCAGTACAAAACTGTCGTGTCAACTGTTCTAATCGATAATGAAAGTTTTTCATCTTATAATTTTTGAAACCAGTCATTATTCTTGTAGACGTTTAAATTACGAGCAAAAAACAACGTCAAACAAAAATTACATACTGGAAAGTTGATTCAGGTTCCTTATCTAGAGATTTGTTAAAGAGGAGTTTTCTTATTCCAGTATTATTGCTTTGATTAAGGTTGCACTTTACTATATTACTGATAGTAGTTCTGGTTCTTGCAGGATGTTACAATGAAGATCATGTCATTCTCTCAACAAGGAGCTCGAGCTATTTGCATACTTTCTGCAAATGGTACCATTTCAAATGTTACGCTTAGGCAGGCCAGTTCTTCCGGGGGTACTTTAACATATGAGGTATGGTGGTGTGCCCGTCTTTGAAATTGTCTGTTATTAGTTATTACTGTATCATTGTAAGTTCCTAGCTGCAAGCTATTTACATACTAGGTCTCGTGACTCTCGTGTAATATCGTGTTGTGTTTTGTTTCTAATCGCTCTATATTTAAGAACATAACCTTAAGTTAATATTTTCTTTATATATGCATACAGATGCACATGTATTTTGCTATATAGATTCTGCAGGGCAACAAAAAAAAAATAGTAAATTGTTCCTGCATCATATTGAATTTATGACATTGTTACTCAGGAGAACATCTGAAGTTCTTTTTGTTGATTTTACAGGGCCGCTTTGAGATACTTTCCTTGTCAGGATCTTATATACCAACTGAGAATGCAGGAACAAAGAGCAGATCCGGTGGCATGAGTGTTGCTTTGGCAGGTCCAGACGGTAGAGTGGTTGGGGGTGGACTTGCTGGTATGCTGATCGCTGCTGGCCCCGTGCAGGTAACATCATTATACAATTATACACGCGTTTAAAAAGTTATTTTTATGATCAAGTAATCTAGTACTTTGCTATTATGTCAGAAATTAGTTGTGGTAATGTAGTTTACTCTCTAAAAACAAGTTCTGTAATTCATGTTATCCTCCAAACTGTTTTGACTGCATCAGGTTGTGGTGGGCAGTTTTCTGCAAGGTCACCAGCTGGAACAGAAGCCAAAGAAGCAGAGAGTCGAGCCTGTATCATCGTCAATTGTCCCTATCATTGTCAATGCTGTTTCTGGTGAAGAAATGAAGGTCTATGGCGGAGTAAAGCCCATTCTGACAGCTCCTTCCTTCCACGGAGACCAATCAAATTCTCCGAATCCCATGCACAGCTTCAAGAACTCTGCTTCTGAGAGTAAATCATTGTTGTCGGAAGAGGATTCTAAAGGCTCTGGTCAAGCAAACTGTGAAGTTTCTTATTGATCATGCTTGCTCCTTTCATGTGATGGTTGTATCTTAATTGTTTTGTTCAGACTGAGTGACATCTAGGCTCTATCAAACCTGTCTGACTATTTTCTGAAGGACAAACTAGGCTTAACGTACCTCGTGTTGGTTTTAACCCCGAGTCGGTAGTCTTTTGTATTAGGTTTTAGGTTGGTCTCTTGATCGTGATCAGGCTCGCCACGGACGTGGCTGTTGTATCCATGTATTTCTACTTTCTAGTGTTGTATGATATAGCATTTTTAGATGTATGAAAAACATGACTGGTCATTTGTCCCTTCAAGTTCTTATTATCTGAAAGTTGGAATATGAATGGATGTTGTGACTCTTTGCTCACGAACCTGAAGTGCTTTAAACGTTCAAAAGCGCTTATGAACATAAGTGCTTCTTTCTTATTGTGCATTCTTGTGAATGATTTTTCTTTACATTGCTACAGTTGAGTAACTTGAGTTCCATTACTGCAACACAAAATTGCTGCCTAGAATACACATGAAGTTGTCAGCACTTCTGCTTTCCATGCCTTATTAACCTTTTCTATAAACTCTTCTGCTCTTGTCCTCAGCTCATCGTCAGTGTCAGTTTCATCATCGTCGCTATCTCCATCGGTGCTGCTGAATTCACCATCATCAGCTGCTGCATTCTGTTCATTTGACACTAATTCACTGACCTGCATCAAGGCATTCTTCTCCTTCCACGCGTGTTTCGCCCTCGTGCCTTGTTCATCATCCGCACTCTTGCTGGGGGCCGTTGTGACGCGAATTATGCTCCGTTCATCGTTGTTGGAGACGGGTCTCGATCCCACGAGGATGATGACTATGATCAAGTTGCAGAAGCAGAAGATGAACACAGAGTTGGAAGCTGCCTGAGTGATTAATTGTAGTGTAGAATCAAGCATTGTGAAGGATGAGAGAGAGAGAGAGAGAGAGAGAGAGAGGGGTTTGGATGGAAGAAAGAGTTGGGGTGGGAAGCTTTATGTAGCATATTATCATTATGGGGCCTATTTTTCCATTAATTAATTTAATGAAAAGGCCTCATCACATCCACATCACTATTCCTGGTTTTATGGCACTTAATTGTCTTCAACTTTCTTGTTTTCTTTTCTTATATCCACGGAAGACGGAAAATTTGAATTTTGAATCTCTTTCAACGTTAAAGTATTACCTAACTAAGAGTGAGTTGGCATATATGTGTTAAGGTAGTTGCACACGACATTATGTTGCCCTTTGAACCCCAGTTTGCATTCCCGCTTTCTAACTATTCCCATAATTTGGAATATTTACTTTTGTAAAAGAAAAAGGAAAACCCGAATTGCTTTTGCCCTTTGCACCCATGTACATGATCTTGATTAAATTATAAGACATTTATATCAATGTTTAATTAGAGCCAATGAAAAGAGATTTTAAGAAGAAGAAAAAGCATAGAGTATTTGGAGTTAACAGAAGTCTTGACATAAAATTGTGTGCAGTGACGTTTTATAATTTATAAAGCAGACCTCAACTAATAGAATAATGCTTTGTTGTTGTTGTGTTATATCGATTTTTAATTGCCGTCCTACCCAACCTAAAATTGACTAAATTAGCTAGATGTTGACAAACTACAACATTAGGTAATTATGTGAAAGAGACTAATAAGAATAGTCTAAATTAAATCACTTTTGATTACAAACTTGCTTGGAAATTGATGTGGAGACCAACAGATACAAAGACAGGCAATAGCATTGACTTGGCTATCAAATAGACAGCTTTCTTATAACTGGCAACATTATTTGAAATCTTAAAATGTTGAAGTTGTCTCACGTCGAAAGATGGAAATCTAGCGTAAGTACTCCACCTTGAACTTTTCCGCTTATTATCAATTGATTTTGAGAGAGAGCTTAATAAACGCTTTGTAAGAATGTTTATTGTTGAGTTGGGAAGTGATAAAAAGTTGTATGATGGCCCCAAATACAAAAGCGAAGATAAGAAAAGTTGAACATCTTATACAATTCAGATTTGGTCCAGACTCTGAATCTTTCAGTCTGAGCCTACAAACCAAAAAATCTGGACCGTTCAAGAGAGGGACAGAGATCCGAATGTTTGGTTTGTGTGAGATGACCCACAGAGAAAGGTTAATGGAGACCCTAAGATTTAAAATGAGTGGTCTGAATTTCTCGAACCGTCAGTTTCAGACTACAAGATTCGAAGAGGATCTTGATTCCTTATATCATGCAGCTTACGAAAGAATATGCCATTTATCCATGTGACTTGAGAATCATAGGCATTTCTGTAAGGACTACCAATTCTAAGAAAGTGTCATTCCGAATGAATAAAATTAGGGTTGGAAAAGGGCCATTGCTCATTCTTAAAATCGACATTCTTAAGACTAGAGAGTCGAATGAAAAAAGAAGCGAAATATTTTGTAGTTTCCTCAGTAGATAAACTCATTTTTACAAATGTACAAAATTTCAAGCTTGATAAAGCCTGCTAGATTAAATGGGAGGTTATCAACAACTCTGCCCTCCATCCTCTGTTAACTTTTTCAATGAACTCCTCCGCTCTTCTCCTCAGCTCATCTTCACTGTCACACTCCTTGCTTTCATTGTGATCATCACTGCTGCCGTTGTCATCTCCGGCAGCGGCAAGTTCTACCTCAGGATTCGCCACTTGGCCGAAAACAATTGGTGATTTGATCATGGAACCTTCCTCCTGCTCACATTTACCATCTTCAACTTGCTTATGATCATTTGTGTTTCTGTTTTTGTAGCTGCTGGTGACAACCGAGACGGGAATTTCACTTTCTTGATCAAAGTAAGAACCGGGTTTCGATCCCATGAGGATCATGACTATGATCAAGTTGCAGAAGCAGAAAACGTAAAGAGAGTTGGAAGCGGCCTGAGTGAGCAAGTCCAATGTAGAATCCAACATGGTTGAACAAACAACTCGTAAGATTGGATTGGACTGGATAACTTTCGAGCACGAGCGAGGAGAAGATGGGTTTATGGTGGTGTTAGAAGAAGGAAATGAGGGTATTTACAAGTACTGGTGTGGGGATTGAAAGAAGTGGCTGTGAGAAGCTTTTTGTAGGAGAACATGTTGGAAGACAAGATGGTGAGGTGTGGTGTGAAAGCTAACTGAGAAAATCATTAAAAAAAATTCAATTGTAAATTGAGATGAAACTTCCCAACTTGCAGTTTTGTAGGTCTTCGGCCAAGTCCACACGTACCTTCCAACAGCCTCACATGGAACTTCCTTAGTTTTCTCATTTACTCTATCTCATCGAAAAGTGACTTCAAGGAACCCTAACCTCTTTTAGACATTTTAGCATGTAAAATGTATAGGCTTTTTATCCAAAATAATCCCGACATTGACATATTTTTTTACTTTAGTCCTAAAGATTTAAAATCACTAGAAGTGATCGTCAATAATTTAGGTTCTTTTGTGAGAAATATATGTTAAATTAAGAGTATTTTTGTCAAATCAACCCATCTACTGAATTGATGATTTCTTCAATTTAACGGAGGTTTTTAACTAAATGATGAACGGTAAACAATTTCAATGAGTGATGAGTTATGACAATCTCAATGACAATTTTAATTAAAAAACTATACATATATATATATATATATATTTAAATGACAACCTGCTGATATAAACCTGGCTAGTCTTGTAGAATAGAAAGTAGCATGAATACTACAAATTGGATGAACACAACTATCCGATAACTATAAAACTTGTCAGCAAACCATAATTTTTCATATGAAAAATGCCTACAAATTCGTAAGAGTTTTGGTTTCATGATGCAAGCCCTTACCCGAACAAAAGAGTAGAACGAAAAACAAAATCATAAGATGCTATCACCTCTTCCTTTTCCGATTTCCTGATGTGAGACTATCTTTGTTGAATCCCCTCAAATCATTAGTCGTTTCAGCCACATTCTGCTTCTTGGAACCTTTCCTTCCTCCATATCCAAACTTGGAATCCTTGATTTCTCTCTTCTTCGGTTTCTTCCCAGCCGGCTTCCCACCTTGTCTTGCTTTCCCTCCGGACCGATCTCCTGGAGCCACAAATGGCCTCTTCTTACTTGACCTCTCGAATGGTTTCCCATCCTCGAAGGCCAAATCCAACTCGCTGCCTTTGTCACCCCCGGCAAACCCACTTTGCTGCCTCTGCTTCCTCCACTTCTTCACAGATTCTATGTCCTCCTTTTTCTGCTTAGCTCTCTCTTTCAACTTCTGAGCCTGAATCTCCTTGGATAGTTTCTTGGACTCCCTAGCTTTCCTTCTCTCATCCGCTTCCTCGATCTTCTTCTTCTCTACCAAAAGCCGGCTCTTCACTCTCTCCATATGGGAATCTGACTTCACCATCTCTGCATAGTAGTCCTCAGGCCTCAGAAACGGAAGCCCCATTGACTGAAGCTTCTCAAATGCCTTCCTCGTTCCCTCTAAAGCCTGTGTGTAGAAGGCAAGCTCACGAGTCAGGTCATCATTCACGTCCACCTTTTGTTCTTGATCAATGTCAACAGCAAGTTTGTGCACCCATCCTGCATTCTCCGGCCAGCTTATATCTCCAAGTTTATCCATGATACCGTCTCTGTTGTATACAGCCTTCTTCGACGGCTCATCCAGCTTCACATCCCCCTCCTCTTCAGAGTCTTCCTCCGATTCTGACCCGGACCCAACCTCTTCGAAATCATCCTCTTCCATCGAATCCTCATTAAACAACCGGGACTCTTTATTGGACACACCCATTTCGTAAACCTATTAAAAGGAAATACAAATCCCACATACTAATGAGCAAAATGTACAAAAAACCGATCAACGGATTCCAAAAAACAAATAAAATTTCCTCAAAACATCATATATCTTAATCTGAATAAACACAGAAGCATTCCAAATACCAATATACTTCCATTATTTACAGCTAAACTCTTGTCAAATTCTAAATATCCAAAATATCGCGCTACAATCTACGAACAACATATTCAAACCCTAGAAACATACCGTTGGGATTTCAGGAAAATTAAAAAAACTAAAACAAAAACAAAAAATGGGATATCTTTTTCTTACCCAAATTTTCTCGGCAACCAAACAGAAAACGGGAAAAAGAAGAACTCAAAACTCAGAACCCAGATAATAATACAGCTAAATCGGAAGAGTATGATAGTATAGAGCTCAAATCAGTTTACTTTAAGATTGAAATTTGGGAGGCTGAGTACGAAAATTTACCTTTCCTCTGTGGCCTCTAAAACCTCGATAAAACCCTACTTCTTCCAATAGGTTGGTCGACGCAGAGAAGGAGGTTTTAGGACCTGCCTTATAGGGCTTAAGCTTTGGGCCCATCAAACAATTTGGGCTCATAATTGGTGGGCTTGGGCCTGTGAATTTCAGTTTTATCCAAAGTTCTAAAATACTCTAGACGCTAGTCGGGCAATATACTGGAGTCTAGTGCCTAGGCGGTTAGGCAGGCGTCTAGGCAGACTAGGCGGATTTAAGTAAATTTATTATATTTCGTATATATAATTGTCTGTTTATACTTAAAATATATATAATTTCATCATAAACTACAAACTAGAATGATATATATTATGAAGTATTAGAACATAATGAAAACATAAAGAACAAACATATAATATGTGTTCATTTAAGTATACAACAAGTTCCTAATAATTTATTGTAAAAAATAAAATACAAAATGAAAGTTATTTATTTTCTGTCTAAGTGAGTCGCGAGCTAGGCGGACACCTCAGCAGGTCTAAGCTTCCTTTCTTAATTTTTAAACATCTAAGCATTAATCGAGATGATAACCAACCGTCTAACACCTAAATAAGACCTAAATGGTAAAAAAGAATTTTTAAAACAGTAGTTTTACTTTTACCTGCACGACTTTTCTGCAACCATAAAACAAGCACTAGAAAAACTGGCCACTGTTTAACAAATCTGGGTGCGCCCCCGACAATAAGAACCTCGAAATACCAAACTTACCCTTCCTTTTCAACAGAACCAATGCCCAATTCAATTCCTTGGGCAAGGGGCAGCGAGGAACCGCATATTCCACTTCAATGTGCCACTCCGGGCCCACGGAGGCCAAGCGGACACCCCGTGATCGGCAAGAAAAGCAATCACGACCGTTGACATCATCGCACTTTCTAGAAGCTCAACGGCAGAGATTTCGTTGCCCGTGCTTCTCGCCCGCTTGGTCCCGCCTGTATATATATTTTCCACAACTCCTCTGTCAGTTTCCCACATAAGCCTTCGGTAAATACAGAGAGTGAAAAAGCGGACTGAGAGAAAAATGGCAACGATCAAGCTTGTTAAAGCCCGTCAAATCTTCGACAGCCGTGGGAATCCCACCGTCGAAGTAAGTTCCGTTCAATCCCAGCCGTCCCATATTTTCAAATTTTCATTTCATTTTACTATCTCCGTTTTTGTTTTTGTACGGTTTTCCCGGCCTTACTGTCTGTTTGGTTTCTGAGAAAATGCGAGAAACTCCGGGAAAATAAAGAAACTCCAATCAGAAATGTTGGATTTCTGAGTGACCGAACATGTTTGTGTTTTTTTAGGTTGATGTCACGCTGTCGGATGGAACCTACGCAAGAGCTGCTGTTCCAAGTGGGGCTTCCACAGGTAAAAAAACATAGTTGTTTGTTTTAATCTCTATGATTTCGATCAAGCATACATACGAACATATGTATTTGTCTCTATTTATTTTCGGATTGTTGCTGAATTTATGTTTTTATGTACGTCTGTAGATTTTATTTATCCTGAAAGTACAAATAAATATTTAAAAGAAATAAAAAATAAAAAGCGCCCGAGGCCGAGCGCTTTCCTCTCGAGAGCAATTCCAGTGTGTAAGGGCTCCTCATGGCAATTTACAATTGAATCCCTTTTAATGAATAGTAATTACCTTTAATGAACCGAAATTGTTTTTGCATCTTTACTTCTAAATTGAATAGGCATGGTAATATGTTATAAAATATTAGTATTTTTTATTTTATAAAATAGTAAAAAATAATTTAAATTTAAATTTAAATTTCGAATAAGATTTTTAACTGATCTCGTCATACCATATGTTATTATCCGAAAATACAATTTTTGTAAATAGATTTTGATAATATTTTTAATCAATTGCGTTGCGCAATATGTTCTTACCTATTTAGAATCGTTGAAAATATTCACATGTGGTGTAAGGTTAGAGAAAATGGTGTGTATTTATAAAAATAAAAAATGGATTTTTAATGAATCAGACACGTGGCCCACCCAAACATTTCTAATTTTTTTTCTTTTTCAAAATTTTTTTTAAAGCCGATAAAACTGGATCGTTGATCTGAAAATCAAACGGTCCAAACTCACCGTAACTGAGTGGGGTTGACACGCGGGCTCTATTGTCTGAAAATATGCCCAAGACACGCCTCCACGCGCGTGTGTTGCCCATGGTCCTGGTGCATAAAAAATTTATAACGTGGCTGGCATCATGCTGATGTCAGCCTTGCATCATTCGCCACTCGGGCCGTGGACTCCTGCCTGCCCTCTCCCACAAGCTCCCTCTTAATCCAATTGCCCGAATGGGCTGGAGCTAGTTTGGGAGAGGATTGGATTGCAAATGGAACCTGTCCACAGAGCAAAAGAGCACACTGGAAGTGCTCTGAGGAAGAGGAAGCGTGGTGTTCCACGGGAGAGGATTTAATGGTGGCGTGGTTTGCATTTGAACTTATTTTCATGCATTGCGATTAAGCTGTGAAGTACGTTGAATTTGAACCTATTTTCATGCATTGCGATTAGCGTGGTTTGCATTATAGTTCTTTTCGATGATGTTCGATTGTTTGGTTATTTTAAAGGTATCTATGAAGCCCTTGAACTGAGAGATGGCGGATCGGATTATCTTGGAAAAGGTGTCCTCAAGGTATGATGGTTGTTATTCGCTAACGGATTTTGATTATGCGATTTCTTAAAAATGTTACCTCTGTATCGCTTTGATTTCGGTTTTAAAATGGAGAAAAAGTTGGTTGGCAATATTGATCTCTGTGTTGGTTAGGCTGTGGAGAATGTGAATTCGATCATTGGACCAGCTTTGATTGGAAAGGACCCAACAGAGCAGACCAAAATCGACAATTATATGGTACAGCAACTCGATGGAACTGTCAACGAATGGGGTTGGTGCAAACAGAAGCTCGGAGCAAATGCTATACTGGCGGTGTCTCTAGCTGTTTGCAAAGCCGGTGCCCTTGTGAACAAGATCCCTCTTTACAAGGTTTGCTTCTCGGGAGAGTAGTGCCCCGCCATTTTATTTCGCTAAAGGCGCTTATGAGGTTTTCTCTTAAGATTGCGTTTGCTTTACACTTTGCAGCATATAGCCAATCTTGCTGGAAACAAGACCTTGGTGCTGCCCGTACCTGCATTTAATGTCATTAACGGAGGTTCTCATGCAGGCAATAAACTAGCAATGCAGGTTAATATTTATCTGTTAGTATTTTTGTCGAGAAATTAGGACCTCTTGCAATTGTTATTCTTACCGTTTCTTCTATGACAGGAATTTATGATCCTCCCTGTCGGAGCATCTTCTTTCAAGGAAGCTATGAAGATGGGTGTTGAAGTATATCATCACCTGAAGGTATTGCCATTATCTTTTGCGGCCTTTGGATAATAGATGACCGCCTGTTCAGGCTTTTTAAAGTTTCCACTTGGTTTTGCCTGCAGGCTGTAATTAAGAAGAAGTATGGACAAGATGCCACAAATGTTGGGGACGAAGGTGGCTTTGCCCCCAATATTCAGGTCTGTATGCACATAAAATATTCACAAGACGAGATTAATTTAAGTGGCTTTGTGTTATGTTTGGTTTGGAAGCAGCGTTTTTTATTGTTCCAATGCTTGTATTCTTTTGATGTTTCGTTAATAGGAAAACAAAGAGGGTCTTGAACTGCTAAAGACAGCCATAGCTAAAGCTGGATATACTGGAAAGGTTGTCATTGGGATGGATGTTGCTGCCTCGGAATTCTACGATGACAAGGATAAGACCTATGACTTGAACTTCAAGGAAGAGGTAATTAAATTAGAATACGTCTGGCTACATATGGATATGTATACGAAGTTAATGGGTTTATGGCTAGATGGCTGAACCGCGTAGTTTTATCTGCTGCAGAAAAATGATGGATCACAAAAGATATCTGGAGACAGTCTGAAGAATGTTTACAAGTCATTTGTTACTGAGTATCCAATTGTGTCAATTGAAGATCCGTTTGACCAGGATGATTGGGAACACTATGCAAAGATGACTGCTGAAATTGGTGAGCAAGTCCAAATTGTCGGCGATGATCTTCTCGTCACAAATCCAAAGGCAAGCAGATGTTACTATTATTACTGTTATGTATCAAATTATGTGATGAATGTTAGAAAATATGTCTTGACGTTTCTTTATTCATTATGCCGCTGCAGCGAGTGGAGAAAGCAATCAATGAGAAGAGCTGCAATGCCCTTCTTTTGAAGGTAGTACTCCCTGCCCCTTTCGAGTGGCGCTAATGCTGCCGCTCTGTATACTGTCCGAATTGTTACAGTTTACTGATTCCTGTGGATAATTAGTGAGTAGTAATGGCACTCTGTATTTTTATGTTTGTGTAGGTGAATCAAATTGGTTCAGTTACTGAAAGTATTGAAGCTGTGAAAATGTCAAAGCGTGCTGGCTGGGGTGTCATGGCAAGTCACCGAAGGTATCCCATCTTCACTGTTTTCGTTTCCCATTTCACGCACACACCACGCATCATCTTTTGCTAATTTTGTTTGTTTATTTAATTTTCCAGTGGTGAAACTGAGGATACTTTCATTGCCGACCTTTCTGTTGGGCTGTCAACGGTAAGTGTTGGGGTCTTACCTTGATGCTATTACTTTCATTGCTTGTTGATGCATATTGATAACTTTTCCACCTCGTTACTTTATAATTCGGGACTTCGAATTATGCTGAAAGTGTATTGTCCAAGTTTCGGATTAAAGCTGTTGCATAAACTGATGTGATCTATGCATCCTTGTTTGCTCAAACAGGGACAGATTAAGACCGGAGCTCCGTGCAGATCAGAGCGGCTTGCTAAATACAACCAGGTAAAACTTAATACGCACGTCTGCTTATTTAGTTGCATCTAAGTTCTCTCTAACCGCGTGTTTGCGCCTTCCTTTTGTGTTCTGCAGCTTCTTAGGATAGAGGAGGAGCTTGGATCCGCAGCAGTCTATGCGGGTGCAAAATTCAGAGTCCCAGTGGAACCATACTGATCCGAGAGCTGGAATCTTAAAACCGTTAAACAAGCCCTCTTAGTTTTCGATATTACGAAGCGTGTAATTCGGCATAAGTAAACATGTGTTCTAGTTACTAATAAGGTCTTGGTGAGGAGATCAGGAACCATTTGATGAGAGAGTTGTAGAGTTGTTTCTGTTTCAGCTTGTTTTTCTGGTGATGTAATGCACAGAGGGCTTGTTCATGTTATGTCTCTAATATTACTTAAGCTTGTGGATTAAGACAAAATCTCGATATCTTGTTAAGATTAGAGTTTAATCCTTTTCGTAATCTTAGTTTGCATATCTCTTGTTCAATCCCTTCAAAATTTCATGAGTTTTTTTTAATCTAATAACTATTATTAGCACTTTAAAAATCTGAATCAAATTGTGCACTCTCTAAAAGGGTTTTTTTTTCTCCTTCTAAATATAAAAAGTTTGGGATGCACAATTAGATTTTTGAGGAAATCGTAACAATGGTTCTCAACTTAAACTAAACTGGAGAATGATCCCTCGACTAAAAGTTTGTAACCATTGATCCCTTAACTTATTAAAATGTGCAGCTATATTCCTTTTCATCAACCCCGTCAAGATTTTTGGCAAAATGAGTCACGAAGTTGAATCATGAGGCAAATGTGAAAAACCAAATGAGAATTGTAATACTGGTACCTCAATTTTAACCCAATTGAAGCAATGATTCATCAACTTTAAACCAATTGTAGCAATAGTTATTCCACTATGACTCGTTTTGACGGAAGTTATGACGAAGTTGATGAAAATAACATAGCTACATGTTTTGATGAGTTAAAAGATGAATGATCACGAATTTTTAGTTCAAGGATCAACACTCCAATTGAGTTAATGTTAAAAGATCATTGACACAATATTCCATGTGACCAAACGAATTAATTTCAAGTTTTAATCAAAACTCGGTTCTTATGTCAAATGAAGGGGAAAATAACCAAATTGGATACCAAAATAGTACATGATTAACACCAAAATGGATACCGAAAAAGTAGGTAGACAATCTAGAAACGTTCTCAGCCGCAACACATGCTCATATAAACAATTTCAACATCGACATAAAACGAGTATATGTCGTTAGGGGTGAGACAGAAACAGAGTACATTTGCATTTTTCAAAACTGGTTTTCCGAGCAGAACAAGAACTTCAAAATTGGAAGCAGACGGAGCATCTCCGCAGCTGAATCAATTAACACCGAGCAGCTCAACATCAAACACAAGCCATGAGTTTGGTGGTATTTTACCGGCACGTTTATGTCCATAACTGCATCCAAAGGAAACACATTAATAAGCTTTGCAGAAATGGAGAAAGAGTTACTATCATGGGCAAACTTACTATCGTGACATACCCCATTTCTGGTGGAATAGTGAGTCTTCTTTTATCCCCGACACGCATACCTGGAGGAAGGTAGATATGCATTAAAAGATGCAACAACTGCTTAGTAAAAGTTGAAGATCCGATTTAAGAAATATTTGAACAGCTCAGAAAATTACCGTTAACCCCGACATCCCATCCTGGTATAACTTGTCCTAGACCTGCACAACCAAAGGAAAATGAGGTCACACTCATGGTGAAGTTAAGTTGTTTCTTGATTGCTGTTAAATGACATTAATGGTACCTAGGCGGAATTTGAAAGGTGGCCCTCCCACGTTGGAGTCAAATATGTTGCCATTCTTTAGCTTGCCAATGTAGCGAACACTGACCTGCAAAACAACAAATATTAGCAATGTGAATCCTTTAAAAGGTAAATGTAAACATGCCGAAAGGCTAAACCTTAACCTTTTTTCCCGAAGAAGCTTTCTTGCCATCAGGTTTTCCCATAGCTAGCTCCTCGATAACCAATCCATTTGGATAGGTCTTCGCTTTAGATCGCTTGCCACTGGTTTGCTCCAAACCAGTTTTGTTCTGATCTTCCATGTTGTCAACAGTTTCATCCATGTCAGTTTTTGTTTCAGTCTCCTGGGCTTTCTTGTTCTTTTTCTTCTTCTTTTTCCCGTCCGTGAGATTTTCACCAGGAATAGAATTCTTTTCGATGTCAGAGCTCCTGTGCATGAACATGCTATTTTACTCAATGCAAAAACAACAAAGCAAATTTGTGCACAAACATGAGAAATAAGAGTGAATAGCAAATCCAAGCCATTAGTGAGGGTGTTATCGTGTCAACTATTCAACGTCTTGGCTCCAAATTACTAATCTGAAATGAATTCTTAGTAAAATATATATTAAGTTGGCCATATAAGATATAATTATAATTTATCAATAAATAAATAAATAAAAGCTTGGGTTTTGAACAGAAAATTTTCATAAAGCCAATAAATGTACTCTGTAAAATAACGGAAAGATGATGCAGCAGATATCACTCACTTCTTATTAGATAGCTTTTGCTCATGCTCTTGGCTCTTCAAAATCTCAGGTTGCTTTTCATTGTCATCAGCATTACCCTCCTTAGCTTGCTCTTTCAATTTCTTCTTCTTCTTATTATTCTTTTCCCTGACATCATTTCATATAACACTTCAATAAATTAGAAAACTGAATATTTAGCGTGCACCACTGAACAAGACAATATAAACAAAGTTGTTAAACGATTGTTGATTATCGACTAAAGGCTTCAAATAAAAAAACCACACCTAAAAACTGAAAACATCTAACCAGTGAAATGGGCCAATTACTCACCCTTCTGGCTGACTGTCTTGCTGAAC
Organism: Pyrus communis; assembly: GCF_963583255.1. NCBI lineage: Eukaryota > Viridiplantae > Streptophyta > Magnoliopsida > Rosales > Rosaceae > Pyrus > Pyrus communis. The sequence goes on from NC_084818.1 coordinate 3,388,742, forward strand.
ATCTTCGACTTTCCTTTTGGACCCAGCAGCTTCACTATCTTTCACTTTCTTCTTCTTGGTTTTCTCAGTAATCTTGCTATCCTTCTGTTCAGTTGCTGCTTCATGCTTCTCAATGTTGGTTTTCTGTTTAGTGGATATTGGAAAACCATCTTCATCTTCACTCTCCAAAACAGGGTCACCAGCATTTTCCTTGACAACAATTTGTTGCTGAGAATTTGTGTTCTTTTCAGAGTCATTCGATTGATTCTTTTTCACTTGTCGTTTGGACTGACTGTTTCCATTAGTAGGTTTCTCATCATCCTCTATCTCCTCAATTACAACTAAGATTTAAGCCAAAGAAAATATTGAGTCAGGCACTATATTACAGCATATAATGAACAAATCACAGCTGAAATGGTGACAATCATCAATAAATCAAAGCGGCATTCACCAGCAGAATACAACCCAATGTATACAAAAAGACCATAATTAAGTATAACATAGTGCCGAATAATAGCATATTTATGGTTTGGACTTTGGAGTACGCCAAAATACTAAGGAAGACTAAAATCTAGCTGAAACTTAACATCTTGAAGTTAATCAAACTTTTGGCATGGAAATTAACTATATTTATGCTTCCTCTAATATCAGATCTAATACGCAAAACCAGTCACGAAATTCATGAAAGATCTATGCCAAATCATCATAAATAAATAAATAAAAAACGTGAGCAATAGGTATCCAATAGGCCAATTTACCTCCACTATTTGGAACAGGTGAAGGCGGGTACATGTCAAAATCTTCATCGTCAATAAATCCAACATTATCATCATCGGTATCATACTCTGAAGACTCTGACTCAGTGTCCGCAATATCCTCCCCGGAAGAATCCCTTAAAATGTTGCAGAGAAATAAAAATTACCGTTAAAAATGATAAAAATCTTACCAAAACAAACTCACAAAAAGTAAAATGAATTAGCACTTACGATCCATAGTCATCTCTTTCATCCTCGCCTTCCTCCACAAGGTAACCAGATAGGTGGATACTTCGTTTTCCAATCACCGAGAAGGTCACCAAACCATCAATTGGCTCAAAATCAAGATCCAAGGGGACAGATTCATTCTTATTTGGTAACAAAGAACATAGAAAGATTGGACTTTTATCTCCAATGGAACACTGAACTATACTCCTCCCCTTCGATTCACCGAGGCCTAAAGTCGCCTAACTTATCAACACAAAGTTAACAAGAAAATTCAACATCATACCACACCCAAATCGCGACGGTTTCCAAAAATTATTGAGAGGGCTCTAAACAATAAAAAATATTTAAGAAATAAACTACACAATGAATTTGAGCAACTGAAGTTAAATAAAATTACCTGAGAAATGTGAAGCCTTCCTTCGAATTGATCCGATTGATGCTCGTACGATTTTCCTGGTTTTACTTCAATTCCTAGAATTTCAAATTCAACCATAAATAAATAAATAAATACTTATTTTTTCAACTACTAAAACTTAGAAATCAAACAATCCCAATTCCATCCTAAGTTCCTAAAACTGGATTCCAACTTTCAATTTTCCACCTGCGATTTCTCAGCGGCGAAACAGAGATTTTAAAAAGTTACCCAGATCATCAAACATTTCGGTTTTCCAAGAAATCACAGAATTTTCGCTCTATTTTCTTCCGATTTCAAGAAATATTGCGAAAAATTACAGCACTAAACATAAATAAATTAAATAATTAAAAACCCGAAAGAAGACTGACCCCAAAATCCCATCGTTCCTGAATTGTTGTCTCGCACAGCGACGCTCCGAAGTTTTTCTAAAACCCTGGCAAAACCCTCTCGCAGCTCTTAAAACCCTAATTCTACCCTGGTGTTCGAGTCACCCGCGGTAGCACGGTTATTACATGCAACAGGGTTCACGGAAGCACAGGTGGCGTCAGGAGACTTGACGCACGAAATTAACATTTAAACCCCAACACCCAAAAAAAAAAAAAAACCAAAAAAAGGTTGGCGTAATCAATTGAGAAGTGGGCCAGTTTTCCAAAAACCGACGAAATATGCGGGGTCTTCAATGGGCTCCATCTCAACCCATTTGTAGACTTTTTGGGCTGGTGATCCAGTACAATTTGGTGGAGTTAGCTTAATGTTGTTTTTTGTCTCGCAATTACACGATTACGTAGTGTTATTAATTCAAGCGTTATAATATGGTTAGAAAGTATACTCGATTTTTTTCTTGATAATTCAATGTTTTTAATTATTTTGACATGACAGGAGAGAATTTAAGCTCTTGTGTAAGGAGACAGGCACATTCTCCTAACCAATTAACTTAATTCACATACTCAGATTACAAAAGTAGTAAGTTCGAAAGAAATTGACTATTTGAACTACGGCCTCCTAAGTTTGGAAAAAATAGAAACTACAGCCTAACGACATTTATCTATCCGTATAAGTGGGAAGTATCAAATTTAACTCATTTATATGGCAAGTTCAAAAACCAGTTATTATGAATGACTAATTTTGGGACTTAGTTTGAAATCCCAGTATTCAATGAGTAAAATTGACTTAGGGTCAGTTTGGGATTGTTGTGCTTGTTTTTTAAAACTGCTTATGTTGTGCTTTAAGAATAATTCGCTGTAAAACAAAGCAATTGAGCTTTTAATAAACTGCATTTTTTAAAGTATTGTGAGTATAAAAAAATAAAAATAAAAATAAAATAAAATAAAAAAAAAACAATGTAAAAGCGTGATAAATTTTAAAGATGGCATGAGTGGTTAGATTTTGTAGTTGTAAGTGGTGATACAAGAATTGAAAATGTTGCTAGAATGATAAATAATGTCATTTTTTAAATTAATGAAGGTATTACAAGAGTTGAAAATATTCATCAAAACTTCAACTCCGTTTTTTAATAAAACAGCTTATAAAAACAACTTACATGATGTTTTTAAAAACTAACGTCTGGAGGTCATTAAAGTTAGATATTTTAAACTGATTAAACATTTTTTTGTTGCTTAACTTTAAAACGAAACCGTTTTGATAAAAAAAATTAATAATAACAATATCAAATGGGACCTAGTCCTACATCATTAATGTTAAAAATAGAGAGTAGTTCAATGTTTTGAAGATATTAAGAAAACAATTTAGAGGAGCCGAATAACGTACAGTTAAAGGTATTCCAATTATTAAATTCATCAAAAAGTTTATTCCATACGATTAGGGTTGGGTTCCACCCAAGACATATGAAACTCGTGTACAAATTAATGTTGGAAAGAAAATAATGAACTGAAACCTAATTATTAGTTTAATGGGAAGTAATTATAAGGGTGGTGTATTGGAATCTTGAAAATACTTTCTCTATATTTTTTATGTAAATCTTGGTAAAGACCTATGATTCCATGTTTGAACTCTTATTTTCTAAACTTTAATATTGTTTTGTGGGAAAAATAACCTACCACCAACGAATATACTTCTTTTATAGTTCATAAACTCGATATATATTCCTTATCTAGTGTTTGGAAAAGTTGTTAATATAGGAATATCGTCACACAATATTATCAGTTCACGTGTTTTAGTGATGTAGAACGGATGATTTAGTGGATTAAAGACGAAATGAACCGAAGGAAGACAAAAGAACGTGGCGGAAATTTATAGATTTGACGTTCGAGCTCCGTTTTGGACACAAAATATAATACCTTTCTGAAATGAGTACGGAGTTCCAATTCAACACACGACTTTGCCCAGATGTATGATGGATTAAAGTCATCTGAGGTCGTTTAAACTTTCAAAACCGCCTTTGAAAGTTTGTAATAAAAATCGAACTTTTTGTTTTATGTTCGATTTACCTTTTTAACATATCCTGAGACTCCCTTGACTTTCCCAAGAGTCGACTTAAGTCTATTTAAGCCTTATGACTGCTATTGTAATCAACATTCATGAACTAATAAAAAAAATAAACCTCTCTGTTTTCTTTATAACCTGATGGATTCCAGCTTACTGATTCTTGGACTTATGTTTGTATCCCATTTACCATGCTGGTGTTGCGTCATATAATATGCATGAACTACTTGATCATCCTTTAGGATGGATCCATCAATCAACGTGTTGTAATATTAATAAATTGTTTATTCTACATTATTGGTGGGATTTGATTACAAACAATATTTTTACTCAACACTAGCCTAAAAAGATAGGGAAGTGTTTGAACCAGAATGCAGTGATACGTTCTACTAGTCTAGAAAAATCCAAAACTAATATAGTAGTATATGTTACAAAATCATGTTTCCCTACTGAAAAAAGAATAGCAAGTATTGCTGAAAAACAAATAACAAATGCACGCGTGTCTCATTGAGTAAAATTAAAAACAAGAGAGTTTTAACGAAAAGCTCATGGTACTGTTCATTTTAACGAAAAACCAAATTTTTACATTAAAAAGTCAATCTTGGTACTATTCATTTTACCCTTTATTTTGTCCTTACCGTTAAAACTCAAAGTTTTCAAACCATTTTAATTAGTTTTCCTTAAAAACAATGATTTGATATTTGTCCATTTATGATTAAGTTTCAACAGCATTTTCTGCTCTGCTTTCGACATCAAAGCATGATTCTATCTTAAAACCCTTTGAAAATGAAACCTCATTTTTTTTTTTATGATGGAAAGACAAAATGAATAAATGCAGAAACTTGGTATCTGTAATTCAAATGCAGTTTGTGATCCATATCATCTTTTTCAACATTCTCCAACCTTGAAATAGACCTTAGATCTAAAATTATGTCATATGTAAAAAGCTTTAGGTTGGATAGATCATAGCACTCATATGCTTTAGGTGAAGATGCCATCTCCTCTTACTCAAATAATTAAGCATACTTTTTTGACTTTTCACATCCACACCACATATACCTACTGCAGTTAAACATAATTGTACAAATACGGTGTTATTTATACATTTGTTTTTATCTCACACACTACTATTAATTTCTGTCATTTGTCATTTTCAACTCACTCGATCTAAGGCCCGGAACTTGAGAGGAGCATGTAAAAAATAAAAAAAATATGTGTGAATAGCATAACCCTTATATATATATATTCTTTATTTTTATAAAATCAATACCACTTTTATAAGTACAATAAACAAATGTTACTACATTCATGAACTTCTCCTTTTCTTTTTTTTTGGAAATTTTCTTGCAATTTGTTCTCCCCTTTTTTATTTTTATTATTTTGAAATCATCCAATAAAAATAATTAAACAAAAAGTAGTGATATATTTATGGGTCACCCTTGTAACCACTTCACCAAACTTTCAAGTATGATGATCACATTACCACAATCAAATAATTTTTCTTGTTTGACAAACGATATCACATTATCACAATCAAATAGTTAACTGGTTCCACTTTGATGCTTAATATTTCAAGTCTTGATCATCATATATATAGATCCCTATATAATCATACTGGACTAGCTAAATTTTTAATTTAAAACGGTTAAAGTGAATATATTAAGAAAATTGGGGTTTCACCGTCAAACTAATTGACTATATAGAGAGTAACCCAATTACATATAAGTATATGCAAGGTTCCTCTATTCCTCGATGTGAGATTCACTATCAACATGTTCCCTCACCTGTAGCAAATTTTCAAGCCTTACACGTGAACAACACAAATGAGGTGACGCAGAGCATGTGTTACTGTTGGGCTTTACACATGGAATAATTTGCTATAACACCATGAAGAAAGTTGAGGTTCCACCATAAAAGTAATTGAGAATATTGGGAGTAGCCCAATTACTTATGTTTGCACGCACCATACTTCACCAATCTCGAAATTACCGAGCACTTGTCAACGTTATAAATTCGAAGACCTACTAAAGAGGTCATGCTAAAGCACCCATGCCAAAGCACATGAATTTCTCTCCAACCAGGAGACCAATCACAACGCGACACATGTCAACACTAGAATAAATCTTCTAGTCCCAGATCGACCGTAGATGAAAAAAAGGGACTCTCCTCAACTATGAAAGAAGATTATTCTCCCCCCAATTGATCCCTAATTATCTTATTCTACTTAGTTAATCTATTATTAGTATATGATCTTATTCTACTTAGTTAATCTATTATTAGTACCCACTAAATGATGACTATGTCTAAACCCTTGTATCATGTAACTCTACATTATTAATGAAAGTTCCTCCATCATGGTGGACGTAGCCCAACTTAAGGTGAACCATGTATATCTTGTGTTTGTTTCATTTGTCTCTTATTTCTTTACATATTCTTTACATACTATCATCACTAGGTAATAGAAGCAACCTAGAGAGGGTCACATCTCGACACTTTGCATTGTTTCAAAGTCAAATCGGTTTTGTGCATCAACAACTTATAAGCATATATAAGGTCTCTCATTACCTCGACATGGAATTCACTATCAACATGTATAATATGCAAGAATCCGACATATGATACATATTAGACTTCCCAACTATCTATCAAAAATTAAAATAAAAACAATACACATGATACATGACAATGTACATATGTAAACAATGTTGATGTATTTTATTCCTCTAACAATGGAATCTGAACTTGAATGGTAACAAACACAATAAGAGGAAAGAAAAACAATACTATGCATCCGTCCATAGGATATATATATATATACAATGTATAATGGTATAAAAGGATATAATATATAGTACTACAATCTCCACAAAAACGGAAAGGAGCAATAACATAGAAAGGAAATGACATCTTATTTATTACTGTTGAATGAGTTTAAATTTTAAGATTTATGTCTATTTACTATACAATTCTCAAAATTTAAACTCATCTAATAGTGATAAATAGGACAGTGAGTATCATCATCGTTTAATAGTGGTGAACAAAAATATCCCAAAGTAAAAGAGAGAAATGAAAGTATAAATATAGAATCCCAAGTAAAAATAATGAAAACCCATTATCTACAGCCTTGCGTATTTAAGAAATATTTGTGCAAAACTCATGTTTATTTATTTGTTTATTTTTTATACGTGAATGATGAATACTATAATTGAATTATGAGCCTTAAAAAATTGATTACCGAACTACAAATGTTAATATAAAAACTGTACAATATGAATTACAAAGTTTCAATCAATTAACGTCTTGCACTTACCACAACAAAATTTCATTATAAGCTAAAGAAAATCTCCAATCAAGAAGCATAGAAGGTAATTTTGAAATTCCGAAAAAAGGAAGCACAATTTCTTCCATTTCTGTCAAACACTAAGAAATTCCAAGCACTTTTAGACATTGACAAAAATTCTCACAGAGCAGAAAAAATGGAAATAAAAAAACAAAAAAATAGAAAAAAATTTGTTGGTCAGAAGAATAAATAGAAAAAGATCTTTATATTTTTTGATCATGTCGAATAAAATTCTCTCCCTTCTTTCTTCACTCTCTCACTTTCTCTCTCTAGAGTCTGCAGAGTCTGCGCTATATGAATGTCTCCGTACTCCCTCATTTCTGTTGTGTGATGAAGGTGCAGTTGAGCAGTTTTGCAGCTGAGTCTTGAGTATTTCACAAACCTCCCACCATTAAAGCTCAATTGAAAAGCTTCAAGCTTCCATTTTTTTCCACTCTTTTCACTCTTTTCACTCCCCAAGATCGCCATGGAAATGGACCTCCGCTTCAATCCGAACCCGAACCCGAACCCAAATCCCATTTCGCCGCGGCCTTCACTTTCCGGCTAAATGCCCGGAACCTACCTCCGTGAGAGACCAACCTCACCAAAAAGCTTGGTTCTTTCACTGAAAGCCGACCACTTCACTCACTCACTGTGTCACTCACACTCCCCAATTTCAACTCGTTTGCTTCAATGGCTTCTACAAACTCAACCCCCACCGACCCATCTCTCTCGCCGGACGACATAGCCGCTAGGGCCCTCAACCGGCGATTCGAAAGCCTGGTGACTGTTCGAACAAAGGCCATAAAGGGGAAAGGAGCTTGGTACTGGGCTCACTTGGAGCCCATTCTCGTTCGCGCCCCCAACTCCAACCTTCCCAAGGCCGTCAAGCTCAAGTGCTCCCTCTGCGACGCCGTCTTCTCCGCGTCCAACCCATCCAGAACCGCCTCGGAGCATCTCAAACGGGGTACCTGCCCGAATTTTACCTCTGTTTTGAGACCCAATTCAACTGTGGCGGCTTCGCCGGTTCCCATATCTTCCTTGCCGTCTCCCTCGTCACACAATCACAGAAAGCGGAGCTCGCAAATGGGTATTAGTCCTTCTCCTATTTCTCAAGCTCCTCCTCTTACTAGTCCTACTTCGATTCAGGTTCATTCTTTAGCTATGATCGAGTCTTCCGGCTTCTGCGGTGATCATAATTTCTCACAGTCTCCAAACCCAGTTGGGATTGCGAGAAGTACGGGGGTAGATCAGCACCATTTGGTGTTATCCGGTGGGAAGGAGGATTTGGGTGCTTTGGCAATGTTAGAAAAAAGTGTGAAGAAACTTAAGAGTCCCAAAGCTTCTCCTGGTGCCACTCTTAGTAAGGAGCAGATTGATTCTGCACTTGAATTACTGTCTGAGTGGTTCTATGAGTCATGTGGGTCGGTCTCGTTTTCGAGCCTCGAGCATCCCAAGTTCAGGGCTTTCCTTAGCCAGGTGGGCTTGCCTGCATTGTTGCAGCGCGAGCTTTCGGGTGCTCGACTTGATGCTAAGTTTGATGAGGTGAAAGCTGAGTCTGAAGCTAGGATTAGAGATGCAATGTTTTTTCAAGTTGCTTCTGATGGGTGGAAAAGCAGGGATTCTTGTGGGGAGGAGAATGTTGTTAAGTTCACGGTTAATCTTCCGAATGGGATTAGTGTTTTCCAGAAGGCAGTGTTTACTGGCGGGTCAGTTCCAACGAAATATGCAGAAGAGGTGTTGTGGGACTCAGTTACCGGTATATGTGGGAATGCTGTGCAGCGTTGCGTGGGGATAGTTGCGGACAAGTATAAGGCCAAGGCACTGAGGAATTTGGAGACTCAGAACCATTGGATGGTGAACGTCTCCTGTCAGCTTCAGGGGTTCATGTCTTTGATTAAGGATTTTAACAAAGAGCTTCCATTGTTCAGGGTTGTCATTGAAAATTGCTTAAAGGTTGCGAATTTTGTAGATAGCACCTCTGAGGTTAGGCAGGCTTTCGAGAAGTACAAGATGCAAGAGTTTGAATATGCTGGGTTGATCCAAATTCCTTCGCCCAAATGTGATACCTCAAAGAACTTTGCACCTGTCTATGCAATGCTGGAGGATATATTGAGCTGTGCCCGCATACTCCAAATGGTTGTCTTGGATGATTTCTATAAGGCGATATGTCTGGAGGATCCAATTGCAAGGGAAGTTGCAGGGATGATTCAAACTGAAGGTTTTTGGAATGAATTAGAGGCGGTTTATTCACTTGTTAAGATGATCAGGGGGACGACTCAGGAGATTGAGGCTGAGAGGCCATTACTTGGGCAATGCCTGCCCCTTTGGGAAGAATTGAGAACAAAAGTAAAGGATTGGTGTGCCAAATTCAACATTGTTGAAGGTCCTGTTGAGAAAATAGTTGAAAAACGATTCAGAAAGAACTACCACCCAGCATGGTCGGCTGCATTTATACTTGACCCGATATACTTGATGAGGGACACTAGTGGAAAGTATCTTCCACCATTCAAGTGCTTGACGCACGAGCAGGAGAAGGATGTAGATAAGCTCATTACGAGGTTGGTTTCCAGGGAAGAAGCTCATGTTGCATTGATGGAGCTCATGAAATGGAGAACAGAAGGAATGGACCCGCTGTATGCTCAGGCAGTTCAGGTTAAACAGCGAGATCCTGTAACTGGAAAGATGAAAATGGCAAACCCGCAGAGCAGCAGACTTGTGTGGGAAACTTGTCTAAGTGAGTTAAAGACATTGGGGAGGGTTGCAGTGCGACTTATCTTCCTCCATGCAACCTCATGTGGATTTAAGTGCAATTGGTCTTTCATGAAATGGATTCGTGTACATAGGCACTCAAGGGTAGGCCTGGAAAAGGTGCAGAAGATGATATTTATTGCAGCTCATGCCAAACTTGAGAGAAGGGATCTTTCTAGTGAGGAAGAAAAGGAAGCAGAGCTGTTTGGGACTGCAGACATTGAGGATGACATGCTGACTGAGGTCTTTTCCGGTGCACCCACAGTGTAATGTTTTTCTTTTTGACTCCTCTAGGATTCTGTAACTCTAGGATTTATTGAATTCTTTCCTCTCTTTTTGTTTTCTCTTCTAGTTATACTTCACATGTAGTTAAAAGATTTCAGTGTTATTGCTGGAAGGGAAGGTTAATGTGAAGGAATTTTGAACATTGTATTACTGAAACTGGCATATCTTCATGATTCTAATGAAATAGTCAATCTCTTGCCAAAAAATGATTGTGAGTTTCTTCTGTTTGTACGTTGTAAAGAAGAAGCCCTTTGATCTTTATAATCATAAAAGTGGTCCAGGAAGATGATTGAATATAAATTGTAACATCTTTCAAGAGTAATTTGAGATTTATGTTTCTTTACGTTTAATACGGTGTCCTCCAAAATCCAATTTCTCTTCATTATATTAAAAAAAACTGCGTTTATCATGTTTCCGTTGTTGATATCAGTTATTGATTGTTGTTTTCTTCTTGTGTATGAGATATTTGATTTGGATAAGTCCTCCTATGTAACATCTTCTTCCATTTCATTGCACTAAGTTCAGCTCTTAACTAAAATATAATGAATTGGTGGCCATATGACTGGTGAAAAATTTACATTTCCATTATTTTGGGCTATTTTTCTGCAGTAATGATGCTTATAGTGGTATTAGCGTTTAAGCATGCTCAATGCCCAACATAATGACATGAAAACAAATTGAAAAGTGACATGTTAGATTGTCTCAGAAGAGGAAAGAAGAGGTAGAAGAATATGAGTCTTTAGTAGAACACCAAAATAGGATCTCCATTGTTAAAGTGGTGCCTAGATGCTGCAGTGGTAACGTGGACTAGAGCTACCGTGAGGAATAACGTTCTGAATCAATTAAAGATGAATACCAAACCAATTTTGGCCACATGATGGCTCATTACATCTAGCCTTTTCTGTTCCTCAAAACTTATATTTCTGTATATGTTATTTTTCATCACCTGAGTTCAACTTAACAATCGGGTGGACCCAAAGTCTAACTGCTCTGGTTGAAGTACCTGTCATGAAACTTACATGCATACCACTGCTAATTTTCTGTAATTCTAAGCAAATAGGAAGACAATGTGCCACTTCTTATTGGACAAGATATCCGTAGGGCATTTTATATCTGTTGAATATGCAGTCACACTCTCAGTTAGTATTGGCTTCTATGCTAAGTGTGTTGTGCCATGCTGAACACCATACTGTTTAGACAAGTTGATATGCAGGCAGTTCCACTTCTGGTGTCCTAAGATCTCGGAATCAGATAACTTTCACATGTAGTCATGTACGCATACATTTAACACATAGGATCGATGCTAATGACCAAGATTGACTATGTTGTTATACAACCTGTTCAAATTAGCACTGCATGGCCTCAGTATCTTGTCATGATTTGATTTCTTGTACAGGACTTTTCTAGTTGTTTTCAATTCACAATCTGAGTACAGCTCATATCTAGTTTTTTCTCTTTTGCCCATTTAACTTATTCTGTTTGTGTTTTTCCTATAACCTGAAATGTATAACTACCGTACGAAGGACTCCGGTTTTTTTGTTTTTTGCAATTTATGGAACACCTGTTCGGACCTTTGATGAAATGTGGCAAAGCTTAATGTTTGGAACGAGTGGTGGTACACCCTAATTTAAGCATAGAACTTGTAATATTTTCTTGAGAAACGAAATCACCGAAGGAAACTAAAATGGCATTTGTTTGAAATGTTTGACACTTTCTTTCTGCTGCAGGACAGGGTTTTCTTGAACTGGTTGGGTGGATGGTAAACCAGGCTTGAGTCGTCGCATGGGTCAAACCTCGTGAGAACACAAGAGCGAATCTTTGTAACCGAAGACGCACTTCTCACTGATTGAACTAGGCATATCTGCCGGTATATCAGTTTCTGAAATTGAAGATCCCCCACCATGCGAAGTGGAAGTCCATTTCAGTGCTTTAGCTGTCATGGTCAACGAAAAGGAAGGTACAAGGGGTCTTATTTCCCATCATTCCTCTCTCTCGATCTCTCGCTGTATGTCTGTGTGTCTCTTATCTTTCTTTCTCTCTATTTTTGTGTTTATTGATATGTTTTAAATTTTTAACTCAAGATTACTTCTCATCATCTTTGATAACTTGTGCTTTAAACATTCTATATCTTGTGACATTTTTAGTCTCCAACTGGGCCCTTACTAACTTCGTTTTTCAACGATGAAGATTTACGGTCTGCACAGTTATCTGATAGGCCTGCCATGATTACTAAAAAGTGTTGAGCAAAATGGAAGCAAGGAGGGTTGTCTCCAAGAGGATGTGCATAATATGACCGAAAGGGATATTGCAACGAACTTGAACCAAATCTGCATGTAATTTCGGCTACTAATGTTGACTATAAGTAATAGGTTGGTGTTTCTTTTACTTGTTATTCACGTACTCAATCTCCAGCCCCCTTTCAACATTGGCTCCACCTCGGGCCAACGTTTTACCATAAATTCCCAACCTTTTAAAAAATTCTTGAGTACACTTGAGGATTTACACTAGCTAACCTATGTGCAACACCTTTCTTTGTGCAGGCTGAGAACTAAAACGGGTTTATGTGTCACGCATCAATAGATTTCATTAGTGGTTTAACTGGCTAGAAAGACCTTAGCCTTGTGGCGATCGCTTTAAGATGGGAGAACATGTATGTGGTCCTTTCTTTGTGCAGGTTGAGAACTAAAACTGGTTGTGCGTCACGCATCAATGGATTTCATTAGTGGTTTAACTGGCTAGAAAGACCGTAGCCTTGTGGCGATCGCTTTAAGATGGGAGAACATGTACGTGGTATTCACTGTATATATGATTCTTCAGGAAACTCGGTTCGTGGCTTGAGCAGGTGATACATTCAAATTTAATTCTCGTTTTTCCGTTAAGTATTGTTGCACGAATGATACAGTACGAAAAATGGGACCAAGAAACAGAAAAACACTGGCAAAAGTGGCATATGAAGTCATTAGTTGAGTTGGACATGGTTTTAGTGTCTAGTATTCCAACTTCCATGTTTTGGAGAATTATTACGCTTTCTGGTGCACCTTCAAATCGTACTTTGTTGAGTTTAGAATAAACCATACCAATCGTAACATCCTCTTGACCTAGAAATTAGAAACCCAATGTAGTAACTCGACTGAGCAGTACACTCTGAAAATACCAAGTGGGTACGTGAACGAAGTAAAAAACTTGGGGTAGAGGTGCCTGATTATGTCATCTGCAGGTCACCTCTCACAAAAGCGTGAATTTCTGTCAGGTGTGAGAATTGCCTAGTCAAACAGTTGTATCAAACTTCTCTTGCGATCAATGAAAGTTTTCACTTTTTAATGGCATTTTTAGCTAAAATGGTATCGGGAATTAACATAACTTCTCACTTTGGTCCTCTAGATTTAAAATCGGTAGAACTGATCCTTCAGTTTGTCCACCATCAATCATTTTGATCATTAAGTAAAAAATCCCCTTTAAACAAGGAGAAAATGACAAACATACCCTCAATTTAATAAAATAGGCCAAAATGATTTGACAAAATTTGAGGGTATTTTTGTAATTTTCTCTATATTTAATGAAGATTGTTCACGAAATAACCAAAATAATTAACGGTGTACAAACTCAAGAACAAGTTCTACTAATTTTAAATTCAAGACCAAACTGAAAAGTTTTATGTTAATCTCAAAAGACCATTTCGGCTAGAAAACTCTTTTTAATTAAGTGTAGTGAGTGGGGGAGTAAAATGTTGTTACTCTCTTTCTACCTTTGATTTCATTTGCTACTGAATTTGGTGAAGGCACAGAGGTTCCTGTCGGCAAAGGGAGGCAAAGTACTGACTGCTCACCAACCAGGAGGGAAAGGGGAAAGCCTAAGCCTTTTTTTAACCCTTGTATGGATAGGAGGAATGAATTCATTTGTTCACTCTCCACTCAAGTCCTTGTTAAAGGGAAAGTAGATATGATGATTAGTATAGGACAACACTCTTTTTCTACAAGAATCTTCACACTTTCAAATGCTCCTCCATAATTAGCTTTCTTCCCTTTATATCATCTCTCCCCCTCCCTCTTTTTCTTCTTGATTGTGTTTGAATTTTGAAACCCCATGTCCACCATTTTTCGTGAGTACCTACAGACATTTAGAGCCGATATGTATTTGATCATTCCTTGATCACTCGATTTAAGTAGTTAGATGATTAAATATGTCGACACCAAATGAATGTAAATACTTGAAAAAATTATGTAAAATTGATATGATATGATATGAAATGAATTTTGGTATGTATTTATTGCCTGTGGCCTTTTTTTTTTTTGGTGACTTTAGTTTTATGAGGGAAAATGGAAACATTATTTCTTTGTATTCCATACTGTTGTTCCACCAATAATTGAGAAAGTTCCACATAGAAAAGTGAAAAACTGGTCATGATAATATATAATTAATGATTAGATATGGATTTATGCAGAAATACATCATTTTTTAATCCAACTACTCTTTTGCACATGCTTGGTAAAAATAAAGGTTAAATTGGGTATCTGATGGTGGGGTAGGGAATTGAATTACATATCTGTACCACCTGCTTTGGTGTGTGTGTGTGTGTTTTTTTTTTTTTTTTTTTTTTTTTTAAATTTAATTGTTCATATAACTGTCATTTAGTTTCAATTTATTTTTTGAAATTGATTTTGTTTCACTTTGCATTTTGAAACTGTCATTTCAACTCTTTTAGTCTCAATTGACCTCATTTTGTTGAAGAAACGTTAAATGCAAGGGTATTTTGAATATTTCATTTTTACACACCTCTTTGTGTTGCATCCATCATGCTTTTTAGTTCAATCGACTGATCTTCTTGGCGAAACAAATTAGAATTCACGACAAAAGACAAAGGAATTTAATGAATTACTAGGTTAGAATTTAGCGTTTCTTTAACAAAATAAGGTGAAATAAGACCAAAAGAGTTGAAAATGGCAGTTTCATGAGACAAAACTAATTTCAAAGATAAATTGAGATTAAATGGTAATTTCAAGGGGCAATTCAATTAATAAGGCTATTTTTTCTTTTTTGTATTCTAAAGTGTCTGTCTTTCTATGATTTCGTTCACATGAACTTCAACCATATGTATGATGTGTTATAATGATAAAGATAGTACTCAAATCAATTTCTTTCACAAAGTTTTAGTATCTCTAACCACTAACCCCACACCTAAAAGTTGTGGTCCTTGAGTTTTGATTGTAATGACTTGCCTATACACTTTATTAGAGTAGCCAATTGTAGAGAAAAACACCAAACCGTACCTTACCTTCGGGTGACTTTGAGCCAATGAGTTGTTGGAGCGTAGCAGGACGAGTATCATGTGATTGTGAATCGTTGATGTGTGCAAATCAAATTTCACGCATTAACAACTCACAATCACTCACGTGCCTGTGAACAACTGATACTAGCACTCAAAAATAAAAATTGCTAATTTGTGCAATTTTTTATTTGACTTTGTTACAAATGGCATCTCTCTAGTAAGTAGGTTTTTCCTACCAAGTGGCTAAATTGGAAAAATAATTTTAATGAAAACTTTTTTTTTTTTCTTTCTTCTTGTTTGAAAAACCAAAATCTAAACACAAGTTGGTGTTCAAACCAACATCAAATAAAATATAAATCATACCAAGAACTAGTTCTGTATCTCTTTGACATTGGTCACTTTTTACTTCCCAATTAATACAACTAAGATTCTCGCTTCTTTTGAGAGATTTTTATGGGTACTGAAAACACAAGTTGATTTGGTAAGGTAAACGTAAATTATACTGTTAATTTGTCTCACTTTAGAGCGTATTAATATAAAAAAAGGGCATCTACATTAAGAGGGAGGGAGGTGGGCTTAGTCTTACAATGAACTAACAATAATGTGGTGCAAATTTGCATTTGACGATAATCAAACCTAAAACATCTTACTTACAAGTGAAAAAAAATATAACTAAATCGCATTACTAAGTGATAATTCATGTATTTATAACTTGAGAGAAATGAAATAATAAAGCCACATAATTATATTCCAAGCATACTAAATAATGACTCCACCCGTTTAGCCCTAGAAGGTTGAAAAATCCATCTCACCTCTTAGTCATTATAATTTCTTGTCATTAAGTAAATACCAAAAAAGGAAGAAAACGAATTAATTAAGTGCACTCCCGTCAAATCAATATCTCCAATTATCTAATCTCACCCTGATAGTCATCATACATTATCATTACAAAAAATCCTCCTCTAAATATTCCCTATAATTTTATGATTACATCTCTGTACCACTCAAAGTTGGCCACCTAAACGTATTATTCTACTTTATTTTTTGGGCAAAAGGGTTTTACTAATTGCTCCACGTTTAACCCTAACGCTTTTTATAATAAGTGTATTTTTGCTCACCGTCTTTAAATCATAGTATTGTTCACTACTTTATGTTTCGATGTTTGATGAATTTAATTTTTGAGATTTGGGTTTATTTGCTACACAAATACAATAAATTTAAACGTATTTAAAAGTGATAAATTGGATTGTGAATATCAGCATGAAATGATAGTGATGAGCAAAAATATTCACTTTTATAATTAGTAGGTTGATTAAGTAATAAACTTTAGGTTTACTTTTTCTTTGCTTATGGCCTGCCTACGACACAACAGTTGTGTGGAGCCGAATAAACGTTTTAGGTCGAGTTAGGTCTACAAGCTAGACTAGGGCGGTCGTATTGGAATGCTAGTATGCCACCCATTTGTCCTACACAATTCCATCTTTGAATTTTGTGTATATCATCGACATGGTATAAGCATAGTCCTGAAGATGAACAAAAGATAATTATGCCACCTCTGTGCTCCTACGTCACGAGAGCTTCAGCAAAATCGTCACGCTGTTAAGTAATGATACCAATTGATTTATGCTATTACACGCATTATAAGTACGATAATAACCTATAATATATCAATATTGTCCAACATATTATAACACATGGATTCATAACGCCGCAACGCCACGTGACATTTGAGAATCACACTAACTAATTTATCATATATATCTCAAAAAAAAAAAAAAACAAAAAACAAATTCATGACAAATATTCGATTTGGGCCTTTCGGTGCTACTTGAGGCCCAACCCAATCAAATGAACTAGTCTAGAATACAATGGACTCTTGTTCCATGTGCCTTATTTTAAACAGGTGGAACCACTTTGTTAACTCGCGACACATAATAAAACATGCCGGAACTCAAAAACTTAGAACAAAAAAAATACGATTTATTCAAAATAAATACTTCATTTAGAACTATACATATATCGGGCTGCATTACGATTTCTTTATATATACACATCATCGTCATGGTGTAAGAATACCATGATCTTCATTCCAAAAGAAATGCAAACAAAATTAAACGAAGCCGATCGGATTACATAAAGTTATAAACTATGTCTTATGTAACAACCTTAACCCGTTCGTGACCAAAAGGTCATATTTACTCGGCATTTAGCTGAGCACTAGATGCCTCCATTAGGCCGTTGCGTATTTGATCACCGATGTCCCTAATGTGACCCGGACCATGGGGTAGAAAAACTGTAGTGTTTTTCGATGAGTTCCCAAGGTCTTTCATCGTGTCAAAGTACTGTGTGATCATGATCATATCCATTACCTCCTTTGACGAGGTGCCTTCCACCTTGCCTGAGAAATTCAAGATGTTCTCTCTTAATCCATCGGTGATTGCCTGCCTCTGCCTGGCAACACCAACTCCGCCAAGGTACTTGGCCTCTGCTTCAGCTTCTGCCCTTTTCACTTGAAGCACCTTCTCTGCTTCTCCCTTGTATACATTGGCAAGCTGGAGCCTTTGAGCTGCAGTACAGATGCTCCATTTTTCAGTATATAAACAAGAATAAGCGTTTAATTACAAGCCATTACCATATATTAAAACTGCAAATACTGACCAGTGCGCACAATTCAACATTAACCAAGAACATAAAACAAAAAAGTTGAGCTTCTAAGAAGACCTTGAGTCTAGGCAAATAATGTTCCAAAAGTTAACAAAAGCAACGTTTGTGAGCTCCAACATATAAAGTAATTTCATGAAGCAAACTCAAATTTAATTACAGCTTAACATAAACAGCAGAATCTAAACATTTTGAGGCCAGATATGTCATAAGAATATCTTGTCAGAATGTCACGAGTATCATACACTTCTGTGCAAAAATCGAAGAGACGCAACTGAGTAAACCATAGCACATAACCATTCCAAAATGTTTGTTCTCAAAACCTGGGGCTAACCAAAACTTCCAGTCCTACAATATACTAACTCCCAAAACATGTGTCTTCCTACCACACATACAAGCAGAAACTATGTCCATGAGTAAAATCAGGGAAAGAAAAATCAAAGACAATGACCTGCATTGATTTCGTTCATTGCCTTGCGGACAGAGGCATCAGGTATAATGTCAACCATCAGTATGTGCTCTATGCTGTAACCATATTCTCTCATAACCTGATCAGAAATTTCAGCATACAACGTAAGAAATCATGTAAAACAAAACATTTCTTGCATAACAAGTTTCTGAGAGAACGAAACATAACAATAAAGAACAAAATTTTGCTCAAAACAAACGGGTGAGAAGCAATCACAACAATCCAATTGAACTCAAACTCATTCAATTCAAAGCATTGATACGATAAAATAGTAACAATCATGCATTCCACCGCAAAACGATCACGAATACAGTAAACATTTCATCTCATCATTTTAAATTTTACCTTCTCAAGTTCCTCCAACACCGCTTTCGCAACCTCACCCTTCTGCTCAAACAGCTCGTCCAACGTCATTCTCGGCACCAGAGCCCTAACCACTACGCACACCAATTCAATTTAATTCAATTCAATTATTCGCGCCGCGTAAAAATTGAAACCCCAATTAACCAATATAGTAAAATTACCATCAAAGACATAAGCTTGAATCTGCTCTTTGGGGTTTTGCAGCTCATAAAACGCATCATCGGCGTTCTCTCTCACTACCCTGTATTGTATCGAGCACACCAATTGCACGAACACATTATCCTGCCCAAAATTACACAAAAAAATTTCAATCCAAACACCAACAAAAATTCACAATTTACTCCAAATTCTTGCTTTTGCAGTATGAATTTCGAGCAGGGATGATCAAATCACCTTGGTTTTGGTCTCGATGCGGACGTCGAGGGAGGCGATCCTGGTGGAGAGGATACCGGCGACCCATTGACCGGCCAACGGGTTCAGGAGGTGGAAACCGGGTTCGGCGAGCCTCTCGAACCGGCCCCACCTCTCCAAGACGCCTATTGTCGCTTGGTCTACCCAGGTGCAGCAGCAGCAGCACGAATTGCCCATCTGGATTGGATTGGACCGGACTCTCTCAGGTTTGTGGTGCGAAATTTGGGTACTGTGGAAATGCGAGCGGGGGCTGACGATGGACGACGACCGCCGAGAACTATTTATACGCTACGGGGAGAAAAGACCGACATTTGGACGATTGGGCTTTTGGATAGCAATCTTATCCGTATGCAGTCCACTGGGAATAGGCCCGGAAACAGTACCTTGGGCTGGATTTAGTTAAGCCCATGTAAGTGGAGTTGGGCTTCAAGCATCTAAACAGAAGTTCTGGTGGGCTTCAAATCTTAAGAGATTTTAGAGATGCCTTCTAAGAAATAAAGAAGGAAGAGGTGTTTTTATGGAGACTACAAATAATTGTCGATGGAAATGATACTCTACAAAAAATTCATGGTTACTAACTCGCTATTTACTAGTAAAATAACACTATAAAATCACACATCATACATTATACATATTAGTTTGATACGCACTGATGTCTCATTTGTTAACAGTTTTAAGTATTTGGAGTCTGATAATTGTCTAACATGGTATCATAATTATAATTATGCGAAATCCTAAGTACAAAACCGGCACTTGTTCTGTTGCGTCGTGCATCGACCTTCTATTCAAAGTAAAAAGCGCACAGATATGCACCCGAAATCCAAATGCATGCATACTCCTTGTACATGAACATACAAGAGAAAAACATTGTATGGGCATAGAAGATCCATCCATACTCCACAGTCCCTTAGACGTGTTGGATACATGTATGGCACGCACACTGAACATTATACGCGTATTGGAGCAACAACCTTGATATGGATTTTTGTATTCTTTAAGAACTTCCTGTTTGGATTGGTAATCTTTAGTAGGATGATATTTTGAGCATTGTTATAAACAGCCTAGTCTATACTTTTCTGATAATTTATGTTTTTAAAGTGTTCAACGCCTAGATTAACGGGAAAAAAATATTATGTGCGTAGCGTGTTCTTGGATTTTTTTTTTCTTTCTTTTTCTTCTCTTGTTTCGAACTTTTAAGATTGCAAAGCAAAGAATCAAAGACAAGGAAGAAGACATGGTACAACTTTGAAGGGTAGCGTTGCACATAAATGTCCCCTTCCAAGCTTGCTCAACCTCCAACCAAAAAATCTTCGGGCCCACACGTTGTTTCCATCATGCTTCCCCCATTTTCCATCACTGTCTGATCAGTACTCCCATCCTATGCTCCATAATGTGTTCTTCACGAGCTCAAGAGAGATTTGTCGGTGTTTCAGATACACCGTTACATGATATTATTATTCTACTGATCAAGTTATAACTATATATATATTTGTTTTGTATTAATATTTCTAGGATTGAAACATATTAACCATATCGTCCATTCAATCATTCATGATATCATCCACTCATATTATAATTAATGATGACAGCAGTTAAAATATTAGGTCAAATTGGTTCGACCACACAAACGCATTCATACATTCATCGTCTCTCTGTCGTCTGATCACTCTAGCAGGACTGGACAGAGGATGGAGCATCTTACTGACTTACACTGCAAGAGATGGACAACGAGACTTTATGTATTGTGTTGCTCTGTTATGATGTGCTTGTTAGGGAAACAACTGGATCGGATCCAGATATGTGTTGTCATTTCTGGAGGCAAGGACGAGACCTCTTGCACTATATTTAATTATGATTAATTAACCACATAGTTGTTTATAGGGATTCTATGTGTTAATATCAAGTTTATAAAATTTATTTTCAAACAGCTTCTAATACCATAGAAAATCAAGTGATATGCATAAATTAAGTAGCTTGTACGCAAGAAGACTGCATGTGTTTTGTGTAGTGTGTATGTTGCTAAAACATGTTAATTAAATTATAGAGTTAAGTACGAATAACTATCAAACTTTTAGAGGTGATTCGAAATTGTATCAACCTTTTAAAACATTCCAAATAATTACTTAACATTTACAAAAATAAACACTTGTTAGGTCCCCGGAGTCAAGTTAATTATGTCACTGTCGTTAATTAATGATGTCAGTAATGTTAGGTGATGGTATGTATTGAAGCTAATTAATTTTCACTAACACTTCATTTTAGAGCTCTGAATCCTCAAATAGACCCATTTTAGGCAAGTTAAACGCGAATAACCTAACGAATGTCTAATTTTTAAAACGCTAGGTAGTTATATAAAATGTTTTTAAAAAATTGTGACCAACTTGAACTTACCTCTAAAGATTGGGAAGTTCATATGAGATTAACCCTAAAATATATAAAGTTTAATTTGCAAATAGAGGACTGCCAGGTTTGTTGGTTTTTTGCCTCGTATAACATTGGGCTCTCCTAGTATTTGTATTATGTAATATTCAACTTATGTTGTCTCTACAATATAAGGCATTACAGCTAATCAATGATTATTTGGAGCGAAGAATATTTGGCATCGTGCAAGTTTAATTTTATATTTGCCATCAATTATTAAGATACTTGCTATAAAAATAAATATACGATGTTTGCTTGAACGTTAATGAGTTGCCTCCCGGAAACTCATCTAATTAGTCATTAATTAACTAAGCAAGCTAGCTCTATATATTTCAACGGGAAGATTAGCCAAGGGGAAAATCTTATTCATATCTTGTTCATAATTTCCTTTTTTCCCGTCAATAATAGCACCCTTTCTTTAGTCAATAGTAGTTTTCTTCTCTCTTTCAATTTATTAACCAAGAGGAAAATTTGACAGTTTATTTCGAAAATTCTACAATTTTTATCAAGTTTATTCAAAACGATGAGAGTCAAGCTCTTACAGTGAAGTTATAAGCACTCTGATACACACACACACACACACGCGGTTTAACTAACACGGTTTAGCCCATCGTTTTTCCAGACAAACTAATACTAAAAGGACAATAATTATATAATCCTACTTTCCTAGTTGGTACTTGTTAATTTTTGATATAAACATTTTCGAACATGGCCAGTTGGATTGCCACAGTGCCCCCTATATATATGTCAGCCTTCCATATTTTATCCCCAGCAAACTTGAAGCTAAAACGTTGGGATTTGAGAGAAAAGAAGATCTAGAGCTTTACTCACAACTACACATACAAAGAGCAACATGGCTTGCTGGTCTGCTGAGAATGCCACAAAAGCCTACCTCAATACCCTCAAAATGGTGAGTCTTCTTTTACATTATTTTCCAAACGCTTTTTTCTACAGTTTTTGAAACTTTTATGTCAGATTTTTCTGTTTAATACCATCACTTCTAACTGGTTTTTTCTTGTGTTTTTAATTCAGGGTCAGAAGGCAAACGAGCCAGATGTGATCGAGTTCATTTCAGCCCTAGCAGCAGGCAACAACGCACAGCTAATGGTTGTTGCATGCGCTGGAGCTGCCGACTCCAAAACCCTAGCCCTAGCTGCCGCTGCTCAGCAAACTGGCGGCAGGGTTGTATGCATTCTTCGCAGTAACGAAGAATTACACTTGTCTGAAAAAGTCCTCGGCGTCAACGTTTGTCACATTGAGTTTGTTATTGGAGAAGCTCAAAATCTTCTTTTAAATTACTACAAGGAGGCGGATTTCGTGCTCATCGATTGCAACCTCAAGAACCACGAGGCAGTTCTTAGAGCGGTACAGGTGGGGAGAAAGCACAACGGAGCTACTGTTGTGGGGCATAACGCTTTCGGAAAAGGATCGTGGCGGTCCGGTGGATCGAGGACTCAGTTGTTGCCTATCGGAGGAGGGTTGCTGGTTACAAGAATAGCAGCAGAAAATGATACTGCAAAAATGATTGGAAAAAAGAGTCATTGGGTTGTGAGGGTTGATAAATGCACTGGTGAAGAGCATGTGTTTAGGGTTAGATCATCGATTCCACATGAGAAAGGGATTTCAGCTTAGGGTTAATTAATTAAGAGGAGAATTAAGGTTTCCTTCTATTAATATTGCTTCTCTAAAAACCAAATGAAGCAAATTAGATTAGATATTATTAGTTATTTTTGGAGTTTTGAAGGTTCTTATATGTATGTAATTTCTGAAATGTGTATAGCAAGTGATGTTACATGTAATAGTTATATATATTACGATTATAAATATAAGATGATTAATTAAATTTAAAGCTGTAAATCTTGAAAAATTAAGGCAGGTTGTGCAGAACCTGCAGAAAGCACATTCTCTGAACACGTGAATTAATAGTTTGAAATTATCAGTTAGCCCGTGCAGACTTTGTTTCCTCCATGTATATCCATATTTCTCATCGCCTTCTTACGAATCTTAGTCGCACGTTCTCCTTATTATCTTATGGTTTTCTCGGAATCGAGTCACGTTTATGAAGAATTGAAAGAAAAAGCTCCTGGCAAGTGACAAGTTTATCGTAATATAAGGTTTGTATTCGGTAATTCAGCCTACCAAGTACTTTGATTTTATGAACAATTTTTGTGATTTGATTTCTTGAAGTTCTGAACTATTCACATAGAGGGGGCGTTGAGAGGGAGCGAAAGGTGCAGTCGCACAGGCTCTCAAATTTGAAGGGGGTCTCAAAATTTTTGTCATCTAGTATTTATGTATATTGATGTTCTATATTTAAAAATTACTTTTATTAGCACTTTAAAATATCATCATGCACTCCTTATAAGCGTAATCTTTTTCCTTTCTAAATATAAAAATTTGGAGTACAATGAGATATTTTGATGCCAATAATAAGGTGAACACCTTAAAAAGAGAATTTTTTTTTTCAATTTTATTTATAATAATGTTATATATTCAAGTGAAACATTAAAGTTAGAGTTTTGAAGTTCTTTTTTTTATGTTTGGTTGTTTAAGATTGAACTGCTTTTGATTATTTAGTGAACGTTATGTTTATAGCTCTTTTTACTTATTAATAATGATATTTTTACTTGCAATCAGTGAGTGCTAAACTTTATTTTAATTTAAGTGACTGTTTTCTAGTGTCAATAGATTGTTCTAACTTTTTTTTAAACTATCTTAAGGAGGAGCATTTTTATAAATTTCGTACAGAGCTCCTAAAATCTCAAGGACGGTATGAAATCGTATGAAGAACGAAACTGTATAAAAGAAAATTTAGAGAGAGAAAGCTCTGTTGTTGACATTGTGATCTATCGAATTAGTTACTTAGAAGCTTATATACTTAGCCTAGTACAACCAACTCAAGTAGACTTAATAAAAGTCAATTTTCACCGTTCACTAACTATGGAGAAAACATATTTAGAGTGATGAGATTACTTTTCTAGAAAGTAAAAGCTTTTTGGAAATGCATTTTATTATTAACGCGTTAAATTTTTTACAGGTGTTTTAAACTTATTTATGTTAACTGTGTAGTCAAAGGGTTTTTAGTCATGAAGTGAACAGTGAAATCATAATATTGAACTTAGGGCGTGTTTCTCCGTTCACTTCACCCCCAGCTAGCCAACTCATGTTCTTTTATAACATAAGAACTTAGAGAGTGTTTAATTTGACCTCAACACAAGATTCGATAATGTATCTCTCACCCATTTAAATTATCTTCTTTACGACCAATCATTTAATGCATTGCTTAGTTACATGCTCACGTATGCTACAAGGTTCGGTGGCTTCCCCCTACAAGTAAAAGAGAGCTGAACTGTGGAATTATTGTATGGGTTAGGCAGCTTCTTCAAGCCCAAAAACTACAGCAACCTTCTGTCTGATGCCCATATAGTTCTGTAGACACCAGGGTGTAGGGTGAGAACCAAAAGCTTAAATTATGAACAACTTGGCAATTAATCAGTACAAAAGCCTAATCATACTTCTCTATGATTTGGAGACAAGGAGATCCTTCAAACTGATGTCTTGGTTTGCAGGCCAATAGATCACCGCCGATGAAAGTAATCAAAAAACAAATATGCACTAAAAAACATGTGATTAATAAGAAAATCCCTCATAATATCCAACCTCAACAAATGCCGGTTTAACTAGTTGGCAAGGGTAGTGTGCCTCCCCTCTCCGCTACGCCCAAGTTCAAATACCCTTCCCCATAAATTAGATTAGATTAGAATTTTACTTTGTCAAAATATAAAAAAACCATCTAAAGGCCAGTAGTAGGCTACATTAAACAATGGTCTAACAACATTCACAACAAAGCTTGGTCCTCAAGAAAGAGGACACAACATTACAACATAAAAATCCTAGAATTACATCCGAAGTTAGCAGTTAGTTTTCAGCTAACCATGAGTCGTCCATTAGCGATCTGAATAGTCCTGACGCAATGGTTGAACAAAAAAGACAGTACCCAGGAGTCAGACACAACTGCTACAATTACTCAACTCCTGAACAACTTCTTCCATGGAAGGTCTCTCAATCGCAGACTCATGGGTGCAAAGCAAAGCAGTCTTTGCAAGCTTGGATGCTTCGTATTCGAAGAACCTTCCATTGAGGTTTTGGTCGATGAAATCTTGGAACCTGCCTGACTCAGCCCCAATGCGCATTGCGTTGGTGACTTCCCGCTTCCCTGATAGGATTTGGAGAATGAGCACCCCAAATGCATAAACGTCACTTTTCTCTGTGAACCGTCCTGTGGTGGTGTACTCGGGAGCTAGGTATCCCATTGCAGCGCTGGCCTTGAGTGCTGAGAAGACAACATCATTGGTTAGAAGCTTGTGCAGGCCAGAGTCGGAAAGCAAGGGGTTGTATCGCTGGTCGATCAGCACCTTCTCAGCCGAGATGTTTTGGTGAACAAGGGGAGGTTTGTTTGGCTTGTATCCATGTAAATAAGATAGACCTGACCAACAGAACAAAGCTCAGTACAGATAAATCAGAAACTGACACCATGTAAAATAGCTAAAAAGGGAACATATACTGACCTTTAGCAATGCCCTTCACAATACAAACCCTAGTAGTCCATTCAAGAACATGGCTGTCGCCGTCCTTGACATCAAGATACTGCAGCAAATTTCCATTAGGAACAAAGTCATAAATGAGGAAGCATTCTCCCCGGCCCTTTGAGCAACAAAACCCTCTCAACTTCACCAAATTTTCGTGCCTCAACAAGGTTAACATGTTCAATCCCTTCAAGAATTCAGATTCCTCCGTCTTGCAGCATGATTTGCCAATGCTCTTAATGGCAACAGCAGACCCGTCTCGTAGTATTCCTTTATATGTTGCAGAGAAGTTACTCTTACCCAATAAATTCACCTCTGAGAAATACTGAGTAGCCGTCTCCACCTCTTCCAAATTGAATCTAAAGCTACCGAAGACTTCTTGTGCAAACGCACTTAAATTCCTCCCATTAGCTAAAGGATCCCAGCCGTTGGCATACTCAAGGCTGATGAGAGGAGATCCATTCTTCCTGTAAACTCCATTGGCTTTGGCCTCGTCAGTACTAAAACGGCCATCAGTGATATCAAATGAGTTACCAAGCTTCTGTTTCCTGCGTCGGTGTTGGGTAAAGAATACAAACACCACACCTGATAATGCAATAGTTACTACAATGACACCAACAACAACAGCTACAGAGGCTTGATGGGATTTTGACAAATTGGAGCAATGAGTTTGATTGCATGGCAAAGGCACATTTGCAGTTTCCGGGAAGTCTCTTGTTGGCACGCCAGCTCCAAAGGGTTCGGGTCTACTCGCGTTGGGATGACCGGAAGTAGTGCAGGCGGTTAAGGACATGAATCCAGCTCCACATAATCCCAGATTGTTTTCATAAGAGAATCCTTCATTAAGTCTCTTCAAAGCTGAAATTGATCAAGGGTTTTATTACTTTTTCAACATTTTAACATGAGTAATGGCTACTGCAATTTCTTCTTCTAAAGGTCGAATTTGAGATGTTAGACTGTTCTTACCAAGAGGTACATTGCCGGATAGAGTATTATTCCGAACGTCTAGAACTTCAAGCACCGGGGCATCAGCAAGTTTTGTGGGAATAGAACCGAAAAGATGATTGACACTCAAATCCAGTCTCATCAACATTTCTAAGTCCCCCAAACTTGCCGGTATTGCGCCGGTTAAGTGGTTAGATTGCAGAGCAAGAACGCTCAGGTTTTTCAAAGATCCCAGCTGCGTGGGAATGCTTCCGGTGAGCTGATTATAGCAAAGTTGCAAAACTGAAAAGTAAACACAAACCCTAAATAAGCAGAGCATCAACTGATACAATACAAATGGGGAAATTTAACAGTTTAAACTTTAATAACAAGTCATTTGGGAAACAGAAAGCACTTAAATCAGCCAACACAATAAGTGCTTTTTCATCTATGCAAATGAGGAATCACATGAAATCAAAGCTACTTGAATAATCAAAAATAGAGTCAAAACATACAAAAATAAAGTTCAAATCTTTCAACAGACCCACTATTTATGTACTTAAAAGGTCTGTTGGGATTGATTGCTTGGAAAACCTAAAATTGTTTTCTGACAACTAAAAAGCACTTACAATGACATTTGATGGAAACTGGGTTGTAGTAAAAGTGCTTTTTGGACAAGCTTCAAGAAGCACTTCCAAGTTCTTTTCCAGGAAGCACTTCCAATCCAAGTGCTTTTCATGGAAGCACTCCCTATTGTTTATTTTCAATAAAATTTTCACCATATTTATAATAAAAGTACTTCTGCTAAAAGTGATTCTTACAGAGGCAGTCAAAAAACTAGCCCTAAATCATTCAGATTAACTTAAATGAAACAACGAAAACCCACAAAAAAAAAAATCAAAGCTTTTTCAGAGAAAAATTCAGCTAACCTTGCAAGTTGCTCGTATTTCCGATCTCAGGAGGGATCACTCCGGAGAGATTATTCACATTCAAATACAAGTCACTCAGCTCCGTCAAGTTGGCAATCTCTCTGGGAATCTCTCCATGCAAAGAGTTGTAATGCAAGTAAATGCCAGTCAAATGCTTGAGCCCTGCAATGGCGGGAGATAGCTTCCCAGTGAGCCCTTTTCCCTGCAGCGAAATGTTAGCAACTTGACCCGCCTCATTGCACCCTATTCCTTCAAAGGACCCGCCGCAGGGGTCGCCATTGACGGTCCACGAAGAAAGATACAAGCTTTGCGGGTCCAAAAGCGCTTTCATGTCCAAAAGTGCTTTTAACTCTGCGTTTCCACAAACCCATAAGGGGTTTGTGAAGAAAATCAGGAAGGAGATGAGAAGAACAGCAAAACCCATGTTTTGGTTTGGGTTGAAAATGGTGGTTTTCTTCTCTGTTATAAGAACCAAGCTAGTTCTCTCTCTCTCTCTCTCTCTCTCTCTGTCCTCAGTTTCTCTCTCTAGATCAAAGAGAACGTGATCACTGTCTGTGAGAAGAGTCAAAAGTAACAGAGGGTGTGGTTAACTTTCTTCAGTGGGAGTCTGCTAAAAGTTGTGTGAGGAGTGAGAGGAATAAGAAATAAAGAAAAATAGAAGAGAGAATGGCTTAGTTTGGACCGTTGGATTGGTTGACTTGTTGATTGAGGGAGTACAGGAGCAGGTGTGGTGTTGCTGTATGGGAGAATTACCATTTTGGGTTTAGAGGACATAGGAAGAGTTAACAAAGCTACCCTGCCCTTTATTTTTTATCCGGGGACATAAAACCCAAAGTTTTAACTTATGCAAATGGATTTTAGAGAACCAAGGAACCACAAAACTTAGAGAAAGAAAAATAAATAAACAATAAAAGTGCATGGGAAGAAAATAAAGTGACAAAATTACTTATGCTTTATCGAGCTTTGTAATGGGGCTTTATA
The DNA here is from genome assembly GCF_963583255.1 of Pyrus communis. Taxonomy (NCBI): domain Eukaryota; kingdom Viridiplantae; phylum Streptophyta; class Magnoliopsida; order Rosales; family Rosaceae; genus Pyrus; species Pyrus communis. Next base: position 3,417,927 of record NC_084818.1, read on the forward strand.
ACTAAGTGAGTCATTAACATAATTAGTTGTATGATGAATGTGTTAAGTGAGTGAAAATTCATTATTTCTTTATGTTGATATCAAATTAAGCACATCTATGCTCTCAAAATTGTACGAGAGATCCCACCTCTAATATAGATGATAGCAAATCACCTTTTTTTTAATAATAAAAGGATGATAAGAGATTAGGCGAATCGAACTACACATAAGGCATGGTCATTAGTCTGAAGAAAGTTGCGGTTTTACATAAAACAATTGACTATAAGCCTTTGCATGGTTTGGTCTTTCACTAATGCAGGAATTTGTCTTCGTATTCTCACACGCCCCTCATGTGTGAGAACATTCAAGTCTAACACATAGACAATACAAACTGAATAATGTGGAGCACCTATGGTCGTGAGCTTCATGCGTGAGTCAACTTGCTCTAATACACTTCCAAACACGTTGGACTTTACAACTATTAAAAAAACTAAAACACTTCCAAAATTTGTATTTAACACCATAATTCTAAATATTATGTCGAATAACCCAGAAAATGATAGGGTTATAACATGTTGATAGATCTTAAAATTATAGATTGATCACCAACATTGCTATTTTTTGTTGTTGGACGCTAACTTGCACTTGAACATTTACCTCTTTTTTCTTATATATTTTACCCTAATCAAGGGTGAAAAATATAAGAAAAAAAGGGTAAAATAACTAGGGTTGTATGTTCGTAGTCGAGAAGAGATCATTTTCGGATCTCTTTCATCAAGGTTACCAAATCAAGTGATCCGGATCTTTCAAATTTCTTTCCACGGCCCATTTATTTTGACTTCTTAAAAACTGTAATAATTTTTTGCTATTTGATGAAATTTAAAAAATCTAGACCATTTGATCTTGTGATCTTGATGGAAGAGATTTGACATCGGTCGACCATATGTGGTGAGCCACGGCATGATTTACCAGTTAAGAGACTGGCGTCCTCGAAACGGAGATTCCCTCGCCCAAGTACGCAGTTCGAATTCAAATAGTAAGAATCCACTGCATGCAACCGCATAGTAAACCCCCAGCAATTTCCCCAATCTAGTTGGTCCAAACTTATCAAACTACCCTGGAAACTCCACGTGTCCGGTGCTCATAGATCTAGCCGTGTACGAATACCCAAAATTCAAATAAAATGCCATATTTAATGTCTGGGACTGGGTTGGTTGGGAGAGTGAATAATTGGTTGCTTCTTTTTTTGGGTAGGGTTGTCTTTCTCTCTTTGGCTGTGCCTGCCGTACCAGAAATTCTGACAGCACACTGCTGCCATGTCTTCAGTCCAAAGACCATTAGTTCTTGTCTTAGCTAAAATAATTTGTATGCCCTTTGTTATTTTCTTATTTGTTTCCTTTTCATTTGAATTTTTCGAACGCATTTACATTTTTCGGATAGCGACGTTCTCACTTGAATTTTTTTGCATTTTATTTTTACAACTCTCATTTTTATCATGGATGTTGCTTGCTTGACCATCAGAATCATCTAATTTATACGTCACACTTTAAAGACCTACTTTCTTAAAAATAAACTAAATTAGAGTTTGTTTAACTATAAAATTAATGCTATAAAAAATTTATCACTTAGTATTGTAGTTTGGTGACAATCATTTTAACTCAACTCTCTCATTTGTTCTTTTCCTCCGCCCCTTATTTCGATCATCCTCATTGTCATTTCTCTACCAGCAATCCATGGCTTTTGCGATCGGAGCTTCATCGTCATTGAAGCTCCTTTTCACGCCTTCACCGCCAACTCCTTTTTTCCCTTATAAGTGTTGTAATATGAGAATTATAGTACCAAAAAAGAGAGGCATAGGGAAATTATATATAGGAATAGGATGGTCCAACTCCAATATGTGATATAGGGTACCCTATAATAAATTGGTCCCCAAAGGAAAGGTTCTCATTTGCTCTTCATTGAGTGATAATAGTGCGTTTCCTCTCCTTATTCTAGAGGGAGATAGCCACCCCATGCAGTACTGTGGAAGGGAAGGACCATTTCTCATCTCTCATTGGAAAAGTTCACATGCCTTTCCACTTGCCTTGTCTCTGTCCTTTTAAAACGGGTGGACTTGTTCTTATAGAATTAATTAAGGTACTTAAGTTGGTTAATTAGCATTATATTTAGTATTTAAACGAGCATAGATCGGTGGAATTTTAGTTCCCTTTAGTTAAAAGTTGTACTTCAACTTCTGCCAAAGTAGTCGAAAGCACTTTTGTTAAGACTAGCACAGTCAAAATTGGCTTGGAAAAATCCCTACAATGCTCTTTTGGAAAAACGTACGCATGAATTGCTTTTGCTATGAAAAATGGATTTTTTAAACGGTGGAAAAGCTACACCAAACAGAAAGGAAAGACTTGTTTAATGACAAAATCCAGCCTCAATTGTTTGCGGACAAAATATATTTTAAAGTGATTATATCTAATCATCGTTTAATCTGATCACATAATAAACGAGAGGACAATATATCTTGGATAATAAGGTGATGTATATTTGAGATTGTAATAGAAACCACATTGCTTGTAATTTGGTGAAAGCAACCGATCAATTGGTGTTTGTGAAAACAGGACCACACTAGCTACCTTAGTTAGCATAAGTAACCAATATTTTGAAAACCCCAACATAATCTATATCTAACATGGACTTTTCAGACAGAGTTCCAGACCTTCGATATATGAAGTAGAACCCTTGAAACTGGAATAACTAGAACTGCACAACGAAAGCGCTTATTTCATTTGATATATATATATATATATGTATGTATATATATACATATATATATATATATAGGTCAGAATCCGGGGGCACATGTTAGAAAATTAATCTAGTATTGCTATTATTTTAGTTGTTTTTTGTGGGCTTGATTTAATTTTGATTATTTTTTTAGGTCTTCAATTAAGATCATATCTACTAGAAATCACGTAAACCCGAATCTATAAGGTTATTGGATTAAATAATAGTCATTGATCTATGAATGATGAATTGAAAAAGAGACGGTTCGAATTCTTTAAATACATTACAAAATTAGTTTTACAAAATAAACATCAAAATATGTATTAAATTAATTATCTGTGTTTCCGGATCTTAACCATATATATTAAGGTTTGTCACGGCACAAACTCACCCAAAAAAGAAGGTTTGTCACGGCATGCATTCTCCTTACTATATACATCTTACAGTGCTGATTTCGACCAAAAAAATATCTCTACAGTGCTGCTTTTTAGGTATTAATCTTGGTGTGGTGCATGCAGATGCAGTAGTGGGGTGCTGGAGCTGTCGAAAAAAATTAATTTGTGGACAATGTATGCATATGGTAAAGGGGTGGAAGTATTTGTTTTTATTTATTTAGTAATGCGCTATTTTTAATGTGCTTTGGAAGATTGATTCTCTTTCTCTATATACTATACTTTTATCATCCTCCTTATCATGAAACTTTTCCAAGTTCCTTTGCAGAGGGACAAGGCATCTCTTAATAGTTCATACATGGAAGCACTAAGCATGCATGCAAGAAGCCAAGTTTTCATCTCTTTTCTATTTGTGGAGTGACTATTCCCATACCATTACTTGGTTAAGTGATGGCTTTGACGTGGTTAGCTTGTTAGCGATAATTTTATTTGCTTTCATGTAAACTTGTTGCGTTTGTAGTCTTTACAACAAATTTGTACTGATAGTATGATGCTTGTGATTATAATAGCCGTATAGCGTTGTACTTTCTGTGTATGCTCGCATGTAGACATGTTGCATTTGTGATATTTACAACAAATTTGTGTACAGATAACATGATGCTTGTGACTGTAGAAGCCGTGTTAAGTTTTACTTTTTGTATTTATATAAATTCACGCTAAATCAATATAATTACTACAATTCACGCTAAATCAATATAGTCACCAAAAAAAAAACTTACCCATACAACAGAATGTCCCTATGACTTCCGGTCATATAAACTTGGTTAAGTGATGCACTTGTTTTGCGTCTTGACGTGTATCGATATTGATTCATGCATGCAACTTCTCCATCTTCTTTAGCTTATATACCTAATTAAATTCATAAGGATTCAGCAAAGGGTTATTTAATGGTGATTAGGGTTTGTTCATCAAGTCAATCATTTCTTTGTGTGGACGTTACTTCGAAGAAATCGGGATGTTTGAAGATGTATGGGTCAACGTCGAAATGATGAGCTTCTCTTTTTCTTACGACATTTATATGCCAATGCCCCAGCCAGCTATATATATATATATTATATGATTGTATCCCGACTTTCAAAAATTTAAATCATAACTCTTCGTCCAGAGGGCCATAAACAAGGCAAATATAAAAAATAACTAGTATATGGACACAAATAAAATGTGTGAGAAAATTTTTTATTTTTAATTTTGAAATATAATGAGAGAGGAAGGGAGTGATAGAGAATGTGTGAGTAGGATTTTTTTTTTTTTTAATTAGAGATATGTTACGATTACATGCAGGTGAGGCTTTGAAAAAAAAAATAATAAAATTTGGTTGTGTGAAATTACATTTCTACTACATATTTCTTATTCATGTTCTGTTTTAATTAGAGGGTTAAACTGGTAATTTCATATAATTTTGGTTGACAATGAGTGTTTTATTAATTAGTAGAGATTAGTTTTCCGGTCTATTTTATATTTTTTAAGTTGTTCTTTATAGATTATATTTGCAATATATTAATCAAATTGAGAATATTTGAGGCATTTAATTAAGTGCAAAAAAATTGACGAACACTATATTTTAACAAATATTGAAATTTCATCACGACAATTAAATAAGTAAATGGTTTCATGTTGAATTGAGTTTTTAGCAAGGACAATCTTTGAATGAAGAATAAAAAAAAAAGTTATGATCGTTGAAGTTTGATATATAATAAGCCCCACAACTAGTTCTCATTTTTACGAAAAAATAAGAATCCATTTGAATAAAGACGGTGTATACATAATTTATCTTAAAAAGGTTTCACATTCATCATATTCTCGACCGAGAGATTAACACAAAAAAATTTCTTTTATTATTCTAAATCTAATATAATATGCTTCAAATTCATGCCGTCATAGAGATGATGGTAAATTAGATTGGAAAGTTTTCAAATTTATTTAGAAAAAGTTATGTTAAGGTACTAAACTAAGAAGTTTTCATTCCATTTCTGTCTTGCAATTATTTTTCAATTGAAACGGCGTCGTCGCCTTTTAGATACCTGCATACAGATTCAATGAGTTATGATTCATTTGTTTAAAAGGAGACAAAAATGATGAGTTTTGAGCACAATTTTTTGTCTCTCTGTAATTATGTAAGACAAGCTAAATGATGGCAGATGATATAATAATAATAATTTTTTTTATTTTTTTATTTTTTTGAAAATAAACGGGGAATACAATCCAAATCTAACTTAAAATAAGAAACAAAACGAGTTTGAGAGACTTTATCAATATCATCCATAAGCGATGATCCAATCTAAGCAGGAGGCTTATCAAACACATGAACGTCAATATTCATATTAAAACTCTAGTTTGTCAATTGATCCACCACATAATTCTTCTTTGTAAATATGTTTCAATTGACGATAGATGATTCAATTTTCCCAAATCATGAAAATGTGAAAATTAAGACACCCGAATGACAATTTCATACAATTCTGCAACAAAAAATTTATAGTTTCGATTCGTGGGTGGCTTTTTAATCGCCGTAACTGGGCCCTTAAATTTACTTTTTGGACTTCTTTTTATCCAACAAGGTATCAATACCTTCGGCTTTGTTGATTTGGTGCACCTTCCCCAGCGGTTCTCTCCAGCCTCCATGTTAGATGCCAGGAAGATGATGAGCTTTCCTATTGCCACACAAACATGACCCAAGCAATGAAGCCCGTCGTAGTTCAACCTGAACTTGACTATTTCAATTAATTTGAGTTAGTGTCTTTTATCGATTTGTAGTTAACTTATAAATGTTGAAATTGTACCTATTATATTGGACAACATCTAACACATTGTATGATAGTCGTGTTTTTTTTTTATTTTATACAAATTCACTTATGCTAATTTATATTAGTTGAAAATAAAATATAGTTAATAAAAGGACCGAATTGTCACTCAGTACTATGGTCTGGTGATATTCCTCTTTACTTGAAGTGAGACGTCTTAGGTTCGAATCTCGTGGATGGAGAATTCGATACCAAATTAGGTTGACCATTATGTGGCTTAACCGAACTCCTCATTCCATAAGTGTAAAAATATCGATGTATTAAAAAAAAAAATTAAAGGACCGAATTATCAAACAAAACAGAAGCAAAAAAAGGGTTGGGCCGCGATAAGTACTAGCCCGAGCCAGCTTTCAACGGTCCAACACTCCAGCTTGAACCCAGAAGCCCGCACCGGTGGAAAAAGTGGCGGTTTTTGGGTTGAGAAAAAAAAATTGGCGCTTTAAACCCTGAAAGAAAAAAATTAGTAAAACCCTAGAAAATCAAAGAAATCGAAGTCAGTGTCTCTTCCCAGGTACCAAATCATCCTCACCCATCTGATTTGTTTTTTTTTTTTTTTTTTTTGTTTGAATTCATCTTGCTTTATATTTCTGTAAATCGGTTTGTATTGCTGTTCATTCATTGTTCATTGTTCCGATAATTTTGAATAAAATTCAATCCTTGGGGGTTCGATGGTTTTCCCGTTAGTTTTACTGTTTGGTTTCTGAGAAAATTGGTGGGAAAATATAAGAATCAAATTGCCCATTTTTACTTTGCTTGACCGCTCCCATTTTATTGGTTAACTTGAACGACTCATATGGGTTGCAGATTAGTTTGTTTAAGTTGATTAATTGCTTCTTTGTGATGAATTAGTGGCTCGTAAGTATGCATGTTAATCTATATGCAATGTGTGTGCGCGCGCGCGCGCGCGCGTGTGTGTGTGTATGTATATTACAATTTATTGGAGTAATTTAGTGATCATGTGCTGTCTATGAACATCATTTTTTGTTTTGAAAAAGCAAAGGAAGAAACCCGAGTGAGCAAGCAAAATGGTAGCAGGGATTAAAGAATTCACTGCTCGAGTTGAAAGAAACGGTGTTGATGAACCAGTTCTGGATGCGGTGAATGGTGAGGAGCTGATGCACGTTCAGCCTGGTGTTTCTATTGTCCTCGGTAATCAGCCCTCTGAGTTCCCTGGCACTCTATATATCTCCACCAAGTACGTCATTTTCTCTTTCATTAATTTAAACTGTTTGCCGGGATTGAATCCATTTGAAAGGGTTGGTCAAATTCCCCCACCCCGCTCCCACAGATAAATTAGAATCCATTTGAACGGTTGGGATTCTGCAGGCAAGTGATTTGGTTGAGTGACACTGACAAGGCGAAAGGTTATGCGGTGGACTTCTTGTCTATATCACTGCACGCTGTATCCAGAGACCCAGAGGCCTACACCTCTCCTTGTTTATACACTCAGGTACATGTTTTCATATTTATCAATGCACTCCAGCAGCAATATGGACTTTTTATCTTGTCGGAAGTGTACTTCGTCCTAATTGCGTGGTGTGAAACTTCAGTTTGTAAGGGAAATTTATCATGTTCTCTGAACACTAACCTCTTTATTTGTTCTTTCGATTTCTTTATCAATTCTTTTTGCTTGTGCTATATGAACTCTGAATAAATTTAGAATGATGTTCTGAGATCAATTCTGCAATCATTAAGAACATTCTTTACATATTGTGCGAATGAGATATATATTACACAAGAATCACTTGCTTGCTTAGTTTTGTATTCATGGTTGTGTCTTTACCATACATCGGCCCTATGTCTCCTGACCGGTCATTAACTTCAATATGTAATTTCACAGTTTCTTTTGTGCATTGGTTTTCTGATTAAGGTTTTGAACATTATAGATTGAAACTGAGGATGACGAGGATGAGTCTGATGGTTCGGATTCAGAATGCAATGGTGACTTAGATTTATCCAAGGTCACAGAGATGAGGCTCGTTCCTTCAGATCCTAACCAGTGTATCTCTCTCTCTCTATTGTCTTGATTTTGTTAGAATTTCTCTGGTGAGGGGTACTAGCTTCTTGTTTTTTGTGTGGCAGTGGATTCTCTGTTTGAGGTATTTTGCGAGTGTGCTGAGCTTAATCCAGAACCAATTCAAGGTTAGTACAGTTTTTTCAATTCCCCGGTTATTTTTCTTTTACTTATTTTGTTTTTTTGAATGATATTCGTTACGTTTGCTTCATTGCACCCTACTATTATGCTTTTGATCTTCAGAAGGGGAAGAAGAGCATAATTGGATTTTTAGTGCCGATCAGTTGGAAGATGAGGCAGTTGGTATGTAATGCACCATGGAACATTTATCTCAAGTCATGTGGCAATATATCTAATATAAAATCTTCTATATTGTATGATGTCTTTGTTTTGAATGTGGCGGTATTTTCAGGGGACGATTCTGAGTGGCCTATTCTTCAAAATCCTTCAAACTCAATTGGTCAATCTAACGGGGATCATGACCTAGCTCGTACCGTGCTTGAGGTAAGCCTTTGAGTATCCAGTTAATACTGCTACAGAATTGGTCCCTTTATACTGATCGCATTTTCATCTCCGTTGCAGCTTCAGATCAACGATCAACGCTTTGAGGATGCAGAAGAAATGGAGCATGAGACGGACAATGGCCGCCATTAAAATTCTTTCTCCTTTCAAGTTTCATCTCATTCAAGTGCTGCCTTTAACCCGTGTCACTTTCTTGTTATGCGCTCGAATCTTGCTGTATATGCAAACAAATTGTTCTAACTCTGTTAGTCTGTGACATCACAGGACTAGGGATTTTGTGACAAAGTACCTTGATCCCTTTCTATGTATTCTTTGGTGTGTGTTTGTGGTATCTTCATGGAAAATTACCCATGGATTCCTTTGGTACATTTTTGCGCTTGATTTACAGGTTTTCTAAGAAACCCAAGTCAAATAAAACGCCAAGTTGAGAAAAATCTAATAAATCATGGGATTAAACTAGTGACATTCTTGAAGTAGATTTTGTCAATTTAAAATGTCTTGTTTCTCATACTTTTAGAGCCCTAAGTTTTTTATTTAAAAATAACGTAACAAAACTAAAGCCACTTTGAGCTCAACTTGAGAACTTAATGCGCCAGGGATGTAGTGCGGTGTATCTTAAATCAGTCACGTTGCCATGTGAAAAAGTAAAAAACACATAAGTCCGAGATTGACTTTGAGTGTTGCTTGTAGGTAAGTTTCTTTTAAAACCAAGTGGCGAGATAATGATTGAAGTACGAAAACTCTTCATACTTGATATACCGATGGAATGATATCTCATTTTATTTTAGGTAACCTTTATAAATGTCTTTGGGCCAACCAAGAAATATAGTTTGGGCCGATCTCATATGATGTGACCCTCGCCTTAAAAATCTTCAACCCGACCCGTCCTCCTGTCAGACATGGCAAAAACCCTAATGCCCCCTTTATAATCTCTCACAAACACTGCCTCCTTCCTCCCATCGCTCAGAGAGACGTACCGCAGCCCCGCAGCGCCTTCCTCACCCCCGTAGCCACCAAGGTCCACCCCCTTCTGCTCTCTCTATCTTGCTTTATCTCTCTTGATTTCTCTCTCTAACTATCACTGTTTATTTGTTTCAATCATTCCAGCAAGAGTGAGTGAAATCGAGTAATTTTTAGTCCCCATTTTTTATAATTTAGCTGTAAGTTTTTTTATTAATCTGTTGGTTATTGTTTTGATTATGTAGGAAAGCGAAGAGTTAGATTGAAGAAAAATGGCGTACGCAGCGATGAAACCAACGAAGCCGGGACTGGAGGAGTCACAGGAGCAGATCCACAAGATCAGGATCACTCTTTCCTCCAAGAACGTCAAGAATCTCGAGAAAGGTCTCACCTTTTGCTCATTGTTTTGCATTTAATTTCTGCCAGTTCATCGTATTTCGTATTAATTTTTGAGTAATTGTTCGTTTGAAATTGTCCTTATTTCTGCTAGCTAAAACCAATTTATCAGTGCAAATTAAAGTTCATAGAAAAGTTTTTGCTTGTTGCTTGGTATTTTATTTTGTATGTGTCGTGAGTGACCAGTGCGATACTTTGTTGATCAGCCCGAATTGGCGTCTTAATTTCTCGGAATGTTTTGGGTTTTCTGAGCATAACATACAGGTTATTCAATTTCAATTTAGAAGCGATTAGTTGTGTGACGCCGTGGAAATGGGTTTATCCATTGTTTCTGTTTGAAGCTTGTTTAGACTATTAAGAGTTTTGATTTGCATACCGAGTATCCTGTTAGACTGTTGGTTTGACATCTAGTTTATTTACAGTTTGCACTGATCTGGTTCGTGGTGCCAAGGACAAGCGCCTGAGGGTGAAGGGACCCGTGAGGATGCCAACCAAGGTTCTGAACATTACCACCAGGAAGTCCCCTTGCGGTGAAGGTATGTTTCAGTCTGAAATTTGTATTTGTAGTTAACTCACGGATCGTTGAATGATGTCGTTATGGATGTTGCATTTTTGAAGTATAGTTTTTCTCATTTGCATTTTCCAGCTTGTTTAACTTCAAATTATGGTTTGTGATGTTCAGGTACCAACACATGGGATAGATTTGAGTTGCGTGTCCACAAGAGGGTTATCGACCTGTTCAGCTCACCTGATGTTGTCAAGCAAATTACTTCCATCACAATTGAACCTGGCGTCGAAGTGGAGGTTACTATCGCCGACTCTTAAACTGTCTACCCGTTTCAGAGTAGCTTTCCTAGTTATTTGGATAATGAGCTTGTCTGTTCTATTTTAATTTTTGTTTTAAAGACTTTGTAGCGTTTGCAATTTCTTGAGCTGAGATTTTGGTATGGATATGCACACCGGAGCCTATTTCATCATTTAATAGAAGTACTTTTTGCAAGACGCCTAAGCTTTGTTTCCTTCGATTTATATGTTTATGTCAATTACGCGGTGGTAAAGAATTAAGAGATTGAAATCTTCAATTGAATCTGGTTGGTGTTTATGCTAACTGTTTCTACATTTTGCCTCATTCTGTTCGAATGTCTTTCAAATGGTTGTCATTGTGTTCCTCCTTTGTCTATTCATTTGTATAATCCAAGTCTTGTTTTCTGGTCGCGAGAATGAAGCAAGATTATCAAGACACGCTTCGTTCTCGTTACCAAGAAGCAAGATTATGATAAGCTCTGCATAATTTACCTGATTACATATTCCACATGAACTTATAAATGTACTTATTCGGAGTTTTGGATGATTTAGTTTTGTATTAGACATCTAATCTTCGAACATCTGGTTAATCAAGTACTCTTGTCTAGCTCCTCCTTGCCAAGCTTACATTAGCATATGAGTAAATAAAGCGTCCCCAGTTCTCGACATCGGCACCACAACCTTCGTTGCCTTCACCCCAAGCAACCTCTCCAAAATCCCCACAACCTCATTAAACGGCAGAGACAACGTGTTCCTGAGGTTGAAAACCCTAAGCTGCGCTAGCCTCGCCACCTTCCCCCGGTACTGGCGCTCCACTGCCGTGACTGCCGCTACTGAAAAACCCTTCATGAATCCGGTGATGTTGCTGTGGACGTACGAGGCTGCGTTTCTGAACGCCAACCTGCGCAGCCAGGTGGACGACGGTGGTGAATTTCACCAACCGGTAAAGTTTCACGAGTTTCTCGGAATCGTTTATGTTTGCGTCCAACACAAAGATCCCATTGTAGCGGAGGAGATCAGCACGGCGGCGCCAGTGGTAGAGTTGGCGAGGGGTTTTGCAGACTGGACGACAACGTTTTCCCAGGCGGGGAGGCTGGGGAGGACACGGCGGTGGAGTTGGAAGATGGGGTTCTGAGGAAGAAGAAGAAGAGTATGGTGAGGAGGATTGCGATCCAGGAGAAGATGAGCTTGGTGATGGAGCACCGGAGGCGGAATCTGGGTTTGTGCGGGAAATTTTCCCGGGAAAGTTTGGGACTTTTTAATGGGTTTTAATTTTCGGGTTTTGGGGTTTAAAATTGTGAGAGATTGGAAGTGAGTTGGTGAGTTGAAGCCAGATAAAAAGTGTTGGTTGCTATTTGGGTGAAAGTGCTGGGAATCCAACAGAATTTCAGGAAAAAAGAGAATGGAGAAAATGGTGATGGAAAAGCTCAAGTTTTCTGTGTGCCAGAAATAGAGGGGTGGAGGGAGGGAAACATAAGTTTTTGGAGGGAACACGGCTGGTAAAGGAGTTTAATTATAGTTAATCGCCAATTAATTAATTAATTAAACAAAGAGTGGAACCCTGAAGGAGTAAAGAGAAACAGAATTTTAGAAGGAATGGGAATGCTTGCTAGGAAATAAGGAAAGGAACAAGGCCTCCGTGATTGGTCTAAACAACTATTAGAGAATTACAAGACAGATATCACATATGAGTTAAGTCAACTGTCAAAGTAGTGTGTTTGATCCTTTTGTAATTGATTTTGAACATTTAAAATTGAATATAATCTGAAAGAAAAATCAAAAATTACGAAAAGAAAGTCAATCAAACAATACTACTCTCCCATTTTTCTTTCACATACATAAAGTTATAAACTTTTTCTTTTCACTAAAAAACGAGGACGATTGGTGGCAAGCCACAGTTATTCATTCCTTTCGGGCACTGAGAGGCTATGGGGAATTTCACATTGCCCGTGGCCACATTGCCCGTGGCCACAGTCATGCAGACTCACCAACTTGGAGCATCGAACCCGAGACCTCCCATATTTTTTTGTTTATTAAGGAGTTGCAGTCCGCGTTTTTACAACTAGGCCACTTGCTGTGGTTAAAATTATAAACTATTTGGTTTGCTCTTCTTGTTCTTGGCATGTAATTGTGCTATCAAATGGTTAAACGTTGGAGTAAGTCTTGGTCCCGCACGCTCGCACCACGTGATGGGTCAGTTGGTTTTGTATATTGGTCGTAAGAATGAGGTGATCCGCTAGATGGACGATATAATTTGATTTCTTCAAATATTGGCCTATGTTGCTCTACTTGAGTGATTCTAGCTAAGAACCTAAGGCCCAAATACCAGTGTTAGTTGGGCTAAGACCAGATACAAGAAGGCCTGCAGCAATCGATCAAGAAACCAGCCCAGTTCTGATGAACGTAAACCCTAAACCCTAAAACACCTTTTGCTGGATTTACACATTCATAATATGGTTCAGAACTTCGACGTTCACACCCTCAACAACTTCCCAACCGTTGAAGATATTTTTGGTAAGATATTATGGGAAAGGGGTGCGCTATCCACATACCTCATTTTACTTTTCACACACCCTTTGATAATTTATGTCTGTTGATCTTCTTCAATTCATCTCTTCCGACGGCCGAATATTAAAAAGGTGTGTGAGAAGTAAAATAGGATGTGTGGATATCACATCCCTATGGGAAAATGTGTACAGACAATGTCACATCATTTGATAGTAAGGTTAAACATAGTTACATACTCTCCGGAGCAGGATTCTTTTCCCTTCTCTCCTCTCTTATTTGAACGGGTTAAGTCACGTCAATATCTTATATTAATCTTTTATAGCAAGAGAAAAACAAAATAAGAAAATGTAAGAGGAGGGGATGGAAGGAAGAGGGGAGAGAATTCTAGTCTTACTTCCCCGCCAAACAATGAACAAGAACATTAATATGTCTTAATCTGATTAATTAGCATCCAATTTATCGGTCGACAAGCAACAAGATAATGTCAAATCTATAAAACCATGGTTACTGGTGTTCTTTCGGCTCTTTGATTTTGGTTCTTTCATCTCATATGATCTCTTTCAATCACTTCTGTTCTTCCCTTTAAGAACGAATATATTGGTGTTAGTTAACCTAGCTTTCGGTTCTTTTACCTCATCAACTGATGTTTCGAAAACATGAACCGGTTAATCTAAATTTGTTTTGGATTTTCCAATTATAATGAGTATGACGCACGATAGTAACTTCTATGACACGAATATATTGTCATCGTGACGTTTTATGTAAAGAGAGACTTACACATATCATTATATTATTGACACAAAACGATACAGTAACGGTATAGCATACCAAAAAAGTCATTTTCCAGTTGCACGGAGGTTATTTAGTTATTTTCAGCTGCATATATTATCCATATACTTAGTGTTTCTAGCTCGTCACATGATTTCTTTCTATGCTTCATCACGTATCATATAATAATTAATAAGAAAAACTAATGAAAATGGTTTGAAAACTTCGAATTTTCACAATAAAGACAAAATAAAGCGTAAAGTGAATAGTAACATGATTGACTTTTTAATGTAAAAATGTGGTTTTTCGTTAAAGTAAATAGTACCGAATGCTTTTCGTTAAGGTTCCCTAATTAATAAGCAGGAAAAAACATGATTTGAGGAAATTAAGGTGTCTCGTAAAGCCACTAAAACAGCAGTGATTCTAGTAATTAACATAATCTGCAATCACATAAATTTCCTATAAATCTAGTGCTCATGATCATCACCGCTTAATGATTCATGCCCAACAACATTTGTCAATTTATGAATCCTGAATTAAGTGTTTTTGTTTTATCGAAACCATGCATCATGATCATCATTTCATCTGTGTCTTCTTTCGGTTCTTTAATCTTTCCATGATCAATGGAAAAAAATGTAGTCACTTCAGTCATTCATGCCCACAGCATCATTCTGCACGACGAGCTTTTGTTAAATCATAATAAGATGGATTTAATCTTTTCATAAAGTAACAATGCCGGAGCCAACATTTTAGATTAGGAGGAGCCTCTCACAAATGTAAAAGAAAAATGCTACAACGCGGCTCACAACGCCAGCTCTAAAACAACACTGCAACACGCTCGCAATCCCTCTCTCAGGCTCACGAAATATCGATGTTATTGGACCATGACTCGTCTCTTTGCAATTTTAACAGAAATAACGAACGGAAAATGATGGTAAAGATAAAAACAAAGGTAATGTTAGGAAAACTAAATTTGTAAATTAAATGACATGGAAGTTGATTATTCAATTATAACTTAAGTGTGGATAAACGTTTATGCTCATCTCCATTAGTGACACATCATTTTATTTGCAAATTTTGTCTACAAAAATAAATTTTCCTAGCATTACTCTAAAAACAAATGCTGAGAGGTAAATATAAAAACAAAAACTTGTTTTCAGTTTTTGGTTCTTAGTTTTATTTAGTTATCAAACGGATTCGTAATGAGTTTGCATTTTATCATAAATGATCCATGAAATTGAAAATCAATTAATGTAGTGCTTGAAAATAGATGTTGCAAATCAATGTGATCATTCTGTTAAAATTCCGTTAAAATTTTTGTTATGCCCGCTTATGTATCACATAAGTGGATTCCACAAATCTAATTAAATATTACTATCTATATTAAAAATATTTAAATAACAATAAATAATATTTTTTTATGTCAAAATAAAAAATTAAATATATATATATTTTTTCTTCCGTTGTCTTCCTCGCGCAGGCTTGGCTGCCATGGCAGCCCTGCCCACTACCAACCGAAGCAAAAAATTCCATAGGTGTGGAGGGTTTTTGCCCAAATCTTCTGCTACTCATCGGAAAGATTGGTGTGGGGCCGTCAACCTAGGCCTCGGGAGCGGCGGGAGATCAGAGGATATGGTGGGGAGAAGATGGGTGTCAGCAACGCTGGAGTCGAAAACGAAGAAGATGGTTTGGTTCGACTGGGTTTCTATCGTGATATATTATATATGAATGGATCGAGTGCCAAAAATGAAGCCATGGTGGGCAGGGCTGCCATGGTAGCCAAGCCTGCTCGACGAAGACGACAGAAGAAAATTTTTTTTTTTAAATTATTTTTATTTTTACCTAAAAAGTTATTTTTTATTATTTAATTATTTTTTAATTTCATAGTAATATTTAATTAGACTTGTGGGATCCATTTATATGACACATAAACACATAACATAAATTTTAACATAATTGATTTGCGGCATCAATTTTCAGAAACTAAATTAATTGATTTTCAATTTCAGGGACCAATTTGATGGTGTTAGTCAATTTCAAAGATCATTTGTAATAAAAACCCTTATAATTATATATCTTGAATGAGGTAGCCACCATGAAGCATGGCCATAACTTTCAAGTGCTAGAGCAATTGAATTGCCAGACATGGTTGGACACGATACAGTTAATCCTGGTTAGGTAAAGAAACAGAGAAATTCTCAAACCAAATAAGAAATTCAACCACCATAGTAAGTTACATATATAAATACCTCTTTACATTTCGCTTCCCTCTTTCTTTTCGCATTTGTTTCCTCTCACTTATTTCACCCACCACCAATCTAAGCTAGGCATACACAAAGCATGCATATCTCACTTTCAAATTGAGTTGTTGCCTTTCCTTTTCATATTTATATTTCGCCATGAACACGCTCGAAAAAATTATCAATTGATTTTGAATTTGATTTTCTAAATTTCATATTCTACATATAATATCATAACAAATTAATGTTTATACACATACTCTCGTGTCACCTAATAATATTAACTATCTGCATATTTAATTTCTAAACAAAAATAATTATACAAAACCAATTAAAATAAGGTTTTGTGGTCTCCATACACGAAATGTAACCACCTTTGGAACTGTTTTTGTCGACTGTATTTTTACATGTAACCTATCATTTCCTTTTACCGAGAAAGTTACAAAGGCAGCGATCAATGTTTAAAGCCAGAAGCTGTCGGGAAGAGGCGTGAAAAGTACAAAGCTGTGCAACCAACAAATATATGCGAATCCCGTATGCTTCCAAACCTCTTACAGCAGTTTGATATCTCATCAAACCATGCAGTGCCACCACCAAGGTTGGCATAAAAACCATCCTCTTACCAGTTTACCAGTCTCAGGTCCTTCTCATCGTATTAAGGCCAAGCCCATCGTTTTTGGTGACAGCATAAAAGGTTCCCCTTCAAAGTAACTTTTTTAATTATACAATGCAAAGTGTATGGAATGCACCAATCTATCCAACGAATTAAATCTAGCCGTTCAAACACCAATGTATTCCATCCACTAGTACTGTACTGTAGGAAAACTCGTAACGTTCTCCCACCTAACCCACCCCATAGAATCATAGACATCCTCCTCTCTCTCTCTGTCTCTGGCTTAGCCTTGTTGTTGGATTTTAAATATGCTACACGCACACACAGACTGTAAGAGTGCCATGCATATCTACATCTATATCTAGCTAGCGGTCCATGGCTTCGTACGTGAAATGATGCATGCTTTGACGTGACAAACTACTAATTGTCTTAAGCGTCAAATGTGTTTGATTTCACGCTTTCACAACTTCTTCCATGCATGCATGCGTGTCAAATAACTGCAAGGAAATAAATATTTATGGATTGAGAAAATCTTAAATTTTGTCGATGAGCATATGTACGACTGACGATCTTTCATAATATTTCATATCATAAGGTTTATCAAATTAACGATTCACAG
The DNA here is from genome assembly GCF_963583255.1 of Pyrus communis. NCBI lineage: Eukaryota > Viridiplantae > Streptophyta > Magnoliopsida > Rosales > Rosaceae > Pyrus > Pyrus communis. The sequence goes on from NC_084818.1 coordinate 3,435,378, forward strand.
TCGTTGACACGTAATTTATCGATCCATCGTGAATGAGGTAAATTTACATTTTGTCATTTACCAATTTACCATGAGATACTTTGCTTGAAAGGAAAACGAGGTAAATACAACAAGGAACTGGTCATTTCACCCACGAGTGGCAACACGATAGGTTAGGTTGGTGAAAAAGATGGAAAGAAAAGGATGGAGTGCGACCGCATGGTATTGGGCCAGCATGCACCTCGAAGAAAGTCCAAAGACTTACCTTAAAGCCCAAATAGGAAATCGCGTTGGTTCCACGTGCCTGGACGAAAGTACAACTGGCACTAGTAACCCATCTTCCCGCGTAAATAAAACCCCGCAAACGCGCGTGGCGGGAGCGTAGAGAGAGTGAGAGACACAAGGTCCCGGCGCATGCGCGCTTTCTGTGTGTTTGGTTTGGCTTTGGCTAAACAAAGCCCTCTTTGAGCTGAGCGTCCCATCACATTCAACGGTGGGCCCCCCATGCATCTCCTGGGCCCTAGCCCTCCCGACCCTCAGTCTCAGCTGTACGATTGAGTCTGACTCATCATTAGGAGCCGCGCAATTTGCTCCGTGATTTCGTTCCTATTTTCCCTTCTCTCTCTTCCAAGTTGTGTATTGGTTCTTTTTTTTTTTTTTTTTTTTTTTTAATGAAAATGTTGATTGATATATACAACTTACACGATGATAGAACATTTAAAAAAAAAAAAAAAAATATGAACTTCTAAAAATACCTGCTGGGACTTTCAAATTGGAATCAAGTAAGAAGAAACCATTGTTAGAGAGAAAAAGATGTAATCACTTAATAAAATTATCCTCAATTGCAACCTTATATGTTGCTTGATTTGTTGTTTGTCTAACGTGACTGACTGAGTTTGAATTGAGAGAAAGCTTGAAAGAAAGAGGGAATATCATTAGTTATTGGCACTAAATTAGATATATCATAACCTTGCTATTGCAAGGATAGAATCTCCTTCAACTTCCACTTCAGCAGCTCGCAACTCCTCTACACACATGGCATCCCTTCTTGCAGCGATCAACTTCGCTCGCAACGGAGAAACCACTGTTGAGAGTATATAAATCCCACATCAGGGAAAGAATGGAATTTATATGTGCTTGTAAGTAATTGACCATTCCTCATATAGCCAATTAATTTTATGGTAGAAGTCCAACTTTCTTCAACCACGTTTTGTGCCCACCTAGGAGAGCTGCACAATATTTCCTCTGCAACAATCGGAGGTTTGTTGATCATATAATTTTTTGACTAGTTTGTTAAACTTACGCTACAATAAGAGGTTTTGTAAGTCAATTGGAACAGAAATTCGATTATATTTCCATGTATACATATGTTATGCACCAAATATGAAGGGCGAGGATTGAATGTGCATCTATGGATCTAACTGTCAACAAAGTACATATTAGAAATTTTCAAAGTTGTAAGGAAAGGAGTGTGTATTATTGTACCTAATGTGATACAGAGTGTATTATTGTACCAAATGTAATGACATGAAAAAGTATCCCACATCGGAAAGCAAGAAATTTCGCAGACTTGGAAGAAGTTGAGTTGCTCTTTGCCTTTATTACTAATTGGTTTGAGACAGAATCTCAACCTTCTTTTTATATTACTAGAGTAAGTTCATCCATGTATGAAGCATTTTGGTTCACACGTTCGTCATGCTAGCTAGTTAAATTGTCTATTTGTTATACTTTAAATTTTGCCATATGTAAGTAAATTACAAGGACGTAAAGAAAAGTCTCTATCAGAATGTTGAGAAATTTTGAAATTTCCCATAATCATAAATAAAGTTTCCATTACTAATGAATTTTAGGATAAAACCACAAGTTGAATTGTTTTCACCTTTCAAATATCGTACTACTAAAAGAATGGAATCAAAGGGGTCCAAAGTCTACCGAATTTAGTGGTGTGTTTAGTCGGCTGAGAAAGGGTATTATCGTAATTTGCAGGAAAAGTCCGATCGAAAGGATTGGCCTTTGGTAAAAGCCCTAGTGGTTTGAGTACATATATTGTAAAGGATCAGGGTCATTGTTTGATCTTTGATGGCTCTTTCTCCCTCGTGGTCCTAACCGGTCATGAGAGTGTAGCTCCAAATAAATAAGTTCCAACTTCATATGATAGAGTTACCTCCTTAACTAAATAAATTATTACTTGTACTAATAAAATCAAGGATTTTGATGATTAAACTCTACACATGCTAAACTGTGCATGTGATTATAAGTTAAAGATGGTATCAAGGTTGATCCGCTAAACCGTTTATCTCGAAGGCCTTTTTGTTCTAACTTTGACATCTACCTTTGTGAAGTCTTGACTCGTAGAATATATATTTGAGTTGTAACATCCCGTCCCGGAATTATCGAAACGTACATTGAAATTACAATTTTACCCCTAAATTGTTCGTTTACACATTAGTGTGGTGTGGTGTGGTGTTGTAGGACCACACACACTCACACCTTTTCTTTTTCTCCCGGGATTCCCTCCCTCTTTTCCTCACTTTCTGTCACTCTGTCTCTCTCTCTCTCTCCCTCCCCGAGTCCATCTTCTTCCTCTTCCTTCTGCAAACTTACGGACCACACACAAACACACTCAAAACATCAACCATCGAGGAAACAAATTGCACCATTGAACTCGTGAGGTTGTGAGGAGCACAACCAAACCAATTCCAGGTAAGAAAACTACCATTTTCACGTCGTTTCGAAGTGGTCCGAATTATGCACTGTTCATGCAAACCTAATCTAGCTTGTTTTAGGAGATTCTAAGCTTGTAGTTGTGTTTGTGAAGTTCCCAGGAGCTTGGGAGTAGTTCGTTGGACGAGTTTGGACGTCGGGAAGGCTAGGTTCGAAGTTGGCCGAGTTTTGGAGAATTGGACAGGTATAATCTCGACATTTTAGGCCTTAAAACTTGTTGGGTCATGTTCTACTAGCTTTAGGGTTCATTTTGGTGCAAGAAACGTGGAAAAAGGTGGAAAAACGAGAGAGATATAGTGATTTGCAGGTTTCCGGCGACGGTCGCCGGCGCCGGCATCGGGAACGGATTGGAGAAGGAGACGGAATATTCCGTCAAAGTTGACGGAATATTCCTGACGCCGTTAACGGTATCCGGTTAGATTTGACGGAATATTCCGTCAGTTAACGGAATATTCCTGACGGCGTCTGTTGACACCGTCAGTGTGCAGGTCACGTGGCCGCGCGTGGGAGGCGCGTAGGTCCGTGCCTGTTCAGGCGCGTGGGGGCGCGTGCGTAGTCCAAATTTTTTTCTAAAAATATGGGTGTGATCCTGAGGTTGTGTAGGTCACGTTGGTATATTCAATTGTCCAATTTGAGCAATGTATGAGAAGTTATTACGAGAAGTTGCTTAGGTGCTTTTAAATTAACGTTTTCGTAACTTTGTCGCGTTTAGGTGATTCGTTTTCCGAGGACGAGCGTACACACTCGAGGCAGGGGGGCTACGACCCTTCTAATTATCAGTGAGTGGGCTTTTGTTTTCCGTATATACCTATATACATATTAATTCCCAGAAATTAAATAGAAAAGAGTAATTGTTTTATGCCATACATTTTATTATTAATACTTATGCATCATCACATGCATTAGTAGCGGCATACATACATATAAATGTGTATTTGGTGCTGTGGACGCACAGGTAAGTGCCAGGTAAGCGGTATTCTTGTGGTTATGCATTCCTGTTTATTATGCAATAGTAGTTTGAAATGTTTAGAGAGCTCATAATCTGCACCCCCGGTGTTAGTGCTCCCGCCCAGGGCCAGGGCACAGCCTTCACGTGTATGTTCACCAGCACCGCATGCTCGCCTTGGATCCAAGATAGGTGCAAGCCTGTCGTACAGACCACAATAGGTGGTTCCGACTTGTAGGTGACCCGCGATTTATCGCACAGCTTCACGTGATCGTAGCACTAGAGCATACATATATATATTACACCCAGCCTGTCGTACAGACCACGTTAGGTGGTTCCGACTTGTGTGCAGATTCAGTTATTGAGTTGAGAGTGGAGCTCTAGATTCAGCCGTACAGGTCACGTTAAGTGACTCCCGGCTGCCAGATTATATATTATTGATGTGAATTACGCTTGAGCATTTACATTTGATTATGAGATTCTGTTGTGGCATATTCTCAAGCATGAATGGCATATTGTGAGCATGAATGGCATATGTGAAGCATGATTGACATATCTATACATACGTATATATGTTCATTTTCTGGGAAGTATACAGGTTTTACGGCGAGGGGTTAGAATGTATTTTGCTAAAGAGTTTTCAAAGAACTTTGTTTTTGCCCACTCACGCTTTTGTTTTTGCGCCCCTCCAGGTTCTAGTGGTCTAGCAAGTTCGGTGGTTTATCCCAGAGGGCGTCCCGGCATTTCTGACAGACACTCACCATTATAGGGTCACCTTCGGGTGTAATTATGTCGTATCTTTCCTTTTCGACTGCTGTAGACTTGCTCTGAATTGTGTCTCACATACACTAGTACTTTGTATGCTATTAGGTTTTTAATTATTAGTACTTTTATATTACCTTCTCATTAGCTTCCGCACGTGCACATGGCTACGTCACCTTCGTGTGACGGCCAGCACGCCCTGATCTCGGTCGGGGTGTGTCAGTTTTGATTGTAGTATCCCACATCGGCCACACGAGGGTCGAGTCCTGGCCTTATATATCCATTCGCAACTCTTAAGTTCTAAGGAGTCCTTTTGTGGGCAGGCCCTAAGGGGTTGGCAGGCGCTGCCTACGGGCGAGTACCGGTCCACAGAAACAAAACCGCGAGGTAGCCCTGCCTTCGGGCCAGGGAATGCATGAGCGGACAATATCCTTGGAGGCTGGGAGTTGGGATGTGACAATTTGGTATCAGAGCCGGACTCGTGCTGGTTCGGTGTGTCGACGAAGACGTCGGTCTCCCTAAGGGGGGGTGGATTGTAGTAGCCCACATCGGCCACACGAGGGTCGAGTCCTGGCCTTATATATCCATTCGCAACTCTTAAGTTCCAAGGAGGCCTTTTGTGGGCAGGCCCTGAGCGGTTGGCAGGCGCTGCCTACGGGCGAGTACCGGTCCACAGAAACAAAACCGCGAGGTAGCCCTGCCTTCGGGCCAGGGAATGCATGAGCGGACAATATCCTTGGAGGCTGGGAGTTGGGATGTGACATGAGTAGTCATAAAATTTCTAACAGTTTTTTTGTTGGAGAAATTAGGTTCTCATCCCTATTTTTTCTACTCCATTGATTAAGATTTTATTCCTTTTCTATTTTTAGTTTGTACCCATTTTTAATTTACAACCCTTTTTTTAAATTATACTAATTTTCTTTTTAGTTTCAATTTGTATCCATATATTAATTTCTTTTTGTGCTCATATTTTTAAAACTTTTTATTTGTAATCATGATTTTTTTAACCTTTTATTTTTACCCGTAATTTATTTATAACGTACCTATTTTTATTTAAAAATGTATCACTTTGTAACATGCAAAATGTACCAATTTTTTTGTTTTGTAAGTACCATTCCTTTTATGTAAAATGCATCCATTTTTAATGTAAAATCTATTTATTTTTTTAATCTAAGATATACCCATTGTTTTTTATATATATATAAAATGTGCCCATTTTGTTTTGTATAAAATGTTCCAATTTTTTGTATGTGCAATGTATCCACATTTTTATATAAACATACCAATTTTTTATACGTAAAATGTACCCAAAATTTTATTGCATAAGTGTACTCACATTATAAAAATAAATAAATAAATCTAAAATGCACCTATAAGCAATTTTTCGTTGTGGAAACCCATAAGAAAATTTCAATAATTAAATTGGTGGTGTAAATGAAAGAAAAATAACTTTTGAGTATTTATTGATACTATTACATCTCTTTTAATATTATGTCATTTATGTGGAGAGGGACTTCAATCTAAAACCTAAAATGCATAAAATTTGAGTCTACAACAGTGAGGGATCAGAGATCGTAATTAAACTATACATTTTTTTTCAAGTTCTATATTATTATAAAGCAGGGAGAGGGTTCAAACTGTTACAAAAATTTGGGAAGTTCCGAACTCATAACATATGAATGCAAACTCAGCACCCTATTATTAAACCACGTTCATAAAATTTATAACAGTCAAACTCTGAGTTTCCATACATATATAGCCAGGTTGCTGTGTTGAAAGGAACATTACACGGAAGATAATTACAGGGGTATCGATCAAAATTTACCGGAGTACGCACCTTCGGCTAGTTCAAACTGTATGGGCCTTAGCCCGCGTGTTGAGAGCCTTCTGACACTTGAAAGAGAGCAGCAGCAACTAGCTAACACTACCACTATTTGCTCAGAACAAACCTAATTCAGACTCTGTTGCGTTATCTATCTCGTACAAATTAATCTCACATTTACCAACATCCATCATTACATACGACGACGACACAGATAGAGATAGAAAGCAGAGAGAGAGAGAGAGAGAGAGAGAGAGAGAGGGAGGACCACCCAGCTTTGATATTTGATGGCTCGCCTCACTGTCACCATATATATATATAATTCTAATTTTCCTACAAATTTCAAGGTCCTTTTGTCAAAGTTTCAAGATGAATATCCTTTTTAATTACAGTTACTATTCGAAGTTAGACTAAGAGGAGAGGAGATGAGAGAGTTTGAATTCGAGACGTTGTGTTTAAAGAGAAAAATCCATCTACCAAGACAATCCGGCCAGCATTCAAACTAATTAAAAATGAGCAATTTGCATGGTGTCTAAAACTTGTTGATTACGTGAACTGCATGCATAATTAATCTTTTGAAGGTTTTAAATTGTGGGAAGATGTAGGACAGAAGAGTGGGGAAGGGAATCAGATAAGGCTGTGAGAGCCTGAGCAAAGGACAACGAACCAGCTCGGATAACTTGTGATATCGACTGTGTTGGCATCCATTTGGTACCACGTACGCAACTGCCTCCAAGATTTTTACTCCGCTGCTACTAATCTACTAGATTAAAAACCCTAATCTTACATGTAATAAACTATGTTCAAAATAGATTAAAAACTCTAAGTTATAGGGTAAAAGAATGTTAAAATCCTAGTGGGTCGTTGGATCGCTTTTTGGAATCTTGAAATTGAACGTTTGTGAATTGCAACGCTAAAACGTATAGCATGTTTGTCGATTTGTAGAATTACACGTTAATTTAGATGCTTATTTTACATACACGTAAATTTTTAACTGTCTTGTGCAATATAAAATATGAATTTTCTGATAATACCAGTCGTACTCGAAATATTTTATCAGTCAAGGACCTTCAAATATTATGAAGATGAAGGAAACTCGATTTTAGTTTAGCTGTTTAGAGTTATTTTCCCGCGCTTTGCAAATAAAACCGACGAACGAACGCATGAAGGGCGGAGATCAAATCTAATCAGACGACGACATAAACCAAGATGATCATGATGATGCCCCTGTGCCACGTCTGACTTACCCGGGCCCCACCACCGTCCCTCCAAGTCTTGGCTTTAAGAATCCATCTGTCCTCCATTGCAGAATTGGATCCGCTCCAAACTTTAGTGTCTGAAATTTAGAGTTTAATTCATTTGGACTGTACAAATTTAATTCAACGATCCTCATTAATTTATATTTTTGACTTACCACATAAAACTAACGATTCTGATTTCTTTTACACACTAATTAACATCCCAAATAATTTGATTTTTAGGTTTCGAACACTAAAGTCCGGACCGGATCTAATTCCCTCCATTACCCGCAAACAATGCCCCTCTCCTCCTTCTCTCCCAACATTTTACTTTTCTTCCCTTTCGAAAAATAAAAAAAACAAATTAATTAATATTATTAATATAATTTAATTATTCTTATATATATCCCTCAGGCCCTCACAGCGACAAAACCAGCCACTTGTGACTTCTTCTCATTTCACACACTCACTCCACCCACTTGCAGTAAAATTCAAAAAATGCCCCAGCACCGCTGTACCGGCTGGCTTCCTCAGCCACCGGCTCCGGTGCTCCTTCTCCTCACGGTACTCACCCTCTTCCTCTCCGCCTACCCAGCCATTGCATGGCGGCCCTGGCCCCACCTCAAACACAACACCTCCGACCTCCGCTTCGGAGACAACAAAAAATTCGAAGGCTCCTCCGATTTCGTCAAGTTGCGCTACCACATGGGCCCTGTACTAACCGCCAACATAACCGTCCACACAATATGGTACGGCACGTGGCAGCCGCGCCAGAAGAAGATCATCCGCGAGTTCATCAACTCCATCTCCGCCGCCGGCTCCAAGCGCCCCTCCGTCGCCGGTTGGTGGAGGACCGTACAGCTTTACACCGACCAGACCGGCGCGAACATCTCGCGCACAGTCCAGCGCGGCGCCGAGAAAAACGACCGGCTTTACTCCCATGGTAAAACCCTGACGCGCCTCTCGATACAGTCCGTGATCAAAAGCGCCGTAACGGCCAAAACGAGGCCGTTACCGGTCAATCCACAGAGTGGGCTCTACCTCCTGCTCACATCTGATGACGTGTACGTCCAGGATTTCTGCAAACAGGTCTGTGGGTTCCACTACTTTACTTTCCCCTCCCTCGTCGGATACACGCTGCCGTACGCGTGGATTGGAAACTCGGCCAAATTGTGTCCAGGTACGTGCGCGTACCCGTTCGCCGTACCCGATTATATCCCAGGGTTAAAGCCGTTAAAGTCACCTAACGGTGACGTGGGAGTTGAAGGGATGATAAGCGTTATCGCGCACGAGATTGCTGAGCTGGCGAGTAACCCGTTTGTGAACGCCTGGTACGCGGGTCAGGACCCGAGTTTTCCGGTCGAGATTGCTGATCTCTGCGAGGGAATCTACGGTACGGGAGGGGGCGGGTCGTACACGGGCCAGCTGATGGACGATCACAATGGTGCCACGTATAATATGAATGGGATCCGACGGAAGTTCTTGGTTCAGTGGGTTTGGAGTCACATTTTAAATTACTGTACCGGACCTAATGCACTCGATCAGTAAAATTTTCGGGTCAGTAAAACTTTCGGGTTTTTACTGTTATATTCCCTTTTTTACCTTTTGTTGTTTGCATGGGTTGTTTTTATTGGGTGTTTTGGCGGGTTTGGGTCTTTGGGTCTGGGCTGTTGGTGCATGATTAGTTAAGGTAGTTAAGTTTGTTAATTATTGTAATAATGATATATTATATATTTTTGGTACACTGGTTTTGTATACAAATAGCTGTACTTCCCGTCTTATTCGTGTGTATGAGAAATTACATAATATTGCAAAAGTCAAAAAGACCGATTAGATAAAGTTCGTTTAGAACTGCTTTTAAAATATCCGAAATCGCTTTTAGAAAAAATGTGTTCAGATTTTAAAAGCATTTCGAGTGCTTTTCAGAATTGGTTTTAAAAATATTTTCATTAAAACATTTTCAATTATTATAAAAATAGACTTCACAATTTGGGACAATATTTGAGTTCAAAACTCTACGACACTCTAACGTATAAAATATCTCGAAGCGGACTATAAAATCCTTCAAATACAAACCCAAAACCCGACACACGTACTCTTCTCTTTGAATGTCTTCCGAAGAAGATAACATGTGTTGTAATATTACTTCTCATTGGATAAAGGTATAAGGTATTGGTTGGTTCGAGCTAGAGGTTTCATTGGCCAAGTATTATCTAGTATCACAATGACCAACTAGTTTAGCGGCATTCGAATATTTAATCGGAGAAAATCTTATATTTGTGTCACACGTCACACGAATACGAAAGCGTAAATTCGATACTAAATTGTAAGTCATTGATGATTATGGGTGCATTGTGAAAGACCAAAATGTATTGTATGGTGAGGAATAAAGGAGTAGTAGTACGGCATTTGTGTACTCGCTCGACGTATTTAGTGCTCATTACTCGCGATTATTAGGTTTGGTAGACTTTGGTCCGACCTCTGCCTGCTGCTCTAGCAACAAGGGGAGTATTAATTTCTTGCATTAACAAAATTTAATCGTATTAATTATTTCCACTCGTTTTCGTAATCCGGTCTTCTTAAATTGATTTTACGTCTGAAAATTTGATTGGGAGACTGAGAACCAAGTGTATTTTTGTTTACCATTCTAAGGTAGTGTGGATGATAGATTTGTGGTTAGAGGAATGTTGAAATACCTCTAGTGAGTCTTTCTGGCCCCCGAAATAGTTGGTTAACCGTGGATTGCCACCACTTTGTCTCCTTTTTAAAAAAAAGAAAAAGTGGTGGTAATGCTTACCATTTGATTAGTTTAAGTTTTAAAATTTGTGTAATAAATAGATTAAATCTTATTATCCAATGGTATTTAATGGGGGCAATGAACATTACCATTGCTTTAGAGCGGTGGACAAAAATATTTTCGATTGAAAACCATCTAGTTAATATGTTTTTTTTTTTATGGTAAAAAATTTTATTTAGAGAGAAACTTCGAGTACAACCGCTCTAGTACAATCGAAGAGAAAAACATTTCTAGCAAATAGCAATAGTGGGTAAAGATCTATCCCAAATAAAAGTATCACGAATAAAGTGTCCAATGCTAGCAATGACCAGTAAGAAAATTCGTCTTCGGAGATAAATGAGCCCAAAATATAGAAGAATAAGATTGTAAAAGTAATCTGATGTCCTTAGTAATAACCTTTACTGCCAATACGTCATGCACTTATCCAAAATAAAATCAATAATAACCTTGAAGTCACGTTCAACACAAACATGATCTTTTATTTTTGCAAATTTTAGAACATCACGTAAAGCAAGCACTTCAACAGTAGTAAATATTTTTTTGTACTCGATTGAGTGTGTATTGCTTTGGTTGTGGTCCACTTTTTAATTTCGAATTATTGTTTCGATCTGCATTTTCTTTATTTCAACTTTCATCATTACAACTAGGTTAAGTGCACATTTTTCATCTACACATCGAACTTTTTCCCTCTGTTACCGTAGCTTTGGTGATGTCACCTTAGGAAAGACAAGATAATAGACCCTACATCTTGATTTATTTATATTTAGTTACTCAAATAAACCGGTTTGATTTATTTATATTTACAGTTACTGAAATAAACCAATAAAAGGAAACATATGAAATTCCGCACTGTGAAAAAATTAATGTTCTTAAAGATGTTAGGCGCTAATCGGGCAACGGTGTTGGGACTTAGCGCTTAAACGGCTAGGCAGGGTCCCATTTAGATGCTAGGTGGATTAGGCGGATTTAAGTAAATTTATTATTGTATAAGCAAGTGCCTATTTATAGTTAAAAACACATAATTGTACACATAAATTGCAAAATAAAATAACATATAGATTATAAAGCATTACGATATATTGAAAATATGAGAAATAAACATATAATGAGTGTTCATCCAAGTGTTCAAACCTCTAACATTTTTATTGAAAAAATGAAATGCAAAATGAAAATTATAGATTTTTTTGTCTAAGTAAAAGCAACGACTTATGTGGCAAGGCTGACGCCTAAGCGGGTCTATGTGCACTTTCCTAATTTTCAAACACCTAGGAACTAATCGGGATGGTGACTAACCATCTAGCGCCTAAGCTAGGCCTAGGCGGCACTAGGTGGGGAATAGTGGAAAGAATTCTATAGGTAACTTCAAATATCCAATTGTTAAATCAATTAACGTATAACCTTAAAAGAATCTCTACCTAATCTCATGCTAACAAACAAATAATCAAAACACTGGCACGACGCACCTATTAGATATTAAATTTAAAGGATTCCCTACAAAACATATAATAAAATCTCCAACTCGAATGTATCACTTGATTTGGTATAGATCGATTTCATTGCCATCCACCACAAGGCTCGGGTTCATAATTTTGGGAACGAAATGAAAATTCGGTTGCACTCATAATGTTTTTGCGATCATATTTAAAGCATGCATGTCATTCTCACACAACTATTCAATTTCAACAAACTTTTGCCTTATTATATCATTGTCTCGAAAGATTTTTTAATATGTTCAGAACAGGAGACGGAATATTACATATCATTATACAATTAAAAAAATACTTACAAAGATTTTCTTTTTATTTTAATTATATGATAATATTTAATGTTCGACCCTGTATTTCAGAAATTTCGCGTATGCCCCTTCGGGTCCTACCTTTTACCACTCTTTTTTATTTTACTCCCCTCAGTTTTATTAGGTTAACTTTATTGGGATTTGAGCCCCCGGGGTTATGATGTACGACTGCTTTTTTGTTTTTTGGCTTTTTGAAACATTTAATATTGCATGCTTTTTGAAAGTCTTTACTTTATAAAAAGAGGGGCACATCTTGTTGCGTACTCGAACGAACCAATCCATGATCCATCGGCCAAAGCTGCTGCTGCCGAAAAGCACGATATCAGTGGCCACATACTGTCTTGTGTTTCCACAATCTTAACTTGTCCACCAAGATCTCCAATTTGACAGGGGAGTGAACTCCAATCGATTTGTGTTTATTGTTTAAACTTCTAAGAATTGGAGACCAGCTGTTGTGCAGTTAACGTTTAGAAAAAGTTACATGTAACGAGATCGATAAGGTAATGTTATATTTCAAACTTATCATGTATCATTATATATATTGTGATAATATAATATTTTTTTTTTATATTGTGTAACGTGATTAGTTTAGGATATAACTATCTTGATTCTTGGTGTTGGATGTATTTTGAGATGTATTCATATTATAAGAAGGCTACTACGTTTAATTTCTGAGGTGTGAGTTGTTGATTTTTAATTATAGATGCATGTGCGCCCCCCATAATAGTAAGACTCACATGCATCAATAGTAAAAAATCAGTCATTCGCTCATGTGCAACCAATCTAACATTCTAACGATGATAAACCATATAAGTAATGTAATAGTAAAACGTTACCATGAAGCATGCAATGTATTCAGATGTTCTAGGTTTGAATTTTATGAAAATAAAATTACCCGAATTTAAAACAAAATGCGAAGCTTGTGAATAATTACAGGTATTCAAGATTTTACTGTAGGCAAAAAAAAACACATAATAGTATACTATACGTATATATACAATGACTTTCATGTGCAAGCATTTGGTTGTAGAGTTCAAATGGTTTGGCCAATTAGTGGAAAAGACCATTTCCAAGTTTTAGCAGTCAAAATCATGCATTTAGATGTAAGGGGGAGAACCAGCTGGCTCTCACTCTTATTTACATCCACTTGCAAATTAAAAAATTTGACCTGAAAATAGAAGAATATTATATGATGATTTTCACTTTAATTAGTTTAATCAAGATTTCAAACATGATTGATTTTAAAGAGGCAGCGGCGCCTGAAACATGATCTTTGACTTTGGTTGAAGTGTTTTTGGGTATAAAATATGTCCCCCTTTTGTATTTTGTATGCTTTTGTTTTGTTTCGTTATCCTTCATCAGTATTCTCATCTTATGGTTTCATATACATGGTTAGTTAGACGTGTCATTGTACTTTTCTGCTTACATCTGGTTAGAATCTCTATTCCAATTGGTCGTAGTAGTTTAGAATATCGATTCATGTACAAGTCGGGGCAGATGAGTCGGATTTTGCAAATTGGGTTCTCTTTAGTTGTTACGAGGGAATGCATCTAGAGGAGGAGAGGATTGAGTTGTCCAAATTGATTAGAATTTAATTAAGAATAATTTGAAGAGGGGGTCCTCAAAGCTCAATGTCGTCTAATTCTCACACAAATTGGATTAAGTGTGAGGACTAAGTGGTAGGATTTTTTCCGTCTGCAAAACCAGGGCTAAATACATAGAATACTTGCAGGAGAATAAGGTTTACTGTAGTATAAACGGCTCAAGAAGGCTAGACGATGACACCCCCAAAAAAAAATTCACTCAGACCCTAAATATTCGATTAATTAAGGCTAGAAGTGATTTTGGAACTAACTTGTAGGCTCCTTGGGGCAATCACGCCCGGAAACAAGGAAATTTTTGCTATCCTGGGTTCATTATCCACTTTCTTTATCTCTCTTATCACGTCATCATCACTAAGTTATTTGACGTGAGAGCTCGAGAGACCACATGTGAACCCTGATAGCAAGGTTTTTAACCTTAACATGAAAAGTTAAAGTGGATTACACACAAGAGTCAAATAATGAAGAAAAAAGGTACTTAACAGTTAACAACGATCGGAGGTCCTTCTCAAGTGATTATACCAAGCAATCATATAAGCAAACGTGAAATAAATTCAGACAGTACAAGAGACGTATTTCATTCTCAATAGCTTTTGCGCAAGGCTGCGATGTACAGAGTACGTCGCTTTCCAAATCGTTTACATAAACATACGCTGTCCAGTTCGCTATGTTATCGCTATCGAACCAAAAGACGGGGATGCAACAAGAGAATAAAGAAGTTTTTTCTCCACTGAAGTACAATTGACTGGTGGGAAAAGTGCTTTCCAGGTATTACAAACAACTTAATGAATGTCTAAGATGAGGGTAAAAGATAAGCGGAATGGCTACAACACTGCAATATGGAAGCAGGGGAGGAAGCGTAGAAACTAAAAATTAAAAGCACGACACAAACAAGTAATCCTTTCATGAGGATGACAAGATGAAAGGCTGAAATTTTCCCAAGATAGTCGACCTTTTACTAATTCTAAAAACGACTGAAGGGTGCACAAGTATGGTATAAGCGATGTAAGTAAAAGGCACGGCAAGATGATAGGAAGGCCAAGAGCACAGGGCCAAACTGGTGTGTAAGATGTGATTGTGTGCAGATTATCTCATGAGGGTTCTCCTCGATGAGGGAAAGAGATAGGTGAATGGCTGGAACACTGCAATACGGAAAAAGATGAGGGAGTATAGGAACAAAAAGTTTGAACACAAACAAGTAATTTAGCCATAGACGTGCTATAGTACCATTAACAACTAAGGATAGCAGGACGCAAGACTAAATGTTGCATGAGATCATCTGCTCCTTTCTAATTCTAACAATGACCGATGAGTGCACTACTATGGTATTGGATATATAAGTAAAAGGCACCGTGAGGATGATAGGAAGGCCAGAGCACAGGGTCAACTGGTTTGTGACATACGATTGTGGACAGCTTCTCTCTTGAGCTGGACAGTTCAGTTACAGAAGAGGCCATTTGCTCATGAGGGTTCTCCATGGTAGGGTCTAGAACCCATGTGATCCAACGATCTGCCTGATACCGATCTTATGCCACATGACTTTTAAAAAAAGCATGGCCTTAAGTATAGCTTGTAGAAATGAATCAAGGGATGGTGCACAGAAGTGATTTAAGGAACAAATGGAAGCTGTTTGCGATTTTTTTTCAGCTGATTCATCGTCCTATAAACAATGAAAGCACTACAAGTACAGCCTTAAAAGCTACTGAAATGTTTCCTCATTTACCTGAAAGTTTCTATGTATACAAAGTAAATATCATTTCTGACCTTTAAGTTCCTCATTCTGCAGATACTTCACCACTCCATATACAACACTTCCAGCAACGAACAAGCCGACTGTTGGTGTAAAAGATGGATATAAATACTTCACAAAGAACTTGTCCCACTCTTCTGGCAGGAACCCTGAAATGCAAGTTAACAAATTATCACAATGTGAAGAAAACATAAATCATACCTTATCGAATCAATCACAGAAATAACTTCCAAGATTTTATTATCTAGTCTGTCGCTAAAGTTCAAGTAATCAATCATAATGGACAATGTACTGCTTTTCCAGATACGTGAAGAACGGATGCGATAATACTCCTTTAATCAGAGGGTTCAGTTGGTTACATTATGCGCCAAAAGGAATGTGTTTATGAGATTGTTGAATTCTCAAATTGGGAAGTTTGGAAGCCAGAAGTTTTGTCATTTGTCATACTATGCCCGTTCTGGTCCATATCTTATGTGACTGATAGTTTATAGTTGGCGCTGAGCTTCGACAAAGAGGATCAAAATGGCCTTCTGTGCAAACTCTTTCCAATACATGATATTCTCAATAACTTGTTGGGTTTTCCAATTAAGTCATAGGATGATCAGTAAGAGTGAAATATTATTCAACTCCGATTTTAAACTTCAGCCGCTCGTTTGGACAAACTTTCTTAAACCTAAACAATTTATGCAGCATCCACTGCTGATACGTCTTACCACTTAACAGTGGACATGAACAAGGGGTGGCTATACAGATTATACTAAGAGAACGGCCGAAAAGGACTCAAGATACTAAATTGGATTCTAAACAATGAATATTGGGTTCTAACTTGCCAGCATGTTGGAGGACTCAAAAACCGCAAGGTCGAATTCAGAGTCACATTTAATAAGATCCCCAAAACCAAAGCTTATAAATCTAGCAAGTCAATCCTAGTTAACGGAAATCACAATTCGAAATCTATCAAACCAAACAATTCCACAATTTAAACGATTCAAACTTACTGACTCCTACAATTTCAACCAAATGCTAACAAAAAAATCCAATCTTTGCAAAATACCTACAAAATTTTCACATGATTCACATCAATTCAATCACAATGAACGGAAAGGTTACCCGAAGCGGCGAGAAGAAGGCCTTGGGCTAGGATGACGCCGCCGAGCCCCAACCAAGCGAGAACAAAAGCGCTCTCATTTGTTCCCATCTCTTTGGCCTTAGCCTGATCTTCTTCAGAATAAAGCAGGGGCTTTTCCACCGGCGACCTCCGAATCACCGCCGCCCTCCCTTTCTTCTTATCAGCGGCGGAATTCGGCTTGGCCGAAGAAGGAGGAGGCGGGCCGAAGCCTGTCCCGGCTGAGGTGGGTTTCTTGGGTGGGACCTGGGTGGCCTCGGCGGCGGGTTTTGACGGCTCCGATGGGGTCTGGGACTTCACTGTGAAGTGGGTTCTGGTTGAAAAGTGAAGCAGCGGAGGAGTGTGAGGAAGGTGATGATGATAGGGCTTGGTGGTGAGAGATGATGAGGGACACTGAATTAGCGCCATTTTCAGTTTAGTTCGTTAGAAGAAAATTTGCTTATTTTTGCTCCTTTTGTGTGTTTTGGCTATCAAAGCAAACGACGCGTCGTTCACTCTTGACGAACAAACAATTAGGTTTTAGTGCACGAAGGGACAGCGATGGTCTCAGCCCCATTGTAATATTTTTACACATTACGATTTTCAAGGTTTTTCCGTAGATTTAGGATTCTAATTCAACGTTTTTACTTTTTATTTTAATTTTTTTATCGGGTTTGATTTGAGATTGATGATTTTTATGAAGTTCAAGCAATTCGTTGCTTGTGAGCTTTGAGAAGGACCCTAGTCTGGAGATCAGTGGAGGGAGAGAGGAAGGAAGTCAAAAAGGCTTAAGATTTAGGTTTAAGAAAGAGGACGACATCATACCAGACCCAAATGATGATAATTGGTTACTTACCACACAGTATAATAACTTTTATAAAATCAGAAGAACGTTTTAGATTGAAACTTTTGAACCTCTCTTTGACTAAAATTCTGATTCTACTTCCTCACCTTATGTAACATAATATTATATTATTAGTTCGAAATGCTGACCTTCCGAGCAAAATGTGAAAAAATTGAGTTCTGTTAAGCATTGGGTTCTTCTCCTCCACAATAACAAATTTTCAAATTTCAGGTGTTTGATTCAATTTTCTGCTCCACAAAAACAGTTTGAATTCTTTCTCTGCATTCCAAAGATGCCAAATCCTCGAAGTCTCCTGCTTTATCCTCAACGAATGCCTTTTCCCCTCTCTGCTTTCCTTAAACGGACATGAAACTCTCACACTGCACACTCTACTCCGCATGGCCTCGCTCGTCACTTTCCTGCACTTCCCTTCGCTTTCCTCCTCCCCAAACACCTTCTGTATCTCGCCAAAACGGTGCCGTCTCAATTTCAAAGCTCAAATTTCAGTCAACGGTACTCAGAAGCCCGCCGGCGTGGCCCTCGTTTGGCTAAAGCACGACCTCCGGATCGACGACCACCCCGCCCTCCTCGCCGCCTCCAACCACTCCGCCGTGGTTCCAATCTATGTCTTCGATCATCGCATCATCTCCCGTAAGTCACACACTGACACTCTGACACACACACACACACACACGTATAGTGATGTACGATTATATCTATAGGTGGATTCATTGGAGGGAAAATGGGCAGGTTTTCCCGAGAAAATGCAAGAAACGGTTTTGATTGCTTTGCAAGATTTGAGAAGCTCGTTGAAGGATAAAGGTGCGAACTTGATGATTCGGTTGGGGAATGCCGAAAATGTGATTCAAGAGCTTGTAAAAGAGGTTGTTATCTCAATAGCTTTGCTTATTGTGTATGAGGAGAAACAACTTCCTGCCACGGGGATGCCATTGTGGCGGAATTCCAAGATAATCACGCAGAAATGCATCAAAATGCGGGATTGGATTGGAATTCCGCCACATCAGTATCCGAGCTGTGGGTAGGTTTCTCTATTGTATTAGAGACTAGTTGAACCACTCATCATTGGAGAGGATTGCAACAGGTTCAGTTTGTTAGTACATTATATGCCGAGGAGGAGGTGGAGTATGGCTTGAGGAAGATGACTGATAGTGTCAGGGACACCTTGGCGGCAATGCGGTCTTCCCCCAACTTTGTGCTGTGGCGGACTCCATTTTATGATGTGAAGGTAGTTGTCGTTGTCTTGATTGTTTTTTTTTATTTGTTTTTGAGGTGCTGGTTGGTGATACACTTGGTTACTATTGAGTGATTGGTTGGATGAGTGTGATTTTGTAGAGCTTGAAGGGTATTCCAGATTCATACGATGAATTTACCAAACTTAGATTGCCAGTAACTTTGCCACTATCGGCCGCAACATTAACTGATGGAAACATGGAAGTGGATTGGGGTAAGGGTTCCCATATTGTTAATTCTTCTGCTTATACTTCTACTTGATTAGTTTCGCTACTAAATTTGTCAAAGATATATCTTGCAAGTAGTAGTGGCCATAATCGCTTTACTATGATTCAGGTCCTATCCCCACATTTAATGATTTGAAACAATTTATCAAAGAAAATCCATGCAAAATGGAAGAGAGTTGGAATTCAATGAAGGAGATGTGCGCTGAAACGATTTTGATGAAGGAATTTTTGAAGCCTGGGCAAAGAAATCTAAACAACTCGAGTTCTAGACATGTCCAGTTCCCATCAAAGAAGCGCGAGAATTCTATGTTTGTCACTACAAGGGGAAATTCTCTGGGAGGAGGGACGAGTAACGCATTGAAAGCTTTGGGTGCATACTTGAGATATTTGGAGGGAACGGAACGTGATCACTACTGGTGGAAGTATGTGGTCATATTTTACCGTACAAAAACTTAATGATCAGATATTCCTTTCCACTTCATTCCTGCATTAACTAAGGTTCTTTTGGGATAATCTTGTTGCAGAATACATGAACAGATGCCCTGTGCTGAAAGTCGGGATGGAGCTTCATTTACTACGCTCTTTGGTCCTGCCCTTTTTCTTGGCATCCTATCCAGAAGAAGAGTATATTTTGAAACTCTCAAGTATAAGAAAGAACAAGATTCTGGATTTCTGTCTCCTTTTGGATATTTATCTGCTACAATTGCCGCAACTGTTGATTCGGTGTGCTCAATGGAGGTGCTGTACCAGTTATGCGAAAATTGTATTTATTTTTTGATTGAAGTGGCTTTTCGGAGACTTACCTAAGTTGCTTTCTTTGCAAAAAAACATTATTTATCGCATAACATATTTGTAAGCAACTGAGTTATGTTTTGTGACAGTGGTATTTGCTTGTTGCTCTAAAAAGTCAGTTAAGTGATGACAGAAGATTTGATATTCGTATCTGGAGATGGAAAGGCTATCTAATTCAGGTATTTTGTTCGAAACTGATCTTTTCTATTTCAAAGATATTCTGTACCTTGTAATCTGGATAAAGACTTGGCTAGCTTTATGTTGTAGATTGGGGTACCTACTCTTTCACTACGATACTACTATCCTTTTGTCAGTATACAGTTGTGGGTGAAGAAGGTCCTGCTACTCTTCTGGTTCATGGTTTTGGAGCCTTCTTGGAGCATTACCGTGACAACATACGCGCCATTGCTGAAGGTGGAAACCGAGTATGGGCCATCACACTATTAGGATTTGGCAAATCGGAAAAGCCAAATATTGAATACACTGAACTCATGTGGGCTGAAATGCTTAGAGATTTCATTATTGAAGTTGTGGGTGAATCAGCACATCTGGTTGGGAACTCAATTGGTGGTACGTTTTAAACTAGAAAGGAGATGATCAACTTACCTAAACGATGTCTTACAACTTACCTAAAAAGTTCTGGTGGCGTATCTGCTTTAATTTTTAGATTTTTTTCTCCAGTGTGCATATCTGTTGTGTTATCTTATTGGTATTTGTTACGATTTTCTGTCTCCAGGTTATATTATTGCAATTGTCGCTCGTCTTTGGCCTGCTTTGGTCAAATCTGTGGTTCTTATCAACAGTGGTGGGAATGTTATTCCAGGATATTCCTCTGTGTTGTTTGCCAAGGTAAGGTTGATTAAAACTGTGCAAGATCCCTTTCTTTCGTACGATTTTGACAGTCTCATAATATAGTTTTCTGTTTCAGGAGAGAAGAACTTCGGGTGCTTCATGGCTAGGTGCTAAATTCCTTTTGTTCTACTTAAGGTTGACACTCAAGGACATAGTGAAGAATTGCTACCCATCTGTAAGTATCTTTACTGTCTTTTTTTTTTTTTTTTAATATGGTTCACTTTCTTAGTTTTCGTTTGTGTGTTTTACTACCCTTTCTCTGCAGAAAACAGAGCGAGTCGACAATTGGCTTATTGATGAAATGCTAAGAGCAGTATCCTCTTCCATGTGAAGTATATTTATTTTTCTCTAGGAACTAGCAATCACAGTTGATTTTTCTTATACAAATTAAAAAACATGTAACTAGTCAAAAGTCTCCTTAACGTAACTTGAAAGTCATATGATCCCGGGGTAGTAGTGGTCCTTGAAAGCGTTTTTAGCTTCAATCTCTCAATCCCTCTTAATTATCTCTTGGATGAATTCAAGGACAAAGTTATGATTATACAGGTAAATTATTAAGTCTTAACAAGCAGAGAGAAATCTCTCTCTTCTCTTGATTTTGTTTAAAACCCCTTAATCCTACTGTTTTGTCTGTCTGTCTCGGTTAGGGGATGAGAGATCCAATATCGGACTCCAAGTCAACAGTGACTATGCTTAAAGAGCATTGTGCTGGGTTCATCGTCAAGGAGTTGGATGCCGGTGTGTAAAATATTTCCATTGTTTTATGCTCTGTTTATGCTCAAAAGTTTCATACAAGTTTATTCCTTTCGTTGTTCTTGAAATTAGGTCATTGCCCGCACGACGAACTGCCCGATGAAGTGAATTCAATTATTCGTGAATGGATAGTGAACCGGAGCAGTAAACTTCCGGCTGTTAGCTTCAAGTAGATTACGTAAATGATCTGTACCGTTTGTTCTTTTTCATCCATGTCAAAATTCAAACGCAAGTTTCTTGAAATCAAATGGCTTTATTGATTATTCTATATGCTACAAAATCCATGTTGATGTGTAAGAAAACATGGTACTCCAACATTGCCCGAGCAACGCCAGTGCAAAATCCCTACGGCTGTTAGGGCGGCTACGCTTGACATTGTTTCCTACAAGATGAGCACTTCAGCTCCCTCAATTTCATTCCTTGTGTTGCTGCTTCAGAACTCAATGTTCACGACAGCGGCTGTTCACTATACCTCCTCTCCCAACTTCATTTTGTCGCAAAGACAGGTAATATCAGGAACTATTCTTCCATTACAATCCCTCAAAATCCCAGCACCCACAAGACTGTTCAACAACAGCGGATCCTGTCGTTAACGACATTGGATCCTCATGACACAGCTTCTGCCATATCGTTGCGGCAAAACATCTGGTGTACAAGTAGCTATAATAACCTGCAATAATGTACACTTATAAGCTGTGAAAACAAACTTGTACACCATACGAAGGGTACTATTACTAATAATGGTCACATTCTTGATTTGAGGTACTTCTGAAGCTCAACGATGTTCAAATGGGGTTACATTAAAAGCATCATGTCAAATATATTCAAGTTCAATCACGCCATCGTATAAAACCGATGATAGGAAAATAACATACTCAAAAAGGTTTGAAGGTCTTTCCGCTAAATAAAAAATACCCTCGTCCCTCAGAAGTGTTGGTAATCCTGCCGAAAATTAGAAAAAAAAGTTGCATTTTGAATTTATGATAAGGAAGAGAAAGTGATATAGCTTGTATGTCAGAAGGTATTCTTAGAGTACCGTTCTTGAAAGCAAAGAATGGAGAGCGTGTTGAACCTTATGAAACTTTAGCCTCATGGTTGATGGATTGCGCGAAGGAGAAAAACTACAGACAAAAACAACAACCTGTGCACCAAACTAGAGTTAAATCGCAGTTGATGAATATTCATGAAATAATCGATCCCACAAAGTTTAGCCGGAGCTCCCGCGGTTATGACCTCTGTCTTTGTGGGTGACGATGTTTTCAAATGCGTAGGTACTACAAACAATTCACAGGAGAAGGTTGAAGGAATCATGCTTATAAGTTGGTGGGAATATTAGACCTCAATGCTTGTAATGTGTTGTACCAAGTTAACTAACAGAACTTGGATAGTGAGGGTGAAATGTACAATTTAGTTGGATGTTAAATGGCCTTCCAATTACCACTTTTGCAACATCAAAGGCCCAAATTAGGTGATCAAAATTCAAATTCCTTGAGCAAACCTCGCCTTATTTTGCAGTAAGTTATAAGTTTTGTTTTTTTTTGGACATGATAATATTCAAAATGATAATAGCCATTTTCTAATGTGTTCGGGTTGCGGGCTGGGCTGCAATAATGTTTTATTAAGTGGGCCAGGCCGGCTTGACCCATTTCATCTCTAGGTTTGATGTCGTTGTAAGAATCCTAAGATTATGAGATGGAAAATTGATATAGCTTATTAGCATCATCAAAACTTATGTTATTACCATCATTACTTGCATTTTTACCATTTAGGTAGATTGGTACATTGTAAATTGTACATTGGTAGGTGAGTTCTGTTTTTTATGCTTTTTCAACTGAAGATGTTGTTAGGTGTCTCATCATGCTTCCGATGGATAAATGGGAAAAAATAAAAGTAAAAATGAGGTGGATGAGTTTGCGGAGGAGGAGGAAGATGAGTCGACGACAACGTCAATACAGGTTTTCAGGCCCGAGCTTGGTCCAGACTCAGAGGAATTACAAGTGCGAGACTTGTGACAACGTGTTTTGATCTTATCAAGCGTTTGGCTGACGTTGAACGAGTCATAAGAAGAAAAAAAAAAAAAAAAAAAAAACAAAACTTGCGTTATTACTTGCATTTTTACCATCTAGGTAGATTGGTACATCGTACATTGTACATTGGTACGTGAGTTCTATTTTTGATACTTTTTCAACTGAAGATGTTGTCAGGTGTCTTATCATGCTCTCGATGGATAAATGGAAAAAGATAAAAGTAAAAATGGGGTGGATTAGTGCTTGAAGGAGGAGGAGAATGAGTTCGACGACAGCGTCGATTAGGGTTTTCCGGCTTGAGCTTGGTCCAGACTTAGGGCAAGTACAAGTGCAAGACTTGTGACAAAGTGTTTTGATCTTATCACGCGCTTGGCAGACACAAAGCGAGTCACAAGAAAATCATCAAAACTTACGTTATTACATCATTACTTGCATTTTTACCATCTAGGTAGATATATTGTACATTGTACATTGGTAGGTGAGTTCTATTTATGATGCTTTTTCAACTGAAGATGTTGTTAGGTGTCTTATCATCCTCTCGGTGAATAAATAGAAATAGATAAAAGTATAACATGGGGTGGTTAAGTCCTTGGAGGAGGAGGAGGAGGATGAGTCCGACAACGGCGTCAGTTAGGGTTTTCGGGGCCGAGCTATGTTCTGGACTTAGGGGAAGTACAAGTGCTAGACTTGTGACAAAGTGTTTCAATCTTATCAAGCGCTCAACAAACACAAAGCGAGTCATAAGAAAATCATCAAAAACCCAAGTGTTTGATGACTATGAAGAGGAAGAAGATAAAATATTTTGAGGATGATGATGAACAAGATGGTAACTTGGCAGGGCCACAAGCTGGGTTAATGTTTTATTAAATGGGTTAGGTCAGCCTGACCCACTTGATACCTAGGTTTGACGTAGTTTTCGTTTTAAGAATCTCAAGACTATGAGATGGAAAAATCGCTATAGTTGCTTGTCGGGATTCCACCATTCAATGTTGAAATTCCAAAATTTACCTCAACAAGTTGGTTGGTCAGAAAGATCGGAAAGGTGAAGTTGCAATGAAGATCATTTCGTGAAAGCATGATAAAGTTCATGAGACTCCATATCAAATGGTTGGAATGACGATATGCAATGGCCCAATGGCGGAGGGTGGAAACGACATCAACTTTTTGGTCAAACGACGCTGCCTTTATATTTCGATCAAATGATGCTGTTACTTTTTTTAATTTTTTATATTTTATATTTTATAATTTTTATATCAAAAGCAACATGGTGGTTTTTTTTGGTTCAAAAACGATGACACATTTCAGTCTGGACGGATCCTTGTCTACACACATGCATACACACACACACACAGATATATGACATTTCATCAAATTAACCAATAACTTATTGTACCATAAAACGGTTGGTAGATTCTTCAAACTCAAAACATGGATACATTCTCTTCTTTAAAACCATAAAAAAAATTAAAATAATAGATATTAGTCTCAATAACATCATAAATATATTATACAAAATTTAACCATAAATACATACATACGCCAAATATAACGTTTTCAATGTGCAGGGCCACGGGCTGGGATAATGTTTTGTTAAACGGGTTGGGTCGGCCCGATCCGCTTGATACCACGTGCGAATATGACGTTTCGTCCATATGTGCGAATATACATCCTTACTTACGCTAGTCCTCACCGCAGGCGAACCCGCCCGAGATACATGTTTAGCGGGAAGCATGTTTCAAACCCCCGCAACCGATTCGTGTCGATCTCTAACGCCCTCTCTCTCCTTCCCGCGAGATAATCTCCCCACAGCAACCTCTCCCTCTCTCTCTCTGTCTCTCACAATCCCATGACGAATCCGGACCCGAATCCAAACCCGAACCGTCGTATCTATGTCGAGCCCTCCTCCACCTTCCTCAAACCCGCCGCCGATTTCCAACTCCGACGAAACAGCAGACCTCGGAACGACGTCGTCTGTCTCCTCTCCCTCCAGAGCCAAGCTCCTTAAGATCCCTCCCATCCCGATTCGGCGAAGCCCTAGTCAGACGATCCACGAAGACAAAGAATTCGAAGAGGAATTCGAAGAGGGATACGAAGACGACGAGGAAGATGAGGACGATGATCGTGCGGAGGGCAGAGCAGACGCCGCGCCGATCGTATTGGCGTCGTCGCTCGGCCTCAATCACATTCGGACTCGATCGGCTCCCTCGCCTCTTCGATTCTCTTCCTCCGTCTGCGCGCCGTTGAATTTCGGCGACGAATCGAGTAGGGTGAAGTACACCGTCAAACCAAAACCTAAACACGTGCCCTTACAACCAGGTGTGTGTATATATATATATGTATGTATATATTTTTAATTTATATTAATTTTTTGGGAAATCTTGATTGAGTTTCATCAGATACATTTAAGTGTATTGTTTAAAGTTTTAATTTGCGATTTCTTTATAGCTAAATCTGTGCAGTGGAATCAATCAAAATCGCTCAGAAATGCATCACTACTCAATCCAGTGTTGGAGGTAAGGAAATTTTAAGTGAATTATGTGTGTGTGTGTGTGTGTGTGTATACATATATTATATAATTACGTATATACATGCACACTTAGTTCGTTGGAGAAATGTTGGTAGCTCACAAGCTTGACAATGCTGTTGTTTGTGTGTAATGTATATATTGTAGGGTAGTCATGCAGCCTTTTCAAAGGAAATGCAGTCACCGCGTTTTCAGGCAATACTGCGTGTCACGAGTGGAAGAAAGAAGAGAGTACCTGAAATTAAGAGTTTCTCTCATGAGCTCAACTCCAAAGGAGTTCGACCATTTCCTGTGTGGAAGTCTCGTGCATTTGGGCATATGGAGGTAATACTATTGCCTTGCCCTGGCTTATATTTTTTGTTTGGCCAATCTCATAAATTATCCGGCTACTATAAATTCTTTTAGGAGATTATGGTGGCGGTCAAGGCAAGATTTGAGAAGTTAAAGGAAGAGGTTGACTTTGATTTAGGTGCATTTGCTGGTGATTTGGTCGGAATGCTTGAAAAGCCGACACAGTCTCATCCTGAATGGAAAGAGAACTTTGAGGATTTGTTGGTTATTGCTCGGAGGTGTGCAAAGATGTCTCCTGGTGAATTTTGGGTCAAGTGTGAAGGCATTGTTCAGAATTTGGATGACCGGCGTCAAGAGATACCAATGGGGGCCCTCAAACAAGCCCACACCCGTCTTCTTTTTATTCTCACTCGGTGCACACGGCTAGTGCAGTTCCAGAAAGAGAGTGGCTATGAGGAAGAGCACATTCTCAGTCTTCATCAGCTCAGTGATCTTGGAGTTTATCCAGAACAAGTTGTGGAGGCTACACAGCAGAGCTATAGTGGTTCACTGGGTGGGAAGGAAGTGAATGAGAAGCAAGTGAGGAAGCCTCGTGAGCAGGAAAAAATTTGTGGAGTTGAGGAGGTGGAGGTTGGTACTGCCAAAAGCGTTGAATCTACTGGCAGCTATAGGATGTCATCTTGGAAAAAACTTCCCTCTGCTGCTGAGAAAAATCAGAAAGGCAATGATGTTGCTGACACACCATCAAAGGAAAAGTCAGATCGTTTGCATGCCAAAGATGACACAAAAACTTGTGGTGACTACAGTACTGAACATCTGGATACTTCATCATGCCATCTTGAACACTCAGAGGTGCCTGCAAGTGCACAAACTGTTTCTTGGGGAATATGGATGGACCAGCAGAATGTTGCATACGAAAATTTGATGATCTGTCGCATATGTGAGGTTGAAATTCCAACTGTACATGTAGAGGAACACTCTCAAATATGTACAATTGCTGATAGGTGTGATTTGAAGGGTTTAACTGTGAATGAAAGACTTGAAAGAGTTGCTGAAGCTCTTGAAAGGATAATGGAATCTTGGACACCAAAAGGCATTGAAACTCGAGGAAATTTTGATGTTGCAAGAGTGTATCCATCACAGATGCATGAGGATTCAGATGAGTTGTCACCAAAGAGAATTGACTTGTCTCGGTTCTCCGAAAGCATTCTTGATTGCATTCCTGATGTTGACAACTCTTTTGTTATGGAAGATCTGAATGTTTTGCCTGACATCTCATGTGATGCACATTCTGCTTTGATACGTGAACAAGGCACCAGAACCTTGTCAGCAGGTAGTTCGACACCAAGATCACCATTACAAACACCAAGAACCAGTCATCTTGAAATGCTGCTGAGTGGAGGGAGAGCAATACCGGAACTTGAGAGTTCTCAGCAGGTGTCCCACTTCTACTTTTCTTCTGACCGGAAATTGTGCTTTTACTTCTTTTTCTCTTAAATGTGAAGTTCGTATACTTTGTTTTAAGTTTCTATTGTTGCTCTGCAACTTAAAGTCTGTTGAATGCATTTCTGGGGGAACTGGGTATTTGTAGATGCCTGCTCCCTTGATGTTCGTATTTTAATTAGACCATGGATGGACAGATACACAAGCTACTGTACATCGCTCGTTCTGTCGCAAATGTTAGCAATTGTGACTACACTGCATTGGAGTATATGCTTGAACGACTGGAAGACCTAAAATATGCTATCCAGGACAGGAAGGTGGATGCACTCGTTGTAGAGACTTTTGGAAGGCGTATTGAAAAATTATTGCAGTGAGTGGAAGCCTATTTTTATTACAGATATCTTGTGCTTTGTACACGTGAATTCCCTCATAAGATTTTCTTGATTTGAGCATCAACAAAATTGTATAATTTTTAGCTTCTCTGGAAGTCTTTTTTTCCTATTTCTTCAAATGGTTGGTTAATTATTTAAAGTCTAATCAAAGCATCTCTGATTAATTATAATTCTGAAATTTACAGGGAAAAATATGTACACCTTTGTGGGCAGATAGAAGATGAAAAATTGGATTCATCAAATGGTATGGCTGATGAAGAAAGTTCAGTGGAAGATGAAGCAGTTCGTAGTCTGCGTGTCAGCCCCATCAATCCATGTTCTAAGGATCGAACTTCTATTGAAGATTTTGAGATAATAAAACCAATAAGCAGGGGTGCATTTGGACGAGTTTTTCTTGCCAGAAAAAGAGCGACTGGTGACTTATTTGCTATAAAGGTCTGTTTGATTCTGTGTTTTAAGAGAATTAGTGCACATTGTTCCTTTTGGACCTTCATGTGGAAAAAAATGGATCAAAATGATGGCCATGGAATCCATCTTTTGATTGCAAGTTAATGTTTCAAGACATTCTGATATGGTGGTACATTTCTGCAGGTATTAAAGAAGGCTGATATGATCCGTAAAAATGCCGTTGAGAGTATTTTGGCAGAGCGTAACATCCTTATATTGGTTCGCAATCCCTTTGTGGTGAGTGGGTCCCCATGTTTTTTTTACTTTGAGAATGCATTGCATGTCGAAAGACTTTCTAACATGTACTTCCGATGATGAACAGGTCCGATTTTTCTATTCTTTCACATGCAGGGAAAATCTTTATCTGGTCATGGAGTACTTAAATGGTGGAGATCTTTACTCTTTATTGAGAAATCTAGGCTGCTTGGACGAAGATATGGCCCGCGTATATATTGCAGAAGTTGTAAGGGATTTACTAATTCTTCTTTTCTTTTCCAATCGCCGGATTCACTTTCTCATTTCTCTCTCTAAA
Organism: Pyrus communis; assembly: GCF_963583255.1. Taxonomy (NCBI): domain Eukaryota; kingdom Viridiplantae; phylum Streptophyta; class Magnoliopsida; order Rosales; family Rosaceae; genus Pyrus; species Pyrus communis. Next base: position 3,464,272 of record NC_084818.1, read on the forward strand.
AGTTTCTCATTGATGGTATGACAGCATAAGTAATCTTTTTTTTTCTTTCTTTTTCTTCTTAAAGGTTCTTGCTTTGGAGTATTTGCATTCATTAAATGTTATCCATAGAGACTTGAAACCAGACAACCTGTTGATTGGTCAAGATGGTCATATCAAGGTCAATATTTTGCGGTCTCGGTTCTTTAATGTTTGTTTTTTTGTTTATACTGTTGGAGATAAGTTTGGGCATAGTATAAGCCTTCTGGCATTATATCATGTACCTGCTGTTAATTTTTCTATGCATCATTTGTGTAGGTTCTGCCATATGGAATTTACTTGTCACTTTTCACAAATGTCTAATCCCTTATGTTACAGTTGACAGATTTTGGGCTCTCCAAGGTTGGTCTAATCAGCAGCACTGATGACTTATCAGGTCCATCAGTTAGTGGTACTGGTTTTGTTCCAGATGATGAACCAAAATCTGAGTCTTCATCAGAAAGGGCGCAGCGCCAAAAACATTCAATCGTTGGGACCCCTGATTATTTGGCACCTGAAATACTTCTTGGCATGGGGCATAGTGCAACTGCTGATTGGTGGTCTGTGGGGGTTATTCTTTTTGAGGTGCTTGTCGGTATTCCACCATTCAATGCAGAACATCCACAGGTATGCAGTCTAATTATGGCCGGCATAAAGTTATCTTGGTTTTGGACTATTGCATACAATAGAAGACTGATTTTTTTCTTCCATCTTTACTGAATGCAGTCATTCTCTGTCATCATATCTCAATTGTCCCCAATATTTTATGTACTCCATCTGAAGCACTTGTCATTGTGAAAATGAGGTGTTCATGTCTAGAACAAGAATATATACATACAGACAGACATGCATACATGCGTATGTGATATGTATACACGTCTTCTCTCCTAGGGTTCTTAAACAAGGTTCTGTTTCTCAGTAGTTAAAACTTATATGGACAACTAAGATGTACAATGGTGGGGAATATTTCATCTCAATCATCCATATATAAAATTTTTTCTATTAAGAGTTTGTTCCTGAAGTTTTTCGGGTGAATTTAATTATTGTTCAGAAAAGATTAAGTTCAACTCTGCATGACATTGTATTGAATTTGTCTCTATTCTGGTTGTACGTTTCTTTGAATATTCTCTGCAATAGGGTAATTATGTTTAGCATTGGTCCAACTGTTTCATGGAACCGAGATAAGGTGCAGTTTTTCTTCTATGCGATTTAGTTTCCTTAACATCTGAATGGATTATTTGATCCTTTTCCGTGAATGGTATCATTTCAAATATCATATGATAGTCACGAGTGAGCAGTTTGATGTTGTAACTTATAGATCCTACTTATTGCAGCAAATTTTCAACAATATAATAAACAGAGATATCCCCTGGCCAAAGGTACCCGAGGAGATGAGCCCTGAAGCATACGATTTGATTGACAAGTAAGAATGTTTGCATTTTCTGGATGAATTAGTTACAATGCTGTTTTGAATTCCTTCTTATGCCGGACTTGTTAATATGCCTTTATATTTAGTCTTTATCTTATATTTCTTCCGCACTCCTTGTCAGACTGCTGACCGACAACCCAGTTCAAAGACTTGGAGCAACAGGTACTAGGGAGGTAATTTGCTGACTACCTTTGACTACAGTTCATTTGCAAGTTACAATGCTGATAAAATTCAGTGTTGGGACCTCTGGCAGGTGAAGCAACATCCTTTTTTCAAGGATATTAGCTGGGATACTCTTGCGAGGCAGAAGGTCAATTCAAGTTAAACTTGTTTTAAGTTTTTCAATGATTTTTGCCATTTATATGTGATAGACAAGAGGGTACCATCATTGGCTGCAGGCTATGTTCATACCATCAACCGATGCACACGATACAAGTTATTTCATGAGCCGATACATATGGAATCCAGAAGATGATCATGTTAATGGTGCCAGTGACTTTGATGACATGACTGAAACATGCAGCAGCGGTTCATGTAGCAACATACAAGACGAAGATGTATGTATGCTCCTTTTTTCTTTATGCACATAGAGCTGTTAGGATCATCCATAACTCTTACTGCATCTAAGTTGATATAGAATTATATGGATGTACCAAAGATCTGAAGTCTACCCGAAAGCCGCTAACAATTTGACTTTGATTCATAAATGTTTAGTGGCACAATCACCCATCTCATCCAAAATTTGACCCTGGTTCATTCCAGTGGGATTATTATCTTAGCTACCTGACTAGTATACGTCTGTGATTCAGGGGGATGAATGTGGTAGTTTGGCGGACTTCAGTGCGCCAAACCTTGACGTGCAGTACTCTTTTAGTAATTTTTCATTCAAGGTAAGGCCTAATAACCTACACAGCTCTTTCTGGATTCACTGTGTTATTCTGCAGTCTGTTATCATTAGCATTATTAATGTGTTATTTGCGTTCTCAGAACTTATCGCAGCTTGCTTCAATCAATTATGATCTTCTTGTGAAGAACACCAAGGAGTCACCGGATGCCTCCAAGTCATCTGTACCGTGACAAGACCGTTTTTCTTTAACCCTTCAACAAATCACTATGCACTGCCCTACTGCTCCAAGCTTACTGTCCCTTCAAATGTGGGTTTTCGGATAGAAGTCTTCAACGTGAATAGTCCAGGAAGCGCGGCATCCACTCAGCGAATAGCGGTTGTTCTTCCTGAATGCAGAGGTAGGCTGCTATTGAATCAGGCTTAGTTAATCTCACTTAACTGTTTCGGTACTTTTTTTAGATGTTTCGGTCTTGATCGTGTGATGGCGTTTCTTGTACATATCTTTCTCAGTAGAAAATTTTGTACCCTTCTCTAATATTAGTGAGCTGTTCAAAATCGGCGGGGTAAAAAAATCAGACTTAGATTCATGGTTCTCTTGGATAGTTGGATGATTTAGATTACAACATATCATGCGGTTCTTTTCACTTTGAATTACGGAAGAAGTTAACATCATGATGAATAGTATGAGCTATTTTATTGTAGTATTGTTATTTTTACGTTATTGTACGTGTTGATCAATCTGTGAGTTAAAACAAACACGACGCAGATGTAAAAAGGTAAAATCCGAATACGATAGATATCATCAGCCTCTGCATCTGAGAAGTACAACGGCAGGGATGCATCTAACGGTGGTTTATTGGAATGTGTTTTAAATTAGGGTTTCACTTTATGAATCCCCATTTGGATTATTGTTAATAGCTCCCTCATTATTTTGGCTTTGGTGGGGATATGCAATAATTTGGTGTTTATAAAACCCAAAAGTAAAACACGTGTAATGCGTTGATGTATTTTGTTTCAGGCTTGTCTGGAAGTGTTTTTGAAATAATTAAAAACGTTTTTGATGTGAGTGTTTTTGGAACCAATTTTGAGTAAAAATACAAGTGAATTCTGGTTGGTGCTTCTTGAAAGAAGCACTTTAAGTGATTTTGGAACCCAAAAACACTTACACCAAAAATGCTTTCAATTATTTTAAATGCACTTTCCAAACGATCCTTTAGTTTCGTTATTACTCTTATACAATCATACTTTTATGAATAATACCTACCATTTGAGGGGTCGATCCTCTTCTTTTATGTAGTGCTATTTTTGTTTGTTTTATTCTTAAAAATAACGTTATGTAGTTCTAAATTAACATATAATTAGTCGACAGAAGAGTTAAAAACGAAGAATATTTTGTGTTCCATGCCTATCCGTTGGCTTTGGAAAAAAAAAAAAAAAATAAAGCCTATCAATTGGCCCCAAAAAAAAAAAAAGAAAAAAAAACAAAAATGTTGAGAGTGGAATATTACTCATCATATAATTTAAAGAAAATTAATGAAAATGGTTTGAAAACTTTGAGTTTTAACAAAAAGGATAAAAATGTGTTATAAGTAAATAGTATCAGGATTGACTTTTTAGAGTAAAAATATAGTTTTTCGTTAAAGTGAACAGTACTATAAGTTTTTCGTTAAAGTTCCTTATAATTTACCATAAAAAAAACAAACCTTTACTTTTATGATAAAAAAATTAGAGCTTTATTTTGAAATTCCCCACCCATTGAGGGATTTCTCGGTGTAATTACGGCATATCTTCTCACATTTATTTGTTACATGATGAGATAAATATTAATGTGAGAATATAGATTCGGTTGCAAATTATGGCTTGTTTGGAAATACTTTTAAATTAAAACACTTTTACAGAAAATATTTTTAAGTTTGCTTCAAATACTCCAAGTGTTTTTTCATGATTAATTTAGATTTTTACCAAAGATTGATTTTGAAAACATTTACGATAAAAGTGTTTTCAACATTTAAAAAAAATACCTTCAAACGAGTCTTTAAAATTTTTCCACCCATTTGACACCTTAGAATTTCTAAGATTTTGACACCAAATGCTTGATTCTAGTGTTACGTAATTGTTATTTATGCAACTTGGTGCCAATATAAAATGGGTAGGGTACGATATATTCTTTGGATAACCATGATTCACTTCACTTTCTCTCCTTACATTTTTACATGAAAAGCAATACTAATTGTACTAAAAAGTGATAAATTATTTCTGTTTTGTTTTTCTTTCGGTCAACAATACGTCACAGCTCAACAAAATACAGATACAGATGCTTTGCAGTAAAAGGACACCCTACCAAACTACCCATATTTTGGATGGAATTGGGTAATGTGTTCAAAAGTCCTCCACACTTATGAATTAGTTTTTTTTTTTTTTTTTTTTTTTTTTTTGGTGAATGGAACTTTTGAATTAGTGTTAGAGAGAATAATAAATAAAAAAAACTAATGAAAAGAGCTTGAAAACTTTGAGTTTTAATAAGAAGGACAAAATAAAGGGTAAAGTGAATAGTACCAGGATTGACTTTTTAGTGTAAAAATGTGGTTTTTCGTTAAAGTGAACAGTACCGCGAACTTTTCGTTAAAACTTCCATAAAAAAATGATAGTCACAGAATATTCCTTAGAGATTGAAGGGGATCTGCGAGACCGGAGCCAGATTCACTTAGAGATTGAAGGTGAATATTCTTTTAGAACATTCTATAAACTTTAACAGAATATTCCCTCTGACGAAGGAATATTTTGTTAAAGTTAACAGTTAACCGTTAGTTATTTTTTCGAAATTTTCTCGAAAATCTTTCTAGGCTAATTTCGACGTCCTATGTCCATTTTGGCATCTATTTAGTGAAATTCTAAAGTTTTAATGTGACCACCAGGGCGTTTTGGTTGACTTTTTCGTTGATTACAAAAATTTTCCGGGGACCCTCCTTAGTGTATTTCGATGCCTTTATTCCAAATTCGCACTCCGTTTTTTTCAAATTTAATTGTCTTAGTGGAGTTTTACTAATGGGTTCCAATATTATGTTTAGGTCTGATCACTATCAGAGACTCTGGCTTTCCTAGTTCGAACGGCAATGACCTCGCAAGTATTTGTGAGTGCGTCTTTTCTTTTATATAGTATATATATAATTGTTAGTTTCCATTTATACGTTTTTTAAAGAGTTTTTCTACAATACGCCTAGATTAGCGTGATGTTTATAAGATTTAGGGCATTGATAGAAATTATGAAGTTATACTATGTCCTACGGGATGCACATGTATGTGTATTATTATTGATGCCTTAATTATATTTATGGCCATGAATAGTATCATGGTGACGTGAATTATCAATTTACCACTGTATGATTTTATTTACGTTATCTGCTCATCGTTGCTGCACCGGTGTTAGTACTCACCCGGGTCAGGGCCAATCTTTCACGTGTATGTTCACATTGCACCATACGCTCACTTTGGATCTATTGTAGGTGCCAGTCCAATCCTATTTTGCTATAGGCAATTAGGACTCGTATGTGATGCGCATATCGCCAGTCTTCACGTGATTGTAGTACTAGAGCGTAAATCATTATTACACCCACTCCTATTCATGTCAAATTACCTCTGCATGAACTCGTGTATCAGCATATGTCGGGATGTGTCACACTTAACCTTCTCTCCTTACATTTTTATTTGAAAAACAATACTAATTGTACTAAAAAGTGATATATAAATCATTTCAGTTTTGTGTTTCTTTCGATCAACAATATGTCACAACTTAACAAAATACAAATACATATCATCTTAGCATTGCGTAAGTTGAATTTGTGACTATCTACCAAACGGAGACCGTATGTCCCTCGGCCAATCATGTCATTTTGATTTAATTTTTGGTAGCTTTTGTGGTCATGTCAATTTGTAAATTTGTCATACTACAAAGTACAAACCTTACAAAACTAATGGCTTGGCAGCAAAAGGACACCCTACCAAACTACCCATATTTTGGATGGAATTGGGTAACGTGTTCAAGGTCCTCCACACTTTTGAATTAGTGTTTTTTTTTTTTTTAGTTAAACTTTTGAATTAGTGTTAGTGGGAATAAAATAATGATAACGATCAATGATAACCTAATTTCTTAAACAAATTGTTGATTTTCTTCGTTTCCATTGCCCCATCATTTATCATATAGAATAATAAACAGATCGGTCTCCATCACAAGGAGTCACTTTTTTGTTACTTTGGCTATGTACTGAGAATATATATATATGTCCACGTGTTATTAATTCATACAAATTAAAATGATTTTCGTACGTCTATTTTCTTTTTTTGCACACATGTTTAATTTTTTCTTTCTTTCACCCTCGATCTATTCAATCAGAAGGCTAAAAATCAACATAGTGTGCAAAAGAAGAAAAAGGATGTGTGAAAATCACTTCTCTTCCATACAATCAAAGCTCGAAATCTTCAACTCCAAAATCATTACAGTCCATGAACCATGCTAAGCTATTCTCCTCCGTTGGATTATCAGCTGAGCTGTATTCTGACGAGGTCGAAAAATCCCATGTTAAATCCTCAAGAAATGTATCGGATAATATGAAACTCACCAACGGGTCATCTTCCTCACTGCAATTAGGGTTTGGCTCAGCTGGCTCAGAGTCATCGCTTGGGGAATTTTCACTTGCAGAGTTACCGTCACTGTTGGTGCAGATTCCATGTTCTGGGATGTTTGTATTGATCTGCTGAATATTCATGTCTGAGTTTGCAGGTTGATTACTTGCTTCATGAGGCATTTCTTGTGGGGTGGTGACTTGTTTGTGTAGAGGCTCATGAGTAATTGGATCAATCCCCATCTTGACAAGCTTCTTCTTGATGTGCGTATTCCAGTGATTCTTGATCTCATTGTCAGTTCTTCCCGGCAATCTTGCTGCAATTTTCGACCACCTACACAAAATCACAGTTCTTCCTGGTAAGTTTAGAAAGAAGATGTAGATCAGACTAGTTAGCCATAGCATTATGCATGGTCTCTGAAAGTCAAGTCCTAATACTTCCCGGAGGTTAAAGTAGTTTAGTATATTGTCGCGTTTGAAAAAAGTTTAGAAAGAAATTCACCCATGAGCAGTTGAATGTGCATGCTCATTAAAGTACAAACTTAGAAAGAGAGCAAAACCTATTGCCAAGGCGGGCGTGGAGGTCAATAACAAGTTGTTCTTCAGCATCATTAAGGAGGCCTCTTTTCAAGTCGGGGCGGAGGTAATTAATCCACCGGAGGCGACAGCTCTTGCCGCAGCGGCGGAGGCCGGCGAGCTTGGGGACGGCCCGCCAACAACATTGGCCACGTGTGAGGAGAAAATTCACCAATTTCTTGTCCTCCTCGGCAGTCCATGGCCCTTTCTTCACTCCAAGCTTGTCGCAACAAGGTTGCCTGCCCATCACTTTGTGCTTTTAGTCACTTGGCAACTTCCTAAGCCAAAGCCCCGCTCCACCCACCTTTATATACTAATGAGTAGTGACTGCCATGCTTTTAGGAAAAAATTAGAAAACAAAAAAGAAAACAAAAAATGTACTTGCCTCACGCTGCGTGTACGCCACAACTAAATATTGGCCTACAAATTAAAATTGATAGTTAATACGAATTTAGCAATTTTTTTGGCAAATATTTTGATATTTATCGAGGTACCAATTGGAAAACCCTAATTCTTGTAACACCAATCGAGTTCGAAGTAAGAAAGAGTTTACTTCGTAACTGAGAATGTACTCATGACAAGTAAAATATTTAGGAGTATATTCTAGTTATATACAAGATTCTTTTGCATAACGAAGATGAAACTGCGGTGGACAGACTCCACCCTAATGCAAGTATTTCGGCGAACAAAATTTAGTGCTAATTCTGACGAGTTTCACACATATTTGGAGGAAATTAACCTACTCTATTATAGCAAAATTGATACAGTTCCATCCTCACATAAAGACATTGGAAAATAAAATTTTAACCAACCCATAGAAAAATTCGTAGTTTTTTTATTTTCAAGCACTGTCGGTGGCCATGTCCGTACTTTCATGTTTGACATATTTCCCTTCTTTTGGTTTTGAAGAAATGCATGTACTACCAACCTACTTTTTTACCTCTTGCCATCATCAACCAAAAAAGAAGCATTTTCGATAAGTAAAAATATTGCATAAAGGGGGTGTTATCCACACTTTTCGTAAGCATGCACCGTCACATAAGACTGTAATAAGAGCATAGAAAGAAAGTCCTTCTGTGATTCTCTTATATAACTGGAAAAAATATATATTTACTGTATCTGTCATATAAATTTATGAATGAGGCGGATTTGAGGTACTATTTTTTTTTACACAATTTTTGACATAAATTTTTGTAAGGCCTACTTTGTAATATATTTCAACGATTCAAACGGTCTATACTTTAGATCTTCCCTCAAAGATCATGTCTACTAAAAATCACTTAAATCTGAAATCAAATGATGCTGGATTAAGGTTTAGGGTTTCTTTGTAGGACCGTATTCGTCTATTTTCTTCTTTACAAATAATGTCTTAATAGTTTTGGATTTATCTAATTTTTTGAAAGGATAATCTATGAATAATGTTCTAAAAGATAAACGGTTCGGATAGTTAAAATACATTGTAAAGTGGGCTTCACAAAACTTGTGTAAAAAAAAATAGTGACGCGGATTTATCTCTTTATGAATATATAGATAAACATATTTAATTTGTGAAACCTTGGCCCCAGTGGCGCATGCATAGCCCACCAAAAAGGTCCTTACCAAGGTATCATTCTAGTTGCGTTGTGAGGATAAATTCATGACAAGAAAATGACTTTGTAATTGCATGCCTAATTTACCCTAATTAGTCCAAAGATTATGTTGTAATTGTATAAAATATATAATCACTCAGCATATTTAGGCTTAGTCATGCTGGCTAAAACCGTTTACTCTTCCAGATGCACTCAAGTTCGAATTACTCTCTCTATTGTTTGAATTAAAAATAGGATTAAGTCTGGATAACTACCCAATTTTTAGGGGTGATTCCAAATTAGTCCTAACCTTTTAAAATATTCTAAATAACTACGTTTTGAAAAGTGAACATTTATAAGGTTCACTAATGTTAAGTGGTGATGAGGACAATCATTAAAACAGAATTTTACTCTCAAGTCATCTATGGAGCTTCGAATCTTTCAGATCGACGCAGTTTAGCTAAGCAAATTTATGGCTAACTTACCTAAAAGGAATCGATTTGAGGAATTATAACTCCAAAAACAACAACTAGTAGAGACCAACTTTAGTATTTGTTTACCTAATCATTTAATGCTAGAAACATCATCACTTAATACTGGTAAAATCATCATTTAGTGTCCGCAACATAACGAATGTCTAACCTTTAAAACGTTTTAAAAGATTGGAACTAATTTTAGAATCACTCTAAAAAATTGGGTAATTATTCTTACTTAACCCTAAAGTACATATGAACACTTACTAGGATTAGTTAATTCTAGTGACGCTTGATCGCACTTGCTTGGTGAAAGGGAATAATAAGAGTGAGCACAGGGCAAGCAGAAAGTGCATGGGACCTGTAATTGATCTATGTATTTCCTTTTGATTTTATTCCATTGTCCATATCGGTTCTGGGCTCTTCCATTCCAAATGCAGAAACCAAACAATAAGCTCCACCTTAGCACTCTCCCTGATCTCACTCTTACTTAAGCACTCCATCACCTTTATCGTCAGCCCCACTACTCTTTGATCTAACCTTAAAAAAATGTGTAATGCATGTTTCACAATCTTTGTGATATGATCGTGTCTTTCTTGCGGATAAATTAAAGAGAAGTCATTTTTTTAAGTAGAAAGTAATACTTCTATAATTTTTAATTTTTAATTATTATTGTTAAGGGGAGGGGGAGGGGGAGGGGGGGAAGGAAGCTTCAAAACTATTACAATAATTTAGGGAAAGAGAGAGTTTCGGGACGTATGAGTAGTCCATGATGGACCAAGTAAAAAAATAGCTTTAAAAAATCGATCATACTTTATTTATAATTGTCCATGATGTGTTCTCATATTTTGAAAACGTTGTATTACAACATCATTATCAGTAGAATCAAATACATATTTCTCAATGTATATAACCAAACTATCATTCAACTATTGAACTCTCATCCTATTACGATGTGGATCTTCCAATATTCATCAATGAAAAAGTTCTTTCAATTGAAGCAGTTGCAACAAAAAAATTAAAAAAAAACCCTAATTCCGCACTTTCAGTCTTCAGTTCGTTATCATATATATTCTCATAGAGACAAATATTTAAACTATCTAACCGAATGATCAGAAACCATACAAAGCCATTTTTCAATTACTACATATAATTATATAAATCCAATGGAATTTCGAATTAACTAATATATAATTATGAATTATGGAATTAACAAGTGAAATTGGAATAAAGAATCTTGAAATGACCATATGCACCAAAAAATATCTAAGTTTGACTAAATTATAATACATTCAAGAACCTTTTTTCATGCCCAATATTGTAAATGGAGATGATGGCACTCAGACCATCAAATTCTGAGTTCTGTTGCCTCCGTATGATTTCTTCCTTTCCTCCGTTCAAATTGGAATTGAGTGAAAGCCTAAAAACCACAATAATTTAAGATAAGAACAATTATTGATGATTGGAAATTTGAGATTCCTAGAATAGTACAATCAATTGCCGTGGAGGTGCCTGATTGAACTTGAACAATGGAGAAACTTGGAATTTGGATTGAGGATATGGCGTTTGTGCGGAGGCATCCCACATGAGAACTAGAAGACCTTGTGCGTGTTCGTGTTTGACAAAGACAAGTTAGTGTGTTCGTGTTTGACTTAGCTCTGCTACTGTCAATGAGTGGAAACCCATCATCCTATTTACTAAGATATTGAATCACATGCATACTATTATAACTTTGATAAACTATTGTACAACAAATGAATTAAAAACTAGGAAATAAATGTTCTTGCCGATTCATGACGTGTGAAAGTAGAAAATTTGATACTATTTTGATTACTTGGAACCAAACAATGAGTAGTACAATTTTTACACTACATGCAATATTAGAGAAAATGAATAAATGCTTTTAAACAACTTAACTATAAACTCTTTACAAACAACGAGCATTTGAACACACAACTTTTGCATCAAAACACCTTGTTATTGTTAAGATCAACAAACAGTAAAACTATAAAAAAGGGAAAATGAGTTCTTGTTTTATCATAAACCCATGATATCATTATCCAATTAGTGATGTAATGCGTGAGGTAATCCCTGGTCATCAAGCCACAAATTAAATACAATTAAACTTTCACAACTTTCTCCAAGTAGTTCGACATTTGTCCAATCAATTCAACCGGTGTAGGTGTGGTGTTTAGTTTTTCAAACATGTTGGTGAGTTGTGATGGTGGAGTTGTTTGCTCTCACAATTTACATAAACTTTGAGTGTTTTGGCAGCAAGCATCCCGTTTGTCTTCGGCCGGCGGTCCACGATTTTCTTTCAAAAAAGCCTAAAAGGGCACAGACAATCACATCCTCGCGTGCAAAACGTTAAACCCACCATTAACCAAAGCCATCTTTATCTCTAGTCTCAAATCAAATCATAAGTTCCCAATTACCAAATCGTTGTCGAGTGTTTTTGACTTTGTTAACGTTTGATTTGTTTCTGACTGGGGGTCGGTTTTTATGGACGGTATTAGAACAAGGCAATTGATATGTGAATTTTGTGCATGTGCGATTATCTGGTTATTTATAATATAGTGAACGATGAGACTTAATTTGCACGCACGAGCGATTGATTGATTTTAACCATTAATATATTGTGAATCTCACACGATTAATAGTCAGAATCAGTTGACGTGTGTGAACTTAGCTCATAGAAAGAGGAACAATGATAATAATCTTCTTGTTTTACCTTTTCTCATCTTGAAAAGGGAGTACGTTTTTGTATCCTCTATTTCCACATTAGCCTTCGAACTTGTACCAAAAATTAACTAAATCTAAAATCAGTTAGTCACTTAACAGTTATCCAATAAATAGACAAACCATGATTCTCACTTAAACACTAAAAGTTTCATAATATTAATCGAACAATTAAACAATTTCTGACATGATTGAGTTTTTTTGCAATAGTCAGTCGGTAAAAAGTGATGTAGAAAGCAGACAGTCATGGTCATCAAACAACATTACAGACTAAGAAAGAGAATCGAGAATGTCCAAGTGCGGACGTTGTTATAGTCCCCTAAAAAGAGTGCCTAGTGATGATGATGACAACCATGATAACGAAGAAAAGAAGAACTGTGGGCTTCTGTTTCTATTGGGTTGGGGTACTTTAAAACTTGTTTAGTTAGTGGGCTAACGACACATTTTAAGAAGTACTTTTCAGTTGAGGTTTTGGGCTTAACCATTTATCTTCGAGCCCAATTGAAATCCGAAATGAACTTGGTGGGTTGAGGTTCTAACAGCCCATAAACATGCGGTGCACTGCACCCCCACCAGGATTGGTGGATTGACGGACTAACGTGCGGTGGGAGAAACTTTTGTTTGCGATGGCAATACGGATGATACATTATGTGTTTATATAGAAATAATGGAAATTTTTTTTTTTTTAAGTTATTAACATTTTAACGTACATATCCTACCATTTATATAATGACATGTGATGTATCACTTCGTATACCAATCAAATTAAAAAATCTCTCGTGTGGTGGACCCCACCAAGGAGGCAATCATGCAATCTACCTGTTCGACGTAATGCCTCAGTGAAAACCGTCAACCAAAAAGCTAAACCAATCGGAGCAGCTCAACGCTACAGAGACATGTGGAGGCGCGTGGCTTCACTTTCTCCTCTGGTTTCTCGCTCGAAACCCTCAAAACTTAGCCAGGTACATGCAACTCTACACTCTCCCTCAGCTCGCATTCAATCGCACTCACCAATTTACGATATTTTTATTCGTTTCCTGATGAAATGTAATTGATTGCTGACCGCAGGAAGCATGTACGTTCAAGGTTTGGGAATCTTTTTCCTCGGAATCCCAGATTCCAACGCCGGTAAGGAAATTGTAGATTTAACCCAAGTTGTGAATTGTTGAATGAAATGTTACAATGTGAGAAAGGTGCAATTTTTTTTTTTCATGCTTGATTTGATTTGATTATGTTGTTTGATGCAGCCAAAGGTTGCTCCGTTTATAACTTTTGTGCTAGGTGAGATTTTGGGATGCTTATGTTATGAATTTTGATCAATTTTTCGGAAAGCTGTAGTGATTGTAATTATGTGGTAATCTGAATCTCAGGTGGTCCTGGTAGTGGAAAAGGTACTCAGTGTGCGAAGATAGTCGAGGAATTTGGGTTCACTCATATCAGTGCAGGGGATCTGTTGAGGAGGGAAATAGCTTCCAATAGCGCATACGGGTAATAATTCTTCGTTCTCGTTGTTTGTTCAGGGTTAGCTACTTGATGCTTTTGGCGGTATAGTTCAATTGAGTTTGCAACTGCAATTTCAGCTCGGTGATTCTTAGCACAATTAGGGAAGGAAAAATTGTTCCCTCTCAAGTGACAGTGCAGCTCATTCGAAAGGAGATGGAATCAAGTGACAATGATAAGTTTCTCATTGATGGCTTCCCTCGAAGTGAGGAGAACCGCGAGGCATTTGAACAAATTGTGAGTTTCCTTCCTTCTATTCTTGCGAGCCAATATGGAATGTTGCCTCTGTTTAATGCTTCAGAAAATTTAAATCTTGTTTGACCTTGCTGCAAGGATTAACTTAATGTTGAGAAAAGTCAATAGATCATATCATGAATATAACTGTGACATCTACCGCAGCATTTAACTTTTCGACCAAATTATTCCTCATTCGTAGCTTCATCAAACTTGCAGATTGGCAGAGAACCAAATGTTGTGCTTTTCTTTGACTGCCCTGAACAGGAGATGGTGAAGCGAGTGCTAAATCGTAATCAGGTGCTTATGTGTTGTGTTTTTCTATATGGTTGGATTATGTGCATGTGTTTATCTAATGTATGATGTTTATTGCAGGGCCGAGTTGATGATAACATTGACACAATAAAAAAACGTCTTGAAGTATTTGATGAATTAAATTGGCCTGTTATCAATCACTATTCAAAGACAAGAAAACTTCACAAGGTAAATGGCACGTTCAGGGGTTGTGCAAACATCCTTTTTAAGTTAGTTGCATTTGATACTTCGAGCTTCTTGTGTGTCTGTATGAAGTTTTCTAGGATGCAAAACTGATCTCTGATAATTTCCCTTTCATCTGGTGTTAACACACGTAAACTTAATCGTTAATTGCTTCTTCTTTGGGTCTTTCTTGTTAATTTGTTGCGTACCATCTTGATTTGGGTCTAACTTATATATTGCCTGAAGTATAAATTGATAAATCCATGTGTGCAGATCAATGCTGTGGGAACGGTGGATGACATATTTGAAAAAGTTCGGCCAATTTTTGCCGCGCTGAGGTACATTTTTTTTTTATTCCCCATATCTGGTTTTCAATGTTCATTGTCATTAATAATCCAGGTGCTGTTCTATTTTATACGACATGAAAACGTAAAAAAACAGCCTAAAAGAATTTTAATTTTGTACCAGAAGCTAGTCTGTGCCCATTTGTAAGGCCACCTTGTCTTTTTTTCTTTTGGTCTGAAGGGCCAATGAGTCAATAACTTGTTCGTCTTTCTGCAGCAAATGAGCGCTCAAGTAAAAGATAGCAGTGGTTGTAAGATTTTCATGCTTTTGTCTCTCTGGCAAAGATCACCGGAGATTAGTCTGCTGTCCAGAAGCGTCTCGAGGAGTAAAAGTTTCTACTAAAAGAGGCATGGCGAAATCTAAATCGATTACTTATCAACCGGGTTAATTTTATCTACCCCGAATATGTCACTTTGATAGTGCGTTTACCCCGCTTAAGCCGGAAGGAAAACTATGCAGCAAGTGAAAAATGTACAACTGAGGTCAATCTGATCTCATTACTGTTAATCCAAAATCTAATCTGATATTTAAGATGCATGTACTGTTGTACAGGAACGGACTATAATTTTGTTGTACTAGAGAAAGCTAAACCCTTGCATACGTGAGTTAACTCAGTTAATCAGATCAGTGTACCCGACCAGTAATTTATATATATCATCTTGTCAAGATATATATATATATATTTTTTAAATTAGAGTAGTTTCATCGGAGGTGGAATAGCCCAGCACCCAGTCAAAAAACCAAACAGGGGCTGTCAATCCACTCCAGCCCACAAAATTGCCTGACACCCAGCCCAAGCTAGGCAAGAGACTAGCCCATTTTTGATTGACCCAGGGATTGGCCTATTTGGCTGACTCGTGCAGCTCACTCGCACGCGGGCGCGAGTAGGGGACAAGGGTGCAGGTAGCGGGGCCCACTGTCAGCCCACTTGCTCTTCACCCGGAAGTAGGCGACGTGGCCCTTTCTATGCCGTTGGATTTTCAACGGCTAGTTTTTCTAGACCGTTGGATTTCCAATGGTAAAAAAAATTTGAATTTTACTTTTAAACTGAACCGTTTGATCACAAATCAACGGTCCACAATTTTTTCCCCCAAAATTTAAAAAAAAAAAAAAAAAGGCTCAACGGTCAGAATTATGACCGTTGGCCACGTGGCAGCTCCTTGGCTCTTGAATTTGAATATCTTTCAAATCCAACGATCCAGATAAATTAATACATTAAAATTTATTAAAAACTTCTTTTTTTTTCTTTCTATAAATACCTAACCCTCATCTTCCACCTTACACCATATTTCAATATTTTCTACACTTTGAGAGGAAAAAAATGACTTCGTGGAAGCTCATTGAAGATGTTACGTTGTGTGAATGTTGGGTGCACACTACTCATGACCCGATTATGGGTAATGAGATGGATAAGCGAGAAATGTGGAGTAAAATTACGAAAGCGTTTTGCGATGTACATGGAAAAGATGCCAGAAGTAGTTCAAGTCTTCAAGGTCGTTGGAAAAAACTCAACGCATCATTTACTTGTTGGAAAAACGCCATGTCTCATGCTGCCAGTAATTTGCGTAGTGGAACAAGTTTAGCGGATCAGGTGACAATATTTTGATTTATTTATATGCATTCCACCCGCCTCAATATTTTAATTTATTTATGTGTGTTACACCCGCATTTTTTAATACTATCTTATCCCACATATATAGACACTACATGTCACATCCCGGCCCGGGGCGGATCACTTCCCGGGCCCGCTCCACCACCGTAGCACGATATTGTCCACTTTGGGCTTACCATTCCCTCACGGTTTTGTTTTTGGGAACTCACGAGCAACTTCCTAGTGGGTCACCCATCATGGGATTGCTTTAGCCCCCTTCTCGCTTAACTTCGGAGTTCCTACGGAACCCGAAGCCAGTGATCTCCCAAAAAGCCTCGTGCTAGGTAGGGATGGGAATATACATTTAAGGATCACTCCCCTGGGCGATGTGGGATGTCACAATCCACCCCCCTTAGGGGCCTGACGTCCTCGTCGGCACATTTCCGGCCAGGGATTAGCTCTGATACCAATTTGTCACATCCGGGCCCGGGCGGATCATTTCCCGGGCCCGCTCCACCACCGTAGCACGATATTGTCCGCTTTGGGCTTACCATTCCCTCACGGTTTTGTTTTTGGGAAAAAAAGAGCAACTTCCCAGTGGGTCACCCATCATGGGATTGCTCTAGCCCCCTTCTCGCTTAACTTCAGAGTTCCTACGGAACCCGAAGCCAGTGAGCTCCCAAAAGGCCTCGTGCTAGGTAGGGATGAGAATATACATTTAAGGATCACTCCCCTGGGCGATGTGGGATGTCACACTACAAGCACAAGCATTCTACAATGCAAAAAACCCATAACAAATCATTCAACAAATGGGAATGTTGGCAAATTGTCAAAGATTGCCCCAGATACAAAATTGTGGCAACTGGTCCAGAAGTTGTCATGCACGGTATGGGTATACATAGTTCACCAGAAGCAGACACGACATAGTACATAGTTCACCAGAAGCAAACACGACAGAACAAGAAATTGACACATTTTGCAAGACAGAAGGGATGCCTGAAGAAGTGCTAGAGACTCAACCGACTTGTTAGTCCCTTAGGCCTCAAGGTAAAAAGGCATCAAAGAAAAAAGGTAATTCTTCCAAAAATGACTACACTAAATATATAGAGGAACTTGCTCGCCAAGGTGAACTGAGGATGGCGTAGGAAAATGCAAGAGATGAGGAAAAAGTTGCTGTTATGGCAACAATATTAGCAGCTACTGAGAGACGTGATGCAGCGGCTGAGAGACAAAGAGAAAAAGTTAATCGAGAGGACGAGATGATTAGAGAAGCACTTAATTGAGAAAATGAGATGCTTAGAGAAGAAAGGATGGCTCAAGCTAATCGTGACACTATTAACAAGTCTCTAGTAGGACTATCTCCAAATTCAAAATATTTTTGGACATCGAAAAAAAATGAGGTCGTGCGAAGGAGGCATGCAAGAGATGCGGAAACAAGTCGAGGGGGTTCTAGCTACACAAATCCTTCCTACAACGAAGATCCTAGCACCACATATCCTAGCTCCAGAGATTTTGTATAATTTCGTAATTATTTGTAGTACTTTATTTAATTTCTTATGTAATTTCGTCTTTATTTTTAGTACTTTATTTTTATTAATAGATGTAATTTCTTATTTATTATTAGTACTTTATGTAATTTCGTCTTTATTTTAGAACTTTATGCAATTTCAAATTTATTTTTTGTACTTTATTTAAGCACATCAAATAAGATTACATCAACTCACCAAAAAAACACACTAAATAAGATTACATAAACGTAAAAATAAAAAATACCAATTAAATTTACATAACCTCACCAAATAAACTTTTTAAAAAAACACACTAAAGAAAATTACATAAACTTAAAATAGTACGTTCGGATAATAACACGTAGCGTAACGAGATTGATTAAAAATTCTATCTGAAATTAAAACAATTTTATTTATTTATTATTTTATAAAAAATTAATAATATTTTAAATGAACTAGGTGCCAGCGCATTTTTTTAGAGGTGGAGATGCTTTGATTTATTACTGTTCATTGAAGTGGATAAATGGGCTGGATGCTGGCACAAATCCTTAGGGGTGAAACTGCTTTTATGTGAATATTTGGTGTCATCCGTCCAGTTGGTCAGAGCAGTGTAAACAACAAGTAGATTATAGGCCCTTTAACTAGAAATCTTTTAAACAATTTGTAAGTTTCAAAAAATGGTGACCACATTTCAACCGCTAAGTTTCCACACAGCAAAACTGAGCATCTGCACTTCTTCCAAAAGCAAGAAGACCTAGAAGCAAAAACAGCTTCACCAAAACCAAAATGACTAAAATTTTTTTTTTTTATAATTAAAAGTACTTTCGACAAGATTTGACTAAAAAAAAGCTCATAAAGAAAGTTTAGTCAAATCTTTAATTATATAAAAAAAAAATTTAGTCAAATCTTGTCGTAAGTGCTTTTAATTATAAAAAAAGATTTGATCATTCTAAAATCATTTCTAAACATGCATGTATCTTATCCATTTACGGAACAAATAATAGTTGCTTGAACATTTTGAGAAACTTTTAAGTGAAGTGAAAAAGAATTGAATGCTTTTATTTTTCTCTTAGTTGGACATGTACAAGTAAATATTAGATATTAGGTGGATTAAGAACATGCCAGCTCCCAGCTATGGCTGAACTGAACAGAACAACATTCTTAATAAGATTTCTTCAGAAGCTTTTTGCAATTGCATGTGTCTTCTCTGTCACAACGAAGACACAGTAAAGATGAACAGCTAGGTTTCATAGCCACGAGCAACCCACGTTCACTTGTCTGCAATCCTTCAGCTTTGTAGCCAGCTAGAATTAGTGGCCAGACAACCACAAGATTTCAATTTTGTGGGTCTATGAGTCCAATCCTCTATCCACCATCATCAATCTCACTCTCTCCACATCCTCCAACCTACTCACATTGCCATAAATCTTCATCAAAAGCTCGAAATTATACTCATTATCCGGCTCCAAATCGAAAAGCTTCTCCGCAGCAACCTCCCCGACATCAGCATTGTTGTGAAGGTAGCAAGCATACAGCAATGCACCCCATACCGTTGGACCAGCCTCGAACTCCATTCCATCTGTTATGATCCCATAAGCTTCTTTGATCCGACCTGACCTTCCGTAAAGATTCACCATGCAAGCATAATGCTCCATAATTGGAGTAATTCTGTAACTATTTTTCATGACAGAATATAGCCTCTGGCCGTCCTTCACCAAACATAAATTAGCGCAAGCCGATAAGATTGACACAAATGTGATATTGTCTGGCAAAGCACCATCCTTCTCCATCTGATCAAAATACAGCAAGGCTTCCCGGCTTTTAGAATGAGCTGAAATGATTGTATTCCATGTTACGACATCCCTCTCCGGCATATGACTAAATAACCATCGCGCTCGATTCAACTCGTGATGTTTAGAATATGCAGAAATCAAGGCATTGGCGATGGACAAGTTCCACTCAACTCCTCTCCTAATTACCCATCCGTGTATTTGAACTACAAGCTGTAATGATTGAACCACAGCAAGGATTGAGGATACAGAAACAGAATCCGGCTGGTACCCTTCATCAAACATTTGGCGAAAGATGTCCAGCGCCTGCAGCAAAAGCCCATGACGCATATAACTGGTGAGCATTGTGTTCCAAGAAACCTTGTCCCGACCAGAAATCTTATCGAACACTTTCCGAGCCTTCACAATGTCGCCACATTTGGCATACATGTCCACCAGTGCATTAAGCACAAACCTATCATTCAACAAACCCAAACGCACAACATGCCGATGCACAGCCTCACCGATCTGAATGAACCCAATTCCCCCACAAGCTTTCAAAACTCGAGGGAACGTGAACCGGTCGGGTTCAACTCCTTCTTCCTCCATTTGAAAGTACAACGCCATAGCATCCTCGTACAAACCCAATTCAGCATACCCCGAAATAAGCGCATTCCATGCGAAAGCCGACACGTCCCTCTTAGGCATTTCATCAAACACCTTGTGCGCCTCCTCCATACGCCCACTTGCAGCATAAAGTCTAAGCAGCTTCGACGAGAGGCCTACATTTCGACGCAAAATGCTTCTGGGAATAAGCTTATGAACCCGGTGGCCATACTCCATTGCTTCTAGCTGGTAGCATATTTCCAAAAGGGAAGCAAAGGTTTGTGTGTCGACATTTACGCCTTTGTCGACGGATGCTTCGAGGTCCTTGACGACGGCATCGAGGGCTTGGAGCTTGGTCTGGGCATAGGGTTTATGGTAAATAATGAGGGGGGTTGGGGTTGATTTGGGGAAGGAGAGGGAATTAGTGTTTTGGTTTTGGTGGCGCTCAAAAGTCTTAACCAAAGGAAAAGAGGCCGTGCCAATCTCACAAACGTGCATCATCCTGTAACAACAAAAATTAGAAACAAATTACAACACATTTATAAATAAAACAGCCCGGGCCGCACCAAAATTGCAGGGACCAGATCCAGTCCGTTTGTAAATAAAACAGGAACAGGCGGGTCAGGTGTTTTTACCGGACCTAACCTCGCCCGTTTGAAACTGAGCAAGTACTGCACGTGACCGATCATTTTGGTCAAGAGACGAAATGAAATTAGGAACATATTCATTGAAGTTCAACAGATTCAAATTACGAAAACTTGATCATTCCAAGAGAAACACTTGATCTCAATATTATTGGAATAGAAAATTCTGATAAGCTAGTTGCGTCTGAGATACAACTACATGAGAAACATAAACAGGTCAGAGATTTATATTTTATAGAGAGTCACAGACAACCCAAAGCGTGAAGCCAAGTTGTAGAAGTGCAGCTGCAGAGGCACGGTGAAGAAGGAAAACAGATAACCAAAGTCTGAACTATTTGTGGCTGAACTACTTGTATGAATAGATACAAGTAGTTCAGCCATACACGACTCCTACTGGGATTATAATTCTTCCAATACAATCTCATAATATAAACAACGGTAAGGTTGGTTAGGACTCTACTCTCACACAAACACATGGAACCTCACTCTTTATCCATATGAGAGAGATCAATATTCGGTGCACCAAACACATGGAACCCAAAGCATTAACATACAAATTTAATTAAAATTTAAATTTTTCGTAAAACACCAAAAGATAAAATCATAAATTTGAAAGTGAAAAATCTCAAATTCTCATGACCACACACACATATATCACGAACCATTGATGCAGAAACCCAGAAAAATCTAAAATTAGAATATACATTGCTGCAGAAACCCAGGAACCCAGAAATGAATTTCACGAGCCATTGATCCCGTACTTATTTTAGTAATAAAGTCCTAACCAATTTTAGAGTAGCATAAACGACTTACTTTGGCGAATCGAGGTGGGCTGTCGAGTGTTAAGACCGGGAGAGCCAAGAGGAGACCCACGTCGAGTGAGGCAGAGAACGAAGCCGGTGAGACAGCGCCGATAAGGAGAGTCGAGAGGGGAGGGGGAGAGAGTGGATTGCAGAAGCCACGATTTAGGGTTTGTATAGGGTTATAAAACGACGTCGTCTCTACTGGATATAGGAGCATCACGAGGTCTCCATTTATATGCTTTCTAAGCTTTAGATTAAGGAGGTGCACTCGTTGTGCTCTCTCCTCTCCCTTTTATATTCACTTGTAATCTTCCCTTTAAATTAAATTTCCTATTTAATTTGGAATAAGTGCCATAATAATTCTAAGATATTATTTCACATAATATCTTGAGTTATTTCACACAATTTCACCATATATGGCCGGCCACTCTCCACCTAAAGGGTCGGCCACCCTCCTATAAATATCTCACTTATCTCACTAAAATGCTAAGCCATTTGCTATCTACAAATTCCTAAAAATACATTCTTTTCAGAATTCTAACTTTAGCGTTGGAGATTCTTTGGCGAAAGCCCCCCATTCATCGTGGGCGTGTGAGGCTTTTGACCTTAATCAAATGTGTTATTATTTTGCAAGTGTATTTTTCGTCAAAGGAAGAGACAGCGGATGTTTGCATCCACAAAAACCTAGGCGGATCTAGATGGGTTAGGTGGGCGACTAGGCAGGTCTAATCGTCATTTCTTAATTTTCAAATGCCTAATGATTAATTGAAGCGGTGGCCAGGCGGAGATTTTTTGAACACTGTAAGCGGCATTTGATACTTCGAGGTTCCTGCGTGTGTATGAAGTTTTCTAGGATGCAAAATTGATTTCTGATAATTTCCCTTTCATCTGTTGCGTACCATGTTGATTCGGGTCTAATTTACACAGTGCATGAAGTATAAATTGAAAAATCCACGGTGGATGACATATTTGAAAAAGGTCGGCCAATTTTTGCTGCGCAGAGGTACATTCTGTCATTAGTAATCCAGGTGCTGTTCTGTTTTTATACGACATGAAAACGTAAAGAAACAGCCTAAAGGAATTTTAATTTTGTACCAAAAGTTAGTGTGTCCCCATTTTCAAGGCCAACGATCTTTTTTTTTTCTTCTTTTGATCTGAAGGGCCAATGATTCAATAACTTGTTTTTATTTCTGCAGCAAATGAACGTTCGAGTAAAAGATTGCAGAGCGTGTAAGATTTTCGTGCTTTCTTCTCTCTGGCAAAGATCACCAGATACCAGAGATTAGTCTGCCGTCCACAAGCGTCTCTAGGAGTGGGAGTTTGTACTAAAAGAAGCATGGGGATATCTAAACCGATTACTTATCTACCGCGTTAACTTTTATCTACCCCGAATATGTCACTTTGATGGTTGCATGTACCCCGCTTAAGCTGGTAGGAAAAGCAAGTGAAAATTGTGTAACAGAGGTCAATTCGATCTCATTACTGTTAATCCAAAATCTAATCTGATATTTAAGATGCATGTACTGTTGTACTGGTGCAGATTATAATTTTGTTGTACTGGAGAAAGTTAATCCTTGACTGTGTATTTCAATGTAAATTAATACTTTAAATTATGGTGCAAACGTGAGTTAAGTCACTTGGTCAGAACAGTGTACACGTTTAATAAATCATATATATAGTATTGTCAAGAATTTTTTTATGTAAATATTTGATGTCATCCGTCCTGTTGGTTATATCCGCCGAGTAGATTATAGGCCCTTTAACTAGAAGTTTTTCAAACAATTTGTTATTTCAAAAAATGGTGACTACATTTCAACCGCTAAGTTTCCAGACAGCAAAACTCAGCATCTTCAAAAGCAAGAAGAACAAGAAGCAAAAGCAACTTCACCAAAACCAAAACACCAATTCCCTGTCCTTCCCCAAATCAACCCCAACCCCCTTCATTATTTACCATAAACCCTCTGCCCAGACCAAGCTCCAAGCCCTCGACGCCGTCGTCAAGGACCTCGAAGAATCCGTCGACACGCAAACCTTTGCTTCCCTTTTGGAAATATGCTACCAGACAGAAGCATTGGAGTATGGCCACCGGGTTCATAAGCTCATTCCCAGAAGCCTTTTGCGTCGAAATGTAGGCCTCTCGTCGAAGCTGCTTAGACTTTATGTTGCAAGTAGGCTTATGGACGAGGCGCACAAGGTGTTTGATGAAATGCCTAAGAGGGACGTGTCGGCTTTCACATGGAATGCGCTTATCTCGGGGTATGCAGAATTGGGTTTGTTCGAGGATGCTATGACGTTGTACTTTCAAATGGAGGAAGAGGGAGTTGAACCTGACCGGTTCGCGTTCCCTTGAGTTTTGAAAGCTTGTGGGGGAATTGGGTTCGTTCAGATTGGTGAGGCAGTGCATCGGCATGCTGTGCGTTCAGGTTTGTTGAATGATAGGTTTGTGCTTAATGCACTGGTTGACATGTATGCCAAATGTGGCGACATTGTGAAGGCTCGGAAAGTGTTTGATAAGATTTCTAGTCGGGACAAGGTTTCTTGGAACACAATGCTCACCAGTTATATGCGCCACGGGGTTTTGCTGCAGGCGCTTGACATCTTTCGCCAAATGTTTGATGAAGGGTACCAGCCCGATTCTGTTTCTATATCCACAATCCTCACTGCGGTTCAATCATTACAGCTTGTAGTTCAAATACACGGATGGGTAATTAGGATGGGAGTTGAGTGGAACTTGTCCGTTGCCAATGCCTTGATTGCTGCATATTCCAAACATCACAAGTTGAATCGAGGGCGATGGTTGTTTAGTCATATGCCGGAGAGGGCTGTCGTAACATGGAATACAATCATTTCAGCTCATTCTAAAAGCCGGGAAGCCTTGCTGTATTTTGATCAGATGGGAGAATGACGGTGCTTTGCCAGACAATATCACATTTGTGTCAATCTTATCAGCTTGCGCCAATTTAGGTCTGGTCAAGGACGGTCAGAGACTATATTCTGTCATGAAAAATAGATACAGAATTAGTCCAATTATGGAGCATTATGCTTGCATGGTGAATCTTTACGAAAGGTCAGGTCGGATCAAAGAAGCTTACGGGATCATAACGGATGGAATGGAGTTCGTGGCTAGTCCGACGGTGTGCGGTGCACTGCTGTATGCTTGCTACCTTTATGGCAATGTTGATATCGGGGAGGTTGCTGCAGAGAAGCTTTTTGATCTGGAGCCAGATAACGAGTATAATTTCAAGCTTTTGATGAAGATTTATGGCAATGTGGGTATGTTGGAGGATGTGGAGAGAGTGAGATCGATGATGGTGGATAGAGGATTGGACTCATAGACCTACAAAATTAAGATCTTGTGACTTTTGGTCATTCTGGTTCAACATTGATACAACACTGAAGGATTGCAGACAAGTGAATGTGGGTTTGCTCGGGCCATGAAACCCTAGCTGTTCATTTTTTCCGTGTCTTCGTTGTGATAGAGAAAACACATGCAATTGCAAAAAGCTTCTAAGAAATCTGATTAAGAATATGGTTCTGTTCAGTTCAGCCATCGCTGGTAGCTGGCATGTTCCTAATCCAACTCATATCTAATACTTGTACATGTCGAACATAAGAGAAAAATAAAGGAACCTTAACGAAAAATTCTTAGTACTGTTCATTTTAACGAAAAATCACATTTTTATAATAAAAAGTCAATCATGTTATTATTCACTTTATCCTTTATTTTGTCTTTATCGTTAAAATTCAAAATTTTCAAGTCATTTTCATTAGTTTTCCAAAAAATGAAAAGCATGCAATTCTTTCTCAGTTCACTTAAAATTTCTTTAATGTTTGAGCAATTGTTATTTGTTATGTTAAAACGATATGATGCATGCCTGTTTGAAGGTGTTTTTCGAATGACTAAATTTTTTGAATAATTAAAAGTATTTTCGACAAGATTTGACTAAAAAACTAAAGCTCTTTATTATGAGTTGTAAGCACATTGAAGAAGCTCGTAGTGCTTTCAAGAAAAACCTAGGTTTTTATTAATATTGGGTTTGACGTGTTTTTAATAAAAGAGCTTTCAGTAAAAGCGCTTATAAATAAAAAAAATTTATACCGCTTTCAAAGTTTGTAGTGTTAAACATAGATTGATCAAAACTGCTATTTATGGATAGATGATCAATACTTTAAAACCCTATGATTATTCAGTTCTTAAGCTCCCAAACCTAAATCCCTTCTACCATGCAATATGTCAAGGAATTAATTAACTTGGCTCCTGAAAAGACAAGGGATTCCTCCTAAATATGTCTTGTGACAAATTTATAGAATATCGTACTTATGATTAGAATCGTTTATATTATAAAATATACTATAAAGATTATATCTGCAAAAAAAACCAATAAAATTGAGATTGTTTAGCCATCGAACTCTTTAAAAACAAAGGGTCGGATACGATAAAAAGCATTACGAACTATCTATTTATTTGTTACAATTGATTGACTAAACAACCTTATTTTAAACTTTATTTATTTTTTATTTTTTGAAGAGATGATATTTGCAAAGTAATTTATTATATGGACGATTCCAATCTTAAACACATAGTTTCGTAAATCATGAACAAAACACCTTAAAGAGGAGGTCCTCCTCAATCTTAAGGATCAAACTTTTTCTCGTAAATCAAATTGCACATGTGATGATTAATCCCTTTTTTTTTTTTTTAAGAAAATTGCAATTAGCATTCTAAAATTTCTATTTAACATTTCAAATTTTCTATATTTAAAAAAAAAAATTACACTTATAAAAAGTACAAATTAAAATTTTTAAAATGCCTGTAACAATTCCTTTTTTAAAAGGAATTTAAAATCAATCCGCCCCTTGTGAAGCCTGGCCTAGTTGGCTAGTACTACTCCACTATTTTTCGACAGATACTTCTAGATAGCCTTGTACTATCCTTTGCTTTCGGCCTCTATCATCCAAAAAAGTCTTAACTTTTGGTTATAGACTAATAGTAGTATGATTCGGAAATATCCCTACGTCCCAACTAATAATTGATCCTCGTTAATCATGATTAGTTTAAGACATTCTCTTTTCATTGGTATAATCATTACGGCTGTAGTTACGTTTTTAATCCAATAATTGCTCATTAAACATGGCAAGAACATGCCGCTGGTCTTGGGTCCCAAGACTGGCCAAATCGGCTGCAGACCATTTGGCTTAGCGGCAATGTAGGGAAGCATGTGATCATATTTCGGTCGATAGATCCCTATCTTCCCTGGTTCATGTTTTGTACAACAATGGACTTCCATGCCCCCTTAAATGTTTTTGGTAGTGTGAGAAGGGACGCTTTAGCATTAAATGCGTCATCATGATTTCCTTGTACCTTCTTGCACTACTCTTCTTTAGTTTTTTCTTCTATTTGTTTGCCTCATTGTAGGCCTTCAAGTAACCTTTTGGTATCTTTGTCCGGATAATGCATTTCCAATTAACAAAAAAAAAAAAAAAACAAAAAAAACAAAGTGAAAGCGTGAATCTTATTTTGGAAATAATATATATCTTGTAACTGATTATATATCTTTCTATGTTTAATTTTCTCATTATGTAATGTTAGAGAGATACACACGAGAATATACAAATAGAAATAGCTCGTAATCTCTTCTTATTCGGGCTAAATCATTATTGCGAATAAATCTGCATTACATGCTTAATACCCTTTACTAAGTGTAACTTCGTTTTTCGATTTCACTGAGAGTTACAGTTGCCCATTTTTTCACAACAATGCCCATTTTTTAAGCTTAAAAAAGGGAAATTAATACCAATGCCCATTTTCAGCCAGCCAGAACCTTGATAGGGGCATGTCGACTGCAAATTGACATAATCTTGTGCTTGAATTATTTACTTCATAGCTCATTTGTTGGTCACAATCACATGACTCATATTGTTTTGCCAATAATGCAGTTTGGTGGGGACATTTTGCAGTGGCAGGAACAAGCACAGTTAACTTATTCAGCAGCATATTCCATTAATCTCTGCATTGCTTCATGCAAGAATGAACTAACACATGCAATAATTAGGGAAGAATTTTCAGATTAATTAATTTTATAATCTAACATAAAAACGCTAACAGAAGAACTAATATTTTATACATAATTGAATCAAAATTTAAAAGTTAACAAATATCACAAGCCACTTAAGATCGAGTAAATCTTAGTTTCTGGCCTTCTGATATTATGCGACTTAAAAAATTAATAGGTCGGCAAGGAACTGGAGCAAAAGGGGTAGCAACCTCTCTCTTTCTCTTGGTCGTCGATGAAATTAATTCACGGGTAAAAACACAAGAAAAAATCATATCATGCATGCAGTTAGGTAGGTACATATGTTCCCTTCAGATTACTTTGGACTGCCTTCAATTATAATCGTGAGTTTCACATCTCGTTTTACATTGTTTTCTTGTTTCTTTCGCTAATTTGTTAGTGTTTTGGTCACTTTTTGCCCTTCTTCTGCCTTTGTTCTATTGGCCTCTCATTTCACATAGCTTGCTTTCCCATTTATAACTTCTTTGCTCGTATGAACGATAGGGCCGTCAAAAAGATATTACAATATTATAACAGGTTAATATTGTATAGAAGATATATCAATTGTATAGAAGATATATGTTGTATCCTTAATCACAATTGTGCGGAGCCGAATTACCTAATACCGTTAATGGAGAAAATTATCACTTTAGTTTTCATCGGTTTTTTCTTTTTTGTTTATGTGTTTGTTTTTTATTTTTCTTTGAAGTTAGTTTGTTAGTTTGTTATATTTCCATTGGTGACTTTGAATTAGGTAAAAAGGGAACCCAAATAGTTGCCGCTTAACATGCATCGGTTGAGAAGAGGAAGTACGCGCAGAAATTATAGAAAAGTCAGCAGTTCACTAGAGATTAGTGTCACACTTTGGCAGCTTATCTTTAAACAATTCCCTAAGTCCTGCTGCATAATTCAAGGAAGTGCAAATAATCTATGGAAAGTGATCATTTTTGGATTCCTTCCATTAAATCTACCCAATTATTTAATTCACGTATTTTAAACTTTAATCCAACTGTTAAAGTTATTATAACTTTTAAAAGAATCCACTATTTATAGTCATTAAATTAAATTTCAAGAATTCTGATTGATTGATTGTGTGAATTTGATTAAAAGAATCCGCGGAGAGGATCCGTTTCCATAATCTATGCCCCAATCACGTTTTCTTGTTTAGATTTTGCGTCTCGCATGTGGGACATTAATTTTCTTTCAAGTTTTGGCCTGAATCAACTCGCATCCTCTAGATAATATGTGGATCCCACTTAACTTCCAAAGCTTACTGGATTTTTACCCATAAAAAATAGAAACTATGTCACGTTGGTCGACAAAACATTAGGTAATTTATACATACGAGTTTGAAAAGTACGAATGGTCATGTGCCTAAGTTTCCATGAAGTTGACAAAGATGTATATAAAATCAGAAGCCCTTTATGTGTAAAAAGAAATCACCGGATCTAGTGATTCGGGTTTTTAAAATTTCATTCAACAATTTATTTGTTTTGATTTTTTTAAAATTATAATAATTTTTCACTGACGGATGAAATTTTGACATCTCGAAACACCAAAGAAATAAAACTACAAAGAATGAATCTAGTACACAGATTGTTACACGGTGTCAACTAATTAGTACAACCTAACATAAAGTAATGATTTTTCCAACTAATTATACATTTTATATGTAAACGACTAATTTCCGTACATTTATGTTCAATCATGTCACACTTTATTGTTTATGATCTTTAGACTAAACAAATAAAAATAAATAAAAAAACTAAAATAAAGAGCAGCGTGTATAAGATGAAACGTCGTGTTAAAAAAAATAGTGTCACACCTCTATAAATACGCAATCCTTTCACTCTCATTTCGCATTCTCAAGTCTCAACCTTTTCCGAGTCCAATCCCCCTCCAAATTCCCAACTTTCCTTCAATGGCTAGAGCCTCAGTTATCTTGCTTCTTCTTCTTCCCATCTTCTACCTTGTTGGCACAGCCAAATCTGCATCCACCACAACTACTACAAACTTCATCGAAACCTCATGCAGGGCAACCACCTACCCACAAGTCTGCATCCAATCTCTCTCTTCCTACGCAACATCTATCCAGCAAAGCCCCCGCCAGCTGGCCCAGGCCTCCTTGTCCGTCAGCCTTACAAGAGCAAAGAGCGCGAAAACATTCGTGACCAAGTTGGCCAAGTTTAAGGGACTAAAATCCAGAGAGTACGGAGCCATCAAGGACTGCTTGGAGGAGATGGGGGACAGCGTGGACAGGCTGAGCAAGTCGGTGACGGAGCTGAAGGACATGGGGAAATCCAAGGGTCAGGATTTCTTGTGGCACATGAGCAATGTGGAGACTTGGGTCAGTGCTGCTTTGACTGATGATAATACGTGTCTTGATGGGTTCTCCGGGAAGGCCTTGAACGGCAAGATCAAATCCTCCGTTAGAGCTCAGGTGC
This sequence comes from Pyrus communis, assembly GCF_963583255.1. Lineage (NCBI taxonomy): Eukaryota > Viridiplantae > Streptophyta > Magnoliopsida > Rosales > Rosaceae > Pyrus > Pyrus communis. The sequence continues at coordinate 3,494,512 of NC_084818.1, forward strand.
TTAACGTTGCTCAGTGCACTAGTAATGCACTCGCCTTGTGCAACCGGTTTGCTGGCAAGCACTGATGAGCTACTGCGTTTTTGTTTTTTCTTTTTTTGAGAACTGTTGATGTTGTTTAGTTTTAATGTATAGTTTGGTATATTCAGTATGTTATATATAATATATATATATATATATATATAAAGATATGTAAGATATGATCAAGTGCTTTGGATCTTCCATATGTGAGGCTATGCAGGCTGCTGCTTTTGGTGTCTATCTTTTGTAACTTAATTAAACCTGTTCTGGACAAGCTAGCCATAAGATCCTTGATTGAAGGGATAAATTGAACTTAGTACTAGTTTAGTTTGGCATAGCCGAAATTTAAAATAAAAGCAGGTATCAGGAAAAGTTGGGTTCTTTTTATTGACCGATAGACACTAAAATCAACTTTTTTTGCGTAATTGACGGTGGAAAGAAGTCAAAAAAGGGAAGCGGCTTAATATTTCAGTTTTAAGTGACAAAAGGGATCCTTGATTAAAGGGAGATAACGGATTTATTATTACTAAATATCAACTAATTTTTACTTTTTATTTTGGACCTGTATACCTTTACTCGTCGTGAGTCATGGCGGCGATGCAAGGCAATAATTAACAATATATATGTTTGGATGAGGACTGAGTAGAGAGTCCGTAGGAAAATAAATGAAATAGGATAAGTGTGAAAATGTTAAAGGGAGCAGACGGTGGTGGGGGGAGAGAGGCGGTGGGGTTGTTTGTCGGGACTCGCCAGTGGCGGTGAGCACGTGAGTGGGCGTAAGACCGCAGGCAGGTGAGAGCGGCGACCGGCGCCTGCCGAGGTTTCTTGTTGGCCTTGGATGACTGAAGACCACGTGAACGAGAAGATGATTACCTGACCATGGACTATAAGCCTACAAGACCATTTCTAATCGAAGGTAAAAGGTCAAGTTTAGTCTTATAGTTCGGTAAGAAATTATATTTTAATAAACAATGTCATATCATATTTTATATTATCTCAACAGAATTGGTCAAAAGACTATAAACCAAACATAATTTATTATTTTAGTTAAATTAATATAGTTAATTAAATTAAACTATCATATTAAAATAATTTTTTTGAACATATTAGAAAATTATTGAAAGGGGTGATCATTTGAAAATTATTGAAAAAATTAAAGGAAAAGATTATTGGAAGAGAACATAATATAAATAATTGAAATAAAACGAGATAAGATAGTATGTAATGACGAAAAGTATGTGAGAAATAATGTATGAAAAAAATTCGTCCAAAAAAAAAAAGTGGGTTGGACTCATCGAGCTGTCTGGTTAGCTGGTTGGAAATGGTCAGCCCATTGGCCTGATTTGGTGGTTTTAGTCTGGTGGGACCCAAAAGCTCTTTGACCTAAACTTTAGTTGGAAACTATTTTCGTGTTATTTTTAACTATTTTTAACCCTATAATTTTTTGACCGAATCGATTGGAGATGGTTTAAGCACAAATATTTGGCCCACGAATTGACTCCGTACTGTATAATATCGATTGCGTTGGGAAGCCACCAATGAAGATTTGGGGACCATTTTTTTCCTTTCTTAAATTATTTGTCAGTCTGTAATTTTATTGTAGCGTCTTCCGAAGAGTGAAAGGGGTTATTTACTTCAAGTCTTTGACTACACAATAATAAACAAATTCAGGTAAACTAACTCTTGGATTGGATCTATGTGTGATGCTACCCTAACAGCATCTCTGGAACTTTAGTCTTTTCCTAAAAAACAGTTTGCTTCTCGAAGCCGTAATCTATTCGTCCAGGTATCTACGCAAGTCGCGATGGCATGGGCACCCATCACTTATCAGTTAATTATCATGGCACTGTTCAGTCAGGCCACACCGCCACGCCATACTGCAGGCATGTAAGATATTTCTGTTTGAATGGAATCAAATGAAAAAAAAAAAATTACTTAAACCATGGCCTTCTGAAATTGTGATACTCCTTTGTTTATAAGTATGATAAGGTTTTAAATTTGAAATTGTAAATAGAAAATTTGATATTAATTTATTTTTCTACCATTTAGTGTTAGCATACCAATGTTATCAAAATTAATGAGTGAAAAAAAATTCATGAATATTGTATTAATGATGTTCGGCTCTTCATGGTTCCAAACTTCCAAAATGATGTTCTGCAGGCACCAGGCAGCAGGATGCATGGGTGGGCAGTAGCGCTGATGAAATCAAACGATTTTGATTAATTTCACGAAAGTCATTTAACAGATTCTAAACTCCATTAGTAATAATTTCACAAGGTTGAAAGGACTTGAAATAATTAAGATTATGACCTTACTCATACATTCTCTCCATGTGATCACTCCCATACCTGTATTATTGTAGATTGTATCAATTTTCAAATCCATCTGAACAATAAGGTATATGTCCACATTAGTGACGATTTCCGCACTCATTATTATTTCTACATGTGTAACTTTTTACATTATTTTTTTTTATAAATTTCTAGATCGAATAAATTACAAGTGAATCAAATATAAGGAAAATGAGAAGTGCGTGATCAATCTAAAGTTTCTCTAAAAGAGATAATTTATTGAGTGTGAACCACATATGTAAAAGAAAAAAATCATACATGTGCTTGTAATTAAATAATTAAATTATCCTTCATATATATTATTAATTGATTTATGATTAAACCTAAACTTTGGTGAAAATTTAGAATATTAATACTAAAAGAAAAATGTGATATCAATATCACATTCATTTGTCATCAAATGTGTGTATATAGCTAGCTGCTTTATTCATATATTTTTAAATTTTATTATTATTAAGGGGAGGAGGAAGCATTCAAAACTATTACAATAATTTAGAAGAGAAAAAAGTTTCGACCGCGGAACACATGGTTTGAAACCCAACACCTTATGTTTGTGTGTATAATTAATTATAATTCATGTGCGCCTTCTGTTTAATTGTTCTTCCAAGCGAGCTATAGACTAAACGTAATAAACTACTTTAGTTGGGATTTGCTCCACCCCAACCTTCAAGATTATTACATGCATACTCGCATCCAACCCTAAATTAGCTAATTTATTACCTCATTTTCTTCTTCAAAAATATGAGACAAGGAAAACCATGTTTTGCAAAAGGGAAGAATTTTTTCAACAAATCTAAAGCTGCCAAAGGAGGAGAAAAAATACCTAAGAAAAGTAGGAAATCACACTGCAAAAGTCACTTTCGAACCACAAATTACATAACCCCGCGGCCAACTCCACAACAAAGATGAAGCATAAAACTCTGCATAGAAAAAAGTTTGAAACCCCAACTCTCAGTCTTAGAGGAACCACACACAAAAAAAAAAAAAAAAAAAAAAAAAAAAAAAAAAAAAAATCCGCAGAACCATAAAAGAACACCTCACAGGTCGCAGTTACTGGGCTACCCTTAGCAAGCCCATCTGTATTACTTTAATCCAGTTATACAAAGGAGGATGCCTAAGAATAAAAACAATAAAAGAAGCAATATATTACTTAGTCAAAATTCCAAGAGAGATTAAAATTTGCTTATTTAAAATTTCACGGACATAACCAGAAGAAAAAACCCAAAACTGCCGAATACAAACCAATATAGAACAAAATATACGTAAAAATGAAGAAGTCTTGCTTTCAAACCCGTCTTAGTGTATGTTCTCCATCTTCCATAACCATATCTACCTCCAAACAAAACGAACATGTGTTCCTTTGTTATGTTTGACTTTTAATATAATATTGGTAAATTAGGAAATTAAAATTAGGTTATAACTATCCGTTCATTAATTGTAACAATTGGCACGACGAGCAATCCATAATTGAAATAGAGAAATGATTTTTGCCCTCTTATTCTTCTTGCATACATTTTTGTTTATTTATATTTTTTCTTTGTTTTATTTGATTAAAGGCTAAAAAAAAATATGTATGAAAATCTTTTCCTTAAACTATAACAAAGCATTAAGGCATGCTTGGAATCTTCATCCATTCTTCATTGTGAAAATCATTTTTAAAATGGACTATCCAGTGGTGTTGTTACATTAGTCTACTTTTTCGGAGATCGAGAAGACTCACATAGGCATTTCAGCCTCTCCTTAATTACCATCGTGTGATTCACCATCATTGTAACTCTCATGGGAACTGGAATGGGAATTAAATCTGTTCATTTTTTTTTTTGTTCTGGTGATACACATGCATGGAAAGTATGTATACCGGAAATAAATTGTATAAGACAGCTGGGGAAATCCAAGTTCTATCGATCGAGATATGATGGCCTTATGGGTCATGAGATTGGATCTTCAACGTGCGGCTTAGCTTATTGGTTGCTCAAAAAATTATATTTCTCAAAGCTCGCCCTTAACATATTACATATAATAATAGTATTATACACACCACTCTTCCAGCAAATTACAGCAAAACCATTTCAAACAGCTTTTAATTACATAAACAACCACAACAGAAATTGTAACAATCTATAAACTATCATCAATATAAAGTTAAATACCAAAAAGAAAATAGATGAGTCAAGGAATTGCTAGGGTGCTTTAATTAATTGCACTAGTAGCTGAGGCTGTCGATGAGCGACAGAGCGTTGCTAGCTAACCTAGCAACATACACAATGCTCTTGTTGATGGGGGTCTTAACCGCCGTGCTTACCTTCAGACCATCGAATCCATCAGTGCAAGTAACGTCGTCTGTGATGACGGCACTGGCCCAAGTCTTAATATCATCTAACTGAGCTTGCACATCAGCACCCTTGACCCCCAAATTGTTCATTGAACTGACCGAATCTTTTAGCTCGTCGATGGATTCCTTAATATTTTCTAAGCAATCGTTAATGACCCCTTTCTCCGTTGGGGTTAGTCCTCCCCTCTTAGACAGTTTTGACACGGCAGAAGAGGCGTTTTTCGATGCTTGTAGGGTCACGGAGAGGGCATAGATGCAAAGCTTTCGAGGGTTAGATTTGACTTTGGAAGCGTACGAGGAAAGGGATTGGTAGCAAATAAGTGGGTATGTGGTTGAATTGCAGGCGGTTTTGACGTAGGTTTTGTAGGTTTGAGAGGAAGAGGAGGTTGCGACGGTTGTTTGCATGTTTGTCATGATGATGAGTAGAAGAATTGGGAGAAGAAATGTGAGAACATGGTGTGAGTTTGAAGTTGGGGTTGTGAAAGTTTGAGCACCCATTTTTGTTGTCTTGGATTGATGGGTTTGTGTGTGATGGGATGCCAATACAAATTTATAGGCACCTCTCAGGTGACTTTGAAACTCCAAGCGTTTTTTAAAATTAAATAAAATAAATAAAGTCCACGCTAGCCATTTTCTAAATCCAAATTAGGGTACATGTTCATTCGCTAGCTTGAGGGTACATTTTAGATCTTGCAGTAGACCCATTAAAATAATAGAAATATGAAAGAGCTAATATAATGAAAAACACATGACTGAAAACAATGGAAATATAAGCTCATACCATGTCATATCATTCTTCCACAATTTAGTTCAAGTATGTTTTTTGAATTTAGAAACATTTTATTTCAATCATGATTAGAGACATTTTTGTAATTTATAAGCGTGTTTAGTCTTTTTAAAAACTCAAATTAATACACGTAACAAAAGCCTTATGTTAGTGTTCTGCGAGAATTGGTAACACGTGAATCATGTCAAAGTTCAAACCATGACCAATCAACAACCCAACGGAATGACCACGAACTTGACACTTTAGCTGACAAACAAAATGTGAGAAAATGTTGAGCGGGAATTTTTTATTTAGAAGAGTTGAGGGGGAAAATGAATTTTTATTAAAAGGTATATAATTAATCAGCCTTTTCTCTGGGAGGAGAAATGTTTTATTGTGATTGGAAACGAATAATATACCGTGTGTTTTTATGTAATTGGTGGAAAATTTTATTTTTTAAGTTATTAACTTTTTAACAAACATATCTCACTTTTATAATGACATATGATGTATCATTTCGTATTCCGATCACACTGAAAAGTCTATCATCCGAAGGGACGACTCTGTTTTTAACTTTAATTCTAAGGAAAACTAATGAAAATGGCTTGAAAACTTTGAGTTTTAACGATAATGACAAAATAAAGGGTAAAGTGAATAGTACTATGATTGATTTTTTTAGTGTAAAAATATAATTTTTTTTATTAAAATAAACAGTACCGGAAGTTTTTCGTTAAAATTATGCGGCGGATGGATGGACTTGCCGCTGCTTGCGTGAGGTTGAAGGTTGCTATGTGGAGCTACGATATGTGATGCCTACCCTGCCCAATCACATGTGGATCCTGATATGTGATGCCTACCCTACCCAATCGCATGTGGACACTCTGCATACTGCATGCAGAGTCAAAACCCTACAAGACGAACGTGCGCGCATGACACATGGGGTCTGCATACTGCATGCAACGCATAGTAGACTAGCGCGAAACTCTGCTGGACGACCAGCGATGTTCCTGGGCGGTTGATGTGGAGGACCTGTGGATGCGGTCATTTACGTAAGCAACTGATCAATTAAAACTGGATATGGAGCATCCACCTCGATCAACGTGCAAAGCAACCGATCAAGTCTACCTGTTAATGCTAACTTCTCAATCACATGAGGATAATGTGTGCATCCCTCTTGTAATGTTAACTTCTCAATCGATAGTTAATGTTAATTTCGCATTCTCTTACTTATAAATAACGTATTTCAACGTAAAAATTTCATAACGAAATCAATTAGTCTCTTAATCTTCATTTGAAAATTATTTTTACAAAAAATCATTCAAATCAGTAATTGTTTAGTCTTTTAATCTTCATTTAAAGATTATCTTTACAAAATCAACATTTCATCATAAATGTGGTACTTGGTATCTACACATTGATTTATTAATTTGATAATGACTGAACAATCATCGATTCAAATGATGTTTTTTAAGGATGATCTTCGAATGATGTTTTTTAAGGATGATCTTCAAATGAAGATTGAGAGATTGATCAATTCTGATTATGAAATTTCACATTGAAGATACGTTATTACAAGTGGAGGAATGAGCTCATCCTCAAAGAGGATGCAAGTATTATCATCACATGATTTATGAAAGAAATTAAGCAAGGATTTGTGTTTTTTTTTCCCATTATTGTGACGACCATCATTAATTATAATTTTTTTAATGAGGATTAGGGTAATGTTTCAATTCCCTTAATCGTTACAAAAACAAAAGATAAGAAGCTTTTGCAGCCAAAAATAAACATAAAGGAAAATAAATTAAAGCACAAAACCCCTACCGCAACCTGTGCAAGAAAATAATTAAACAGAGAGTTCTTGACATAGAGGTCAGGTCCCTGACAACTTTGTACATATCATGTTTACCTCTTATTTTTCATGATTTTAGCTTTCTGCCTTTGGAAAAATATGTTCTTCAGAAAATTTCCGGTGATTGTTGCTTCTTGGACATTTTTGAAAGATGGCAAAAAATAATTAAATTAATATTCCCACTTTGCAGCACCATAATTTTCGAGTGAATTATTATTAACATACAATTAAGATTCCAGTTCCACAATTCATGTGTTTGTGTTTCCATTCCAATTATTTGGCCTCTGTTCCAAGTAACAACTGTACTTATAAAGTCCGGGTTTCTTATTCAGATAATTAATTTATATTTTAAGTCTTTTTTATATATTTATAATGCTATGCCTTCTTTTTGCTTTTCTATTATTTGAGTTTTGTTAAATCCTGATCGAATCTCCTTCTCTGGTATCAGGCTGTTTTTTATATGAGGTGATTAGAAGTTGGAGTCACTTCTATAGTTTTTGAGTGAATTTGGGCCACAATTGAGAAGATCCCTAAATTAATTACATCTATTTTCTTTATTTGGGCCACAAATTATTTTCTTTATTTCGTTCGTTGCATGTTTTTGGACTTTGCATAATCTAAATTTGTATTGAAATAAGCGGCTGCACCTTTTATTAAGTTAGTTATTACATACTCGTATTCTAGAGGACATTTTTTAAGTTTGATTTCTAAATCACACGATGGTTTTCAGGACAAACTGAAAAACGTTTATGAGTCTTTTCTGCCTTTAAAAAGTAGATTGTTATAGCGAAGCCACTAATCAGTTCATTTTTTACTATGCATTTACAAAGTCACAACAAAGCTACAATATTAAATCAAAGCGAGCCAAATCTAAGTATAAACTCATTCATTATGAATATATATTTTCTTTGTTATATATTTACTTGAATCCAATCTGAAATTTTTTTTAATTAGTTTGTACGAACCATGGCTAGTTTCAAAGATGTCCTGATTTTAGCTTTATTGTTTGTTTATCTAGTGCCCCTCCCGCATGATTAATTTTGATATGTATCGATTGAAAGTTGTGATATTTTGTTATGAGTAATATAAGGGAGACTAAATTTGTAGACAAAATTTAGTTTGCCAAATTTGTCTACAAATTATTCTTCCTAACATAACTCTTTCAATATGGGTAATGCTAGATTTGGATGATGTGGGTGATTGGATTATTACTCAAGTGTTGATTAACATACTCATTTCTTATTGGTGACAAATTATTTAGTTTGTAAATTTGTTATCCCTAGCATTATCCAATATGTATTCAGAGTAATGTTAGGTAAGCCATTTCTTAGACACATTTGTAAACTATGTGATATGTCACAAATAAAAAATAAGCATATTAATCAATACTTAAGTAATAATCAAATCATCAACAACCACGTTACACAGTTTACATTACTTAAATTGATGGTCTCGTCAACATTATCCATATATCAGCTGCTTATTATATCCATGTGGAGTTTGGACTCTTCCATGCATTAAATCTCTTTCAGAAGCGCCACGTTTAAGGAGAGAGATTTATCTGTATACACGTCGACTCAAAATCTCAAGTTGCGGGAAGACAGCGCACATGTTGAATGCCTTCACCCACCAAGCAAGTTGGGATCGATTGATTACAATGATTTAGATAAGTTCGAGTAAGTCTCTTTGGATCACATTGCGTTGGAGTTTAGACCCCAATTGACCAAATTGCAGCAAGTTGATGAGAAACTGATGAGTCAATTTCATATTATATATTTCATCTTATTTTTAGTATGTTTTAGTAATTATTTTGGTAAAATTTTGATACTTTGATTTATATTTTTAATATAGGACATCGGACTTCCTTTGGAGCAAAACATGATTAAACGGATGAATTTTTGGAGTGATTCAAATTGGAGGACGTTCGTGTGTCTCTTGGCGTGTTCGTATCAAAATTTGGGATTTTTCTACTAAGTGGTTATTTTCTGGTGACGGAATCAAGGAGCAGTGCGTAGTACTGGAAAATAACGTTTTTGGGCTTAAATTGTGTTTTTGGAGCCTGAGAGGACCTCTGATGGGTTTGTGGCTTTCTGGAAAAGTGTTCAAAATATTGAAAACCTTAAATCCAGCTGTATTGGGCCGATTTTGGAGCAGCTTAGGGGTCTAAAACGTGGCTGTTCAGATTTTAGGTGAATTTTACCATTTAATTTAGGGTTATGTTTCATATTTTATTTTAGTTTTTAGTTTCCTAGTTGGATTGGAAGACATTTTATTAGGAGGATTTAATTTCTGCTAGGTTAAATAAGCTTGGCCGGCTTCATTCTTTAAAACATTTCTTCTCTGTGCGTTCTTGAAGAGAGGAATTTGGCCAAGCGTAGAGATTTTCAGACTTCTTCCATTCTAGGTGTTTTCAATCTTTTATTATTTCAATAAAGAACTTTATGATTTTTATTATGATTATGCGTAACTAATTCTCTTTTGCTAGGGTGAGGCCACGAGCCTTGGTAAAAATATGTAGTTTCTCTTCAATTTGCTTATGATTATATGCATGCAAGTTTTTGAATTATTAATCACTGGGTTAAACTATCTAATTGTCTTGATGCTTGATCACCATTAGGATGTTTAGACAAGTAATTTGATGCAATTTTGGTCGGAGGTCGGTCCCTAAAATTGACAAAGGCTTCTTGTGATTAATATGGGCAAGTTCACTTAAGATGAATACCACGTCTTGAGGGTTGCGTGGTTTGTCAAAAGGTTTCACGGAACTTAATAAGTCATACATTTTTAGATTTGATCTGAATACCACAGACGGATTGCATGTTTGATATACGCTCTATGTTGGGGGGTCCAAGTAGGCATATATTAGGAAAATCTAACATTTGAAATATGCATGTATAAATCATAAGTAATTGAGAGAACTATATAGGATTGTTAAGGTGACAGCGGAACCTTAGTGCTTTCTTAATTTGATTTCTACAAAACTGTTTCCTCCTTTTTCACCTTTAATATTGCAGATTAGTTTACTTTTATTAATAAATTCGTTTTAATTTAACTAGGTCATAAAATCAATCATCACAGCTTTCTACTTTACAATAATTAATTGGAATTTCGTTTGCTTCAAATTATTTAATAATTCTTGTGGAGAACGATCTTGCGGGATTATTTAATAATTACAATAATTAATTATTTAATAATTCGTTTACTTCAAATTATTTAATAATTCTTGCAAGTATTATAAGAAATTTTAACCCTTTTGAGCGTGTGGTAAAATCCCTATCAGAAACCAACAAAACCAACTTTTAACTCGATATTATGTTAAATAATAGATGTATCTCTAGCTTTTGGGCCCAAAAAAGACTTTTCCATGTGCCTTTTAGAATTGGTTCTATAAATTAGTGTCATTCCCTTCCTACTCTCTTCACACTCTTCACCATAGTTTTACAGTGTTCTATATAGTTGAGCACATTACAGTGTTCTATATAGTTGAGCACATTCCGTGGCTCACAAGCTTTCTCAACCAACTCTAGCTAATAAGAGATTTTTTAGTGTGACCGTCACAGGAGATGGTACACTACATATCGCTATATAAATGGTGATGAGACATGTGTGTTAAAAAGTTAATAATTTAAAAAATAAAATTTCTCACTACTTACATAAAAACACAAGATATATCACCCGTATTCTTGTTATAACTAAAAATTTCTCTTAACTAACTATTCAACTTATTACATCATCCAATCCTTGTTAACAATTTTGACGAGCTGGCATTGATGAGCTGTCAGTCGAACTATAGTCATCATAAAGTTCTAATAATTTACAAAGATTAGGACTGACAACTGACAACGAAAGGGTAGCTCTGGAAGCCAAATTGGGCCCAAACTAGCACGTGAAGTCGGGTTCATCAAATTGGTTTCTGGCGGCTCTCGTATTCAGTTGATCAATTAAAATTTTAAATGATTTGAGATTGGAGAATTATATGCAATCTCATTAGTGAATATTTTACTTGCCATTCATAACCTTTTATTTATTGCATGATTAATTTTTTCTGGACTTTGCATAATCTAAACTTGTATTGGAATAACAGAGTGCACCTTTTATTAAGTTAGATATTGGAAACGCGAGTTTATTCAAAGATAAATTTGTTGGGTAGGACAACTCTTCGTAGATTCTCTTTCATCTTATGTTTTTGATATAACATTTTATAATCTTAGTACGAGAATTGATGTTAAATTGTAAGGTGATAAAAAGTCTATAGAAAATCTCATGTTTGAAAGAATTCTCTTAGCATTTTTCTAAAAAATAATCAAATGTGCGAGTTCCATTTTTGTCCCCATTTACTCCTACCTCCACCTTTTTGTTTTCGTTGCACTCCTATCTCCACTTTGATATGTGTATTGCCCTCAACCATTCCACATGATTAATTTTGATATCTATCGATTGATAGTTGTAATATTTTGAGTAATGTTTAGTATATAAATTTTATTAGCCTATATTTGTAAATTATGTGATGCGTTACTAACGAAAAATAAATATGTTAATAAGCATTTAAATAATAATTTAATTATCAACAACCACGCCATATGACTTACATAATATGGTTTAAATTGATAGTCTCCCTAACATTATCTATATATCTAAGAAAAATCTTCCTTTCGATATCCCTGTGGAGTCCGGACCCTTCCATGCATTAAATCCTGATCGCAAGTGCTACGTTTAAGGAGCGAGATTTATTTGTATACATGTCGACTGAAAGTCTCAAGTTGCGGGAAGACAGATGCAAATTATGGACAAGTTGAATGTCTTCACTCACCGATCAAGTTGGTTGGGATGAACTGATTACAATAATTTTGATAAGTTCGAGTAAGGCTCTTTTGGTTTCACGTTCCTTTAGAGTTTAGACCCCAACTGACCAAGGTGCAGCAAGTTGATGAGAAACCAACAAAACCAACTTGCAACTCGATATTATGTTTAAAAAACAGATGTATCTCCAGCTTTTGGCACCCACACCCCCACCCCCCCCCCCCCCCCCCCCCCCACCCCCCCCCCACCCCCCCCCCCCGCCCCGCGCCAAAAAAAAAAAAAAAAAAGGAGCTTTTCCATGTGCCTCTTAGAATTGGTTCTATAAATTAGTATCATTCCCTTCCTACTCTCTTCACTCTCTTCACTACTACTTCACTGCCTCCAAAATTCAAAGACACAAAAGAGATGTCATCCTCATCTTCTAGCCATTTTGTCACATCTTTTCTCGTAGCACTTTTTATTAGTTGCTACATATTCTCTTCAACCTCAGCGGCTAGAGACCTTGCACAAAAAACCAACAATGAATTCGTGAAAACATCTTGCAGTGCAACAACCTACCCAAAGCTTTGCCTTACATCTCTTTCAAGCCATGCAACTGCAATCCAAACAAGCCCTAAACTTATGGCCAGCACAGCCCTCACCGTGACGCTTGCCTCCGCCAAATCAACCTCTACCATGATGTCAAAACTCTCCCAACGTCATGGCATGAAGCCTAGAGAAGTTGGAGCCATGAGGGACTGCATCGAAGAGTTAAGTGATTCGGTCGATGTGATTCAGAGGTCCATAGCTGAGATGGGCAACTTTAGGAGCTCGGATTTTCAGCTCATGATAAGTGATGTGCAAACTTGGGTTAGTGCTGCTTTGACGGATGAGACAACATGCTCCGATGGGTTTGGTGGAAATGGTATGAACGGTAATTTGAAGACTGTTGTGAGGGGCAGAGTTGTGAATATTGCACAATTGACTAGCAATGCCTTAGCTTTGATCAACAGATACGCCTCAGTTCATGGTTAAACCAGTCAACTAGTCTATTGTACTTGGATTATTTTTTAAAGAAGTAGATGACAGCAGTATATATTGTATGATAAGATAAGTTGCTACATTCGGTTTGTACGTGTGATTGTTACTTATTTTTTATCTGAGTGAATATACGTATCTCTACAAGTGTAGAGAAATTTGTCTTGTATTGTATAAATAAATTTATGGATTCAATTTTTATTAGATGGTGCAAATTTGCATATGCTAAAATACAAGGAAGTTTTGAAAAGTAGACAAATTTGGACATGTATTAAAGACTTTTAGTAAAATGTTTTAGGAGAGCTCGTACAGTAATTTTTTATGTCAAATATGCATTGCACAACGGCATTTTCATGTAGGATTTGACAAATTTTTTAATGTAATAAACCAACAGGTAGTTTTTCAGTTTCTTTAATTAAGTACTTGTACAGATTAAGGGAATTGCTTACCTACAAACCCTTATGTTGATCTAACGTTTCAAAAAATGTTCATATGATAGAATTTCGGATAAATAAAAAACTTTCCGATAATGAGAAACCAAGGAGTGGAAAGGAAAGAAAGACCATTTTCTGTCATGGTAAAAAGATAGGCAACAAGAACACCCAATTGTGATGAGAAAATGAGAAAGATCGAACACGAACAAGCAGAAGGAATGAAGCTTTACAGAGAGGAGAAGAATGGAGAGGGATAATGATTATAACTTTTATATTGCTCTTTCTGAATGAATTGTACAATCTGTTTTGCAATGTTTTATATAGCTGAGCACATTACTTAGCTCACAAGCTTTTTCAACCAACTTGAACTAACTCTTCAACTTATTACAATGATTGCATTCCAATCCTTCTTAACAATTATGATGAGCCGCCATTGATGAGCTGTCAGTCAACTACAGTCGACAGAAAATTTCAATAATTTACAAAGGTTAGGACCGACAAGGAAAAGGCAGCTTTGGCAGCCATTTAATTATAACGTTATTCATGAAATTGAAATGTGGTACAAACTAACACAAGGTGAAGTCGGGTTCATCAACTTGGTTTCTGGAGGCTCTCATATGATTCAGTTGATCAATTTTAATGATTTGAGATTAGAGAATTATATGCAATCTTATTGGTGAATATTTACTTGCCATTCATAAACTTTTATTTATTGCATGATTAATTTTTGATGGACTTTGCTTAATCTAAATTTGTATTGGAATAAGTGGCTGCACCTATTAAGTTAGATATAGGGAACAAGAGTCTACTCATCGATAAATTTTTGGACAGGATGACTCTCCATAGACTCTTAGTCATCTCATTTTTTTGGTACAACATTTTATTATGTTGACACAAGAATTGACGTTAAACTATGAGGTAACAGATAGTCCATGAAGAATTCCACTTTAGAGAGAGTCCTCTTAACATTTCTCCAAAAAAGAATCAAATGCACCAGTTCCATTTTTGCCCCCATTTACTCCTACCTCCACCTTTTTGTTTTGGTTGCACTCCTATACTTTGATATGTATATTGCCCTCAACCATCCCACATGATTAATTTTGATATCTATCGATTGGTAGTTGTGATATTTTGATATATATATATATCTAGAGTCATGTTAGGTATATCATTTTTTTAGACTATATTTATAAATTATATGATGTGTCACTAATAAAAAATAAGTATGTTAATCAACATTTAAGTAATAACTTAATTGTAGTTTCCCTAACATTACCCATATATCTACGAAAAATCCCTGTGGAGTCTGGACCCTTCCATGCATTAAATCTCTTTCGCAAGTGCTACGTTTAAGGAGAGAGAGTAATTTGTATAGATGTCCACTGAAAATCTCAACCTGCAGCAAGACGGATGCAAATTACGCACAAGTTGAATGCCTTCACTCACCGATCAAGTTGGGATCGATTGATTACAATGATTTAGACAAGTTCGGGTAAGGCTCTTTGGTTTCACATTGCTTTAGAGTTTAGACCCCATTTGAACCAATTCCAGCAAGTTGTGAGAAACCAACAAAACAAACTTGCAACTCGAAATTATGTTTAGGAAACAGATGTACCTGCCTCCAGCTTTTGGGACCGAAAAAAGACTTTTCCATGTGCTTTTTAGAATTGGTTCTATAAATTAGTGTCATTCCCTTCCTACTCTCTTCACACTTTCTACACTGCTACTCCACTTCCTCCAAAATCAAAGACACAAAAGAGATGGCATTCTCATCTTCTAGCCATTTTGTCACATCTTTTCTCGTAGCACTTCTTATTAGTTGCTACATATTCTCTTCAACCTCAGCAGCAAGAGACCTTGCACAAAAAACCAACAATGAATTCATGAAAACATCTTGCAGTGCAACAACCCACAGTAAGCAAAATATTAATTTTATAATTTTATAACCCTAAAAAAATATTATAATAATTGTATATATTAATTTAACAATTTTATACTCCTAAATACTGCAATAATTATATATATATATATATATATATATTAAATTGAATATTAAAAATTGGTGACCGCTGTATCGGCTTAAATATACATACCATTCAATTTCTTAAGTGTTATACATACAAAATAAATAAATTTAAATCTACTTAATAAATATATATATATATATATATATATATATATATATATATATATATATAGACACCATTGAACTTGATGGGATACAAATTCTACGAAACTAATTTGAACAATCCAACCGTCAAACTTGTTTGTATATGCATTGAGATCGCATTAGCAAAAAATCGCAAAAAAAAAAAAACATTCAAAGATCAAGTAACAGGACAAAAGTTTTTGACGGTTATTAACGAAAAATCACGATTTAATGGTTATTAATTAACTCCGATTTTGATGATTTTTTATATCTATACTCGTTGACCCTATATGAAAACAATTAATGAACTCGATCTTCAATTTAAAATATTTACGCTACTGGATACCACAAAATCTTATATTATACTTAATGAAAGTATAAATAAACTCTTAAGTGTTAGTGAATCTATTATTTTGATGGGATACGCATTCTACGAAACTAGTTTCAACGATCCAACTGTCAAACTTGTTTGTAAATACTTCGAGATTGCATACGCCAAAAATTGAAAAAAATAAACATTCAGATATCAAGTAACGAGACAAAACTTTTCGACGATTATCAACAAAAAATTACGATTTAACGGTTATTTTAACTCTGATTTTGATGATTTTTTTATAGCTACACTCTTTGATCCTATATGAATACAATGAATGAACTCGATCTTCAATTTAAAATATTTACACTAGTGGATACCACAAAATCTTATGTTATACTTAATGGAAGTATGAATAAACTCTAAAGTGTTAGTGAATCTATTGTTTTGATGGGATATGCATTCTACGAAACTAGTTTCAACAATCCAACCGTCAACCATGTTTGTATATGCTTCGAGATCGCATATACCAAAAATTGCAAAAAACAAACATTCAGAGATCAAGTAACAGGACAAAACTTTTCGACGGTTATCAACGAAAAATCATGATTTAACGGTTATTTTAACTCCGATTTTGATGATTTTTTTACAGCTACACTCCTTGACCTTATATGAATATAATGAATGAACTTGATCTTCAATTTAAAATATTTACACTAGTGGATACCAAAAAATCTTATGTTATACTTAATGAAAGTATGAATAAACTCTTAAGTGTTAGTGAATTTATCGTTTTGATGGGATATGCATTCTACGAAACTAATTTCAACAATCCAACCGTCAAACTTGTTTGTATATGCTTCGAGATCGCATGCGCTAAAAATCAGAAAAAAAAAACATTCAAAGATGAAGTAACGAGACAAAACTTTTCGACGGTTATCAACGAAAAATCACGATTTAACGGTTATTTTAACTCTGATTTTGATGATTTTTTACAGCTACACTCCTTGATCCTATATGAATATAATGAATGAACTAGATCTTCAATTTAAAATATTTACACTAGTGGATACCACAAAATCTTATGTTATACTTAATGAAAGTATAAACAAACTCTTAATTGTTAGCGAATCTATTGTTTTGATGTGATACGCATTCTATGAAACTAGTTTCAACGATCTAACTGTCAAACATGTTTGTCTATTCTTCGAGATCGCATATGCCAAGAATTGTAAAAAGCAAACATTTAGAGATCAAGTAACGAGAGAAAACTTTTCGACGGTTATCAATAAAAAATCACGATTTAACGGTTATTTTAACTTCGATTTTGATTATTTTTTACAACTATACTCCTTAACCCTATACGAATACATTGAATTAACTCGATCTTCAATTTAAAATATTTACACTAGTGGATACCACAAAATCTTATGTTATACTTAATGAAAGTATGAATAAACTCTTTAGTGTTAGTGAATCTATTATTTTGATGGGATATGCATTCTACGAAACTAGTTTCAACGATCCAACCGTAAAACTTGTTTATATATACTTTGAGATCGCATACGCCAAAAATTACAAAAAACAAACATTCAAATATAACGAGACAAAATTTTTCGGCAGTTATCAACGAAAAATCACGATTTAATGGTTATTTTAATTCCGATTTTGATGATTTTTTATAGCTACACTTCTTGACCCTATATGAATATAATGAATGAACTCAATCTTCAGTTTAAAATATTTACACTAGTGGATACCACAAAATCTTATGTTATACTTAATGGAAGTATGAATAAACGCTTAAGTGTTAGTGAATCTATTGTTTTGATGGGATACGCATTTTACAAAACTAGTTTCAACGACCAACCGTGAAACATGTTTGTATATGCTTCGAGATTACATATGCCAAAAATTGCAAAAAATAAACATTCAGAGATCAAGTAACGGAATAAAACTTTTCGATGATTATCAATGAAAAATCACGATTTAACGGTTATTTTAACTCCGATTTTGATGATGTTTTACAGCTACACTCCTTGACCCTATATGAATATAATGAATGAACTCGATCTTCAATTTAAAATATTTACACTAGTGGATACTATAAAATCTTATGTTATACTTAATGAAAGTATGAATGAACTCTCAAGTGTTAGTGAATTTATCGTTTTGATGGGATACACATTCTACGAAACTAATTTCAACGATCCAACCGTCAAACTTGTTTGTATATGCTTTGAGATCGCATACGCTAAAAATCACAGAAAACAAACATTCAAAGATTAAGTAACGTGAGAAAACTTTTCGACGATTATCAATGAAAAATCACAATTTAGCGGTTATTTTAACTCTGATTTTGATGATTTTTTACAGCTACACTCATTGACTCTATATAAATACAATGAATGAATTCGATCTTCAATTTAAAATATTTACACTAGTGGATACTACAGAATCTTATGTCATAATGATCGATGAAAATCGAGGATTTTGTAAAAGGAATAACATGCAAGCTTTTAGTTCCATTGACAAGGTTTAAACTTTTAAGAAAGACTTCACAACCTTCAAAACAAAAACTCTTTCATTTTGCATATCCTTGCACATTTAATATTTTGTAATAGACTAGTAGTGTATGAATGTTTGTTTATTAGGCTCTTATTTTCAAGTGCATATGTAGTACTTAAACGAAAAATGTATTTTAATGTTTTGAAGTAATATTTATGTGGCAATGTGTGGTATGTGCAAATGTAAGGAAAAAAAAAAACATTTTTCTTAACGGGTCGGGTCACTTTACCCGTTGGGTAAAGTGACCTGACCTGTTAAGGACCCGTTAAGATAACGGGTGTGACACGACACGACCCATTAAGATAACAGGTGTTACACGAAAACAACACGAATACGACAGACATGACCTGTTTGCTAGGCCTAGTGTATCGTGTTACCCACATGTATACCTGAACTAACCCGTTATCTTAACAGGTGCTTATCGGGTTACCCAATAACGACCCGATTCGTTATCGTGTCGACCCGAACACCTGTTAATTTCGTGTCGTGTCGGGTTATCGGGTCGTGTCAATAATTGCCAGGCTTAACTCAAAGCTTTGCCTTACTTCTCTTTTAAGACATTCAAGTGCAATTCAAACAAGCCCTAAACTTATGGCCAACACAGCCCTCATCGTGACCCTTGCCTACGCCAAATCAACCTCTACCATGATGTCGAAGCTCTCCCAAAGTCATGACATGAAGCTGAGAGAAGTTGGAGCCATGAGCGACTGCATCGAAGAGTTAAGTGATTTGCTCGATGCCATTCAAAGGTCCATAGCTGAGATGGGCAATGTGCAAGCTTGGGTTAGTGCTGCTTTGACGGATGAGACAACATGCTCCGATGGGTTTGGTGGAAATGGGATGAACGGTAATTTGAAGACTGTTGTGAGGGGTAGAGTTGTGAATATTGCACAATTGACTAGCAATGCCTTGGCTCTGATCAACAGATACGCCTCAGTTCATGGTTAAACTATCAACTAGTTTACTGTACTTAGATAAATTTTTAAAGAATTAGATGCTAGCAGTATATATTGTATGATAAGTTGCTACATTTGAACTGTACCATGTCTCTTATTTTTTTTGGGTGAATATCCGTATCTCTATAAATGTTGAGAAATTGGTCTTGTATTGTATAAATAAATTTACAAATCAATTTTTATTAGATGGTGCAAATTTTCGTATGCTAAAATACAAGGAGGTTTTGAAATGTATTAAAGACTTTTAGTAAAATGTTTTGGGAGAGCTCAAACACTAAATTAAGTAAAGGGGGCAAGAGATTTATTATCATCTCAATATTAAGGTTATATTAAAGCACCCCCCCCCCCCCCCCCCCCCCCCCCGAACTCTTGAGTTAGTAGGGTACACCCACTTCTGATAGGTGCGTAGCAAATCACAATTGATGCTCATATTTATAAATAAATAAAAATCTTAAACAAAAAAGCTTAGGAGCGTTTTTCTTTTTATATATACAAAGAACCAAAAAGTCTTTAATGTACTAGACCAGCAGTTTGTTTTTCGGTTTCTTTAATTAAGTAGAGGTATATATTAAGAGAATTGCTTGTAATACAAACCCTTATGTTTATCGAGGGCTTCAAATAATGTTCATATGATAGAAATTTCGATATATGAAACTTTTCGATAATGAGAAATTAAGGAATGGAAGGGAAAGAAAGACCAGAATACTTATGGACTTATTTGTGATTTGGGAGTTGGTGACAGGAAGCTTATCAGTTTGTCAAATTGAGGATGTCTGGTAGGTCAAGGTCCCCAGCTCATGGTTCTACTTTTTTGCTAGACATAGCACATTTTCTGCCATGGTATAAAGATAGTGAGAAGAACACCCAATTGTGCCAAGGTGAGATATATCATACAAAAAAGCTTTTAATTGCATTTGGATAAAATTCCAATAATTTACAAAGGTTAGGACCGACAAGGAAACAGCATCTTTGGCAGCCATTCATAACGTCGTTTTCATGCAATTGAAACGTGGTCCAAACTAGCACAAGGTGAAGCCGGGTTCATCAACTTGGTTTCTGGCGGCTCTCATATGATCCAGTTCCCAAGTCAATAAAGCTTCTCGTTTTGCGAAGGTCGGGGAGAACATATATAGTATGCAGTTTTATCTTTGTTTTGCAAAAGATGTTATTTTCACGACTCGAACCTATGATCTTTTGGTCACAAAGAAGCAACATTTCTGTTGCGTCAAGGCTCACCCTCTCTCATATGATTTAGTTGATCAAATAAAATTTTAAACGATTTGAGATCAGAGAATATATGCAATCTCACTGGTGAATATTTACTTGCCATTCATAACCTTTTATTTATATCAACGATAACACTTCAAGGGTCTTAACAATCATAAACTTCATATGAATATAGCAGAAAGAAATCAGAAAATACAGAAGAACAATGAAGAAGAAGATGAAGAGAGAGAGAGAGAGAGAGAGAAGATAGAGAAAGGAATGATCTTTATTGCTTGTAACGGTAATGAGCTATTACACATAGGTTGCTATATATAGCAGCTTGCAAATGACGACTCAGCACTCACTCTCCCTTCTTTTAGCTCACTTAACCAACTAACTGATGTGTATCTAACTATAACTGATATGGCATGAAGGTGTATGCTAAGTTATAATACATCCTCTGTCATTATCCCTTTTCAATCTCAGCTAGGGTAACCTAGTATGAGATTGCAGCAATGGCAAACAAAGGCAGGACCATGCAACCCTTTTGTCAAGATATCTGCAGTCTGGTGCTTAGTTGATACATACTGAACCTTTAAATCCTTCTGTTGAACCTTTTCATGAACAAAATGAAAATCTGTGTCCAGATGTTTAATTCGTCTATGAAATACAAGATTCGAGCATAATGCTAGAGCAGATAAATTGTCACATTGTAACAATGGTGGCTCGGAAATGAATTGATGTAGATCCTTTAATAACAACCTTATCCATACAACATCATATGCACAACGTGCTAATGCTTTATATTCTACCTCTGTAGAACTCCTTGACACTGAAGCTTGCTTCTTGGATTGGCATGATATAGGATTTTGACCCATGAAAAGAACAAGGCCAGTGACAGATCTCCTTGTATTTGGGTTTGCAGCCCAATCAAAATCTGAAAAAGCAATTATGGAAGTGTCTTGTGATGTAGAATATGTAATTCCATACTTCACAGTTCCTTGAACATGCCTTAACATCCTTTCGACTAGACCAAAGTGTATATCAGTAGGATTTGTCATGTATTGACATGCCATATTCACAGCATATAACAAATCTGGTCTAGTGAAGGTTAGGTATTGTAGAACACCAACTAAACTTCTATATGCACTTGGATCTTCCAAAACCTCACCCTCAGTAGCTAAAAGTTGAGTATGAGGTTTACATAGAGTTGCAGTAGGTTTGCAACCATTCATTCCACCTTTGTGAATCAAATCTCTTGCATACTTAGACTGATTTATGAAAATATCTCCATTGTCTTTATACTCAATTTGTAGTCCCATAAAATAGGACAATCTTCCCATATCTTTTAATTCAAATACATCCCCAAGCTCCTGAATTAAGGCCTGAACTTTAACTTTGTTGGATCCAGTGAGTATTATGTCATCCACATATAACAACAATACAACAATGTCAGTTTCATCATGTTTGACAAACAAACTTGTATCAGATTGAGACATTTAGAACCCCATTGCAGGCAAATATCCTATGAATTTGGCATTCTAGGGCCTTGGTGCCTGTTTCAATCCATACAAAGATTTCACTAACTTGCATACACACTCAGGATATGTAGGATCCTCAAAGTCTTGTGGTTGTGTCATATACACCTCTTCCTCTAGCTCACCATGCAAAAATGCATTCTTGACATCCAACTTCCTCAATTCCCATTTAAACTGAGCTGCAAGAGAAATAATCAACTTGACTGTGTTATGTCTCACAACAGGACTGAATGTCTCAAAATAATCTAAGCCATGCTGTTGATTATTTGCTTGAGCCACTAATCTAGCCTTATACCTTGAAATGGAGCCATCATGATTCTTTTTCAACTTGTAAACTCATTTACTACCAATAATAGCTCTGTGTGCATGTGGAGGAACTAGCTTCCATGTACCTTGACCTTTTAATGCATCAAACTCTTCTTGCATTGCTTGTTGCCAATTGACATTCGTTGCTGCACTTCGAAATGTTGTTGGTTTTACTAGATCACTAATTTGAGCCACAAAGGAGAAGCCTCCAGTGTAATATTTGCCTTGTGATAGGGATTTTATCACACACGCAAACAGGTTAAAAACTCCTATATTACTTGCAAGAATGACAAGCACTACTACAAAATATGACTTTCATGACACTTGGTAAATTTTTTAATGACATTCTTTTACTGAAAATGTCATTAAAATGATATTATGACGCAACTTAAAGAAAAAAGGAAAAATGGGAAATAAAAAACAAGTTATTGAAGATGCTACGAAAGAAAAAGAAAAAAAGGAGACGTGAGTGAAAAACATAAACGTGGTGTTTATCATTGTCACTCAGTGTGAATTCCCCACTTTCTCAATAACCTCCTACAACTACGCCGACTGCCAAATTCAGTTCTCCCTCTCCAGCAGCCAAACGCATTCTCTCTCTCTCCCCTCTTGCCGTCAAGGTTCGTCCCCTCACTTCCATTGTCTGTAAATCTTTATCTTTTAGGTTTTCTTGTTCAATTGTTCGCACTTTCTTTTTATGAAACCCTAAATTAGTGTAGTGGGTTTGATCTGTTCAAACATGGAGTAGAAAATGCACTCAAATTTACAAATTTAAATTGTGGAGTAGGAAGGCACCTGTCAATTGTCAGAAATCAGTAGAAAATATGCGCTTATGTTTATCCCTCTCCCTCCTTCAAAGAAAGGTCCACCAATCTTTCAATCTCGGATTAATTTTGTTTACTATCATAAGGTCTGTGCTTGCTTGCCATTCTATTTTGCTACGTCTCTCTCTCTCTCTCTCTCTCTCTCTATATATATATATATATGTGTGTGTGTGTGTGTGTGTGTGTGTGTGTGTGTGTGTGTGTGTGTGTGTGTGTGTGTGTGTGTACTGGTGTGCTTATATGAACTAAGAAAGTGACTTCAAATGGTAATGCGGCATTCCATCAAGCAAGAAGTCCATTCAGGTTCGTGTTGTACTTCTCATTCGTTTCTCTTAATTTAGGGCCTCAGATGAATATGAGCAGATATTATAGATGACAAAAGGGAACTAACCAAATAAAAATTAGAGTGAACGAACAGAAAAGTTATATTCTACATTAATCAGAATATCATGCTTGATTATATATATATATATATATATTTGGATGGTGATTGAAATATGACCACAAATTAGTATGTGGAATCAGTAACTAGCTTCAATTAGGCTGCTTTTTTGGGATTATTTTTCTTTTCGATTGTGGATTTTTTATCGTTACTGTTCAATTTATTGGAAGTTAGAAAAACTCATGTCTTGCTTTTGCAAGATATAATGAGTTTGATTAGTAGTGAATCTGGTGATTAACTTTGATTTTGATGCTATCAGTATGTTGGTTCTTTTATGATTGCATGTATTTCCCCTTATGGTCTTTCATTCATGTTTTATGGTTCTCCATCATGTGTTTTTGTATCAACTCTAGAGTGTAGACTCTAAACACGATAGCACCTCAATCCAATAAGATTGGGTATTAAATATAATTGTGAGAAGACATTTATTGGATGAGTTCTTTGAAGTTATAAATCTATAGCCTTCAATTATGAAATAAGTGGAAAATGAATTTAAGGATAGCAGTAGATTATTCAGTACATTTGATACATATTACATGCATTCAGAATCCAAGATAAATGAAGAAGTGGAACCATACTATGGTCGCATCTTTCTAACTTGTGTCATTTTTATGTAGCTTCTTCCCTGCTTTGAGATTTTGGACTTAACTTCCGCGCTTTGAAAGAAGAGGAATGGATTGGTATTGAGGAAAAGGGGTTTGATTGGTTCAATAGTTTTGTTTGTTTATTTGGGAGTTCTTGTTTGGTTGCCGAAGATTTGATGGACTTTTGCGTTTGTTTGTGTTTTGGTGGCAGTCATTGTTGAATGGATATGGGGAACTTGTAGATGGTGACTATATTTCCTTCACGGCACTGGTATTGTGGAAACTGGTGTAAGTTAGTATGAAATGTTGTTTTGTTGTGTCGAATTTGTTCGTATGGGTATGAAGTTTCCTGTCTGATTATATTTTGGATTAGTCGAATGACAACTGAGACCAGGAAAATTGGCTCGTCGAAAAGTTGGGGAACGGTTTTTGTGAATGGGAACAATAGCCAAATTGGTATCTCATTTTTCTCTCTGTGTTTCTAATAAATTCTTCAGTTGCTTTGTGTTTTCTTCCTATTGTGTATAAAAACTTAATTATGCATGGCCATGCCCTTTATTTTGGGTTCAAGTTGCTATATTGGTATCTCACTACTATTTGCTTATGTGTTATGCAGTTCATAATACGAAAGAAACAATTTTGTAGTGGTTCTCTTTTTTCTTTTCACTGAAATTCTTGTTTTCCTTTTCAGGTAATATGACATCACTAATAATGCTAGCATCTACAATTGGGAGCAGTGGGTTATGGTTACATGTGGTGGAAGGTGTGCAGATTATGTTCTTTGTGGGTAATTTATAGTTCAGGAAAATTAATTTACAGCTAACGGTGATTTGTTTAAAGTATTATCGCCTTCTTATTAATTAATGACTAAAATTAGTTTTTATCGTCACATGTTTCATTTGGTTGTGATTTGTTGCAGTTCAAAGAAAAAGCTACTTACACTCAATAGGAAATTGATGCATGAAGAATAGAGTGGGCTGAGAATGTTGATGACTTCATCCCAATAGATAAAACACTAGACTAGCTAGCTTGTGAAATTTCAAATTCAGTGGTTTTATTTTAGTAGGAAATCTCTACACATTTTATTAAATGTGTTGATAGTGAGATTGTTTTTTGTAATATTTACAAATTTATGAAGCAATACTGGTTTATTTAAGGTAAATATCTTGCTTTCTGGATGAATTATGTAGGTCTTGCTTTCAAATTAAAAATACATTATATATGTCATCAAACATATTTCAGAACATGTATTAAACGGCTTATGACACACTTTTTGTGTCGTTGCTAATATTCAATGACACTGCAAATGGTTTCAGTGCTATAGTCATAATTAGTGTACCATGACACTCATTTCTATGTTTATGACACATATTCCACGTCTCAAATTGAAATAGATGACACGCTTTTTTAATTCAATGACGCTTGTTAGGCGTCTCTAGCAACTATACATGACACTCTGCGTACGTCATGTTTAGTATACTATGTTGCTCATTCATCTATTTATGACACTTATTCCGTGTCTTAAATGGTAATATATGACACAAGTTCTTAATTCAATGACGCTTTTTAGGCGTCCTTAAAAGTAATACATGACACTCTTTCAACGTCATAAAAAATATCTTTAATGACACCCACATAGATGACGCTAAACCTTTGCGTCATTAAACTTTTAACATGACGCATAAACTGCGTCATGTATGTAAAAATTTGTAGTAGTGAAGGTTGTTGTAGTATAAACGGTTCTCGCAAGGTCGTTCTCCACAGGGATTATTAAATAATTCGAAACAAACCAAATTCCAATTAATTATTGTAAAGTACAAAGTTGTGATGATTGGTTTTATAACCTACTTAAATTAAAACGAATATAATTAATAAAAATAAACTAATCTGCAATATTAAAGATGAAGGGGAAAAGGTTAGGTTTTCCTAATTTATATTCTACTTAGAACCTCCAACATAGAACGTATATCTAACATGCAATCCGTCCGGACGTTCAGATCAAATCTGAACATGAGAGACTCATTATGCTTTATAAAAACTCTTTGAAAAACCATGCAATCCTTAAGATGTGGTGTTCATCTTAAGTGAAATTACAATTATTAATCACAAGAAGCCAACGTCAATTTCAGGGAACCTTTCGACCAAAATTGCATCAAATTATTTTTCTAAAGATCCTAATGGTGATCAGGCATTAAGACAATTAAATAGTTTTAATCACGGTGATCAATAATTCAAAATATGCATGCAATCAATTATAAGCAATTAAATAAAAATTACATATTTATGCTAAGGCTCAAGGCTTCGCCCTAGCAAAAGGAATTAGTTACGCATATTCATAATTGAAATCATAGAAAATATTATTAAGAAAATGATTGAAAACACCTTAAAGTAGAAAAACTCCAAGAACCCTAGCCAAGTTCTTTGTCTCCAAAGTAGCATAAAATAAAACATCCCCCAAACTAGGGCTGACTAAAACCTTAAGGTACCGTTTGGTACGTGGGACGGGACGGAACAGAGTGGGACAAGACATTCCGTCTCACGTTTGGTGCGCCTAAAACGGGTGGAACGAGCTGTTCCACGAGACGAGTTTTGGGTGAATTTTCGTTCCACCTCACCCCTTGGAACGACTCGTTCCACATCCGTGGAACACAAAATTATAACCTCTCCGTCTCCTTCTTCTTCCTCCTTGTTTCCATCCGAGGGCATCTTTGCTCCCGCTCCGTTCCGTTCCGTCCCGTCCCATTCCGTTCCGTTCCGTCCCGTCCCGTCTGCATACCAAACGATACCTAAATATCTCCCTCAAAGCCAGCCGCACAAACCCTAGGAACTAAGTCTCTTATTTCCACTAGGAAGCTAACTAATAATAAAATATATTAAAACATAAAGTCTTAATTAAGTTAGGATAAACTGCACATAAACTGTCCAGCCACGTTTTAGCCTCAAATCTCCTTCAAATCCGGCCTATAATAGCTTATTTCGAAGATCATGACGTTTTGAACACATCTCCAGAAGGCCACAAACCCATCTGAGGTCATCTTGGGCTCCAAAAATGCAAGTCAAGCTCAAAACGTCCCTATTCTAGCACTGCGCATTGCTCCTTTATTTTATTGCCAGAAAATCATCGCTTGGTAGAAAAATTTGATATTTTGATATGATCAAGCCAAGTGACTCACGATCGTCATCCAACTAGAATTACTCCAAAATTCATCCATTTGATTATGTTTTGCTCCAGAAAAAAGTCAAAAGTCCTATATTAGAAATACAGTTCAAAATATCAAAATTCTTCTAAAATATTAACCAAAGTATACTAAGAATAGGGTAAAATATATAATATGAAATTGACTCATCACCTTGTTCGTCAATCTGTAAGGTTGACAATTGAGGAAAGCTAGCTATAAAGGCTTAATGGTCTTTTCTTGTAATAGCTCCTGTTTGTAACCTAGTTTGCATCCTTGAAGCATAATTATCAGATTGAGGATGTTCAGGTACCTCAGATGAGATTGGAGGAAGAATTACCTCTAATTGTGCAGGATTGTGGACAAGTAACATCAAAGCTGCATGTGGAGGAGATGAGTGAGTTGTTTCAGTTGACTGTGATAATGTTGTTGTTGAAATGTTGTTGCTTGTCCCAATTGTACTTGCATTGGTCTCACTAGCATCTGCACTTGCTGAATTCGTAGAACTTACACTTACTGATTCATGTGCCTCATTTCTACCATCTAAATTACCAAACCTAGGCTGCACTGGAAGTGTAACAATAATTGGAGCATTCAAAGAACTGACTCTTTGAGATTCACCTTGAGATTGAGGCATGGTATCACAACCTGTGAATTTGTAAGGAAACACACTCTTATTATGTATAACTTGCCTAGATATAATAAGTTTCTGAGACTGCACATGAAAACATAGCACCCCTTTACAACCTTCTGCATAACCAACAAATACACATTGGACAACCCTTGGTTGCAATTTGTTCTCATTATATGGCATGATATATGAATTCACTACTATTCCAAAAATCTTAATACCTTGCAATTGAGATTTTGTACCAAACAGTAATTGATAAGGTGATTTCATCCCTAATGTTTTAGTTGGCATTCGATTTATGAGAAACACAGAGTGTGCACAAGCATGAAACCACAAATTTTGAGGCAAATGAGTTGTGGTCATTAAAGTAATTGAAGTCTCTATGATATGTCTGTGCTTCCTTTTAGCCATCCCATTCTGTTGAGGAGTATATATGGACATGAAATCTTATGAACCACACCTTGAAGTGTCAAGAAATCATTAAATTGTTTACTCATGAACTCTCCACCGCCATTAGTTTGCAAGCATTTTATTCTAACATTAAAATTATTGAGAACAAAGCTGAAAATTTTTTGAAACACACCAAAAACTTCTGATTTATTGATTAAAGGAAATATCCGTACATGTCTTGTAAACTCATCAACAAATAACATAGTATCTATATCCCTCTATATACCTAGTTGGTTAATGACCCTAGAGATCTGAGTGAACCTTCTGAAATGGAAAGATACAGGTATTTGTCCTATCTGGAAACACATGTCTAGACATTTTACCAGAAATACAGAATGAACATACATGCTTATTTATATCCGTTGTAGTAACTATACTTGACTGCTGCATCATTTCTGAAAGCACTGCATTGCTGGGATGTCCAAGCCTTTGGTACCAAATTGTAGACTTCACTTTTCGTCCAAGTAGTGGTACTGACTTTTGAATTGAGGGAGACAAAAGTCTTGGAAACAGCTTT
The DNA here is from genome assembly GCF_963583255.1 of Pyrus communis. NCBI lineage: Eukaryota > Viridiplantae > Streptophyta > Magnoliopsida > Rosales > Rosaceae > Pyrus > Pyrus communis. The sequence continues at coordinate 3,523,739 of NC_084818.1, forward strand.
AATGGAATCTGAAACAACTCACCATCCTCACTTCTTCCTTGGTATATGACAGCTTTGGTTACCTTGTCCTGCACATAGAAATTCACATCATCACATATGAACCAACAAAAGTTATCTTTGCACAATTGTTTGATAGAAAGTAATTTCACAACTATAGTTAGCACAGTAAGACATTTCTCAAGATCAAAGAATATGGCAGTGTGTTTAAATGTGTAGAACCAATATGTTTGATTGGCAAACCCTTACCATTGCCAATTGTAATTTTGTCATTTCCTTCATATGAAGTAGCTTGTTGCAGAGAATTAATGTTTGCAGTCATGTGATGTGAAGCTCTTGTGTCTATAATCCAAGAGTCATTAGGCAAGATTGTTGATGGAGCTTGAGCTTGCATTGCTATGAGAGTAGGAGCAGGTGGTGTCTCTTGATAAGCAAAATTATTTCTGTGATAGCAATCTAATGCACTGTGCCCTTTCTTGCCACATTTCTGACATTCCAAGACTTGTCCCACTGAACTTGGTTAAGTAAACCTCTTCCAGCAATTAGGTACTGTATGCCTTCTTTTGAAACAAATCTGACATTCAGGTACTATATTAGATTTGGTCTCAGTATTATTAGCCCAAGATTGCCAGCTTCCTCTATTTGATTTTCCCCCAGAATCGCCACCTCTATTGTTTCCATAGTTTGGAGGTCTATAAGTACCATTCCCATTAGTCTTAGAGCCATAATGAGGTCGAGGACCATTATTATTGAACCGTCTTGGAGGATTGGTTGTCCCAACAAAGCCACAATCATTTGCACCCTCATGATACATTGGAAATTGAGACTATGGAAAATGGTAAGAAGAAGGAAACATCACTGGACCTTGAGCAGAGAAAAGCATATGTGTCGGACCGGGAATTGAATATGGCATATGTGCTGGATTTGAAGATGATGCTCTTGGACTATAATGTCCTCCAAACATGGAACTTGCATTTGGTATTTGTGTTAGGGTACCTCCAGTGGTGAAGGGCATATTATCAGAATTATTAGAGGACTCTTGAGACATTGAAGTGTAAGAACTTGAACTAGTATTCCCTTGCATATACAACCCAGCAATATTTGGAGACAGATTGTGAATAATAGAATCAGCTTTTCTTTCTGCATATAATAGCTGCTCTCTAAACTCTCTTAGTGTTAAGAACTAAGTAATCAAAGTTGGCTTAGTGCCTACTACAACATTCTAAAAAATTAACATACAATGGCTTCGTGCCTCCAAACAAACATATTTTCTCACGACTTTTCAGTAATCACAGAATTACCCAGAACAACCAAAATCACAAATCATACAGATACGATAAAAATTGCCCACAAAGAATCGTACCACACAATTAGATCATGAGAAGTGAAAAGATTTCACCTAAATACTTCGACAAACCCCTAAAACAAAGAAATCGACATTGATGCAGCAACAAGAAATCAGCGTCAAGAACCTCAGCGAACCCTCAATCCTCGTAGCAAAATCACTGGCTCGATACCATCTTAACAATCATGAACTTCATATGAATTTAGCAGAAAGAAATCAGAAAATACAGAAGAACAACGAAGAAGATGAAGAGAAAGAGAGATAAGAGAGAGAAATGAATGATCTTTATTGCTTGCAACGGTAATGAGCTATTACACATAGGTTGCTATATACAGCAGCTTACAAATGATGACTCAGCACTCTTTCTCCTTTTAGCTCACTTAACCAACTAACTTATTTGTAACTAACTATAGCTCATATGGCATGAAGGTGTATGCTAAGTTATCATACATCCTCAGTCATTAAAGGGAGGTACATAATTAAAAAAACAAAGTTTCAAAGAAACGAAGGGCTTTGAAGTAAACGAAAAAAATTAAGAACTTTCTACCCAAGAAGAATAGCCCTGATGGATTGCAATTCATTAACAACATCACTTATCTCTTTTCGGTCTCTCGGGGATTCAACAGAACAAGAGACTCCAATTCGAAGTATCGAACTCAAGCACTCCTCCACTTTTTCAGATCTTGCGCTGCATTGGTTGGGGGTGGTGTTGGTAGTGATACCTTCTTGAACAAGTATGGAATCTGCAACTTCGGTAACTCGTCCACCAAAATTCGTCTTCACAAAATTACGAAGGTTCAAGCCGTCACTAAACATGCGGTCAGTGGGTCGCTTCCCTGTAAACATCTCTAACAAGAGAATGCCAAAGCTGTAGACATCCCCATTTGTTGAAACCTCACTTCCCATACCATACTCTACATACGTTTCAAACATCAAAACATATTGTCACAATATTGCAAAATAAAAGAAGAAAAAATACAATAAATGGAGCATATAGTAAAATACCTGGAGCAACATAACCGATTGATCCTCTCAATCCAATGGAACTTGTTTGATCATTTGTAGAGACGTTGATGGCTAGTTTTGAGAGGAATCTTGCAAGTCCAAAGTCAGAAACATGCCCAACCAACTCGTTGTCCAAAAGAACATTGCTCGGCTTGAGATCACAATGAACTATTGGTGGTTCACAATGATTATGAAGATAGTCTAGTGCACAAGAAGCATCAATGGCGATGTCTAGCCTCTGAAGAAGACTCAATTTCTTGGATGCATCACTTACCTCTTCTGGTCCATCGGTTGGATGAATCCACTCCTCCAAGCTCCCATTGCCCATGAACTCATAAACTAGAGCCTTGAACTCATTTCCATGAAAGTCAACACTTGAACATGCAGTTAAAATTTTAATAAGATTTCGATGCCTGATGTTTCTCATTGCCTCACATTCGGCTAAGAAACTCTTTGAAGCTCCTTGGCGTAATAGGTTAAAAACCTTTACAGCAACAAGTTGAGCTCTATCATCATCAAGAACTCCTTTGTACACAGACCCAAAACTTCCGGCACCAATCAAATTATTTGAAGAGAACCCATTGGTAGCTTTTAAGAGAGTATTGTATGACAGTTGCAAAACAGAATTAGCCAAAGTACTATGTGCAGTTGATTTTCTTTTCTTTCTCAGCGAACAAAGAAATAATAATAACAGGACCATAGCTATTCCGAGAAACCCACTTACTATACAGATGCTTAATTTGAATCGAGGTGACAAACCTCTTCCCTTGGTTTCTTTGGAGTTGCACTTGGAAAGCCAGAGATCCTCAATACCACCGCAAAGCCTCCTATTTCCAAGAACCGAAGTTGCAGTTGCATTTTTGAAAACACCATCAACTGGTACTGCTCCCCAAAACTCATTGAAAGAGAGGTTCAATTTCTTCAAGCCGCGAAAGAACCGTAAAAATTGAGGAATTTCACCTGACAAATTGTTTCGAGAAAGGTCTAGATCTTCAATCCCTCCTAATGAACTCATAGATGAAGGAATGGTCCCATTGAAGAAGTTCCCTTGCAAGTGCAGGACTTCTAAATTCAAACAACTACCAAGACCACTAGGGAGCTCTCCTGATAAAATGTTATCAGAAATGTCTAGTTTACCTAAACTGCTCAGCTTTCCAATATCCATCGGAAGATAACCAGTTAACTGATTTCTTGACAAGTTCAAAGATACTGATAAAGATGGGAGGCCATTTAGTAGTTGTAGAGGTATTTCACCGCTAAGTTTATTTTGAGAAAGATCTAACTCTAGCAGCCCGTTGCATTGCCCTAAGCTTGTAGGGATGCCCCTCTGAAGATTATTTCGTTGCAATGTGAGTTCAGTTAACATGGTTAAATTTCCTACAGAAAGAGGAATGCTCCCTGATAATTCGTTGTTTTCGCCATACAATACCCCAAGCTTCGAAAGCTTACCAATTTGAATGGGGATGCTACCTGTGAAAGAGTTTCCCGCAAAAATTAATAATTCCAAGTTAACCAGATTACCTATCCCAGCTGGAATGCTTCCATCTAGTTTGTTTGCACCGACCTGAAGCATTTGAAGTTTTGATAGATTGGATATTGAAGTGGGCAACGTCCCTCCAAAATTGTTATCGCTGAAAAGGCACCATGTCAATTCTGTGGCATTAGTCAAGTCTGACACAAAACTCAACTCACCCGGTTCATTGCTTCCAAGTTGGTTCATGAAAATGCTGAATTTTTTGAGGTTGTGAAGCTTTTGAAGATTTGGCACCCCTCCGGTTAGTTGGTTCTCTGGAACTGAAAACTCTTCTAGACTTGTAGCATTGGATATCGAGAGAGGAATGGATCCAGTGAACTGGTTGTCGCCGATGGAAAAGAAGAGGAGGTTTGGAAAAGTTTTGTCAAAGTTTGAGGGAATGCTTCCTTGAAGTTGGTTTTGCAATACATCAAAAGTTTGGAGACCAGATATGTTATAGATGGAAGGAGGAAAGAGACCAGACAACCTATTTGCAGCTGCTGAGAAAAATGTCAATTGCTTCAACTGGCCTAGCGAAGTAGGGATGTTTCCCACCAAGTTATTAAAGAGAAAAGAAATTCTATCCAGAGCTGTAAGGTTTCCCAGGGAAGGAGGGATCTCTCCTATTAAATGGTTAAATTGCAAACCAAATACTTGGAGTTGCAACAAGGAGCCAAGTTCTGGAGGAATTTTACCCACCAGATTGTTCCGACGCAAAACAAGACTGATGAGGTTGAAGCAATTGGAAATGTTTGGAGGAATAGGACCACTGAGTGAGTTATTGGAAAGATATAATACCTGTAATCTGCGCAAACTCCCAAGTTCTGAAGGGATTTCATGACTAAAGCTATTGTTTTGGAGGAATAGTTGTCTTAGGAAGCTTAGGTTACCTACATGGGGAGATATGGATCCCCCCAACTTTAGGGAATTAAGGTCCAACATAGTGACCCTCTGACGATGTCGCCGACCGCAGGTGACACCGTGCCATTGGCAGAAGTGAGCGGATTCATTCCAGGAGCTCATGACATGATGAGGATCCTGGTTTATCTGAGCTTTGAAGGCTAGCAGTGCCAACCTATCAGTCTGATTCCCTCCCTGCTGCAACCCCATTCCTAAGGAAAAGCTCAAAATTACAATGAAAAGTGAGTATGATAAGATGAATTTCGTAACCAAAATACCCATTTCGTATGAGTTTTGAATTGGCAAGTTTCAGTTTCGGCAGGACGAAGTAATTTATAGCCTTAAAGGATAGAATCATAGGAAGGGGCAGATGTTAACTGTATATAAAATAGGGAATTTACAAAAATTACCCTTTTTTTGTGAAGATGTTAACTGCATATAAAATAGGGAATTTACAAAAGTTACCCTTTTTTTTTGTTGTTTTTATGATCAAAATAGGACAAACTGCTCATACATGCAGATTAAAATACTCACATATAAATTGTAAAAGTTCACAACTCATTGCCTCATATTTTTTTTATTTGGGAGAGAGAGTTGTGAGCTTTGAGTTTTTGGATTAAGCTCATATTTGTGAGCACAAATTCATATGCATATTCATATTCATATTCTGAAAATCCAAACAAAACACCAGAGCTTCAAATTCAATCGTGGGCATCCTTTTTCTTGATTATTCTGGGCAAATCTGGGTTCTTGTTTATAATTTGGGAAGAGATGTGCAATTATTGAGCAAATTTGGGAAAATTGGGCAATGCTGACACCCGTATGTCATTTTCGTGTAAACCTATTAAGGACCCGTTAGTAATGGGTTCTTATCTTGTGACCTGATAACGACCCGATTAATTACCGTCTTGACCCAAAACCCGTTATTTTCGTGTTGTTTATATGTCGTGTTAACGGACCATGTAAAAAATTGTCAGATCTAATGCTCACCATGGACGACCCTTTTTTGTGGGCTTTCAAGGGTTCCCCAGCATTGATGCGAATTAGGCGAGGTAGGTTTTGGCCGCCGAGGACCTGCTTCAAAAATTCAATGCCCGGAAAACCCAAAAAAATCAAAGAGCAGTATATAACCAGGAAACCATTTTTCGAAACAATTGAAGTTTCAAAGAGGAAAAGGGTCGCGCCCGTTTGGGGGTTAGGATTCTTTGAACTGGGGATCGGGCGAGAGAGAATTTAGGAGAAATGTGTAAATGCTGATTGGATTTGAAAGAAATAACTCATTTATATACGAGGGCAATTAGCTCATTTTTAATTTAAAAAAAATTATATTTCTATCATATTGTTGTTCATGTCGCACGCGCGCATGTGTGTTTTTATGCATATCTCGAAAATCCTATTTTAATCTCAAAATACAAAAAGAAATAAAGAGGTCATTTCAGTTAATTCCTATAAAATATTGTACTTTTAAACAAAATACAAATATGATCAGCAGCAAGTTGAGTAGCTTTTCCAACACGACTTGCTGGCTTCCAACAGCAACGGCTGCTATTGTTTTGCTTATTACGGAAAGGGATCATTTCCGGATCACTTTTATCAAATCTATCAAATTAAGAAATTCGAATTTTTAAAATTTGATTCAACAGTTAAAGTTATTATAATTTTTAAAAAGGTTTCTGTTTTTAGCCGTTTAATCAAATTTCAATAGCCTGAATCCCTTAACTTGATGAATATGGTGGAACCTGCTTATCACACCCCACTATAGCAACTTGTCATTCTTACGTACGCAATCCCATGCTATGCATGCACGTGAGTGAAAATTTGGAAAGAAGGAGAAAAGTTTTTAAGGGATTTGGATACATCCGGATTCAAATTATGGGGATCTTAAGAATTTTCACATCATAATCATTTATTGTACTTTGTGCGGTTATAAATCATTTTAAATTTTTTTATTTAAAATTAAACACAAATAGAATCTAATGAAAATTGACCTTACAATGTACGATGAACGACCATAATGTGAAAATTCTCATCCGTTTTTAAGTAGGAGAAGAAGGTGGAAGTATTTTATTTCAACATCCAAATAAGTATATATTATTTTATAAATCTATACAAGGTCTCTTCTCTCATTAAATGTGACATTCATTTTCAACATATCTTTTCACGTGTGACCAATTTAAAACCAAATAAGTAGACAACACAAACAGGTGACGTGGAGCACGTGTGGTTGTTAGGTTTCACACGTGAAACAACATGTTTTGATAACATACGGAAAATTGAAATTCCATCATAAAATCAATAGTAATATATAGAGTAGTCCAATTTATTATAAGGTATAAACACATACAAGATTCTTTTTTTTGAAAACTAATGAAAAAAAACTTGAAAATTTTGAATTTTAATCAAAGAGACAAAAATGTGTTGTAAGTGAATAGTACCAGGAATGATTTTTAAGAGTAAAATTGTCCTTTTTCATTAAAGTGAAGAGTACCGGAAGTGTTTCGTTAAAACTCTTTATATATATAGAAGTTTCAATTTCAACACATTGCATAACACATTTTTATTCTAGAAAATTTATTTGAAAGGATAAACAAAAGGGAGTTTTAACGAAACACTTCCAGTACTGTTCACTTTAAAGAAAAATGACATTTTTACTCTAAAAAGTCACTTCTGGTACTGTTTACTTACAACACATTTTTGTCATTTTGATTAAAATTCAATGTTTTCAAATTTTTTTCGTTAGTTTTCCTTAAACCAAAAGTCAGTCAGTCCAAGTATTAATGGACAAACAATGTTGACTTGTTTTCTTCCAAAGACGACTTGCTTTTTTTCCAACATCAACCATTGCTCAGTCACACCAATATTATCAACTCAAATATCCACCTACTCCAAATAACAGAACACTAAGTTTTCTGCAGCTACAATTATCTCTTGAATATTCAGCAAAGTCCACATATGTTCGAACCAATTAAGTGGTTATGAAAAAAGAGTGATCTTTACGCAAGAAAACTTGCACTGATTTTATCACAAAAGAAATATAGATATATAGTGAGTTTTGAAATGAACGATGTTTGGTTATTCTAGGATGTGGCTACTCAAATAAGTGGACAACACAAACAAGTGACGTGGAACTCGTGTGGTAGTTCGGTTTCACACATAAGACAGCATGCTCTGATAACATAAAGAAAATTGAGATTCCATCATAAAATCATTGGTAATATATATAGTAGTCCAATTAATTATAAGGTATAAACACATACAAGATATATATATATATATATATATATATATATATATATATATATATATATAAGATTCAATTCTCAACACATATTGCATAACACATTTTTATTCTAGAAAATTTATTTGAAAGGATAAGCAAAATGAAGTTTTAACGAAACACTTCCGGTACTGTTCACTGTAACAAAAAATGACATTTTTACTCTAAAAAGTTACTTATGGTATTATTCACTTACAACACTTTTTTGTCATTTTAATTAAAACTCAAAGTTTTCAAATCATTTTCATTAGTTTCCTTAAACCAAAAGTCAACCAGTCCAAGTATTAATGGACAAACAATGTTGACTTGTTTTCTTCCAAAGACGACTTGCTTTCTTCCAACGACAACGACTGCTCAGTCACACCAATATTATCAACTCAAATATCCACCTACTCCAAATAACAGGACACTAAGAGCCTGTTTGGTATTCTATTTGAATCTAATTTTTTTAAACTCAAAAACAATTTTTAAGTTTTAGGCCTTAAAAACTTGTTTGGTATGACTGTTTTTAAAAGCTGAACTCAAGGCTAACTAAAAAATATAGTATATTCTTTTAAAACACAAAAAAATAAGTTTTTAGAATTTTTAAACTTAAACTCACTCATTTTTTTCTCTCCCTCCTCCCCTCTCCCTCCTCCCCTCTCACTCCAAATCTATCTCTCTCTTTTCTTCTTTCTCTCTACCCTTCTCCTTTTTTTTTTTTTTTATACCTTTTTCATCTCTCCTCCAAATCCGCTCTCATTATTTTCTCGGTTTTTTTCTATCACTCATCTTCCTCTCTATCTCCTCCGATCATCTCATTTCTTTCTCTTTTCTCCAATCATCGTTTACTTTCTTTCCTCTCCTCTCCTCTTTCTCTCTCAATCCTCTCTTTTTAGATCTCTTTGTCCAGTTTAAGTTGTAAAATTTAAAATTTTTAAATTGCATACCAAACAAGTTTTTGAGTTTTAAAGAAAATTGTTTTCAAGAAAAATTCTTAAGAAATGTTTTGAGAAATTATAAAAAATTTCAAATAGAATACCAAACAAGCCCTAAGTTTTCTGCAGCTACAATTATCTCTTGAATATTAACCAAAGTCCACATTTGTTCGAACCAATTAAGTTGTTATGAAAAAAGAGTTATCTTTACGCAAGAAAACTTGCACTGATTTTATCACAAAAGAAATATAGATATATAAAGAGTTTTGATATGAACGATGTTTGGTTATTCAAAGATGTGGCTACTCAAATAAGTGAACAACACAAACAAGTGACGTGGAACTCGTGTGGTAGTTGGGTTTCATACGTAAGACAACATGCTTTGATAACATTAAAAAATTGAGACTCCATTATAAAATCATTGGTAATATATAAAGTCGTCCAATTAATTATAAGGTATAAACACATACAAGATTATATATATATATATATATAAAAGATTCAATTCTCAACACATATTGCAAAACACATTTTTATTGTAGAAAATTTATTTGAAAGGATAAGCAAAATGAAGCTTTAACAAAACACTTCCGGTACTGTTCACTGTAACAAAAAATGAAATTTTTACTCTAAAAAGTCACTCATGGTACTATTCACTTATAACACCTTTTTGTCATTTTGATTAAAACTTAAAGTTTTCAAATCATTTTCATTAGTTTCCTTAAACCAAAAGTCAATCAGTCCAAGTATTAATGGACAAACAATGTTGACTTGCTTTCTTCCAAAGATGACTTGCTTTCTTCCAACGGCAACGACTGCTCAATCACACCAATATTATCAACTCAAATATCCACCTACTCCAAATAACAGGACACTAAGTTTTCTACAACTACAATTATCTCTTGAATATTCAGCAAAGTCGACATATGTTTGAACCAATTAAGTGGTTATGAAAAAAGAGTGAACTTTACTCAAGAAAACTTGCACTGATTTTATCACAAAAGAAATATAGATATATAGAGAGTTTTGAAATGGACGATGTTTGGCTATTCAAAGATGTGGCTACTCAAATAAGTGGACAACGCAAACAAGTGAGGTGGAGCACGTGTGGTTGTTGGGTTTCACACATAAAACAACATGCTCTGATAATATAAAGAAAATTGAAGTTCCATCATAAAATCATTGATAATAAATATAGTAGTCCAATTAATTATAAGGTATAAACACATACAAGATTATATATATATATATATATATATATATATATATATATATATAGAAGATTCAATTCTCAACACATATTGCATAACACATTTTTATTTTAGAAAATTTATTTGACAAAAGAGAGTTTTAACGAAATACTTCCAGTACTGTTCATTTTAACGAAAAATCACATTTTTACTCTAAAAAGTCACTTGTGGTACTATTCATTTACAACACATTTTTTGTCATTGTGATTAAAACTCAAAAATTTTAAGCCATTTTCATTAGTTTTCCTTAAACCAAAAGTCAGTCAGTCTAAATATTAATGGACAAACACTATTGACTTGTTGTCTTCCAAAGACGACTTGCTTTCTTCCAACGGTAACGACTGCTCAGTCACACCAATATTATCAACTCAAATGTCCACCTGCTCCAGATAACAGGACACTAAGTCTTCTGTAGCTACAATTATCTCTTGAATATTCAACAAAGTCCACATATGTTCAAACCAATTAAGTGAAAACTTGTGCTGATTTTATCACAAAAGAAATATAGATATATAGAGAGTTTTGAAATGAACAATGTTTGGCTATTAAAAAATGTAGCTACTTAAAGATGAGTAGGAACTCCTACTCGAACTCCTACTCAAAATTCTTCGTGTTCCAATAACAAAATTCTTCATATTTTTACCAATTTCGATTCATTTGTTTTTATATAGTTCGATGACTAAATTTGACATGCCCCAATCCTGATGTCCGTGGGACATCAGAATGGTTATGTGCTGACCGACACTCGAGGGTGACGAAAGTTATTTATTGAAATCATGAGAACTAAAATATAATTAATATGCAAAAGATGAACGTGTTCGGAGCATATAACTAATTAGAATACTAAAGGAAATAATATAAAATTGAATAAATAAAAGAATGAGTTCTACACCGAGAGAACTCAAAGATGCCGATGCGGAAGTGCCTTAACGCCAGGATTGTACGCCTCGATTCTAAATCATGAGGGGGTGCAAAATAAATATGAGTGGACCAAGTTGATACATATATAATAAGACAGTTATCAACATATTAACCCCCAAAATTTTATGAAAGCTAATAGTGTAACATGTGATAGATTTTCCGAAAACCTTAGCATGCCATAAAACATATCTCGTATATAGTGTGCTAACTAGTGGTATCAATGTTGCTCGAAGACATATAGAACTCTTCCTTTAGAAATTTCCTTCACAAGTATCAATCGCCCGTAGGCTCTTACAACACCCACCCGAAGTCATATATAGTATCAATCACCCGAAGGCTCCTACAACACCCACCTGAAGGCAATATGTGTCCATTAGAAACCATTAAATATAATCTTTCCAAACATAGGTACATATATCTCAAAGACATCTTCGTAGTATAAGGTCATCCATCATCTATACTATAAAGAAGTGTGTAAAAACATGTTCTAAATAATATATCGTCATACATCAGATATCCTAAAAAGAATATGGGTTCGATAGAAAATATGGTATTACAAAATATTCTAAGTAAGCATAATATCTAATAAAATGTAATCATTAAATCATGTTTTTCATGTATGCATTTCTACTATTAAAACATGCAATTTAGAAGGAGTCCACTCATAATGGAATATTCCTTAACAGAATATGCCCCATAAAGGTTTGGGCTTGTTAGGGTTTAGGGTTTTGGACTTGGGTTATGGTTAGGTTAATGGGTTAGGGCCTAGGCTAAAAGGGTTTTGGGTTAGGGAATAAAGGCTGGGCTCCCAAGGGTTTCGGCCTGGGATTCTGTCACGACCCAAGGCCTGGGTTGCATTGGGTTTAAAGGGTTTTAGCTTAACAGGCTGAATGCCCTATTTGAATGGCCCAAGGGCCTCAATTCAAAAGGTTTAGGTTTGGGTTAGGAAAGGGTTTGGGCTCGGGTGTGTAGCGGGCCAAAGGCCTGATGTTTGGTCACGGCTCGATGGGCCTGGGTTTCTAGGCTGTGGGTCGCCGGATTCAAGGCAAGAAGAAGGCCGGAATTTTTCGAGCTCCGATGGAGCTCAAAACTCAATAAAACATGTCATTCCATATATCAAGATGAAGTCCAGAGAATAGGGAATCAAACCATACCTTTGGTTGCCACAAAAGTGGCCGGATTTGGCCGAAAAATGGCTCGAAGCCACCGGACATTCGCCGGAAAATATGGAGAATGCTTCCCGAGTAGTTTTCTGCGTTCAAACGTTCCAAGCTTCTTAAAAACAACCCAATCTAGCCTATAACAACAACTAAAGAGGTCTAGGTTGCTTACCATGGTCGGAGGTTCAAGAAACTCGCCGGAGGTTACAAGCATAGTGATCGTGCTACTGTGCCAAGAGGGAGAGAGGGTGAGGTCGGAGAGGTGAGTGAGAGAAGTGAGGATCCAGGGGTGGTGAGGTCGCCTGAGTGAGAGCCACGGTAGTGGTGAAGGTTGCTGTATGCATGCATGCGTGGGTGTTGTGCTCGGGCAGAAGGAGAGAGTGCAGAGAGAGTTGAGAGAAGAGAGGTGAAAGAGAACTCGGGGAGAGCAGAGAGGAGAGAGGCCGAGGGACACTAAAACAAGGTGGCCCCACGTGGCTCACCAACCAATCCCATAAAACAATTTAAAAAGAAAACTAAAAGTATCCTAAACTTGGTGAAATTACAAAGATGCCATTTTCATTCGTAAATCCTGGAATAGGCTGTTACAAAACTGCATTAGTTTTAATTGATTTTTTGCATAAACGATTTTTATAGAGTGATTTATAATATGAATAGTTCTGATCATAAATACGAAATTTCATAAATGACAATAACCAGTTTTGAGTAAAACACATACTCATTCTTTTTGTAACCAAGTATTATTCTTTTGGAATACACACACATATAGAGGTTAGGAGAAATCGAATAAATATTTTGATGCTCGTTTTTAGCTTTTAAATTTTATAACATCCAACGCATCCAAGTACCTAATGATTATAATAAAGGGTGATGTGGAGGCTTTTAATCAATGAATGACTTGAATCATAACTAATAAATAAATAGAGATTAAAACTAAAAATGAATAAAAGCTTCAATTGCACAAAACAATCATGCCTATGCATTTTGACGTGGATTCAATCTTTATCCCTCTTGGTGGTATTTATTTGCTATAAATAGCACATTTCAGTCATGGTAAAAAGATAGGCAACAAGAACACCCAATTGTGCCAAGGTGATATATATATATCATACGAAAAAGCTTTTAATTGCAACAGAATAAAAGGAAGCGTTGGCAGCCATTCATAACGTTGTTTTCGTGAAATTGAAATGTGGTCCAAACTAACAAGGTGAAGTCGGTTTCATCAACTTGGTTTCTGGCGAATTATATGCAGTCTCATTGGTGCATATTTACTTTGCCATTCCTAACCTTTTATTTATTTTATATTTTTGAACAATCACTGAAGAGAAGAGGTAGGCTTAGCCTCACAATGGATTAGCAATAATGTAGTTCAAATTCGTCTTTGATGAAAATCGAACCTAATACCTCTCATTTACCAATAAAGAAAAATATCACTACACCGTAGTACTAAGTGACAATCTTTTATTTATAGCAACAATAACACTTTCAAAGGAGGTACATAATTGAAACAAAAAAAAAAAGGTTAAAAAGAAAAGGGCTTTGAAGTAAGCACAAAAGTTCCGAAGAAAATTCTACCGAAGAAGAATAGCCCTGACGGATTGCAATTCAGTTACAACATCACTTATCTCTTTTCGGTCTCTTGGGGATTCAACAGAACAAGAGATTCGAATTCCAAGTATCAATCTCAAGCACTCCTCCACTTTTTCAGCTCTTGCGCTGCATTGGTTGGGGGTGTTGTTGGTAGTGATGCCTTCTTCAACAAGTATCGAATCTGCAATTTCTGTTACCCGTCCGCCAGAATTCGCTGCCACAAAACTATGAAGGTTCAAGCCGTCACTAAACATGCGGTCAGTGGGTTGCTTCCCTGTAAACATCTCTAACAAGAGAATGCCAAAGTTGTAGACATCCCCTTTGTTGAAACCTCACTTCCCATACCATACTCTTACGTTTCAAACATCAAAACATATTGTCACAAACATTGCAAAATAAAAGAAGAAAAAATACAATAAATTGAGCATATAGTGAAATACCTGGAGCAACATAACCCATTGATCCTCTCAATCCAATGGAACTTGTTTGATCGTTTGTAGAGACGTTGATGGCTAGTTTTGAGAGGAATCTTGCAAGTCCAAAGTCAGAAACATGCCCAACCAACTCGTTGTCCAAAAGAACATTGCTCGGCGATCACAATGAACTATTGGTGGTTCACAATGATTATGAAGATAGTCTAGTGCACAAGAAACATCAATGGCAATGTCTAGCCTCTGAAGAAGATTCAATTTCTTGGATGCATCAGTTACCTCTTCTGGTCCATCGGTTGGATGAATCCACTCCTCCAAGCTCCCATTGCCCATGAATTTATAAACTAGCGCCTTGAAATCATTTTCATGAAAGTTAACTCTTGAACATGCAGTTAAAGTTTTGATAAGATTTCGATGCCTGATGTTTCTCGTTGCCTCACATTCGGCTAAGAAACTCTTTGAAGCTCCTCGGCGTAACAGGTTAAAAACCTTCACAGCAACAAGTTGAGCTCTATCATTGTCAAGAACTCCTTTGTACACAGACTCAAAGCTTCCCACACTAATCAAATTAGTTGAAGAGAACCCATTGGTAGCCTTTAAGAGAGTATTGTATGACACTTGCAAAATAGAGTTAGCCAAAGTACTTTGTGCAGTTGATTTTCTTTTCTTTATTAGCGAACAAAGAAATAATAATGACAGGACCATAGCTATTCCAAGAAACCCACATACTATACAGATGGTTAATGAATCGACGAGACAAACCTCTTCCCTTGGTCTCGTTGGAGTTGCATTTGGAAAGCCGGAGATCCTCAATACCGCCACAAAGCCTACTGTTTCCAGCAACCGAAGTTTCAGTTGCATTTTTGAAAACTCCATCGACTGGTACTGCTCCCCAAAACTCATTGAAAGATAGATTCAATTTCTTCAAGCCACGAAAGCCCTCTAAAAACTGTGGAATTTCACAGAAAGGTCTAAATCTTGAATCCCTCCTAGTGAACTCATAGATGATGGAATGGTCCCATTGAAGAAGTTACCTTGCAAGTGCAGGACTTCTAAACTCACACAACTACCAAGGCAACTTGGAAGGTTTCCTGATAACCTGTTATCAGAAAAGTCTAGTTATCAGTTCCGTGGCATTAGTTAAGTCTGACACAAACCTCAAGTCACCCGGTTCATTGCTTTCAACTTGGTTCGTGAAAATGCTGAATTTTTGGAGGTTGTGAAGCTTTTGAAGATTTGGCTCCCCTCCAGTCAGTTTGTTAATTGATGAAATTGGGTTCCACCGTAAAACCAATTGGCAATATGGGGAGTAGCCCAAGATCATATAAGCACATAGCAAACCTTGTCTCTCACCAATGTGGGACAACTCTCAACATGCCCCCGCACGTGTAGTAGATTTTCAAGCTTACACGTGGACAACAACTAGGTGACATGGAGCGCGTGTGGCCGTTGGGTTTCACACGTCGACAACCTTGCTCTGATACCATGATGAAATTGAGGTTCCACCATAAAACCAATTGACAATATGAGGAGTAGTCCAAGATCATATGAGCACATAGCAAACCTTGTTTCTCACCAATGTGGGACAACTCTCAACAATCTGCAACTACGAAATCCACTAGACTTGTAGCATTGGATACCGAGAGACGAATGGATCCAGTGAACTGGTTGGCGCAGATGCTAAAGTATAAGAGATTCGGAAGAGTCATGTCAAAGTTTGAAGGAATGCTTCCTTGAAGTTGGTTTTGCGTTACATCAAAAGTTTGGAGACCAGAGATGATAGATGGAAGGAGTAAAGAGACCAGAAAACCTATTTGCAGCAGCTGAGAAAAATGTTAATTGCTTCAATTGGCCTAGAGAAGTAGGGATGTTTCCTACCACGTAATTATAGAGAAAAGAAATTCTATCGAGAGCTGTAAGGTTTCCCAGGGACGAAGGGATCTCTCCTATAAAATTATTTTGGTCTAAAGCAAATGCGTAAAGTTGAATAAGGAGCCAAGTTGTGGAGGAATTTTACCCACTAGATTGTTGCCACCCAAATAGAGAGAGATGAGGTTGAAGAAAGTGGAAATGTTGGCAGGAATAGAGCCACTGAGCGAGTTATCGAAAAGAAGTAAAAACTGAAATCTACTCAAACGACCGATTTCTTGAGGGATATCATGAACAAAGCTATTATTTTGGAGAAATAGCTTTCTAAGGAAGGTTATATTACCTATGTGTGGAGATATGGAACCCCCCAAATTTTGGGATTGGAGGTCCAGCGTAGTGACCCTCTGACGATATCGCCGACCACAGGTGACACCGTGCCATTGGCAGAAGTGAGTGGATTCATTCCAGGAGCTCATGACTTGATGAGGATCCTGGTTTATCTGAGCTTTGAAGGCTAGTATGATAAGATGAATTTCATAACCAAAATTCCCATTTCGTATGAGTTTTGAATTGGCAAGTTTCAGTTTCCGCATGACGAAGTAATTTATGCCTTAAAGGATAGGATCATAGAAAGGGGGAAGATGTTAACTGCATATAAAATACTATACTTTTAAACAAAATTCAAATATGATCAGCAGCAAGTTGAGTAGTTTTTCCAACACGATTTGCTGGCTTCCAACAGCAACGGCTGCTGTTCTTTTGCTTATCACACCCCACTTTAGCAACTTGTCAATCTTCATACCCTAGCAACTTGTCATTCTTACGTATGCAATCCTATGCTATGCATGCATGTGAGTGAAAATGGGAAAGAAGGAGAGAAGTAGGAGAGGAAGGTGAAAGTATTTTATTTTAACATTTAAATAAGTATATATTATTTTATTTCGACCAAAAAAACATGTAGCCTTATTACGTTAATGTTTATTATCATTATCGTTATACCCACCTATACATACTCAGTCGAGTTCATAGTTTTCTTCCTCGTCCCTATGCCCCTATCTAGTTAGTAGTACATAGTTTATGCCAACTTAATTACGATTTTCGGTGGTGCTATTTGTGCCAAGTAATTATCATGAATTTGGTGGGTTAGGAATGGTATGTAGTTGTGACTGTACAACTTAGGTGACAAAAGATTAATAGGGATTTGAATGTTTAGGGGATATCTGGGCCTCCTGGTTGTCTGGGTTTGGGGGTTTTATTTTTTATATACTTTTTTAGGCATTTTCGAGTTAAAAACGCTGCAAGCCGCACCTAGTTTGGACAGCCCGTTCAAGCATTTTGTCGAACCGGTTGTGGTCACCAAAGGGTCACAAACCAGTAGGTCACGGGGTCATCGGAGTCGCTTCCCAGCCGCTCCCAAGTAAACGCTGTTGAAAATTCAGCGAAGATAGTTGGAATATGTTGAAAACAACAATGGTTATGCGATAGTTAACTGTGATCAGACTAAAATTTCAGGTGCCATATATTTTACATGACCTTGCATTACAGTTTACACACAACGTATCCCATTGGTGATCCTTATTTTCAATTTGTCAGCCTTAATCTATAGCAACAATCAAAAGAGGAAGTACATAAGAAAAAGTTTCTAGCCAAGAAGAAGGATCCTGATGGATTGCAGTTGAATTACAACACTAACAAGAGA